>NC_057811.1:211029407-211629407 GCF_018294505.1 Triticum aestivum | reverse complement strand
TCGTAGAGGCTAAACCCTAGAAGCTAGCCTATGGTATGATTGTTGTTGTCCTACGGACTAAACCCTCCGGTTTATATAGAGACCGGAGGGGGCTAGGGTTACACAGAGTCGGTTACAAGGGAGGAGATCTACATATCCGTATTGCCAAGCTTGCCTTCCATGCCAAGGAGAGTCCCATCCGGACACGGGACGAAGTCAAATAGTCCGGCTAAAGTATATAGTCTGGCTGTCCGAGGACCCCCTAATCCAGGACTCCCTCAGTAGCCCCTGAACCAGGCTTCAATGACGATGAGTCCGGCGCGCAGATTGTCTTCGGCATTGCAAGGCGGGTTCTTCCTCCGAATACTCCATAGAAGATCTTCAACACAAAGATAGTGTCCGGCTCTGCAAAACAAATTCCACATAGCACCGTAGAGAGAATAATATTTCCACAAATCTAATCCGCTGACAACTTTTCATAACGTGACATCACACCACAGCCTGGTCATTATTCGAACCATTTTTCTCAACCAGCTACTGCACATGTTGCGAGGCGGTTTTCTTGGCACATCTTGTCGAGGCAGAGATCGTGTCCCCTTATCACGGGATTCTCATCAATACGGGTGTGGGTAACCCAACCGCGCCATCAATTACGGCGCTTGTGGAATAAGCAAATTTACCAGGCAAGTGGAGAGGCGTATAGTTTCTTCCGCCCTTATAAAGGGACAAGGATTCCTCTTTTTCACCCACGCCTTCTTCTTCCTTGCTCATCCATTCTTGCGCACTCGAACTCCATCACCCAAGTTCGCATTTTCTTCTCAAACTATTCCAAGCATGTCCGGAGTAGGAGGCAGTGGATGTCTCCTCCATTACGGAGCAGAACATCACAAAGCTACGGGGAGCAGGATATCTGGCCGCGGATATCGCACACCGGCTGCCAGATGCGGGGTAGATTGTCCCTACTCCCGAACCCTATGAGAGGGTGGTTTTTCTTACCCACTTCATCCGCGGACTAGGATTTCCCCTCCACCCGTTTGTCCGCGGGCTCATGTTTTACTACGGGCTGGATTTTCATGATCTGGCCCCCAATTTCATCCTCAACATCTCGGCGTTTATCGTTGTGTGTGAGGCCTTCCTCCGCATCAAGCCCCACTTCGGCCTGTGGCTGAAGCCCTTCAATGTTAAACCGAAGGTGGTGGTCGGCCAGCAAGCGGAGTGCGGAGGCGCCATGGTGGGCAAAATGCCTAACGTCACCTGGCTCGAAGGCTCCTATGTGGAGGCCATAAAGGGGTGGCAATCGGGATGGTTCTACATCACCGAGCCGCGCGACACCAACTGGGTGGCGGCCCCCAAATTTCGACCCGGAATCCCCACGCGGCTCACCTCCTGGAAAGAAAAGGGCCTATCCTGGGGTTCATCGGTGGAGCTGACCGGACTCCAGAAATGCATCCGAAACATGATGAGCAAGAAAATCAAGCTCGTCAACATGGTCCAGGTCATGCTCTTCCGCCGGATCCTCCCGTGTCAACGACGGACATTCAATTTGTGGGAGTTCGACCCGGCCGAGCACCAGATGCTGCGAGAGCTCTTCCACACGACGCACAAGGACGTCTGGAAGGTGATGTTCAAGGGCGCCGAGGTACCTCCTCCCCTTACCGAGGACCGCGGACTCAGCACAAAGTGCCCTGCCAATCCGGTAAGTCTTTTATATCTCATAAGATGTTCATTTTCCCCAGCTTTTACCATGCGTGGGATCTAAACCTCCACGCCATTTAACAGGACTGGGTAGCGATAGCGGAGCAGATCGATTGTCCAGCCCCCCTGCCCGAAGATCCAGCAGATGCTCTCTTAACGGAGATGCTGGTTCCGGTACCTTACGAGGTGCCGGCGAAGAAGGCCAAGAAGAAGGCTACGGGGACCAGGAAGGTTCTCCGGCGCAAGGTTATATCGGACTCATCGTCTGAAAACACCAAGGCGCACTCCTCCACCGAAGACGAGGAGGAGGAAGAAGAAAGTTCTCCCCCTCCTGCCGGGGGAGACAAGAAAAGGAAGGCCTCCCCATCCGGGGAGGCCGAAGGGTCCAAGAAGGGAGGGACCCTCCTCCTGGACTGCTCCACGACGGCCGCCTATAGCTATGACGAGTGGTTGCCCAGGGACAAGCCCCTGGCGAAGTCGTAAGTATCCGGATACCATAATAATTCTTGGTACGTCTTAGCGTACAGTTTCTTATCACACAGCACGTGATTATGCAGCCCCTCCCGAGCCCGCATCGACGTATCTTCGTCGGATGATTCTTTGGGCCCGTCGGACCTGAACAGCGATTCACTTCCGACCGCCTCCTCCCCTCGCCCTACGGACAATATCGAGGTGTTGTCTCAAAGGGCACCGAACCAAGGGGAGGTAGTCCTGGAGGCGCCTCAAGGCGGCATTCCGGACACTAGGCGTAAGGGCAGCAAGACTCCCATGGGCTCCGATGACGGGGGCAGCAAATTCGGCCCCCAGCCGAATAGTGCGCCGGAACCTCCAGTGGTTCCAGACTCTGTCAGGCGACCCCCCGCTAAGAGGGGCAAGCCACCTGTGCCGATGGCCTCGGTCCATCCAGAGGCATCGGACAATTTGCTGGAAGCGCTTCACGACGCTTCCATCGACGAAGCGCACCGCACTATCATGAGTGCGGTGATCGAGAAGGTTCAGTCCGCCAGAAGTGGACTTACTGAAGCCTGTGCCAGCCTCCTAATAGGCTTTCAGGTAAGTAATCAAATTATAAGAAAATGTTACAGCATAGACAGTAGCCCCTAATACTCTGTTAGGCGTTCACGAAGAAAGGCCGAATAGAGGATCAAATAATAACCGCATGAGTCTAATCGGAATATGTCTATGTGCATATGCAGGCTTCACTGCTGGCCGCTGCCGCACGTACTGCGGAGGTCGCCGCACTAAAGCAAGACCTTAAGCGGTCCAAAGAAGAGCTCGGCCTTACCAAGAGGCAGCTCGAAGAGAACGAAGGTAAGTGGTACCCCGTCTGTAAATTGATAAAGAGAAATGTGGCTTTGGAATGATAGGATCGTCATGAATTTTGCTAGGGGCCACGACCGAAGTGGCGGCCCTGAAGAAGGCGCTATCCAAGGCCGAAGACAAAGCGGCCAAGGAGCGCACCGAGCGCGAGAAACAAGAGGCCCGGCTTGGCGAGGTGCAACAAGAGCTCCAGGCTCTCACCAAAAAACACGAGTCTTTGGAGCTTGACTCTAAGATGCAAGAGTCCGAGCTTGCGAAGGCCCTCGAAAGCGCACAACATGCCAAGGCCGAAGCCCAAAAGGCCCTCCAGGAAATTGAGGCGGTTAAGAAGATAGCAGCGGGTAAGGCATTCATTATGCAAAGTAAGCATGTGAAGGAAACTTTCCTTTTACTTACCCAAGTTCGGAGCTCTCCAGGAGCGTTCGCAGATCCTCCCCGCAGTGTGTCAGACGCCGCGGAGTTCTACCGGGCTGAGGAGGGGAGCGCGACGGAGAAGTTGTTCTGGTCTCAGTATACTGGGACCGAACACCCAATGCCCTTGAGCGACCAGCTGAAGCAACTGGTCGAGCTCCACAAGGCGGCCGAACAGGCCATGAAGGGTCTTATAATCAGGATGTGGCCTGGCGAGCCCCTGCCTGATAGCTATTTCGGTCTAGTGAGGCGGCTTGTGAATGCCTGCCCACGGCTCGAAGTCATAAAGCGGTCTGTCTGCATCGAGGGTGCGCGCAGGGCTTTTTCCCAGGCTAAGGTGCACTGGGAGAAGCTGGACGCCGTAAAGCTGGTGAGGGAGGGGCCACCGGAGGGCAAGGAGCATCGCCACCCCGAAATGTATTATGACAGTGTCCTGAAGGGTTCTCGCCTTGTGGCGGAGGAATGTGCCAGGGGTGTAATATTCGAATGTATGTAATCATGTGATCCTGTAACATGAAACGAGTTCATTTGCGCTATACCACGCTTGTTAATTTAAAATATTACCTTCTGTGCGGCCGTTTATGAAATCTGAGAGTTGGCCAGTCGTCGGCTTCTGCCCCCATGTAATTAGTACTGGGGTGTTCGGGATAAACCTGAGCACTCTTTATCCTAATTTTGGGTCCTTCGAAGGAGGTGTTTAGCACAGCGAACCAGGCAATCAGACTATAAAGCTTTATCACTCTCACTTACCCATAGAAGCCTGTAATTTTAAATTTTGGCGAAGCCCCTAGTATTCGGAGGGCCGAATTTGGGGCGCTATATACGCCTAAGTCGGGCAAGGCCGAATCCTTGCCCGAAGCGGAAACAGTCTTTAAGGACTTGAGACCTCTCGAACAGCGACCAGCTCTCGCCTCATCATGACAGTCAGTTTTCGGCTTTCTCTACTGAGGTGCTCGTCCGGAAGAACCGGGACACAATCAAAGTAGTTCTCCCAGCGCTACCTTAGCCGATATTGCGGAACGTAAGGTACCAAAACATGGGAGCCGGGCAAACCCAACTATTGACCCAAGACATGATTCGGAGCTGATGCATATAATGCTATAAGTTCGGGGTGCCGCACTGTCAAAAGTGTTCGGACTTCTCACGCTCTATTATGGGGTATACTGAAGCCCCTAGCGTACTAGTCGTACCAGAATGTACGGGTGCAATCTGTCGTAAATAGGCAGACAAGGAAAAGAAAAAGAACAGGGGAATGCAATAATAGGCTAACACTATGCATTGTTATTAAATAGTACGCCGAAGCGTACGGATACAAGTAGTGTAATAAGCAAAAAATAGGACTATTTGACATGTCCTATCCAAGGGCAAGCTGCGTTTGGGATGTAAAACAAGTATATCGGTCGTTATCAGAGACCACCTGAGGATTCCCTTGTACGTCAGGCCGTCTTGCTTCCTTGGTATTCCCTTACCGCCATGAGTTCAACGATTAGACTGCCGGAAAGGGCTTCCAGAGAGTAAGGTCCTGAAAGAGAGAAAAATGATAAAGGTAGACAGCCCCTGGGGCGGTTGAGCCGCATTGTGGGACATGCCGTAGTGGTGCCTCCGCCTATGCCCATGGTATCTTGAATGCGTAATTATGTACGCGTGGCATGAATTTCGCCACTTGACTAGGACTAGGACGGAGGCCGAATTGCTAGTCGAGCTCAAAACGTGCCTGTTGATCCACCTGCGGGGTACTCCGGACTCGCTTGAAGGTGTCCGGGGTCTTTTTCGCCGAATTGGCGGTTTGCCTAATAAGGCTGCTTTGCACTTCTGCTGCGAGGGCCGAAGTGTGCTCCTCCGTGCGGAGCGAGCGCTCTGTGTTTCCAGTGACTGCTATTACCCCACGAGGTCCTGGCATTTTGAGCTTGAGGTATGCATAATGCGGTACCGCATTGAATCTTGCAAATGCAGTTCGCCCGAGCAGTGCGTGATAGCTACTGCAGAACGGGACGATATCGAAGATTAACTCCTTGCTTCGGAAGTTGTCCGGAGATCCGAAGACCACTTCCAGTGTGATTGAGCCCGTGCAATGGGCCTCTACACCTGGGATGACGCCTTTAAAGGTGGTTTTAGTGGGTTTGATCCTCGAGGGGTCTATACCCATTTTGCGCACTGTATCCTGATAGAGCAGGTTCAGGCTGCTGCCGCTGTCCATAAGGACTCGAGTGAGGTGAAATCTGTCAATGATGGGGTCGAGGACCAATGCGGCAGATCCGCCATGACGGATACTAGTGGGGTGGTCCCTGTGATCGAAGGTGATCGGAAAAGAGGACCATGGGTTGAACTTTGGGGTGACTGGCTCCATCGCATAGACGTCCCTTAGTGCATGCTTCTGTTTCCTCTTGGGAATGTGGGTTGCGTATATCTTGTTCACCGTTTTCACTTGTGGAGGGAACCTCTTCTGTCCTCCCGTGTTCGGCGGCCGGGGCTCCTCCTCGTCGTCGCTATGCAGCCCCTTGTCCTTGTTTTTGGCATTCAACTTGCCGGCCTGCTTGAACACCCAACATTCTCTGTTGGTGTGATTGGCTGGCTTATCAGGGGTGCCGTGAATTTGACACGAGCGATCACGTATGCGGTCCAAACTGGACGGGCCCGGAGTACTTCTTTTGAATGGCTTTTTCCGCTGACCAGATTTAGAGCCATTGAACCGGCATTGACTGCCGTGTCTTCGGCGTTATCGCCGTTGTTGCGGCGCTTGTGTCTGTTACGACATGGTCTGCCGTTAGTGTGTTTGGTATCTGAAGTGTCAGGATTCCTTGATGCGTTGTTGCTGCGAGCCAGCCAGCTATCCTCGCCCGCGCAAAATCAGGTCATGAGTGTCGTGAGGGCTGCCATAGACTTCGGCTTCTCCTGGCCGAGGTGCTGGGCGAGCCACTCATCACGGATGTTATGCTTAAATGCCGCTAAGGCTTCTGCATCCAGACAGTCGACAATTTGGTTTTTCTTAGTTAGGAACCTGGTCCAGAATTTCCTG
This sequence comes from Triticum aestivum, assembly GCF_018294505.1. Lineage (NCBI taxonomy): Eukaryota > Viridiplantae > Streptophyta > Magnoliopsida > Poales > Poaceae > Triticum > Triticum aestivum. The sequence continues at coordinate 211,622,986 of NC_057811.1, read as the reverse complement.
GCCGATTCCCCTGGCTGCTGAATTATATGGCTCAAGTCATCAGCATCTGGTGGCCGCACATAAGTGCCCTGGAAGTTGTCAAGGAATGCATCTTCCAAATCCTCCCAACTGCCAATGGAGTCTGCTGGCAAGCTATTCAGCCAATCCCGAGCTGGTCCTTTTAGTTTTAGTGGGAGGTACTTGATGGCATGTAGATCATCACCGCGAGCCATGTGGATGTGGAGGAGGAAATCCTCGATCCATACCGCGGGATCTGTAGTACCGTCATATGATTCAATGTTTACGGGTTTAAAACCCTCTGGGAATTCGTGATCCATTACTTCATCAGTGAAGCATAGGGGGTGTGCGGCGCCTCTGTGTCGGGCTATATCATGACACAGTTCGTACGAGTCTTGTCTGCTGTATTCGGCCCGGCTGGATTTGCTTTTAGTATATCCAGCGTGACGGTCATCGTCCCGCGTTGGGGCGCGCCACCGTGATTCGTAGATCGATCTTGCATGTTTTGCTTTGTTTTCCAATACGTCTCGCAGGTCCCGCATGTTGCCTCAGGCCTTGGTGTTTTTGTTTGTCTGGGGACGGGGTGCGGGCTGGACTTCGGGCTGATATGTCCCTCTGTCTCGGCCACGAGGTGGCCGATCAGCCATATCATACGCTGGTGATGTAGGTTTTAATGCTTCCTCCTCGAGTTGGGGTAGCAACCTGCGCTCTGGGTAACTCTTGGTTGGGCGTTCGAGTTCGTATTCCTTGGCCGCAAGGACTTCAGTCCATCTATCCGCTAGCAGATCTTGGTCAGCTCGAAGTTGTTGTTGCTTTTTCTTCAGGCTATTTGTTGTGGCTATAAGCCGGTGCTTGAAGCACTCCTGCTCGACGGGATCCTCACGCATGATAAATTCTTCGTCGCCGAGGCTCACTTCGTCTTCGGAGAGAGGCATGTAATTGTCATCCTCCGATTCTCCGTCTGCTGCCTGTTCCGGAGGGCTAGCTTATTCATCCTACTGCTCTAGGTCTGGCTGGAGGGGATTGTCATCGTCTTCGGCACTGTCCGGAGCGTTATTGTCTCTTGTGCCGGTATCACTGCTTTTGCTATGGCGGGACTTAGAGCGGCACCGCTGACGTCGGTGCTTGGATTGCTTCTTGGAGGGATTATCCTCCGCTGTCTTATCGCCATCGCCTTCTTTGGGGGTGTCCACCATGTATATGTCATATGATGAGGTGGCAGTCCAGTGCCCTATGGGTGGTGGTTCTTGTTCGTCTCCTGCATCGTCGTCCATACCGTCGATGTCTTTGGAGTCGAAGTCGAGCATGTCGGTTAAGTCGTCGATAGTGGCTACTAAGTGGGTGGTGGGTGGGGAGAGAATTTCTTCGTCATCCGCATCCCAATCTAGCCGGACATAGTTCGGCCAAGGATCTCCTGACAGGGAGAGAGACCTCAATGAGTTTAGCACGTCACAAAAGGGCGAGTGCTGAAAGATATCCGCGGAGGTAAACTCCATGATCGGTGCCGAATCGGATTCGATAGGCACGGACGCAAACGGCTCGGAGCCCATGGCCGGGGACAAATCCAACGGTTCGGCCACACGGCTCTCGTGGGTGGTTAAGTCAGTATTCGGCTCTATCGCCACTGAGAGAGCGGCCTCCGTGGCGGGGTCTATCCACCCGTCCTCAGATGGCGCAATTTGTTCCGGATCGAGGGGCGGAGTAGTTGCAGGTGTGATCTCCCGAACACTGTCCGACTGCAAAGCTAAATCGTGCTCGTCGTGACTGTGCGGCGCACCTGACATCGGCTCAAATCTGTCAAAGATCAAGTCTCCGCGGATGTCGGCAGTGTAGTTCAAGTTTCCAAACCTCACCTGATGGCCAGGGGCGTAGCTCTCGATCTGCTCCAGATGGCCAAGCGAGTTGGCCCGCAGTACGAAGCCACTGGATACGAAGATCTGTCCGGGCAGGAAAACCTCACCATGGATCGCATCGTTGCCGATGATCGAAGGGTCCATCAAACCTTGTTGTGATGGCACAGTGGAACTCTCGATGAAAGCACCAATGTCGGTGTCAAAACCGGCGGATCTCGAGTAGGGGGTCCCGAACCGGCGGATGGTAACAGGAGGTGGGGGACATGATGTTTACCCAGGTTCGGGCCCTCTCGATGGAGGTAATACCCTACTTCCTTCTTGATTGATCTTGATGATACGAGTATTACAAGAGTTGATCTACCACGAGATCGTAGAGGCTAAACCCTAGAAGCTAGCCCGTGGTATGATTGTTGTTGTCCTACGGACTAAACCCTCCGGTTTATATAGACACCGAAGGGGGCTAGGGTTACACAGAGTCGGTTACAAGGGAGGAGATCTACATATCCGTATTGCCAAGCTTGCCTTCCACGCCAAGGAGAATCCCATCCAGACACGGGACGATGTCTTCAATCTTGTATCTTCATAGTCCAATAGTCCGGCTAAAGTATATAGTCCGGCTGTCCGAGGACCCCCTAATCCAGGACTCCCTCAGCCGAAAGCTTAGTACAGACATCAATGGGCCGAATTATGCGACAGGCCTTTAGCAGGCCCAAAGTCACGTTGGGGTTAACTGTTGCCACCTTTATCACGGGCCGTTAGTGGGCCCGATGTCCCGTCGGACCATATATGGCCCATGGGCAGCACGGGCCATTCCCAGGCCGAAAGTCACACCGGCTGAAATGGGCCCATGTCTACATCGGGCCTCTAACAGGCCCACAGTCACTGGGCTATAATTGGGCCCAAATATTCGGCGAACAATTAACGGGCCAGATCTGGCTTCGGGCTGTAAATGGGCCCAAATATTCGGCGGACAATTAACGGGCCAGATCTGGCTTCAGGCCGTAAATGGGCCTTTATTAAGCAGGCCGTTATTGGGCTGGCCCACTAGTACCTGAGTAAGTACTACGGGCCTTTGACTGGGCCGGCCTTTTTAACCTATATGGGCCTCTGTTGGGCCCAGCCACGTGTCGACGTATCGTAGGCATGTCTCCTCCTATGGACGGGTGACATCTGGCCCACTTACGAACTGACAGGTGTTCCCTCCGGCCAATCAGAATTTTACACGTGGAAATTTCCCATTGGTCCCGGCTGTTAACGGGTTATCGGATCCAAAACCGGACCCGATAGCTTAACGGCGTTTCGTTACGGTGGATGCCACGTGTCGGTTACCCTTGACAAAAGCACTTCTGTGACGCGCAATTTATCATCATGGAAGTGGACACTTCCGTGATGATTATTTTGGTAATGTCATGGAACACTTCTACGACAGCACATGAATGATTATCTTGATTCTGTCATAAATTTGTCATGGATGTACATGCATGATAGAAAACGTGACCTACTGTGACAAACACGTATCATCACGGAAGTGTCTTTTTTTGTAGTGCGAGTGTCGAGGGTGATATCTCACAATGCACTCTTGATGATAACTCTGTAGTGTAGCTATTCGGTCGTGGTCAACGAGGGTGGTTCCTCCTTCACCATTCCCGATACGGCTCTGTCGTGCAACCCCTCAAGTGTGAACCTCGAGGGTGGTTCCTCCTACATTCACCTTGATGATTACATCGACTGGAATCCACCGGGGGTGATTCCTCAGGTTTTCCCCTTGATGTTTGAACACACGGTTACCTTGACTTTACTTGAAACATTGGTGAAAGTCGAGCGGGCCCGGAGAGTACCCAAGGAATTACAGTGGTGGCTAGCTATTTAGCGGTATCACCCGGGAGGGGGTGATAGCTCCGGACTTGTTCCGACAGCCGTCACTTCTTTTAATAATGCACTAACAGGTTTGGGTATTTGTTCTGAGTTGGCCTCTGGCCTTTACGCACTAACCACCATGCGAGAATAGTTATGGGCCTCGATGACGTAGTATCAACCGAAGCTTTGTCAGACGTCCAGTTCAGCATTGTGGCCAAGCCGGATCGTGCCATCCACTTCGTGGGTGGTGCTGGTATACCCTTGCGCACAACGACCCGGAGTGCAACGGGCGATGGGCCCAGACCCCGGAGTGCTTAGGATGTAGGCCGGCGGGGACCTCTCTGCTGATCCTAGGTAGGGCTACGACGTGTTGATCTTCCGAGGACGGGCATGATCGGACGATGACATGTACCTAGGGTAGGGCAATAGACCTGATCTAAGCACCCTACCCAAGGACACTGCCCTACAGTCAAGGACATTCAAAGGACAACAGATTCTACCAACTGAAATCACCATAGGACACAACCCACTCGACTGAGGGTTCACCCGGATAGCCCAATTCCATTCGACCAGGATATATTCATTCGACCATACCAGAAACCACTCGGCGAACAGAAGATCTAAGGTCACTCTGAATGACAACGGTCGGGCGTTCACTCCGTAGTCTTAATGATCATTTATATGACTTTAATGCTGGCGTTACCAGTAACGCTCCCTCTTTATGTACATTGAACCCCTTGTAACGTGGGCTGGCTGGGGTCCTAGTGCACTCTATATAAGCCACCCCCTCCACTGGCACAGGGGTTCGCACCCCATGTAACTTCACGCATAATCCAATCGACCGGCCTCAGGGTACCGAGACGTAGGGCTGTTACTTCCTCTGAGAAGGGCCTAAACTCGTAAATCTTGCGTGCACAACTTCACCATAGCTAGGACCTTGCCTCCTCATACCTACCCCCCATTCTACTGTCAGACTTAGAACCACGACAGTTGGTGCCCACCTTAGGGCAGGTGTCTTAGCGACTTTTCGGTGAGGTTGCAGTTTTTCCGATTCTCATCATCATGGTTTCCGGCGGTGGATTGGCTGAGGGCCGCGAGATCCGTCTCGGCGCGCTCGTCTTCGTCGCCGACAACTCCCCCCGGCTCCAGGAGGCCCCTCTCGACGTCGAGACTCTCCCAGTCTGCGGGGCGACGCACTTTCGCGCGTGCGTTCGCGGCGTCCTTCTGCGGCAGCCGTCGACCCAGTATCGGTCGACTCCCGCGGTGTCTTCGCTCCCTACTGTTCGCCGTCGCAAGCGATCCAGTCGGTCGGGGCTTCAACGGTGGGTGAAACATGTGGTGGGAGGCCAGTCGACCACACCTCAAGTCGTGGCCATCGATCCCGATGAATCTCTCTACGGCCTGTTCGATCTGTCGACTGGCTCCGTCGAGACCCTGTCCGAGTGTGACAGCAGCAACCCTGCGGCAGAGGTCCTGATGGTCAACACACCGCACAACCCCCCTGGCATGCGTCGCAACGGCGCCGGCGATGACGGCGGCGATCCGTCACGCATTCACGAAGAGTACCACCCTGAAACCCTGTCTTCGCAGCAGAGGGAGGAACTTCACCGCCGCAACATGGAGGGGCTTCACACACCCATCGTTGGAGAGACCTCTGAGGCTCGGGCCTTGGAGGAGGCGCGCCTGGCCTCTTTGGCTGGGTGCACTCGACTGGAGAACCTTCAGCATGCAATCCACGAGCGTGCTCGGCAGTGGACGTCCAGTCGACGGCAACGACAACTGTTCCCGCGCCAACCTTAGGTATACCGCACTCTGATTTAGAATCTTACAGCAGCAGCCCGTATAGCAGAGTCTATTCAGCTGTCCCAATCAGAGGCTGGAAGAGGTTTGATGTAGATCTAAGCTCTGCACCGGGTGGCAGGAGAGCAGAACACGGCAGTGTCTTAGTCGCAGAATAGAATCCACAGTAGATCTGTGGTGGCTGACACAGTCCAGTCGGCTCACAGCCCAAGATTGCCTCTAAGGCGTGAGGGATGTGGGCACCGCCAGGAGTAGTTCTTGGGTCGGAACTGTCGGTGTCAAAACCGGCGGATCTCGGGTAGGGGGTCCCGAACTGTGCGTCTAGGATCGATGGTAACAGGAGACGGGGGACACGATGTTTTACCCAGGTTCGGGCCCTCTCTATGGAGGTAATACGCTACTTCCTACTTGATTGATCTTGATGAATATGAGTATTACAAGAGTTGATCCTTTCTGGACTAACCCCTCTGGTTTATATAGACACCGGGGGGGAATCTAGGGATACATAGAGTCGGTTACATAAGAAGGAATCTTCACAGTTGGTCGCCAAGCTTTCCCTCCACGCCAAGTAGAGTCCAATCCGGACACGGGTACAGTCTTCGTCCTTCATGTCTTCATAGCCCATCAGTCCGGCCCATGGATAACTGGCCGGTCGCCCGAGGACCCCTTAGTCCAGGACTCCCTCAGTAGCCCCTGAACCAGTCTTCAATAGCGAGGTGTTCGGCACACAAATTGTCTTCGGCATTGCAAGGCGGGTTCCTCCTTTAATGATCTCCAAGTGATGTATTCGGCCATCAGTTCAATGTCGGTCCCCTATGCTTCTGCATGTTAAATAACTTCGCCTTCCACGTGTCGAGCGAAGGTGGAAGGTCAGGGTATTTTTGCAGATAACACCTCGTCCATGCAAGGAAGAGCGCCTATTAAAGAGGTTGGGTCGTAGATCCATCGGCACCACGCAGAGGAAATCCCCGGAAACCGCTTAGGAGAAACCATTCCAGCATGGCTAGCGCCCCCAGCTCCTCCACCCATTCCGGCCCAGAGAAAGGCGAGTCGGAGAGGTGTTCAGTGTCCCACAGTCAATTGACGAAGTTGCAGACGCAGGGATTCCTTCCCCCCGCAGATCTAGTTCTTGTTCGAGCGGGGCTAGATTCCTTCAACGGTGAGATTCAGGCAGAGGACTTTCCCAATCCATCCGGGGGAGAGCGAGTATGTTTCTTCCCTTACCTGCTAAGGGGCGTTGGATTTCCCATTCATTCGTTCCTCCGAGGGCTTCTGGAATACTATGGCCTCCAGCTGCACAACTTCACCCCTGCCTCCATTCTGCACATCGCGGCTTACGTTGCTTTATGCGAGTTATTCCTGGGTATCGAGGCTCATTTCGAGCTGTGGAGGAGGTTGTTCTGTCTTGTCCCGCGTAATCACGAGGGGTCAATATTTGAAGTTGGCGGAGCCGAAGTATGCCGTATCGCCGGTACTGGATATCTGTCCGGCACACCAAGGAAGGCACCCGAAGAATGGTTCTATATCGAGGACGTCGCGCTTCCTGGCCCAGTTCGAAAGGGTCTTCCTGAATTTGCAAGCGTTCCGCTCAAGAAACGCCACAGTTGGCATCCCCGGAGTCTTGAAGAGGATGACAACACAGAAGTTTGCCCGCTTATGAGCAAGATAAAGATGCTCACTCAGTCCAGACTCACAATAATCAAGGGTTCATCCGCTACAATACAGAGGGCTGCACATGTGGCACTACAATGGAGAGGATGACGCCTCCCGCTATGTCCGGAAGGGTCCGGATACCCCCGCCGCTCTGGCCAAAATATTGGCCGAGCTGTTTAAAGGGGAGGAAGAGGAGTTTCTTCGCATTAAGCGCAGAGATGGGTATTCTATGTATGATCCTCCCAATTGGGTAAGCCTCAACCCCTCTATTCCACTCATTCCACTTCCGGATTACTTTTGATAAATTTCAAGTCTGTTTGTTATGACAGCACTGGCGGAAGGTCACCGAAGGACTTCATAGTCCTGCCCCACAGCCGGAGATCCACAACCGGGAGCTAGACACTGGGTTTGAAGAGGATCCGGATATATTCGTGGTGCTTGCGGAGGGAGTGTTTTACCAGACAAGCTATGACGGCACAGAAGTGGCCATCACCGCCGACTACCGTGGCTTCTTCCTGCTTCACATGTAAACAATTAAGAAACACCCTCTCTAAAAGAGTGCTCTTATTCTGCCTCACCCACCGCACTGTATCGTGCTTCACAGGGGAGACGTTCGGTGATTTCGAAGAGATCGGTTCCCACGCCGGGCAAGCCTTCGAAGAGGAAGGCGGGTGAAGACACGGCCAGGCCTTCATCGAGAAGGTACGGATAAACATGCTTTTCAGCGGCCGCATCCGACTGTGACTCATGTGCTTGTTTGGTTACAGGAAGAGGGTTCGCCGAACTATGTCCGGGGACCCGGTCGATGGTGTTCCCAACAACCGGGATTTAGATCCAACCGCGGAGACTGGGCCGGTGCAGGAACAGCGTCGGACTGCCCTTCGGCCGAGGGTTCGAAAAATATGTCCGTCACCAACTCGGAGGTAGAGAGTGCCATGAACCATCGGCGCTACAGGGCTGTCTTGCGAGACCCCAAGTTCTTGGAGGAGGCTTTTAATGCCTTTAGCTCGGGAGAAGCATACATCCGAGCTGCTCGAGATGGGCTTAGAAGAGCCACGAAGTAATATCTGACAGATGTGCAGGTAAGTTTTCTTTGTCAAAAAAGGATAACCATATGCCCCAAGCCCCCGAGACTGAAAGCAGTTGGCACAACTGATTTAAGGATCATTGTACGACCAGGTCCTTACAGAGAAGAATTGCTTGCTAGCCCAGGAGCTGGAGCAGTGCCGGGCGCAGCTAAATGCTGCTACTGCCGAACTGGAAAACGTCAAGAAGTCGTCTTCTGGTAATGTTCCGCTCCACCGAGGAACAATAATTGTATACCAACTTTGCTAATTCTGCTGCTGATTGCATAATAGGGTCATCTGATCAACTTGAAGAGAAGTTGAAGATCACCCAAGAGGGAGAAAAGGAGACAACAAGGTAACACGCCGCAGGCGAGCGTGTGCTGACCCACGTCAGAGATGAGAAAAACAAGCTACAGGGTTCCAACACTACATTGGGTGAAGAATTGAAAGACGTTCGAGCCCAGCTAGCCGATTCCGTGAAGGAGAACAAGAAGTTGCGGGGCGGCATATTCAGTACGTGTCCGAACTATTTTTAAAGTAGTTCAGACATAGATGGGACTGATATAGTCATGTTTGCAGGTATATTGACAGGCCGTCCTGAAGAGGAGGTGTCCGGATCATCGAGCGATCTGCTGCAAAGACTGTCGCAAGTGCACGAGCATGCCCGGCTGGCCATGCAGAGCGTTGCCAAGGCCTTATGGCCATCCGCCTCCCCTCCAGAAAGTATGGAGGAGCTTGTAGAGTTGTTCAAGGGAGCGCGGCGGCGTATCTAACTATAGATGATATCGGCCTGCCGAGAGGGCGCGCGAGAGGCCTGGGCCATGGTGAAAACGCGATATACCAAGCTGGATCCAAATCACATGGCCCGGGTTGGACCGTTAGGGCCGAATGGGAAAGAAATCCCCGTTAGTTTAGTATATGACCAAGTAGAGGTGGCCGCCAAATATTCCCAACAGGATTGTAAGTTAGAGTGCCAGTTGGAAGGTGTAGAGGAGGAGGTGTTCGAGTCCAAGTGACTGTGTACTTTCCTCATTATGTGCAACTCTAGTTGAATTGTATATCATTTGTCATGGCAGACCTTTTCGCTTCAACCTCCCAACCCGAAGGTGCAGAGTGTTTCCGAATACCGTCGCGGTCGAATAGGCCAGGGTATGCATGGAAAACTAGGCATAGGGGTCATAGTTGCTTGAACAGACAAGTTGTATCCGGCTAGCTATGTTATATTACATTGATATCGTAAGAAACATCTTCCAGAGAGAATAGTTCCGTTAAGGGTTCCTTTCCGTGGGTGTGCATGCATTTAATGTACATGTCCGAATTGTGATGTGAGCACCACATTTTGTTTTACTTCTGGGGGTGCACAATGGAGTGAGTTTAAAAAACATCTTTAATTCACTGACCGAATATTCCCTTAATAACGCTAGCTTTCGGCTTCACCCAGTCTGAGGTACACATCCGGATGACCCAGCAGTAACAATCGCAGAGGTGCTCCCTTTATGCCCTAGCCGAACTAACGGGAACGTAGGGCATAAGCACAGGAGCCAGGCAACCTAGTTTGGCCAAAACTTAAGTCATATCGATGCATATAGTGGCAAAGAAAAGGTACATATGGAAAAACTCATATGTGAGGAGCTTGATGCTCAAGGAATGACAATAACCTCTATGCAAGAAGCCCCCAGGTACAAGTGGCGTACATATTTAAAGATGTATATGTCAATGATGTGCGGTCTAGCCGTACCAAAGCTTTAAAGCGAGAAAGAAGAAAGTAATCGAAAAAGAGAGAAAAATTAATGGAAACTACAGGAAAGGAGGAGACGAACAAGGGGTTTGGCGCTAGGCATAGAATCTTCGGAGTTTGGCCACGGTCCAGGGGTTCAGCTCGAGGCGATTGTCTGATGCATCGCAAAGACGGTACGCTCCTCCGGTGAGAACTTCGTCAATTATGAAGGGACCCTCCCATTTGGGCTTGAGTTTGTCCTTTTTCTTCTCTGGCAGGCGTAGAACGAGTTCGCCAACGTTGTAAGTCTTGGCCCGTACTTCTTTGCTTTGATATCTTCGAGCCTGCTGTTGATGCTGAACGGGATTTTGCGACATCGCTTTCCTCCTCCAAGGCATCTGGCTGTCCTGCCGATCAAGCTCGGCTTCTCTCTCTTCGTACATACGCACTCGAGGTGAGTCGTGAATAATACCGCAGGGCAATACGGCCTCTGCGCCATACATCATGAAGAAAGGTGTGTATCCGGTAGTACGGTTGGGCGTGGTCCGCAGCCCCCAGAGTACGGAGTCGAGCTCCTCAACCCAGTGCTTGTCTGATTCTTTCAAAGACCGCACTAGCCTGGGCTTTATGCCGCTCATAATAAGACCGTTGGCTCGTTCGACTTGACCGTTGGTTTGTGGGTGGTAGACGGAGGCGTAATCGAGTTTAATACCCAGATTAGTACACCAGGTTTTTACCTCGTCAGCTATGAAATTAGAGTCGTTGTCAATGATGATGCTGTGTGGGACACCATAACGGTGCAGAACACTGGATATGAAGTCTATCACCGGGCCGGACTCAGCCGTTTTGACCGGTTTTGCCTCTATCCACTTAGTGAATTTGTCCACCATAACCAGCAGATATTTTTTCTTATGGCTTCCCCCTTTAAGGGGTCCAACCATATCCAGTCCCGAGACCGCGAAAGGCCAAGTGAGGGGGATAGTCTGTAAGGCAGTTGGGGGCATGTGGCTTTGGTTGGCGAAGAGTTGGCATCCGACGCAGCGTTGGACGAGGTCCTGTGCGTCTGCTCAGGCTGTCGGCCAATAAAACCCAGTACAGAAGGCCTTGCTAACAAGAGCCCGAGCTGTGGCGTGGTGTCCACCGAGACCGGCGTGAATTTCCGCTAGAAGCTGCTGCCCCTCTTCTTCAGAGATACATCTTTGAAGTACTCTGGTGGTACTTTTCTTGTAGAGCTCTCCGTCGTGAACCTTGTAGGCCTTCGAACGCCGGACAATGCGGCGAGCCTCATTCTGGTCCTCGGGGAGCTCCTTCCTATTAATGTAGGCCAAGAAAGGTTCGGTCCATGGAGCAATTACTGCCATAATGAGATGGGCCGACGGTGTTACTTCGGTGGCTGAGCCCCCGATACTATCGGTGTGTTCGGGATTTGGAGTTGTATTCGGATCTGGACTATTGTTGCCGCCCTCCCCTTGCCACACCACAGATGGCTTGAAAATCCTTCCAGGAAAAATGTTGGGTGGGACGGGGTCGCGCTTAGCGCCGATGCGAGCAAGAACGTCCGCCGCTTGGTTACTTTCTCGGGCGACGTGATGAAATTCAAGCCCCTCGAACCGAGCCAACATTTTTAATACGGCATTATGATAAGCTGCCATCTTTGGATCTTTGGCATCAAAGTCGTTGTTTATTTGGGATATGGCGAGGTTCGAGTCCCCGTGCACCTCCAGGCGTTGTATGCCCATGGATACGGCCATCCGAAGACCATGCAGTAGGGCCTCATATTTGGCTGCGTTGTTAGAGTCTGTGTATAATATCTGGAGTACATACAGGACGACGTCTCCAGTGGGGGATGTTAACACGACTCCCGCTCCCAGCCCTGCCAACATTTTGGAGCCGTCAAAATACATAACCCAATTAGAATATGCGCCGTACTCTTTAGGGAATTCGGCCTTTATCCATTCGGCGATGAAGTCGGCCTATATTTGGGATTTGATGGCTCGTCGTGGCTTGTATGTTATGTCGAATGGAAGTAGCTCTATGGCCCATTTGGCGATCTGTCCCGTGGCATCGCGGTTGTTTATTATGTCATTGAGTGGGACCTCAGAAGCCACCGTGATTGAACACTCCTGGAAGTAGTGTCGTAGCTTGCGGGATGCGATGAAGACCGCGTATGCTATCTTTTAGTAGTGGGGGTACCGGGATTTTCATGGTGTGAGGATAGTTGATACGTAGTATACTGGTTTTTGGAGCGGAAATTTGTGTCCGTCCTGTTCTCGTTCGACGACGAGCACGGCGCTCACCACCTGATGTGTTGTCGATATGTATAACAACATGGGCTCGCCAGTGTTTGGTGCAGCCAGGATTGGGTTGCTCTCTAGGAGGGCCTTTATTTCCTCCAGTCCGGCAGTCGCCGCGTCTGTCCATTCGAAGTTATCAGTGTGTCGTAAGAGGGGACAGAGTGGTAGTGCCTTTTCTCCTAATCTGGAGATAAAGCGGCTTAGCGCTGCCACACATCTAGCTAGTTTTTGGACCTGTTTGAGGTCTGTTGGTGTAGCCAACTGTGACAGAGCTCGGATTTTACCTGGATTTGCTTCGATTCCTCTATTGGAAATGATGGAGCCCAGCAGTTTTCCAGCGGGGACGCCGAAGACACATTTTTCCGGGTTGAGCTTAGTCATACGCCTGGAGGTTGTCGAATGTAAGACGTAAGTCGTCTATTAGTGTTTCGACGTGCCTAGTTTTTATGACGACGTCATCGACATAAGCTTCTACCGTTTTGCCGATCTGTTTCTCCAGGCATGTTTGAATCATGCATTGGTATGTGGCACCAGCGTTCTTGAGCCCAAAGGGCATGGTGTTGAAGTAGAATGGCCCATATGGGGTGATAAATGCTGTTGCGGCTTGATCGGACTCCTTCATTTTGATTTGATGGTATCCGGAATATGCATCGAGGAAACACAGTGAGTCGTGTCCTGCGGTGGCGTCGATGATTTGATCAATGCGGGGGAGGGGGAAGGGATCCTTAGGGCAAGCCTTGTTGAGGTCTTTGAAATCGACACACAGGCGCCAGGATTTGTCCTTCTTTGGTACCATCACTAGGTTTGCTAGCCAGTCCGGATGTTTGATTTCTCTAATGAATCCGACCTTGATGAGTTTGTCTAGCTCCTCCCCCATGGCTTGTCGCTTGGGTTCGGAAAAGCCCCGTAGTGTTTGCTTAACCAGTTTAAATCCCTTTAATATATTGACACTATGTTCGGCTGGCTCGCATGGGATCCCTGGCATATCTGAAGGGTGCCAGGCGAATATGTCCCAGTTTTCGCGCAGGAGTTCTCGTAGTGCGGTGTCAACTGTTGGGTTCAGTTGAGCTCCGATAGATGCTGTCTTCCTGGGGTCCATTGGGTGGACCTGGAATTTGACTATTTCTTCTACTGGTTTGAAGGAGGTGGATTTAGGGCGTTTGTTGAGGGTCACGTCGTCCCTGTCCACCGTGGAGCGTTGTGCGGTTAATTCTTCGGCCGCGAGGGCTTCAGATAGCGCCTCCAGGGCCAGGGATGCGGTTTTGTTTTCAGCGCGGAGTGCTATGTCCGGATCACTGACGAGAGTGATTATACCGTTTGGTCCGGGCATTTTGAGCTTCATATACCCGTAATGGGGTATGGCCTGGAAGCGTGTAAAAGCATCCCGCCCCAACAGGGCGTGATATCTGCTGCTGAAAGGGGCCACTTGGAAAGTTATTTCTTCGGACCGATAGTTCTCCGGCGTGCCGAATACTACGTCAAGTGTGATTTTGCCCGCGCACCGCGCCTCCCGACTGGGAATAATTCCTCGGAAGGTTGTGTTACTTTGCTTGATGCGGCTCCTGTCTATTTCCATTTTATGGAGTGTCTCCTCATAAATGAGGTTTAGTCTGCTGCCGCCGTCGATGAGGACCTTGGTGAGTCGAAACCCGTCCATGATGGGACTGAGGACTAACGCGGCTGGCGCTCGTACTGTTTTGTACTTTGGTTCGTCACCGACGTTGAATGTTATAGCCGTGTTGTTCCAGGGGTTTATTGCAGCAATTTGGCAGACTTCGGAAAGCTCGCGAAGTGTCCTTTTGTGCTTGTTGTTTGATGCGAATGTCTCAAAGATCGTCAATACTCTTGAGTTATCGTCTTCTGGGGGATGCCGTTCTGGGTCGTCCTTGATAAGGATGTCCTAGCCGCTCTTGGCTACCTGTCGTAGTATCCAACATGCTCTAAGGCTGTGGGTTGCCGCGGTATCTGGTGTTGTGTATTTTGCATGGGCCATCGAGCCACCCCTCCAGAACGGTGCCTTGCCGCATAGAGGTTTTGTGTTCTTGACTGTTGGACTGGGCCTACCACGAGGGTGCGCCCTTTTAGCCTGTAGGGGGAGTTGAGTTGGGACTGATGGTTCCCAGCGAGCTGCCTGAGTTTTCCGGGTGCTCTCCATCATGCTGTACTTTTGTACGATAGTTGCTAAGTCAGCGAATTTCAGTATGCGGCGGCGATTGATGGAGTTGAGGATTCCTTCGTCCGCACAATTGTTGCAGAACGCTGATATTGCGTCCTCGTCACGGCAATCTTTTACCTTGTCCTTGACAAGGAGTAATCTAGCCCAGAAGTGGTGGACCATTTCCTGAGACTGCTGTTTTATGCTCATCAGAGCGTCTATGTCCGGGTGGGTGGGTGGAATTAAATCCGAACCCCGACCTGACCGATTATCCGGAGTCCGACGACCTTCTGGGCTTAACAGTCCGGGTTCCGGAATATCTTCTGATTGTTTAGGACCGCCGTCTGATGCTATGTTTGGAGGGCTGGTCGCATCCTTTCGCGGGTGAGTATCCGGCTCTTCCTGAACGACGAAAACTCTATCAGATCCATCTGCTTGGAGTGCTCGGAGTTGATGCGAAGGGGGTTTTCGATGGCCCGAGAGGTCATCGTTGGCTCAACGGCCGAACGGGCGATCATAGTAAAGCCGCCCAGCCGGAGGGTTTGGCCTGGGGCCAGAGCTCCCCCGGAGGTGATGTTATCTTTAAGGACAAGGCGAGCCGTCGAGCCTTTCGTCGATGGCACAGTGGAACTCTCAATGAAAGCACCAATGTCGGTGTCAAAACCGGCGGATCTCGGGTAGGGGGTCCCGAACTGTGCGTCTAGTATCGATGGTAACAGGAGACGGGGGACACGATATTTTACCCAGGTTCGGGCCCTCGCTATGGAGGTAATACCCTACTTCCTACTTGATTGATCTTGATGAATATGAGTATTACAAGAGTAGATCTACCACGAGATCATAATGGTTGAACCCTAGAAGCCTAGCCTGTATGACTATGGTAATGAATATATCCTTTTCGGACTAACCCCTCCGGTTTATATAGACACCGGGGGGGAATCTAGGGTTACATAGAGTCGGTTACATGAGAAGGAATCTTCACAGTCGGTCGCCAAGCTTGCCCTCCACGCCAAGTAGAGTCCAATTCGGACACGGGTACAGTCTTCGGCCTTCATGTCTTCACAGCCCATCAGTCTGGCCCATGGATAACAGGCCGGCCGCGCGAGGACCCCTTAGTCCAGGACTCCCTCAGGAACCATGAGCAGTATGATCATCGACTCGGCCGTGATGACCGCCGTCGAGTGCCTACTACCCCTCCGAGGGGCGGATCATACGTGCCCCGGCATTATGATGACAGGCGCCCGTACAACGATGAGCGAAGGTTGCCAGTTGACCCAAGAGAGCCAGGTTTTGATGCGAGGTCAGTTTTGGTGCAAGGACTGGTCGACAGGAACCGAGCACACAGAGAAGGACAAGACAAATATCGCCCGAGTGGAAGTAGAGTACATGTCTTAGGTCCCGAGTGTTTTAGGAGAGCCATCAGGGCTGCTAAGATCCCTCCCAACTTCAGGTTGGCGTCTGGGGTTAGTAAGTTTACCGGTGAGTCAAAGCCTGACACTTGGCTGGAAGATTACCGAGTGGCTGTACAGATCGGTGGTGGAAATGATGAGGTAGCTATGAAGCATCTTCCTCTGATGTTAGAAGGTTCGGCCAGAGCATGGTTGAATCAGTTGGCCCCGGGCAGTATATTCAGCTGGAAAGAGCTAGCCCGAGTGTTTGTCAGAACTTTTGAGGGTACTTGCAAACGACCAGCAGGGTTGGCTGAATTGCAACATTGTGTCCAAAAGCCGGATGAGACTTTGAGAGATTACATTCAGAGGTGGACCACTTTGCATCACACAGTGGAAAATGTATCTCAGCATCAAGCAGTTTGCGCCTTCAAGGAGGGCATCCGGTATCGGGAGCTTAACCTGAAATTCGGTCGGACGGGAGACATGACTCTGACCCGAATGATGGAAATAGCCACTCGGTATGCCAATGGAGAAGAAGAAGATCGACTCCGCAGTGGAAAGGGCAAACTAGTCGCCCAAGACGCCGGAGGAGGTCGGAAGCAGAAACGCAAAGCCGAGCCACCAGGTCCTGGTGAAGCTGTGGTCGTGAGTCAAGGAAAATTCAAGGGGAAGCCCAAAGGGCCCTGGGTCCCCAAGAAGGTAAAAGATTAAGCATGAAATGATGTGTTGGATTTGCCATGTCACGTTCATACCAAGAAGGATGAAGAGGGTAATCTGATTTACCCCAAACATACCACTCGACAATGTCGGCTCTCAATCGAACAGTTCCAAGAGAAACAACCCAGTGGGAAAGAGAAGGAGTCTGACAAGGACGAGGACAAGGAAGAAGACGATGATGGTTTTCCCAACGTCAATTCCACTTTGGTGATTTTCACTGACGTTGAAAGCAAAAGTCGATTGAAGGTCATCAACAAAGAAGTAAACATGGTTGCTCCGGCAACACCAGCATATTTGAAGTGGTCCAAGACACCCATCACATTCGACCAGTCTGACCATCCTCCGTGTGTTGCCACCCCCGGGAGACAAGCGTTGGTGGTCGACCCAGTCGTTGGGGGCACCCGACTGACTAAGGTCTTGATGGATGGTGGCAGCGGTTTGAACATTCTGTATGCTGAGACTCTCCGAGGGATGGGCATTCCGATGTCCAAACTCAGCGAAAGCAACATGCGATTCCACGGAGTCATCCCTCGGAAGAAAGCCGATTCACTCGGCCAGATCACTCTTGACATGATTTTCGGTGATTTGAACAATTACCGTAAGGAAAGGTTGACATTTGAGGTTGTGGATTTTCATAGTGCCTGTCATGCTATTCTGGGCAGGACTGCATATGCTCATTTCATGGCTCGACCATGTTATGTGTACCTCAAACTGAAGATGCATGGCCCTAAGGGCGTGATCACAGTCACTGGTAATCGGCAGCGAGCAGAAGAGTGCCTCCAGAAGGGCTCAAAGATTGCCGATGAACAAATGGCAGCAGTTGAAATGGAAGAATACAAGAAGACAGCAGATCTGAGTGATTTGTTGAGAGCTAAGAAGCCTGCTTCAGATTCTGCATTTTAGTCATTGGGTGAAACAAAGGCAGTTCATATTCACCCACTGATCGCAATGCTGCTCTGACTCATATCTCAACAACACTCGACAGCAAATAGGAAGAAACGCTCATCTAGTTCCTCCGTGAGAACTGGGACATCTTCGCATGGAAACCTTCTGACATGCCAGGTGTGCCCAGGGGACTGGCTGAGCACCATTTGCGAGTCGAACCAAAGGTAAAACCAGTCAAAGAGCATCTCCGACGGTCCGCCATACAGAAGAGAAAAGCAATTGGCGAGGAAGTGGCCCGGCTTCTGGCAGCTGAGTTCATCCAAGAGATTTACCACTCCCAGTGGCTCGCCAATGTCAGCATGGTTCCTAAGAAAAATGCTTCACTCCGTATGTGTATCGACTTCAAGCATATCAATTGGGCCTGCCCTAAGGATCACTTCCCTCTTCGTCGCATCAATCAGATAGTCGACTCGACTACGGGATGTGAGCGGTTGTCTTTCCTAGATACATATTCCGGATACCATCAGTCCGACTGTGTGGACCCGAAGAAATAAAAACAGCTTTTATCACCCCATTCGGGTGCTTTTGCTATGTGACCATGCCCTTTGGTCTCAAGAATGCTGGTGCCACATTCGTGCATATGATACAGAAGTGCCTGCTCACTCAAATCAGTCGGAATGTGGAAGCATACATGGATGACATCGTGGTTAAGTCACGTAAAGGTTCCAACCTGCTGACTGACCTCGCTGAAACCTTTGCTAATCTGAGGAGATATGATATCAAGCTCAATCCGTCGAAGTGTACGTTCGGAGTTCCAGGTGGCAAGTTACTCGGTATCCTCGTTTCTGAACGTGGGATCGATGCAAACCCAGAGAAGGTTGGTGCAATCCTCCGAATGAAACGGCCCGTGCGTGTACACGACGTTCAGAAGCTTACTGGTTGTTTGGCTGCTTTGAGTCGATTCATCTCTCGTCTCGACGAAAAGGCATTGCCTCTTTACCGACTGATGAAGAAATCTGACAAGTTCGAGTGGACTCCTGAAGCTGGCGCAGCGTTTGCAGAGCTCAAAACCCTGCTTTCCACCCAGCCGGTGCTTCCTGCTCCAATCAGCAAAGAGCCTTTACTGCTATATATTGCAGCCACTGGACAGGTTGTCAGTATAGTACTCACGGTCGAGCGGGAAGAAGAAGGCAAGGCCTATAAGGTTCAACACCCAGTGTATTATATTTCTGAAGTTTTAACCCCATCCAAGCAGAGATATCCACATTATCAGAAGCTTGTCTACGGGATTTACTTGACCAGAAAGAAAGTTGCGCACTACTTCTCAGATCATTCAATTACAGTCGTCAGCGATGCTCCATTGTCAGAAATTTTGAACAACAGAGATGCAACTGGTCGAGTGGCCAAATGGGCGATTGAACTCTTTCCGTTGGATATCAAGTTCAAGGCAAAGAAAGCAATCAAATCCCAAGAAATAGCAGATTTTCTCGTCGAGTGGATTGAACAGCAGTTGCCGACTCAGATACAGTCGGAACATTGGACTATGTTCTTTGATGGGTCCAAGAGGTTGAATGTTTCAGGTTCTGGGGTAGTCCTGGTATTTCCACGAGGCGACAAGCTCAGTTATGTTCTCCAGATTCACTTTGACTCCTCCAACAATGAAGCTGAATATGAGGCACTTCTGTACGGGTTGCGTATGGCCATTTCACTCAGCGTCTGGCGCCTGATGGTTTACGGCGACTCAGATTTGGTGATCAATCAAGTGATGAAGGAATGGGACATGAGGAGTCCAGCTATGACTGGTTATTGCAATGCAGTGAGGAAATTGGAAAATAAGTTTGAGGGGTTAGAGCTTCACCATATACCCCGACTGAAGAACCAAGCAGCCAATGACCTGGCAAAGATAGGTTCCAAGAGAGAGCCTATTCCTAGCAATGTGTTTTTGGAACGTATTCACACACCATCCGTTCAAGAGGATCCCTTCACAGAAGAGCCCCCACAGCCTAAGAGCTCCATTGATCCGACTGGAGTTGAAATCCCAGCCGTGGTCGACTTGATCATGGAAGTTTTGGTCGTTATTCTAGATTGGATAGTGCCGTACATTGCATATATTCTCAGGAAAGAACTCCCAGAGGATGAAGAAGAGGCTCGTCAGATTGCCCATCGATCCAAAGCCTTTACTGTGATCGGTGGACAGCTTTACGGAGAGAGCGTCACTGGAGTCGCTCAGAGATGCATCACGCGAGAAGAAGGCCGAATGATCCTCAATGATATCCACTCGGGGACCTGCAGTCACCATGCGTCCTCTCGGACCAACATGGCCAAAGCATACCGAGCGGGGTTTTACTAGCCACGTGCTAATGATATGGCAAAAGAAATAGTCAACAAGTGTGAGGGCTGTCAGTTCTACTCCAACATGTCCCACAAGCCTGCATCAGCCTTAAAGACCATTCCACTCGTCTGGCCATTTGCTGTTTGGGGATTGGATATGGTGGGACCTATGAGGACTCGCAGGAGTGGCTTCACCCATCTACTCATAGCAGTCAACAAGTTCACCAAATGGATTGAAGCTAAACCTATCAAAAACCTTGAATCAAGTACTGCTGTCAGCTTCATCAGAGAGTTAACTTTCAGATATGGAGCTCCACATAGCATCATTACAAATAATGGATCAAACTTTGATTCGGATGAGTTCAGAGCTTTCTGTGCTTCCCAAGGCACTCGGGTCGACTATGCTTCAGTCACCCACCCCCAGTCCAATGGGCAAGCGGAGAGAGCAAACGGTTTGATCCTCAAAGGGCTGAAACCTCGATTGATGCGGGACCTCAAGCATGCAGCAGGCGCTTGGGTCTATGAGGTACCATCAGTGCATTGGGGATTGAGAACAACTCCCAATCGATCGACTGGTTGGACTCCCTTCTTCTTGGTGTATGGGGCTGAGGCTGTACTTCCGAGTGACTTGCTTCACAATGCACCCCGAGTGGAACTTTTCTCAGAAACTGAAGTAGAACAAGCTCGACAGGACGCCGTTGATCTTCTGGAGGAAGAGAGAGAGAGATGGCCTTGATCCGGTCGACTATCTATCAGCAAGACCTTCGTCGATTATATGCCAGAAATGTGAGAGGTCGAGCATTTCAGGAACGTGACCTAGTGCTCAGAATGGATCAGCAACCGCTGCACAAGCTTGCTCCCGCTTGGGAAGGTCCCTTCATCATCACCAAGGTGCTCCACAACGGAGCATATCACCTCTACAATGTGGAGCACAATAGAGACGAGCCACGCGCTTGGAACGCGGAGTTGCTCCGCTGTTTTTATACTTAAATCATTCATACTATCGAGATGTAATAAGAAGTACCTTTTAGTTTGTTTATCAAAGACACAATTTTACAGTCTCCTAAATGGTTGTTGTTGCTTATACATGTGACTAAAATCCCCCAGTGGGTGGCTTAGCTACGAATCCGTTCCGCCTAAGTTTCAAATACATACTCTGAGTGAATAGCAAACCTCTCACTTGGAGACTTAGCCGCGAATCCGATTCGCCTAAGTTTGAAAAATCCTACCGAGTGAGGAGCAAGCCTCTCACTCGGGGGGCTAAGCTGCAGTTCCGTACTCGCCGAAGATTAAAAAAATCCCACCGAGTGAAGAGCAATCCTCTCACTCGGGGGCTTAGCTGTAGTCCCGTACTCGCCTAAGATCGAAAAACTCCCACCGAGTGAAGAGCAACCCTCTCACTCGGGGGCTTAGCTACAGTTCCGTACTCGCCTAAGGTTGAGAAATCCCACCAAGTGAAGAGCAACCCTCTCACTCGGGGGCTTAGCTGCAGTTCCGTACTCGCCTAAGTTTGAAAAATCCCACCGAGTGAAGAGCAACCCTCTCACTCGGGGGCTTAGCTGCAGTTGCGTACTCGCCTATGTTTGAACACGTTCCAAGTGAAGAATGATTCTCTCACTCGGATACTTGGCCACATGCTCCGTCCTGATTCGCAAGGACGACGAGGTGCAGGTCGACTGCGACCTCCTCCTTAGAGCTGCGTCGTAAGTATAACGTATGCTCCATCCTGATCCGCAAGGACGACATGGTGCGGGTCGACCGTGACCTTCTCCTCAGAGCTACGCCACAAGTATAACGTGCGCTCCATCCTAA
Organism: Triticum aestivum; assembly: GCF_018294505.1. Classification (NCBI taxonomy): domain Eukaryota; kingdom Viridiplantae; phylum Streptophyta; class Magnoliopsida; order Poales; family Poaceae; genus Triticum; species Triticum aestivum. The sequence goes on along the minus strand of NC_057811.1, from coordinate 211,601,457 downwards.
TCAGCAAGGACGACCAGGTGCAGGTCGACTGCGACCTCCTCCTCAGAGTTGTGTCATAAGTATAACGTACGCTCCGTCCCGATCTGCAAGGACGACGAGGTGCAGGTCGACCACGATCTTCTCCTCAAAGCTACGCCATAAGTATAACGCACGCTCCGTCCTGATCCGCAAGGACGACGAGGTGCGGGTCGACCGCGACCTTCTCCTCAGAACTACGCCACAAGTATAACGTGCTCCATCCTGATCCGCAAAGACGACGAGGTGCAGGTCGACTGCGACCTTCTCCTCGGAGCTGCGCCACAAATACAATCAAGGACAAAAGCCTGTTCCGACTGAAGATTCAAATTCCGCTCGAAAATAAAGACAAGCATATTCAAGTTCAGATAAATCCCACGAGGTTCCAGACCGCAGATTAAAGTACTCGGGCTTCAGGCCCGAAGGAGTTTAACGGTTACAAAACCACTTGGCATACCGAGGCAAATTTAAACGGATCATAAAAGAGTTTGTTCACTCCGCAGGAGGAGGGCTAGCAGGCTCGACGAACTCATCCAGGTCGATTCCATCAGCAATCCGAGTAGCAGCAGCAATGAAAGTCTCCATGAAGGACTGGAAGTCAAGCCTCTTGGTGTTGGCAACCATGATCGCTGCTAGCTTCTCTTCTTTTGCTTCCTTGCAATGAACGTGAATCAGAGACAGAGCAACGTCAGCACCACACCGATCAGAAGACTTCTTCCATTCCTGCACTCGACCGGGGATCTCATTGAGTCGAGTCATCAGAGACTCGAGATCATTCTGGAATGTTGCCCTTGACCAGAGCGCTGTGTCGATCCGCGACACCGCAACCTTCCGTCGAGCGAGATAGTCGACGACGCTAGCAGGACGAGATTCCAGTCAGAGCACATTCATGGCAACTTCATCCTTGACAGGGGAGTTGATGGGGTCCAAGCTTGTTTCGATTTGACCAGTCTTTCCCTCAAAGTTTTGACAGAATTCTGCACTCACAGAGAAGCAATGAGTCGACGGTTTTGCGACTAGTCAACAAAAGCAAGTCAATCAGACGAAGACAAACCCCTTCAAGCATGAGGAATAACTTCTTGGTGAGTACTCCCAGATAATTCTCCAGCTTGTCTCTCTTGCGGGAGATGTCTTCCACCTTGTCAGTCAGGGTCCCTTTGTCCTTCTTCAGTCGTGTCACCTCTTTGTTGGCTTCGTCATGGGAAGCCTTCAATTTGGTGTTCTCTTCCTCCAGCTTTCCAACTGAGGCTAGCTTTTGGTCGGTGAGTGCTGTTTTGTCTTTTGCCTTTTTTGGGTAGCCGCAAGATCAGACTCCTTCTCCACAGCTTGTCTCATTGTTTCTACAAAGAATAACATTCGAGTTAGAAAAAAGGAAGGGAAAGATAGCAGGAGAGTCAGTTAACAAGTTTTCCATACCAGCAACATCATCCTTAGCCTTCTGCACATTCGTCTTGGCCAACTCCAGATCAAGATTGAGCTGGATTTGCTTCTGCTCCAAGTCAGCAAATCGAGCTCCAAGTTCACAAGATTTCTGTGGTCGGAGGATAGTCAATCGACAGATGCGAAGGTGGGTTGCTTCCGAGTTCAGAGAGAAGTTTAAAGAGTTCTAAGACTACTACCGAGTCAAACACTCAACAGTAGTCTCAGGGACTACACCCAGTGGATGCACTCAGCGTGCCCCCACTAGTTCGACTTTTCAATTGACTTGGTCCGTCCAGTCGAAAAAAAATATTTGATTCTCGGACCATAGTCGGCTGCTCGTAGTCGACTACGGTCTCGGGGACTACACCCAGTGGGTGCACTCAGCATGCCCCCACTGGTTCAAGTTCCACTTGACATGATCTGCTCAGAACGAGTGGAAAAATTCTGTTCAAAGACCCCCCGCCGAATCAAACATTCGACGGTGATCTCGAAGACTACACCCAGTGGGTGCACTCAGCGTGCCCCCACTGGTTCAAAGATTCAATCGGCAGAACCTAGTCGACTCAAGAAGAAACACTATTCAACAGAAATTGAAACACCCAGTGGGTGTATGATACGTCTCCAACGTATCCATAAAATTTTATTGCTCCATGCTATATTATCTTCTGTTTTGGACATTATTGGGCTTTATTATTCACTTTTATATTATTTTTGGGACTAACCTGTTAACCGGAGGCCCAGCCCAGAATTGCTGTTTTTTGCCTCTTTTAGAGTTTCGCAGAAAAAGAATATCAAACGGAGTCCAAACAGAATGAAACCTTCGGGAACGTGATTTTTGGAACGAACATGATCTAGGAGACTTGGATCCTAAGTCAAGGAAGCTTCGAGGAAGCCACAAGGTAGGGGGGTGCGCCTACCCCCCCCCCCCCCAGGCGCGCCCTCCACCCTCATGGGCCCCACGTTGCTCCACCGACGTACTCCTTCCTCCTATATATACCTACGTACCCCCAAACGATCAGATACGGAGCCAAAAACGTAATTCCACCGCCGCAACCTTCTGTACCCACGAGATCCCATCTTGGGGCATGTTCCGGAGCTCCGCCGGAGGGGGCATCAATCACGGAGGGCTTCTACATCAACACCATAGCCTCTCCGATGAAGTGTGAGTAGTTTACCTCAGACCTTCGGGTCCATAGTTAGTAGCTAGATGGCTTCTTCTCTCTTTTTGGATCTCAATACTATGTTCTCCCCCTCTCTCGTGGAGATCTATTCGATGTAATCATCTTTTGCGGTGTGTTTGTTGAGACCGATGAATTGTGGGTTTATGATCAAGTTTACCTATGAACAATATTTGAATCTTCTGAATTCTTTTATGTATGATTGGTTATCTTTGCAAGTCTCTTCGAATTATCAGTTTGGTTTGGCCTACTAGATTGATCTTTCTTGCAATGGGAGAAGTGCTTAGCTTTGGGTTCAATCTTGCGGTGTCTTTTCCCAGTGACAGTAGGGGTAGCAAGGCACGTATTGTATTGTTGCCATTGAGGATAACAAGATGGGGTTTTTATCATATTGCATGAATTTATCCCTCTACATCATGTCATCTTGCTTAAGGCGTTACTCTGTTCTTATGAACTTAATACTCTAGATGCATGCTGGATAGCGGTCGATGTGTGCAGTAATAGTAGTAGATGCAGGCAGGAGTCGATCTACTTGTCTCGGACGTGATGCCTATATACATGATCATACCTTGATATTCTCATAACTATGCTCAATTCTGTCAATTGCTCAACAGTAATTTGTTCACCCACCGTAAAATACTTATGCTCTCGAGAGAAGCCACTAGTGAAACCTATGGCCCCCGGGTCTATCTTCATCATATTAATCTTCCAACACTTAGTTATTTCCTTTGCTTTTTTACTTTGCTTTTATTTTACTTTGCATCTTTATCATAAAAATACCAAAAATATTATCCTATCATATCTATCAGATCTCACTCTCGTAAGTGACCGTGTAGGGATTGACAACCCCTTATCGCGTTGGTTGCGAGGATTTATTTGTTTTGTGTAGGTGCGAGGGACTCGTGCGTAGCCTCCTACTGGATTGATACCTTGGTTCTCAAAATTTGAGGGAAATACTTACGCTACTTTGCTGCATCACCCTTTCCTCTTCAAGGGAAAACCAACGCAGTGCTCAAGAGGTAGCAAGAAGGATTTCTGGCGCCGTTGCCGGGGAGGTCTACGCAAAAGTCAATATACCAATTACCCATCACAAACCCTTATCTCCCGCATTACATTATTTGCCATTTGCCTCTCGTTTTCCTCTCCCCCACTTCACCCTTTCCTCTTCAAGGGAAAACCAACGCAGTGCTCAAGAGGTAGTAGTGTACAGATGCAAAGTGCAGACTGACAAATAGATGCACAGTAAAAGTTTTCAGGTACCATATCCTAACAGAACAAGCGTCAAGCTAGAAGATCAGTCGGAAATAAGCTAACCTAGACGTTGGTCTTGAGTGCTGAGCTGGCGTCATAAGAAGCTTGACTGGCCTCGCGAACTACTTCCATCTGCTCCATCATGATGCCTGCCTGGCATATAGCTTCCATGGCAGCACTCACTTGGTCCTCTGGGACGTGATGGGCGGTGAAAAGTGAAGACGGTGGATCAGCTGGAGCCTGTGCAGTCGACGCCGAAGGCTGTGCACTCGACAATGGAACAACAAAAGTAACAGAAGCCCGGTTGATGTCCCTGGACTGCTGAATCACCGGTTCCGTCACTGGTGTCGACTGAGGCGTTTTGCTAGTTGATGTTTTCCTACTCGAAGTCCTGCTCCTCCTTCCCGTGGGCCTCAGTGGCACATCCTCGTCGTCGTTTGGAAGTTCAATAACATTGGGCGGAGCTGCAAAGGAGTCAATCGCAAGTGTTCAGTCGACCATCAAAATGGCTGATAAAGTAAAAACAAAATGGCAAGAGTTATACCCGCGTTGGAGCTGGCTGCGTCTTCCATATCCTCATCATCATCATCATCTTTATAAACAGAAGTCCCAAACGTAGCAGCACTTCAAATTTCAAAATTCACTCAGTCAGGCCTTCCGAGGTGAGTCGACCAAAGATCAAGTCATTCCAAACTAAGAAGTCGAATTCAAAGATTACCCGGAAGCAATGGGGACATCCACTTTGATCTTGGGCAAAGCCTTCCGAGGTATTGACGGTGTGACTTTGGGCTGCTTTGGAGCCTTCTCAGTCGGCACAGGAGAAGACGTCCGAGTGCGCTTTGAAGTCTGTCCAGTCCGTGCAGTCGCTTTGCCACGGATACTTGCTGGGTCATGGGTATGCTTGGATCGCCTTTCGGTGCGAGGGGGGAGTCGACTTCCTCACCACCGCTTAAGTCGTCACTCTCCTCGTCTTCTCCCCCATCAGAATGCCAGTCGCCGCTGTCACCCCCGCTCGCCTCTCCCTCTTGCTCGTGCTGCTGCTCCCTGTTGGGCATCGAATACGTCTCAGTATAAATCTGCAAGACACATAGTCGACCGGATATCAGTCGGTTTCAAAAGCAATTACATGTCAGAACAAAAAGACACTCGGAAGGAAACAGTCGGACCTTGTCTGGTTCGTTGGTGTTGTCAAATGGAGGGACCCTCCTAGACCCCCTGGGGTTGTCCTTGTTGCCAGTGATGCCCTGCAACCACTGCGCCACCATCTCCTCATCGACTTCTTCCGGATGGATCCGAGTGCTATCTTCAATACCCGAGTACATCCACATTGGATGATCACGGGCTTGGAGTGGCTGGATACATCGACTGAGAAATACCTCTGGCGAGTCCATGCCAGTCAGGCCATCGCGAACAATTTGGACTACTCGATCAACCATCATATTCACCTCCACTTTCTCAGCTGGAGTCACTTTCAAGGGGGGGGGGGTTCTCAACTCGATCCATGGAAAACGGGGGAAGGCCAGTCAACTGTCCAGGAGTTGGCTGGTCCTTGCAATAGAACCAGGTCGACTGCCAACCTCTGACTAACTCAGGAAGAATCATAGTTGGGAAAGTGCTTTTACACCTCATCTGGATCCCTAAACCTCCACACATCTGAATCACGTGTGTCCTCTCATCACCCAGATTAGCCTTTTTACAGACTGGGAACCACAAGTGAAAATGTGCTTGAAGAGACCCCAATGCAGTCGACACCCCAGAAAGTTTTTGCACATGGACACGAATGCAGCAAGGTATGTGATGGTATTGTGAGAAAAGTGATGAAGTTGGGCTCCAAAGAAATTCAAAAAACCCCGGAAAAAAGGATGTGGGGGCAAGGAGAAACCGCAGTCAACGTGAGTGGCGAGAAGGACACACTCACCCTCTTGCGACCGTGGTCCTGTCTCGTCCTCCGGGAGCTGCCAGGAGCCATGGGGAATCAATCCCCCTTCCTCCAGATCCTCCAGATCCTCCTGCTGGATCATGGAGCGAATCCAGTCACCCTAAATCTAGCAGGGCGGCAGGCCAGATCTCGACGACGACCTGCCACGGCTCATCTTTTTGCCATTCGCCTTCGCCGTCACCTTCTTCGCATGCTCCAGGCCCGCCATCTTGTCCTTCGCCATCGCTGCGGGTTGCGCTCGCGCTAGGCGGCGGCATCGAGGGAGGAGACGGGCGCAGTGGAGAAGCAGAGGAAGGAGAAAGGAAATGGGGCGCACAATGCAAAGGCACCGGCCCAGACGCCTTATATGGGCTTGTTCCCCAAGTGACTGACTTGTGGGCCCAGGCAATCCTGTCAAATCCCGCAACAGTCGCGCGCGCGGTATGTGGCGAAAAAGGTGGCATGATGATCGAGGCGCCCCTGCCTTATCCACTCTGATTACCGCGCCCTCTCCGCCCCGCACGCTTCTCGAAATTTCGAATCCCGCGAGATCCGGGAACAGCAGAGCAGTCAATCATGCCGAAGATTTTATACCATATTAAACACTCGAAGCTTATCACCAAAGTTCACTCGACAACTTCTGAATGGCTCAAGGCGACTGAAAATAAAGTCGAAGTTTTTTGCATGGTTCACCAATCCAAGTAAAGTGCTTCCCAAGCATGAAAGTTGGGTCGGAACCACCTTCAACTCCATGTCCACTCGGACCCAGAACCATTCGGGGGCTAATGACGATGACATGTACCTAGGGTAGGGCAATAGACCTAATGTAAGCACCCTACCCAAGGACACTGCCCTACAGTCAAGGACATTTAAAGGGCAGCAGATTCTACCGACTGAAATCACCACAGGACACAACCCACTCGACTGAGGGTTCACCCGGATAGCCCAATTCCATTCGACCAGGATATATTCATTCGACCATACCAGAAACCACTCGGAGAACAGAAGATCTATGGTCACTCTGAATGACAACGGTTGGGTGTTCACTCTGTAGTCTTAATGATCATTTATATGACTTTAATGCTGGCCTTACCAGTAACGCTCCCTCTTTATGTACATTGAACCCCTTGTAACGTGGGCTGGCTGGGGTCCTGGCGCACTCTATATAAGCCACCCCCCTCCACTGGCACATGGGTTCGCACCCCCTATAAGTTCACGCATAATCCAATCGACCGGCCTCAGGGCACCGAGACGTAGGGCTGTTACTTCCACTGAGAAGGGCCTGAACTCGTAAATATTGCGTGCACAACTTCACCATAGCTAGGACCTTGCCTCCTCATACCTACCCCCCATTCTACTGTCAGACATAGAACCATGACATAACCTAGGAAAGTGTGTCCGGCCAAAGTGATCGAGTGTGTTGGAAAACGTGGTGCACCCCTGCAGGGAAGATTATCTATTAATAGTCGTGTCCACGGTAACAGACGTTCAGACTTATATCCTGATCTATTATAACTAGAAATGGATACTTGAGATATGTGGCTCCGGGATTGCTTTCTCGCAGGGAGTCGAGGAAGGATCTCTGGGCATTAATGCTACAACATGTTTGTTAATTATAAACTGCTATTATTTACTCTTCTACATGCTGCAAGATGCTTGGAGCTGCTTGAAGATGCTAGTCTTCGATAGGCTAGGCCTAACCCTTTATTCTGGCTTTCTGCAGTTCAGTCCAAAGATACAACCCTTCCATTTGATACCAATGCATACTTAGTATAGATCTGATGCTTGCGAGTACTTTGGATGAGTACTCACGGTTGCTTTGCTAACCCTTTTCCCCTTCTTTCTTCTTTCCGGTTGTCGAAACCAGTTGGTGGATCCCAGGACCTAGATGCCACCCTGACTACTACAACTACCCCGAGGGTGCCTACTACTACGCGGAGACCACCAACGACCAGGAGTAGTTAGGAGGTCCCAGGAAGGAGGCCTTCCCTCTTCGATCATGTTGCTTTTGTGCTAGCCTTCTTAAGGCATCCTTGTTTAACTTATGTATGTACTCAGATATTGTTGCTTCCGCTGACTCTTGTGTATCGAGCTTTTGTATTAGAGCCCTCGAGGCCCCTGGCTTGTAATATAAAACTTGTATTATTTCAATTTGTGTCTCGAGTTGTGTTGTGATATCTTCCCGGGAGTCCTTGATCTTGATCGTACACATTTGAGTGTATGATTAGTGTACAATTGAATTAGGGGCATCACATAACTCATCTAGCATGAAAGATATTGACCACCCCCTATCGCTTCGTGAGCAGTACGGGCATACAAAATGAATTTTTTTGAATGACTAGAGTTGGCACATGCAAATTTACTTGGAACGACATGTAAATATCGCATATAGGTAGATAGAGTGGACTAATTTGGCACAACTTTGAATTTAAGGAATTGGATGCACAAGCAGTATTCCCGCTTAGTACAGATGAAGGCTAGCAAATAGATTGAGCAGCAACCAAACGAAAAAGGTCATAAACATGCATTGGGAATAGCTAACACTGAATAATGCATCATAAGTAGGATGTAACTTCGTTACATAACTATTGACTTTATGTGCATGCATAGGGAATCACAAACCTTAACAACAATATTCTTACTAGATCACAATTACTCACCAGCATAACTCACATATTATCATCTCCATATCGCACAACTATTGCAAGGAATCAAACTTATCATATCCAATGATCTACGTTAAAAGTTTTTATTATATCCTTCTTGAATACTCATCACATTGGGACCAAATTCATATCTTGTGCAAATTACCATTACTATTACAACTCTCAAAAAATATAAGAAAAGCATGAGAGTTCATCTATTTCTTTAAAATATAATCACCGTTGTGCTCAAAAAGATATAAGTGAAGCACTAGAGCAACTGCCTAGCTCAAAAGATATAAGTAAAGCACATAGAGTATTCTAACAAATCGTGAAAAATGTGTGTCCCTCTCAAATAGGTGTGTCCAGCAAAGAAGATTGCGAGAAAATAAAAAGTAAACAAAGCAAAGACTCATATAATACACGATGCTCCAAGCAAAACTCATATCATGTGATGAATAAAAATATAGCTCCAGGTATATTACCGATGGTTGGTAGAAGAAAGAGGGGATGCCTTCCGAGGCATCCCCAAGCTTAGATGCTTGGGAGTCCTTGAATATTACCTCGGGGGTGCCTCGGGAATTCCCAAGTTTAGGCGCTTGCCACTCCTTATTTGTTCATCCATCGTGATCGCACTCAAAACTTCAAAACTTCAGCACACAAAACTCAACAAAACCTTCGCGAGATCTGTTAGTATAATAAAGCAAATCAGTAATTTAGGTACTATTGCAAACCCATTCGCATTTCACTATTGCATTACACCTACTATATTATAACATCACTATGGCTTATACCCACCAATACAATCCATAGATTCATGAAAAAAAGCGAACAACGCAACAAAACAGAATCTGTCAAAAACAGAACAGTCTGTAGAAATTCGAACAATGACCATACTTTTTAACTCCAAATATTCTACAAAAATTAGGAAAACATGGAAAATTTGTATATAAATTTTGTGTAAAAAATCAAAATTTTATCACGCTCAAGCAAATTTTAACAATTATGCTACTAGACGCAAAATTTTCTAGTTTTGCACAAAATCAAAGCAACTATAATCCAAATCATCCCAAAGGCTTTACTTGGCACAAATGCTAATTAAAACACAAAACACAACTATAACAGTAGCATAATTGTGTGCACACAAGAAAACAGAAAAATTAACAAGAAAATTAAGATAACTATTGGGTTGCCTCCGAACTAGCGCTATTGTTTTACGCCCCTAGCTAGGCATAATGCATAGTTTCAAGTGTGGTCATCTTTCGAATTAACTACATAGGTTGCCCTCATAATATATTCATATGGCTGCTTAATTCTTTTTCTAGCAAAATTGTTCCATACCCTTCTTTAACGGAAAGTGAAATTTTCCCTTCTTGCATATCAATGACAACACCTATGGTTTGTAAGAACGGTCTACCAAGTATTACTGGGTAAGACAGATTGCATTCAATATCAAGCGCGATGAATCAATAGGTATATAATTCCTATTTGCAAGAATAAGAACATCATTTATTCTACCCAAAGGTTTCTTAATAGTAGTATCTGCTAAGTGCAAATTAAGATAACATTAATCTGTATTGGTAAAACCTAGCACATCACATGGAGATTTTGGTATTGTGGAAACACTAGCACCCAAATCACATAAAGCATTGCACTCATATTTTTTTATTTGACTTTATTGGTGGGTTACCATTCATCATATAATTTCCTAGGTATCGAAATCTCCAATTCAAGTTTTTCTTCTGAAGTTTTCATCATCGCTTCTACAATATGTTTAGTAAAAGCCTTATTTTGCTCATAAGCAATGGGTGAATTTAACATGGATTGAAACAAATAAATACACTCTATCAAAGAACAAGTATTATAATTAAAGTCGTTTTAATCCAAAAGAGTGGGCACATCACTATCTAAAGTTTTTACCTCTCCAAACCCACTTTTATCAAAAATTTCGTCAATATTTTCACCCTCCGAACTATGGGGGCGCCTTCTAGCTGACGTTGACTCTTCTTCAGTCCCCTCTTCATCAAGTTTCACATTGCTAAATACAGATTCAATAGAAGAATACCAATCATTTTAATATTGTCATCATTACTATGATAAAAACCGGGCGGAATCAATTTTTCTAAGAATTCTCGCTTAGCCCTTAACCTAAAGGTTCATTCTTTACTTTCATCCACAGAGACATAAGGAGCTTTAATTGATTCACTAATATAAAACTTGGGTGGAAAAAAATTAGATTTTAGATTTTCCACATCACAATTCTATCCATACTCCTAGACATATCATCAAGTTTACTCAAATTTTCTTCTCCCATCGTATTGAAAACTTTCTGAGCATTAATAAATCCTTTATATTAATTTGAAGATCAAAGGGCATCCTATTATTATTGTTATTATTATTATTATTATTATTATAAGAATTACCATTGGAATTGCCATAATTATTAGAGGAATTTTCAGGGAACGACCTAGGATTAAAATTACCTCTATAAGCATTACTATTGAAATTGTTTCGCGAGACAAAATTCACATATACGGGATCACTATTTCTCTCAATCAAAGTGGACAATGGCACATCATTAAGGTCAATAGGAGCATTTTTACTATCAACCAATTTCATAAGTGCATCAACTTTATCACTCAAAGCACTAATTTCTTCAACCGAATTCACTCTTTTACTAGTAGGAGTTCTTTCAATGTGCCATTGTGAATAATTTTCCATAATGTTGGGGATATGACTATCGGGTATGACCCGCCCAGGAGGGGGCGGGTCATCCCTATGGCGATTCATCTCTATGACGCCCAAGAGTATAATAGCAATGGCGGTTCATAGATAGGCTTAGTAGAGGGCCCAAACTCGAAGGCGGCTTAAGGCCCACGGATATAAACCGCCATGTATATGTAGACTTGTATTGTAAGGCATGTAAGATAAGTCACCGAGCCGGACACGTTGTATGAGCCGGCCGGGACTCTGTAGGCCGCAGGGCGTCAACCCGTGTATATAAGGGGACGACCCAGCGACGGCTTAGGACAAGAGACAATAGATCGAGAGCCAGGCTAAGCGTATTCGCTCCCTGGTCATCGAAACCCTAGCAATACCACCTCAAACTGGATGAGGCCTTTACCTTCACCGCAAGGGGCCGAAACAGTATAAATTCCTCGTGTCCTTTGTCCTATTTAACCCCTTTAAGCTAATCTCGTCGCAGTGGCTCCACAACTAAGTCCTTCCATGAGGACATCTGTCGTGACACTTCCACGACAGTTGGCGCCCACCGTGGGGCCAGCGCACGGTGGTTTCGAGTTTTTAAAGGGCAACTTCAAAGGGATCAAGGGATACGCCGTGGGCCGGATGACCAAGAGTCGTCGCGGCAAGCTCTACATCGATGACGCAGGCTGGGGCCCCAATGCCGGCTCAATTGAGTACGGGTACCAGGTCCCCTTTGACAGAATTCACGTCTTCATCGGCAAGATCGGCGAACCGGGCCTTGAGCCGGACATCTGCACCGACATCATCGAGACGGCTCAGCGTGCGAGATCCGCTCGAGTTCAGCCCGCCATGAATCATGCCTTCGTGGGATTCATCCATGGAGCAGAATCTGAGGATAGATCGACATCTTATGGGGAGACGGTTCATTAATATGATGGTGAGTCATCCACCGGTAAGACCGAGTCATTGTATCAACTGCAAGACGGCCGGTTTGGTCGCTGTTCCGATGGCGACAGTATTCCAGACCCCTGCGAGCCGCCGAACCGGGTTGCAATCTTCATGGCCGGTACGCAGCCAATACAGCATTCTTCAACTGTAGTGGCATTGATTTCCGGGTCAGCAGTGGCGACAGCGACCGGGGCAGGAGGCCCTGCCCGACCGTTGCCTCAAGTTTTGTCCGATTTACTAGACACCTTGGCGACACTGTTGACGACGGAGGTTAACCCGGATAACCGAGATCAGCATAACGCGGAAGTCGCAAAATTGCGAGATCAGATAGCTCAAGCTAAGGAAGACCTGGTGGCGGAAGATGCCAGGATGGCCGCAGAGCGGGTTACATTGGATGCTCAGGCGCAGCGGATTCAGTCGGAGTCCTACTAGATCAGAACGCTTCAAACAAAGTCATGAGGAGGAGGCACCAGACTCGTCTACCCCAGGTTTACGAGGCAAGAAATCTCTTTAACACGCCAGGAGCAGGAACCAGTAACTCGCCAGTGGTAAACCGGGTTGAAGCGCCTGGGACGGGTATGCCGGTTCAGTCGCACACGACGGACCCACCTCGTCAGAACAATACCCCGCCACTACACATGCCGACACCACCGGGTTATTACTCTAACCCTTTGGATAACATGATCGCTGTGGCGTCACGATTGGCGGCTCTCCCGGTTGAAGGCGAGTCTCCAACGGCGGTTGAACTACGAAGGGCTAGAGAACTCCTTCAGACAGCTTTGGTTCAGCAGCAGGCTTACTCTTACAGTCGTGACAGGATTCATTCTACCCCTCGCCCGAGCCGGAGTTACAGCAGGCATATCGATGAGCCGGCTGTGCCAAGTAGTAGGCGACACCACAATCTGCCCCGTGGACATAACCCGACGGGTGATGGAGCTGATGCACAGAATGTAGTGGATCAAGGCAGGGCACGTCAGGAGGCCGAACTGGCAGCTCAATATGCGGCCCGTCAACCTTCTCTGGTTCGTCCGACGAGTTCGGTAGAGCCAGGTGTAACCTTTAGGACTTTGGGCGTGCCGTGTTTGGTACCGGCTTTGCGTAACGTACGTTTGCCCAAGGATTTCAAGGGTCCCCGTAAGGTGCCCAACTACACTGCCGACTTACCTCCTGAAACATGGGTGGAGAGTTATGAGATGGCAATGGAACTGCTAGATGTCGACGATGCTGCATGTGATAAGTACTTCACCATGATGTTGGAAGGGACAGCTCGTACTTGGTTGAAGGGATTGCCAGCCAACTCCATTGGTTCATGGGCCGAGTTAAAGGCCTAGTTTATCCAGAATTTTAAAGATGCGTGCAAGCAGCCCATGTCAATTGTGGATTTAGCCTCCTGTGTCCAAGAAGAAGGTGAGTCGACAACCCATTGGGTGCACCGGGTCTCAACAGTCTTGCACTCGTCGGATCGCATCAATGACGATTCAGCAGTCTTGATGTTAGAGAACAATTGTCGTTTCACGCCCCTAAAGTAGAAATTAGGGTGGCTCAAACGCCACTGCAATGACATAGGGACACTCATGGCGGCTCTGGTTAAGTATGTTGTCTCTGATGGTACCAAGGACCCCGAGTCTGATGATGAAAAGCCGGGAAAGGGAGAGAAGAGCAGCAACACCAGAGGGCAGCAGCATAACCCGGCGAATCATGGAGGCAACGGTAAGCGCAAAGCTGATAATAGTTTGGACTTTGTGGCTAACACCAATGCGCAGAGTAATGGTCAGCGTCGTAAGGGTAAACCGCCCCCATGGGCTGGTGGGTCCGGCTTCAATCTTGAACAGATGCTAAATCAGCCCTGCCCAAGACATGGTACGCGAGAAAGATCGTCTGGGCACCTCTGGAAGGATTGCTTCATCATGAAGGAGTACAAAAATTCCAATCTTTTTCAAGACAGTCATGGGCCGGGTGGTGGCTCAGGATCCGGCTCTCATGGACCGGGTTACGGCGGTGGCGGCTCTAACTCTGGATTCCAAGGAAATCAAGGCAATCACGGCAACCAGGGTGGTTACAATCAGCAGAGTAATCAAGGGAGTCAACAGCAGCAACAGTCTGGTTATCAAAGCAACCCCAAGCAGTTGAATAGTGGACAATATCATGTCTTCACCACTAGCTTATGTAAGCGCGACCATAAGCTTCATAAGAGGGTAGTCAATGTTGTTTAGCCGGTGGTTCCTGTCACGACCGGATTTTCGGGATATAAATTTTTCCAGAAAACGGCCTTTGTGCTCATCAGCCCCAGGATTACTGTTAGCTGATGAGGCACCAACTTGATACAAGAATTCCAAGCAAAGTACAAAAATATGTAGTACAAGACCATTGTGGCCTAGGAGTACAACACTTGGTTACTAGTGGTTGATGGCGGAAGTGGTTTGTGGTACATCTGCGTCTATGGGACTCCATTTCCCACAAGAACAGCTGACCAGGATAACTCCTATCTTCGCGAGGCTGCTATCGTCATTGCGTAGTTTCCGGGGCTGTCATCGCAATGCTTATCTCCAAGCAAGGAATCTGGCCAGGACAATAGCCAGGGGCAAGCCAGTGAGTACGTTTGAATGTACTCACAAACATTAAGAACACGGGTATAATATAACAAAGGGTAATCATACTCCGAAATATCTTATGATGATAATGTCTGCCATGAAGTAAACGAAAATCTGTGATGCACGCATGTAGGTAAAATAGGAGCATGCAATACGGGAGTAGAAATAGAATGCGCTGATCGAGTGTCTAAAATGACTCCTCGAAAGGGTGCAAATAAATTAACAATGCCGCAATCGGGCGTCTGAGCGGCGCCACATAACGGGCTTATAAAGGATAAATAAATAAATAACAAACATGCCGCAGTCGGGCGTCTGAGCGACACCACATAAAGGGCTTATAAAGGATGAATAAATAACAGACATGCCGCAGTCGGGCGTCTGAGCGACGCCACATAAAGGGCTTATAAAGGATAAATAAATAACAGGCATGCCGCAGTCGGGCGTCTGAGCGACGCCACATAAAGGGCTTATAAAGGATAAATAAATAACAGACATGCCGCAGTCGGGCGTCTGAGCGACGCCACATAGAGGGCTTATATAAGAATAATCACAGTGAATATCCAGGAGGTAGAACCGTCCCAGGGATACTCAATAATTCAAATAATGTAAATGGTTAGCCCATAATAATAATAAACATAATCCTCATATGTCACAGGACATAAACAATATCTAGTCTAGCCGTTTCTCCATCCGAAGACCGTCGCTAGATTCTAGTTTAGCCGTTTCTCCATCCGAATACCGTTACTATGATCCGGTTTATCCGTTTCTCCATCCGAAAACCGTCACTAGACCCATCTCAAACTGAAACCCTTACTCATGAACATGGCTATCCAAATAGATATGACCTCTGCAGAGGGTGTACTCTTTTCCCACGAGTAACGGATTTATTTAGTCCATCGGGACTAATTCCGCCTACGGTCTTTTAATTGAAAACACGCCTGACCTGCACACACCAGCTTAACTTACCGGTGTCTGGAATCACCCACAACACCTGTCAAGCCAAACTCTAAGTGGGGAGGCTACAACCTCGACGTAGCATGGGATCAAATTTATATACGCGCGCTCTAAGGGGTGCCCCCCTCTCGGTCCCAACCGGAAACACCCATGCCCCCGGACCAGGTGGCATGCCTACCGGAGGCCTCCGGTATCTTCCACCATGGCCTCTCTGTACGGTGCATGCTTTGGTAAGGGGTTGACAACTTACTGAACCGTACCCTGTCTGCGACAGGGACAAGTGGTAGTACAAAACAAATAGGGAAGTTACTGATCAAGACTCGACCTACGACCGACTCAGGTGGTCCAAGTATTCACCAAATGAACAACACAACCAAAATATTTCCATTAACAGACAGAATCACCGCTCATCAAATCTCATCATGCCATACCGGATACACTCGTCCCGACGAGGAACTAGGGACAAGCTCGTGTCTACCCAAGACCACGACTTTCCCGGCTTCCTTCCGGTATGCATGAGGGGCTCACGAGGATGATCACTATCACCAACATATCCATTAATAACAGCAAGGTATCTCCAGTATGCACTCATGCGGGTGACCTTATCGTTACATAAAAATAACGTATGCTCCAAGTCAAGTGGTGTTGTAACCGTATCAAAACACCACACAAAAATGCCAGAGTTCAAAAATGCTTGCCTTCAAGATTGTGCATGGGGTGCACTTTTTTGAAAGTTTTCTTCACTCTCCATTTCCTATTTTGAAAAATATTCAAATAACAAATATTTCAAACACAGTACAAAAAGTTGTCTCAAATATTTTTGGAATAAATCTTAAAATAAACTAGATGAAATTTGGGAGAGGTAGGAAAAAGAATCAACTCATTTGGAGTTTTATTTTAAAAGATATAGCCAGTCAAAGTTTGGTCAAATCTCTGTTTTGAATAAAAACCAAAAAAGGAAAACGTTTCGGGGGAGAATACGCTTTCGCAGTATAGGAGACATGCACCGGGGTTTTACGCGACCACTTAAGCTAGCGTGGATGGCGCGGGGGTCACTGACAGTGGGTCCAGGGGGCCCACTGGTCAGGTTTGACTATTCCCCCCCTCTCCCTCCTCTCCTTTGCCCGAACGGGAGCGGGTCTCCGGCGATCGCCGTTGACGAACGGCGGCTCCTCGAGGGCACCTGAGGGCAGGGATGGACCCGCCAGACCGGGGCAGTCCTCTCGGTGGTCGTTGGGTCGATGGTGGTGGGAGGAGTCGCCGGCGGCGAGCTCCGCGGCGGAGGGGGCTACGGGAGTGCAGTGGGTTTTGGGCTCCGGTGGTTTCCGATCGAGGCTGAGGCGCTGGGCAGCTCCGCACGAGCAAGGGGAAGTGAGTGGTGGCGCTGGATGGGCGAGGGAGTGCCTGGTTGCGACGAATGGCACCGGAAGGCGGCGGCGGCCGAACCGGCCTGAGTTGGGGGAGATGAACTCTTCCGGTCAATCCACTACTTGGGGAGCTCTAGGGGGAAGGCTTGAGGTTGCCTGAGCGCTCGGAGGGGCCCGGGGCCTCCTTTTATAGGCGTTTGAGGATGGTCCCGCGGCGGCCATGGATAAGAACGCCGGCGACCGCGGTGCTGTAGCTGCAGGGCGACGTGGCGGCGACGAGCGCGTGCCGACGAGCTTCAGGATAAGATCGAGCTGTTCACAGGGGCAGCTGGCGCGCTGGTGTGGCTTGGGCGGCGCCGACCATGGCAGGAGCTCGCTGCCGACGCCGGCGTGCCGCCAAAAGCTTCTGATGGCGGCGCTGTAGGGCGCCAGGGGTGGCGTGGAGAGTGGGCGAGTGTAGTGCGTGGTTCAGCAGGCGAGCAGGGGCCAGGGATGGGACGCGACGAGGGCGGCAGTGCGACGCGGCGGCTCAGTGCGCGCGCGTGCAAAACGTGCGCTCTGGGCGCGCCCAAAGCACGCACGGGACATGCTTGATGAAATGCCAGGGCAGCTTAGAGTGCAGGAGTGAGGCTGGCAATTAACAGGACTAGGATAGGGATAGCTAGGAGCTTAGTGGACAAGGTTGCTGGGTCAGTGGAACAAGATCACAATGCAAACTAGAAACTCATGTCAAAACTGACTGTGCACCCCAAGTGTTCGACAGAATGCCAAGTGCATCTAGGTAACTCTTGGAGTGGCCAAAATCTCCTGATCAGGGTCTCCCTGGATGTAGGTGATGATGGCAAGGTCATTTGGGCAAAACCAGAAACTTGCTAGTGCAAGTTTTGCAAACTACAGTTTTGGACAGAGAGAAGAAGATCTCATTGCATGTACTTAAAATCCTCCAATGGGTCCATTCTCCTGGACTTAAGGGTTTTGTAGGGAGGGCTACAAGCAGGAAAAAGTTCATGGGTACTAGAGCAAAACAAAATAGGGTTGCAGTACAAATCATCAAATTGGACCAGAATGAAAAAGAGGTTGATTCACTCAAATGTTTCAAAGAACAACACTGGGTTTTTGCATGAAGTTGAATTGTATGCATCTACTGACATCTCCAAACACTTGGAAGAATTTTTAAAGAAATATTTAAATAGGTTGTAGTGCAAAAATGCCTACTGGACCAGATTTGAAAAGTTGATGTAGAGCTCAAAATCTCCAATAACCAAAAGATATTTTTGCATAAAAGTGATGTGGAAACCTCACATGACATCCCCAAATTCTGGTGAAATTTTTAAAAGTATTTATCAAATGGTTGCACTGCAAAACAGGCTCCAAAACTTGTGAAGGATTATTTTAAAAGAGTAAAGCTCAAGAAAAAGCAATTATGCAATTAAATCCACTGATAAAGAATTGTTTTATAGAGAGAGTGTACAAGTCCAATAATCCTTTTTGGAAAATTTCCACTTGAGGTAAAAACCCACAATATCAAAAGGGTAAATCTAGACAAATGGAAAAGTTTTATTTCCTGGCAAAATTTTAATTAATAAAACAAGGTCAAAATTTTGGGGTGTCACAGTTCCCCGTTACTTGCGCTGGTCTGAGCAGCCCATTGTGTGGAGCCAGGAAGATCACCCGCCCTGGGTTGATAATTCGGGTCACTTGGCTTTAGTGGTCGCACCTCAGGTCGGAGGATATAAGTTTACCAAGGTACTCATGGACGGAGGGAGCAGCGTCAATATCCTTTATTATGAAACTTTCCGCCGCATGGGGTTGACTGATAAATATCTTAACCGTCAAACACTGTTTTCCATGGCGTGGTGCCTGGTAAGTCGGCCTACCCGGTTGGTAAGATAGCTCTGGAAGTTTCTTTTGGAGATGATCATGACTCTAGGTCGGAGACATTGACCTTTGAAGTGGTCAAGATCCACAGCCCATATCACGCTCTGTTTGGACGGCCGGCTTACGCCAAGTTCATGGCGAGGCCATGTTATGTGTATCTGCAGCTCAAGATGCCGGGTTACAAGGGAACCATCACGGTGCATGGAAGCCGGAAGATAGCCTTGGAGTGTGAGGAAGGTGACGCTGCCTATGCTGAGTCTGTTTGTGCAACTAAGGAGTTGAAGTTTTATAAGGATAATGTTGACCCGATGGACATGACGTCTTTGAAGAAGCCAACTACAGAGCATGATCCTTCACTCAAATCTAAGTCGGCAGATGACACTAAAATGGTTGATTTCGTTCCTGGCAACTCATTGAAGCAGTTCAATATCAGTGCCAATCTGGACCAAAAATAGGAAAGCGCGCTCATCGAGTTCATCCGTGAGAACTGGGTCATCTTTGCATGGAAGCCTTCAGACATGCCGGGTGTACCGAGGGAACTCGCTGAGCACACTCTTAATATTGATCCGAAATTTAGGCCGGTCAAGCAGTTTCTTCGTTGATTTAATGAGGAGAGGCGGAAGGCCATTGGAGAGGAAGTAGCCCGGCTCTTGGTAGCCAGGTTTATCGTCGAAGTTTTCCATCCTGAGTGGTTGGCTAACCCGGTGCTGGTACTCAAGAAGAATGGCACTTGGCGGATGTGTGTGGAATACACGGACTTGAACAAGGCTTGTCTGGGTGATCCGTTTGCTCTCCCTCGTATTGATCAAATCATTGATGCTACGGCGGGTTGTGAGCGTTTGAGTTTTTTGGATGCTTATTCTGGTTATCATCGGATCAAGATGGCAGTTAAGGACCAGGAGAAAACATCTTTCATTACTCCGTTTGGAGCCTTCTGCTATGTGTCTATGCCTTTTGGGCTCAAGAGTGCCCAGGCGACTTATCAGCGATGTGTGCAAAATTAACTTCACAATCAGATTGGGCACAATGTTCATGCTTATGTAGATGACATTGTGGTGAATTCAAGAAAGAAGGAGACCCTGGTTGATGATTTGAAGGAGACGTTTGACAATCTACGGGTCTACAAGATGATGCTTAATCCGGTTAAATGTGTCTTTTGTGTGCCAGTAGGCAAGCTCTTGGGTTTCTTGGTTTCTAACAGAGGCATTGAAGCTAACCCGGAGGAAATCAAAGCCATTACTTCATTGGCTAAGCCGGCATGCGTTAATGATGTTCAGCGTCTAGCGGGTCCTATTGCGGCTCTGATCCGGTTCATAAGCCGGTTGGGTGAGAAGGCTATCCCCCTTTATCAGATGATGAAGAAGACGGATCATTTTGTTTGGAGCGATGCTGCTAACCAAGCATTTGAGGATCTGAAGAAACAATTGGCTGAGCCGCCCGTGCTTGCGGGCCCTGTTGATAAAGAGCCTCAGTTGTTATATGTGGTTGCTAATAGCCAGGTCAGTGCAGCCATCGTGGTGGAAAGGAAGGAGGCAGGCAAGGAATATCCAGTTCAACGGCCGGTTTATTATATCAGTGAAGTGATTATTGAGTCCAAACAGATACCCACATTGGCAGAAGCTTGTGTATGGGGTTTTCATGGCAAGCCGGAAGCTTAAGCAATATTTTCAGGGTCATCCCATCACTATGGTTAGCTCTGCTCCTTTGGGAGATATCATTCAAAACAGGGAAGCAACTGGCCGGGTTGCTAAGTGGGCCATTGAGCTTGGACCTCACGGTTTAAAGTATGTGCCTCGTACGGCTATCAAGTACCAAGCGCTTGTGGATTTCATCAGTGATTGGACAAAGTTGCAGGCACTGGAGGAAAAGGCTGGATAACACATATTGGACTATTCACTTTGATGGATCTAGATAGCTGGAGGGCTCGGGGGCTGGAGTTATCTTGACTTCCCCACGAGGTGATAAATTTTCTTATGTCCTTCGGTTAATGTTCCCTTGTACTAACAATGCAGCTGAGCATGAGGCCCTACTCCATGGTCTTCGGATGGCTAAGGAGATGAATTTAAGCTGGGTGCGATGCTTTGGCGATTCAGATTTGGTGGCCCAACAGGTTTCTGGTACTTGGGATTCCAAGGATCCTCTTATGGCGGCTTCCGTCGAGAGGTCGATGCCATTGCAGGTCACTTCAAGGGTTACCAAGTTGAACATATTGATCGAAGGAAGAATGAGGCGGCTCAACTTAAGCCGGCTAGGCTCTCAGCATAAGCCGGTACCACCTAATACGTTCCTGGATGTTCTACTCAACCCTTCGGTCAAGTTGCTTACGGAAGAGGACCTTGTTGTTCCTGACCCGAAAGCACAATTGGTGGCGGCTCTTCATGCTCTTTCTGATTGGACAGTGCCATATTTGGCTTACATGACCCGGGGTGAGTTACCGGAGGATGAGACCTTGGCAAGGCAGATAACCCGACGGTCAAAGTCCATGACAATTGTCAATGGGGAGTTGCACCGTTGAAGTGTTATAGGGGCATTTTCAGCGTTGCGTTTCTCCTGAAGAAGGCTGTGAGATTATGCGTGAGATCCATGAAGGAGATTGTGGTCATCATGCCGGCTCTAAATCTCTTGTAGCCAAGGCTTTTCGTCATGGTTTCTATTGGCTGACAGCTCATGCTGATGCTGAGGACTTGGTCAGAAAATGTGACGGTTGTCAGAAGTTTTCACGTCGAGCTCATGTTCCGGCTCAGGAGCTGAGGATGATTCCAATCACTTGGCCATTTGCGACATGGAGGCTTGATATGGTTGGACCTTGTAGGAGGTCCAAGTACAAGAAGACCCACCTTTTGGTGGCGGTTGATAAGTTCACTAAGTGGATCGAGGCAGAGTCGGTCAGTAAGTGTGATGCGGCAACGGCGGTTCAATTCATGAAAAAGGTGATCTTCCGTTTTGGCTTTCCACACAGCATTATAAAAGATAATGGCACTAATCTCTCCAAGGGTGCTATGAAAGAATTTTGTCAACGTGAGCATATCCGGCTTGATGTATCGTTAGTGGCTCACCCCCAATCCAATGGTCAAGCTGAGAGAGCCAATCAAGAGATCCTAAGAGGCATCAAGCCCCGGCTTATGGTTCCCTTACAGAGGACACCGGGTTATTGGGTGGACGAGTTACCTACCGTGTTATGGAGCATCAATACCACCCCCAACAGATCTACGGGTTACACGCCTTTCTTCATGGTTTATGGAGTAGAGGTGGTTCTCCCTAGTGACATACGTCACGACTCACCTTGTGTGGCGGCTTATGTTGAAGTTGACAATGAAAAAGCATGTTAGGAGGCACTTGACCTGATAGATGAGGAGTGTGACATCGCGGCGGCTCGTTCGGCGATTTACCAGCAAGATCTGCGCCGTTACCACAGCCGCCTGGTTAAAACCAGAACTTTTCAAGAAGGCGATCTGGTGCTCCGGCTCATCCAGGATCAGTCTAATATGCACAAGTTATCCCCACCTTGGGAAGGACCTTTTGTGGTTAGTAAGAATCTGAACAACGGGTCATACTACCTTATCGATGTTCGAGACCACAAGGAATCACGCACGCCGGAGGAAGAGACCCGCCGGCCGTGGAATATTGCTCATCTTCGGCCTTACTACACTTGAGCCACTGGCTCTTCTGATGTACATATTTTTGACAATGTATATATTATGATCAATATAATAAAGACGGCATCCCTGCTAAAGCAGGGCCTCTGTCGTTTTCTCTTTAATAATGAGTCTTTGGTTACTTGGGGGCTTCCGGCTCATGAGCGAAGCTATGATTACCCTTTGAACCGGCTTAAAAGCCAATAAAAAAACTTGGGGGCTTGCTACCCAGGTTAAAGGGACCAAAGAGAGTCTGTTGCAAAAGCACAACTCAAACATAGGTGCCAATTGAGCACAGCTCAAAAATATTGCTTGGGGGCTCTTTGTTCTAAAGAACAAGAGTTTTTATAACCCTTGTAATAGGCTTAAAAGCCAGGCTTGAAAGCCAGGTGTATTCACCTAAAACCCCGGGTTATCCTGCCTTTTTAAGTCTGCTACTCCACCCAGGTAATCCTGGAACAACCCGTCGTACTTTTGACAAGTTAATCTTATATAGACCCTGAACTTGTCAAAGTTAAAACGACGATTGGTTGTGTGAGGTCCGCATTATAAGTTTGTATGAAGGTTTAACTTAGTGGATGTGCGACCCTTGAAAGCACTTGAGTTTTAGGCCTGGCAGCCTATGAAAAGCTTTGTTTTTCGTTGGTTTCCTATTCAATAGATTTTTTGAGGTTTATCTAATGAGGTTTATAATGCTTTCTGATTACAATTCATCCGGTATTTATTAACCCGGCCTGGCTTTTGACTATAAGTCGCCAGTATGAGATCAGATAACATCCGGTTTTTATTAACCCGGCCTGGCTTTGTTCATAAGCTGGCAATATATGATAATTACCAGTGTTCAAGTTTTGGGTTATCACCCTTACTCTGCTGGTTTGGTAAACCAACAGTGTGATCAAATATCACAGGTATGACATATTTTGTTATAATTGAGCCAGTCCTGGTTATAAACTTTTTTAGTTTCCAGTGATTATATATTGGGCATTATGACCCGTCCTGCGGTAAACCGCGGGACACTTGTGATCTGTTTTGCATACAGGAACAGACTCAAAAAGCTGATATTA
The DNA here is from genome assembly GCF_018294505.1 of Triticum aestivum. Lineage (NCBI taxonomy): Eukaryota > Viridiplantae > Streptophyta > Magnoliopsida > Poales > Poaceae > Triticum > Triticum aestivum. Next base: position 211,577,888 of record NC_057811.1, on the reverse strand, counting down.
TAAGCATCAGTGGCAGATCTTCAATTGGCGGATCAACAGTTTCATGCAAAGCAGAACATGCACGATGGCACGGCAGATTCAAAGATTTACTATCCTATTACATGCCTCCATGGGCCGAATGAGATCAAAGTGTTTTAAAAAAAGATCAAGTGTTTAGAACCGCCCGACAGTTCAATCTTCTTGGCCTTGCTGCCTGGAGTTTTCTGCGTCATCCTTTGCCGGCTCTTCGTCTTCCTCCGCCATCTGAAAAGTTGGTGATGACCAATCGATGCCAGATAAAGCTTCAAATTCAGCATCATCATCTATAAGCTCAGACTGATCAACTTCAGAGGCAAAGATGTGCTTACGAATTGGCGGGATTAAGTACATCACTTTGTAAGTCGGAGTCGGCATCTGTTGATTCTCCTGGTTATAAGCCAGATGATACTTGGAAAGGTCTAAGTCATTGGCAATCAGAGTGGCCATTGGACGAATTTCCTTTACGCAAGCGCAGAAGTCTTTCTGATCAAAAGGTGTACCATCTTCTTTTAAGCTTGGGTAACCAGTGGCTACCTCAGACGGGTCAAGCTCTGGTACCCATGCCTTGGCCCGGCTCAAAGCCGTCACAGCGCTGGCTCTTGCAGATGACCGTTTTATCTCATCAAATCTTACAGGCAGCACAGAGAGTTTCTTCAAAACATCTATCAGCATAGTTGGTGCTTGACCTGTGGGCAAAATAGTAGCTAATGCATGTTGAGTTCTGGTGTACAGCTGCTCAACAAGTGTATAGACAGCTTTAAGCTTACAAGCATATCTTGATTGAGGTTGCTGCTCCTGGGACCTGGATACATCGCAGATTGATTAAATGACGGGTTATATGATCACAATAAAAAATCACTTTTGGTGACTGGCAAGGTGACTCACCAAAGATAGTTGAAACCATCTGAGATACACGGTTTTTAAGCTGGTGAGCTCAGTGGTCACCTCTTAAAGCGATGCCTCTACTTTCTCAACACGTTTTATTAACATCGTCTTTTCTTCCGCCCAAGTCTTTTTCTCTAAACTGGTCTTCAGCTTTTCCGACCCAGTCACGCTAAACTGGAATTTTGACTCAGCTTTTCGGGTCTCGGTTTCCTGAGTCGCCAACCGGGTCTTTGCATCATTCAATTGAGACTCCAGTTCAACAGTGGCAGCCTGTATGAAGTATAGAGTTAGCAACATTTATATCAAGATACCAAGAGTACAAGTCCCAAGTCTTTTGCCAGCAATAACACTTGACACTTGGGGGCTAATGTCTATGAAAGAAATTTTTCAAGACAACGGCTCTTGTGAATAAAGTCCCCAGTACTTTGCAAGCAAGACTACTTGGCACTTGGGGCTAATGCATATCGCTTGTATCTTTTTTATACTGAGCCGGGTGTGCTGTAAACAGTCCCAACCGGCTCATGGGGGCTATGCAGTTAAGTTCCCCTTTCTTCCACAATGATAAATAGAACCGGCTCATTCATGTTGATTAAACCGGCCCTTGGGGACTACGGATGGAAAGTTAAAGATGCTTAAATATCTGGCTTATTTTTAAACCGGACAAGGAGGGATTCTAGGACATAAGTTTACGGATTCTATTAAAGTCTACAGCCTATTCAATATTATCATACCCAGTAGACTTGGGGGCTGGCAGGATATACATAAATTATTCAAAGCTGAAAAACATACCTCATACTTTTGGTGCATTTGTTTCACCATATCAACTTCAAGATCGCGGCTGGAGTGTACTTAGCTGAGATAACCAGAGAGGATCTCACTGCTGCTCAACTGTGCATAATGGGAGATGTCAAACTTCATCTTTCGCCTTTCAATAACCTCTTGCTTAGCAGTATGCTTAGCCAAAGCTATTGGATTTCCCGGCTCTACAAAGCCGGTGCCAGTAATCAACACATCATCGTCATGAGTTTCCGACGGCTTAAGTGAGCTTGAGGGTGCAGGATTGGAAGGATTAATAGGAGCGTCATCAACACTGAGATCCGGAATCTCAGGCGGAGTGACAGTAACAGGTTCTTCCGGCTGTTTGTCAGAAGCTTCAGGAACAGAGACTTGTGGTTCCGGCTCAGCAGTTTTCGGTGCTTCAGTTGGTTTGTTCACCTTCGCCTTCTTGTTGGGTTTTGCTTGTCCACTAAGCGGATTATGACAAGTTAGTGTAAATATAAGGGTATGAAGAATTACAGAATAAAATCCATTGCTATTACCCAGGGGCAGTTTTGAAAGCCGGCAACTCAGTTTGCGATGAGTCGCCAGCGGAAGAACGGGCAAATTCCTGATTAAGTGTTATTAATAGAGTTAGAAGGTATGCAGATAAGATCCGCCAAACAGTCAAAAAGAGTAATTAAAAAGGAACCTCGTTTCGACGTTTTCGAGGGGCAGGAGTGTTCGGTAAGCCGGAGGATAACTCGTCACCTCCACTGGTCCGGGTCTGGCGGCAATTCTCGTGTTGCTGTTGCTTCAAAAGAAAGTGAGGATCTAAATAAGCCAAGGGGTGTGAAAACCTTACTTTCCGGGTTACTTGTCAAAGTTTCTGTCTTGGCACAGGGTCTGAGCCAGAGGAAATAATAGTTACCTCTTCTTCAGCTGCTTGGCTGGCTCCCGTGTCAGCTTGGCAATATTCAGTGTCAATAAGATGATTGAAAAATGAGCCAAGAGAGTCAAGGGCTACCTCCGACTCAGAGGTGCCATCCAGTTTGAGCGGGTCAGAGGCGCTCGATTTCTTCTTCTTCATGGTGGTTTTCTTGGCGGTTTTCCTAGTGGCTTTTTTGGCAGCCATGGCCTTCTTAGCAGCCTCGTGATCATACTCCACTTTCCAAAAGTCAGACTTAGCCTGCAAAGGTTATTAAGGGTCGAGTTAATAAAGTGTTCAAATGATGAGGTGAAGATAAGTAAGTTCATAGGCTTACATCTGGTGGCGGGTTAAGCTTGCAGAAAGGGGCCATACCCACTTTAACACAATCTTCCGGGTCTTCATTCAGAAGAGACTTAACCATTTCATTTATTACTTCATCAGTTAATGGTGCAGAGCTATGGCGTAATGAATCTTTTCCACCACCAGTGTAAGTACACATTAAGCCGGTACGGCTGCTTAACAGAATGATCCGCCAAGAAACCCAACACCTGACTAAATCAACGCCAGTTAGCCCATTTCCTAACAGAGCTTGGACCTTCACAATAGTAGGTGCAATCTTCTTCCGTTCAGCAGCGGTAAGTTTTTCAGGAAGATTATGTTTTGGGTCCAGGCGCTCAACACGATAACCCGGCAGTGAATTCTCGTCAGCCGGAGAAGTATCTTTGCAATAAAACCACGTATGGTTCCAATCTGTTGGGTGACTCAGCAAGCAGGCATAAGGAAAGATGGCATCTCTTCTGCGTTGAATTGATATTCCGCCGAGCTCCAAGCTAGGACCAGTTGTGAACTCAGTCTGGCGGTTTAAGTAAAAATACTCTCTAAAGAGGTCTACACTGGGCTCCTCTTGAAGGTATACTTCACAGAAGACTTGAAAGTTGCAGATATTTGACACGGAATTGGGTCCGATGTCTTGAGGGTGGAGCTGAAAAAAGTGCAGAACGTCTCGGAAGAATCTAGAGCCGGGCGGTGAGAAGCCTGGTTCATGTGGTCAGTAAAAACGATGACTTCGTCGTCTTTCGGCTGAGGACTTTCTTCGGCCGGGTCAGGAGCACGGTAATGCATCACACTCTTGGCGGGCACATACCCGGCTTTGAAAAAGTCTCTAAAAGTGCCATCGGTGACAATGGAGGGGACCCAGTTGCATGTATAGACTATTTTTGGCGGCATTGTGAAAGAAAGAAAGCCTAAAGGAAAGAAAAAAAATTGTCGGTTCAAGTCAATTGGTGAAATCACAGGTTAAGCGCTGACAGTATACATTCAGAATGGCGGCTTAAGTGAGGACTAATGGTATATGGATAATTGTAAGCCGGACGTGTAAGCCGACATGAAAGGAACAGGTATTCAGAATCTAACAAAGAGTAAAATTCTACTAAGTGTTGGACAAATAGGTTTCACAGATTAAGGTTATAGATTTGGATCTGCAACTGTTCAGAAAAAGGGAATAAATTCAAAACCTACAGAGGCGTCAGCGGAAAAGCGGAGGTGCCCAGAGGAGATCTGATGCGATGAGGATATATTCTAGTATCAAAAACAGGTACTAAAACTACTGCCGCACAAGATTTATGTGGTTTTTGGATCTAATCCATGGATCTAAACAAGAATAAAGAAGGGCGGCCACGAACACTGACAAACACCGATGAACACTGAAACCCTAAATGACAGATCTATGACAAAGAAAAGGAGGGCTTACTGATGCTGATGGGATAGCGGAGAGGCGCCGCGATTTTCTGGTATGTTCAGGGTGATGCAGTGGCCGGAGTTGAGGTCGGAGACGGAGGTCGACGGTGGCGGAGCTCGTACGGGTTGGGGCGCCAGAGGAAGAAGAGGAAGGTGAGAAGGAAAAGGGGGAGAATGAGAGGAGAGCCCAAGTTCTTATTTTTAAGGCTGGATGGACAAATGACAGGCGCGAGAATGAAGGAGGCAAAAAATGGATAAGCGACAGCGCGGGCTATTTTTGGAAGAATAGTAAAGAAAGAGATTTATTAATATTTCGGTTCTGTGAACCATTAAATGGCAAGTGATGTCACGGCGGGCTATCGTAGAATCCGGAGATGACGTCATGGCGGGTTACAATAATTCACAGTAAGATGAGGAAGGATTTTTCTAAGTATTGAAGATTGACATGAACAATTTCAAATCAACCTGGGGCCTAATGTTGGGGATATGACTATCGGGTATGAACCGCCCAGGAGGGGCCGGGTCATCCCTATGGCGATTCATCTCAATGACGCCCAAGAGTATAATAACAATGGCGGTTCATAGATAGGCTTAGTAGAGCGCCCAAACTCAAAGGCGGCTTAAGGTCCACGGATATAAACCGCCATGTATATGTAGACTTGTATTGTAAGGCATGTAAGATAAGTCACCGAGCCGGACATGTTGTATGAGCCGGCCGGGACTCTGTAGGCCACAGGGCGTCTACCCGTGTATCTAAGGGGATGACCCAACGGCGGCTTAGGACAAGAGACAATAGATCGGGAGCCAGGCTAAGTGTATTCGCTCCCTGGTCATCGAAACCCTAGCAATACCACCTCAAACTGGATTAGGCCTTTACCTTCACCGCAAGGGGCCGAACCAGTATAAATTCCTCGTGTCCTTTGTCCTGTTTAACCCATTTAAGCTAATCTCGTCGCAATGGCTCCACAACTAAGTCCTTCCATGAGGACATCTGCCATGACACATCCACGACACATAATATTATCAAGAAATATGGTGGCCTCTCCTGACACAAAGTTCAATCCCGCACAATTTTTTTGTATGATCATCCATAAATTTAAACCATGAGTAGGGCCATTTTTTCTTATCATTAGTTTCATCCTATCCCAAGATTGGGCAACATGTTCATGATCAAGTTGCTTGAAATTCATAATTTTATTTCTAAGAGAAATAATTTTCATGGGAGGAAAATACTTGGCAAATAAAAGCATCTTTACACTTATCCCAAGAATCAATATGTCGGTGTACAAAAGAAGGGGCGCACCTTTGTACCCCTTTAACTGTGCACGGACAGTCGGAGCCGCGCCCACGGCCGCACCAAGCAGAACAGGGGAGGTGAACCAAGGCAAAATCGAAGCCCAAGACAGCCAGAGCAACGCCAAGACCAAGAACGCAAAGAAGCAGAGGGGCAGAGCAGTTTCCCCCGGGAAGACCCTTGCCGAGGACGGCCTCGGCAGCCCCGGCAAGACCCTTGCCGGGGCAGCGTGCCCAAACACCAACAGAGCGAGCCACCCTTGAGCCCACGGTCTCCAACACTATCGACCACGTTGGGCCAAGGTTCGGGAGGCACATCTGTGGTGGCATGCAGATATTTGTGAAGACATATTCAAGATCAGATGAGGTTTAGAAGACAGCGATCCTCGGCAAGATCCTTGCCGAGGGGAACCACAAGACCCCCGGCAAGAACCTTGCCGGGGACAACAGCGCGCCACGGCAAGGCCCTCGCCAAGGGCGCCAGCAGGGCCACCTCCAGGCCCGCACCAGCCAAGTCTCCACCGCCATTCGCATGCAGCTGCCAGCCCAACCAGCTGGGCACGCACCTGCGTGGCAACATGTAGCTCCCAGGCCAACTCAGCAAGCGCCTGCGTGGCGGCATGCAGATCTTCGTGGAGGCTCTACCACCGTGCCACCTCAGCTGCCTGCCTGCCTACATGGCACCGCATGCATCACTGACCAAGACGCGTGTCAAAGCAAGGAGGAGTGGCGATGGACGGTATGGGCTTCGTTCCCGTCCCCAATAAAGCAAGGGGAACCACGCACCCACCAAAGCTAGTTCGAGAGCTCAAGAACACTCAGAAATACATCCACCAAACCAGGACTAGGGTTTTACGCAACCTCGCGGCCCGAACCTGGGTAAACGATCCTTGTGCTAACTACTGATCCTGCTCTTCTTGCAACCCTGCGCCCCGGCAAACATAGTAGGGATTCTTGTGATCCCATAGGTGTCGTTTCCCACAGACATCTTTGGCGCGCCAGGTAGGGGGCGCAATTGTGAGAATCTGGTCTAGTAGTTAGCCTAGCGTTTCTTCATCGCTGTGGCTCCTAAGGAAGAAGACGACCAGGAGGAAACAGCGCCGCCTGCACGCGCGAGGGACGCCAGTGCGGCAACAGAAAAGCTAAGTCATTCAGAGCCTTGTGTTGTTTCCTTTTATACATAAGGTTATCGTCCTCGGAGATCTTGCCTATGTATGAAAAACCTGCATGCAAAGGGGCCCTCCCGCGATTGGCAACGCCCTTATTCTGTTTCGAGTCCGCTCAACAGCTCGAGCGGCCGCTTCTGATTCTAACTCGAGTCAAGCTCGACAGTTCGGGCGGCCGCGCTAAGGGCAGCAAGGTGGTTTGCCCGGCAGCAAGCACACCCGGCAGGCCAATGGAGATCCGTCCCCAAGATGCCTCCCTAGGTTTACGCGCCGGCGGGCCTACCCAGTTATGTAGGGTGGACATACAAAGGAAAACCAAACAGGAAAATAACATGCATAATATTAAAAGTGCTGCAGAGTCATATTACATCAAATTGTTGATGTGGTTCTATCTAAAGATAGCAATTGTCTTGGTTGCGAACCTGCAGCAGCGATAAGAAACGGGGTGCCTAATCCCGGCGCTGGCCCTCCACCCTCAGAATTCCGCCGACACTGCAGATGATGGGCTTGATGCGCTCCCTGAGCGGTGCGAGGTCAGTATCCTCCAGCAAGCTCTCCAGCATGGCGTCGAAGTCGAGGTCAGGGTACCAGTATGCCACCTTGCTGAGAACCTTGGTCATGGCGCCCTGGCAAAGCCTCCGAGCCTCGTCGGCCAGCGAGGCCGCCCGGTTGGCATGAAGCTGCTCCAGGGCCCCGAGAACACACTCAAAGAACAGGGTCAGCTTGGCGTTGGTGGTTCCGCTGCGCTCTTGGGCGTACCTCACATTTGGCATCCCCATAGCGGCTAGCTGCGTGGTGATCCTGCCGGCGACGTCCTCGAGACGGCTGATCCAGCGGTTCACGCCCTCCGCGGAATCCTTGTGCTCGGTGGCCTCATTATTCCGCAGCTGCTTCTCGGTCTCCAGCTCCTTGGCCAGGGTCCCTTCCGGAGCCTTGGCATCTGTGAGCGTTCCCTCAAGGCCCTCCAGCTTCAGCTTGAGGTCCTTGATGGATTTGTTGGCCTCGGAGAGTTCCCCAGCCCTGCTGACGGCCGCGCCTTGTGCCTCCGTCAAGGCGCTGTTGAGCGTGTCCTTCTCCTGGGTCAGCTTTAGGGCCTGGTCTTTCAGCCCGTCCCGCTCCACCTCCAGCTCCTTCACCTTGCCGGCATGAACTAGAGCTTGGGCATCGAGCGCCTCCCTGTGCCTTTGCTCCAGCTCTTGGGTCTGCTGCCTCACAAGCTTCTCCACCTCCCTGTCCTTGGCGCGGAGTTTGGCGTCGAGGTCCGCCTCGCGCTTGGTGAGGTCCTCCTCCTGGGAGTTCAGCGCGGCCTGGTGCTGGGTCCGGGCGGCCTTGGCTGCCGCGGCCAAGCCCTCTGCCGTCTCCTGGGCCTTCTCGATGTCGGCCAACTTCATGGTGAGCTCCACGTCGCGCTTGGCCAGATCGCCCTGGGCGGTCTTCAACTCCTCGTGAGCCTGGCGGAACCAGTCCTGCGTCTCGGTGACGCGCTTCTGGATGTCTGCCTCCGCCTTCTCCGCCACCGCCATCCTGGACTTAGCCTTGTCCAGGCTGGCACGGTGGAGCGCCTGGAGCTTCCGGAAGCTGGCACCCATGGCATGGAGGAGCCGCTCTTCCTAGGAGCCGTCGCCACCAGCGCTCGGCTCTTCAACGATCTCAAGCCCGGTGGTGATGAGCACCTCGTCGTCAAACACCTCCCCCTCGATGCGAGCCCTGGTGCTCGACGCGCCTGGGAGGTGGACGAAGAGATCGTCGCTCACCTTGAGGTACTTGCCAGAGCCGGAGGCAGCGGAGGAGGAAGGCTGGTCATCGACCACCTCCTCCTCCGCAGCGGCCTTGCCGGAGTCTCCGGCAGGCCCCTTGCCGGCCTCCTCGGCAGTAGCCTTGCCGGACTCCCCGGCAGGCCCCTTGACGGACTCCTCGGCAGCGACCTTCTCGGCTTCTGCTGCGGCATCCTTGGCGACGTCCTCAATGATGGCGTCTATGTCTTCCTAGTCCGCCAGTGGACGATCTAGGCACCATGGAAGGGATGAGACGAAGCCAAAACCAAGAATCAACAAGAAAAGAAGAGAAAAAGCAGGGACGAAAGGCCAGAGACTTACCAGTTCCGGGCTGGGAAGCAGAAGTCCCCTCCCCGCCGACATCTGGGACGAGGCGAAGCCACCAGCGCCCAAGTTCTCCTCCTCCTCCTCCATGTGCGTGGGCCCGGTGCTTGGTGCCCTTGCCGGGGACGCCCCTCGGGGCGGTGTGGTCGATGGGGGCGGCGTGGTGGGAGTATCCCTCTGTGGATCCTCCCGCTGCTGCTCTCCTCCTGCATACGCGACAAGGTCAGCGCCAAAGTATCATACCCCTGACACATGTCGACGAGGAGTGAGCGGTGAACCTACGCTGGGGGCTGCGGCGGGGGCTGCTGTCCGGGCTGCTCAACACCACCAGTGGTGCCCTTGAAGTACCAGCCGGGGGCTAGCCGCCCGCCGAGGTCTTGGCCCTCTTCACCCTCTGGGCCAGCGTCTCTGCGTCCCTGCAAAGATGAAAATGAGTCAAGACAAGCAACACAGATTGAGGAGACAGAGATGATGGGAAAAAAGCCAGATGCTTACTCGTCGTCCACCTCCTCCTCTGTTGTTTTCCTCTTCCTGCTCGGGCTGAGGGATCCGAAGTCGAAGGTGACCCCTGCGTCGGCGTCCGCCAGAGGAGGGGAGGAGGGCGGAGTCTGGGCGTGCTTGGGCGAAGAGGAGGCAGATGCTCTCTTCTTCGCTGCCGTGGCCTTCACCACTTTCTTCGCCGCCGCGGCCCTCGTCTGACGTGCGGACTCCTGCAGAGACTTTGGCCGCCGTGCGGCCCTGGCGGGCCACAACGGCTCGCCAGAACTGGCCCGCTGCAGGATTCGCCCTCTCCCCGTGGTCGGAGGGTCAATAGCCCCGGCCTCCTCCGACGACGACTCGTCGGCCGCATTCTCAACCAGAGGAGCCTCGGTGCCGGCGCTGCCGGCTTCCTCGGCGGCCGCCGCCCACCGGGCGAGCTCCTCCTCCTCCGCGGCCATCGCGGCCTTGTCCTCCACACCACCAGCGCTGCCAGCCTCCTCGGCAATCTGCGCCTCCCTCGCCCTGGTGGCAATGTAGTCCAGTTCCGCCTGCGTGTTGTCCTGGACGAGCAACCGCTCGGCGTCGGCGTTGACGTACCCCTCGTGTAGAGTATCAAAGAACTCCTGCACCTGGACGTCCTCCGACTACCCAGCTCGGGTCAGGGCCATGCGCGTTGCAGTCCGGCATCATGGCGATGATTTCGGTCCGGCGCGAATTATTGCACAGCGGGACCGCTCCCGCCGGCAAGTTGAACAAGGGCCCCTTGAAGACCTTGCCAGCCTTCGCGGGGGCCCTCACGACCTTGCCGGTTCACTCGACCTCGCCATCGCGGCCCACATCGAGCTAGAAGAGTCACTGGCAGAAATGGGCATGCCCCATCACTGTGAAATTATGGTCGAGGCCGGGCGAAGCCGCATGATATCAGCGGGGTTCGTGAAGAGCCAGGCCGGCCTCCCCTTGTTGTGCAGTGGAGCGATCCGGCGGTGGATGAAGTCCGCCCCGATCATCTCAAGGGTGAGTCTGACCTCGGTGAGCCAAAGGATCCTGGTGGTAGCGGCCGAGAGCTTCTCGTCGTCGGCATCGACGTTGCTCCAATCGCCTCTACGGACCGGCGGCGCCCGGCGAACTTTGCAGAACCCCGGCGGGTCCTTCTCTTTGATCCAGCACCACCGGCCCCGTCATTCGTCCCACCTCTCCTTCATGGCGCCATCCGGGTATGCTCCCTTGGACCTTGGGATCCAGGCGATGCAACCAGAAATGGCGCCTCCCATTTGGATCCGAGGGAAGAAGTAATGGCAAAAGAGCGTCGTGTTGGGGTGCACCCCGGCGAAACCTTCGCAGAGGTGCGCGAAAAGGGCCATGCACGCCACGGCATTCGGGGTGAAATCCGAGAGGCGGAAGCCAAAGGTGTGCATGATGTCACTGAAGAAATCGGAGAAGGGCGGACAAAGCCCGCAGGAGAAATAGTCGACAAAGAAGGGGTACCGATTTGGGGCAGCCTCGGCGCAGTTGGCGGGGATCACGCGCGTAGCTGGGTGCCCCGTCTTCTCTCCCCCGTCTTCACCCCCAACACGGGCTTGCAGGCTTCCCGGAGCTCGAACACATCAACCATCGAGGGGAAGTAGGCGGACGGTGTCCGCTTCACCGCCAGCGCACTCTCCGGCGGCTCCGCCGCTCCGGCATCCTTGGCCACTCCCTTGCCCTTGGTGGATTTTGGCGCCATGGCGGCTGGGGGAAGGGGGCAAGAGGCAGAGGACGGCGGGAACGCGACGGCGGCAAACAAGAGCGAAGCTTAGGGAAGAAGAGGAAGACGAATGGAGGCTTCTGAGATTGGAATTGTGCAGAGGGTAAAAGGAACAGTGCGCTCGCGGTTATCCCTTTTTATGGGGAAGGTGCGGGTCGCGCTGCCCATTTACTGCGATGTGACGCATGCGTGCGGGAACCGCCCCACGCATGTCACCCACGTCACGCGCACCCCTCCACGTCGCGCATTCGACGCGGGTCGTGGGAAGTGCAGCGCGTGAAAAGTTTTACCGTGGTAAAAACCGCCCCGCCTGCCCGCGCACCATTTTGGGCCTGGCCCAACAACGTGTCGCGCTTATGTGTGGCCCAGGCCCGGGGGCTCCTGTCGGTGTACAAAAGAAGGAGTGCACCTTTGTACCCCTTTACCTGTGCACGGACAGTCAGAGCCGCACCCACTGCCGCACCAAGCAGAACAGGGGAGGTGAACCAAGGCAAAACCAAAGCCCAAGACAGCCAGAGCAACGCCAAGACCAAGAACGCAAAGAAGCAGAGGGGTGGAGCAGTTTCCCCCGGCAAGACCCTTGCCGGGGCAGCGCGCCCAAACACCAACAGAGCGAGCCACCCTCGAGCCCACGGTCTCCAACACTAAAGACCACGTTGGGCCAGGGCTCGGGAGGCACCTCTGTGGTGGCATGCAGATCTTTGTGAAGACATATTCAAGATCAGATGAGGATTAAGAGACAACGATCCTCGGCAAGATCCTTGCCGAGGGGAACCACAAGACCCCTAGAAAGATCCTTGCCGGGGACAACAGCGCACCACGGCAAGGCCCTTGCCGGGCCACCCGGCAAGGCCCTCGCCAAGGGCGCCAGCAGGGCCACCTTCAGGCCCGCACCAGCCAAGTCTCCACCGCCGTTCGCATGCAGCTGCCAACCCAACCAGCTGGGCAGGCACCTGCGTGGCAACATGCAGCTCCTAGGCCAACTCAGCAAGCGCCTGTGTGGCGGCATGGAGATCTTCGTGGAGGCTCTACCACCGTGCCACCTCAGCTGCCTGCCTGCCTACATGGCACCGAATGCATCACTGACCAAGACGCATGTCGAAGCAAGGAGGAGCGGCGACGGACGGGATAGGCCTCGTTCCCGTCCCCAATAAAGCAAGGGGACACCTAAGCAATGCATTAAATGCATCTTGTCCTGTAATACGAGCGATAAGCTCGTAGCACTGTATGCCTTTCCACCTCCTGTATGCCACTGTGTCAGCCCCTTTCGACTATAAAAGGAGGCCCATGGCGTAATGGAGAAGGATTCGGCTCTTCTGAACCATGCACCCACCATAACTAGTTCGAGAGCTCAAGAACTCTCTTAAATACATCCACCAAAGCAGGACTAGGGTTTTACGCATCCTCGTGGCACGAACGTGGGTAAACGATCCTTGTGCTGACTACTGATCCTGCTCTTCTTGCAACCCTGCGCCCCGGCAACCGTAGTAGGTATTCTTGTGATCCCATAAGTGTCGTTTCCCACCGACACAATATTATTTCATGGCAAAGATGAAAACCAAGTTTTAGCGCGATCTCGTAGTGAGAACGGAAATAATTTTAGTTTCACAATATCATTATCCACATCTTTTTTCTTTTCCATATCACACAACTCTACGAAATTGTTAAGATGGGATGCATCATCTTCATTAGGACTACCAGAAAATCGTTCATTCATAACAAGATTTAACAAAGCGGCATTAATATCACAAGTCTCCGCACTAGCGGTAGGAGGAGCAATCGGAGTACTAATAAATCCATTATTATTAGTATTGGAAAATCACTCAATTTTGTATTTTGTTGAGACATCGTGACTAGGCAAACAAGATAATGAGCAACCAAAGAAGCAAACACAAAAAAAGCAAACGGAAAATATTTTTATAAACGAAATATGTATTTGGCAACCCTGTGACAGATTGTAAAAACGCCACACCACCTAGATGCCGTTCATTTTGATCCAAATCGAGTGAGCGACATCACGCATCTCGCATCGCTCGAGCACCACATCTCTCGGCAGTTTTGCATCTCGCATCACAACACTCGAGTGCGCCCCATCCCCGAGCTCCAACCGCGCCGCATCGCCGCCACCTTGCCGCGCCCTCCTCCGATGAGCCGCCGTCGGTGAGCCAAACCGCACTGCATCTCCATGCTCTTTCTTTCCCCTCCATCCTCCTTCCTCCCTCTCTGTCTCATCTCCTTCTTCTCTCTGTTATCCCATCTGACGGGAGCTCCTCCACTGGATCACACCCGCCTCGACGGTCGCAACCTCCGGCGACTCCTTGACATCCGCCGCCGCCCCCCGCCTGCACCTCTCCACCGGCCGTCTGGCTCGATCCGTTGCTTGCCGCCGCTGGAAATGCAGCTCCTTCGCTGTACCCCCTCTGCCTTGACGGCTGTGGCCTCCGGCGCCTCCATGATGTCCACTGACGACCCTGCCTACACAGCTCCGGCAGCCACTTAGCTTGCCGGTGAGGGTTTGCTCCCGTTGAGCACGTTGACTCCAACCACGTTCGCGAGCCTGCACCATTGAATGGCCCGCTAGCAGTCCACCCTTCCTCTATTCCATTTTTTCTCTTCTCTGGTATTTTTTTACCGGGTACTTTTCTTGGAAAGTATGATAATTGACCAGAGAAAAAATTGTTCAAAACATGCACCCAAAAACTTCTGTTTAAATAACAAGGTGATATATGCACCAAAGAATTGATAATTTAGGTACAAATACCGTGGTAACTGCGACCTTGAGGAATTTTGTTGTTGAAAACAACTCTTATAACGTCAGTGTAAATAACATGATAATATACGAACCGCAGAGTTGATAACTCTAGGTAGCTTTGAAGGGGTGGGGAGTTTTTAAAAACATGCACTCGATAACTTATGTAAATAGGAGGGTAATATACAAACTGTAGATCTGATAACTTGGGTAACTTGGGTAGAAATATAGGCGGCCGTGGGAGGAGGCTATGCAGCGGAGACGAGAACGAAAAAACATACTACTTACAAACACCACGGTAATATTGACCAAGCAAGAAAAATGTGTTGAAAAATATGTCAACAATAGCTTCTATGTAAATAGCATGGTAATATACGGAGTACATACACAATAACTTATCGTGGTAACATTGATCAAGAGAGAAAAGTTGTTGTAAAACATACCCCGGTAATTTTTATGCAAATAGTACGGTAGTATACACACTGCAGACATGATAACTTACGCAAAAACACTGTGTTAACTTTGATCTAGGAAAAAAAGTTGTTGGAAACGTACCCTCGGTAAATTTTATGCAAACATCATGGTAATATACGCACCATAAACTTGACAACTTAAGCACAAACACCATGATCACGTTGACCCGGATAAAGTTGTTGAAAAGCATACCCTCGGTAACTTATGTGTAAATAACATAATAATTTACCCACCGAAGACCTATAACTCTCATTCAAACACTATGATAACTTTTTGACCTTGAATTTTTTCAGCATTAACCCCAATAAGTTCTAGGTAAATAGCACGGGAGCATTGCTACACGGACGACACTGGTTGAACGATCTTTGAACGACACTATGCATCGAACCATGCATCCGTATTAGTAAGTGTTGCACAGCCGCCGGATCACGCGTCGTCTGCAAATCGTGCACTGAGTGTCGGCCACAGAGTAGTTTTGATAGCACGGTAATGTACTTACTATAGACACAATAACTTACGCAAAAACAGTATGGTAGCTTTAACCCATGGAAAAAGTTGTCGGAAATATATCGTTGGTAAATTTTGTACAAATAGCATGGTAATATATGCACCGTATACCTGATAAGTTACGCACAAAGACCATGATAAGTTTGATTCCGGTAGATGAAGTTGTTGAAAATATACCCTGGAAACTTATGTGTAAATAGCACGGTAATAGTCTTGATTTGTGGAAGAGTAGTAAAAAGTGGTAATATGCATCATGTACAAATACTTGATAACTTACATACAAACATCATTGTAATATTTGACTCAATGGTGAAATTATTGAAACATACCCCCATAAATTTTGTGTAAATAGCATGGTTACATACGCATCTCGTACAAATACCATGGTAATATTTGACTCGATGGGGAAATTGTTGTAAACATACCCCCACAAATTCTTTATAAATAGCATGATTACATACGCATCACATACCTACGTACAAACACCACGCTAACTTTGATTAAGAGTAAAAATTGTTAAAAACATACCCTCGGGTAACTTATATGAAAACATCATGGTAATATACGAACCGCGGCTGATAACTCATGTACACGCACCGATATAACATTGACCAAAGAACATGGTAGTAAACGAACCTCAGACCTAAAAACAACATGGTAATACAAGAACCGCAAGCCTGATAACTTATATGAATACAACATGGTAATATATGAACTGCAGGGTCGGTGAACCATTTTTATGTGTTCGATAACTTATGTGGAAATAGCACGGTAACTTGCATATAACTGGCATGGTAATTTATGTAGCCTAGGCGTGGTAAATTTTGGCTAAAAAAAAGTCATCGGAACATGCCAACATGGGATCTAGTTTCGAAGATCTCGGTGCGATGAATCTTTTATGTAAAAACGGTTTTTACATCAGACCGACGGTTTAAGCTACAAAACATTTTAAATTTTTTGAATAAAAAGAATCTAGAATGACATCAGCTTTTTTGTCCTCTAGTGTATGCATATACTTAGAAGAAGAAATGCACGTGAAAGTAGAAATAGTCAAGTTAATATATGCATATATTTAAAGTGAAGAAAGTAAAGGTGTGGCAGTTTTGCTTATATGGCACACATGTGCCAAATATCACAGTCCTTTTATAAAAACTTTTAGAAGTGGGGGAGATCAAAACAAGAGGCAAATGGCAAATAATGTAAATGCAAGTTGATGAAAGTTTATGCATATGTACTTGATAGATGTTGGTGATGTCTCCTCGCCAACGGCGCCAGAAATTCTTCCTGCTACTTGTGAGCTGATACGTCTCCAACACATCTATAATATTTGCTTGTTCCATGCTGTTATATTATCATTCTTGGATGTTTTACAATCATTTTATAGAAAATTTATATCATTTTTTGGGACTAACCCATTGACATAGTGCCCAGTGCCCAGTGCCAGTTGCTCTATTTTGCTTGATTTTTACTTCACAGAAAATCAATACCAAATGGAGTCCAAATGCAGCGAAACTTTTTGGAGATTTTTTCTAGGCCGGAAGGGACAAGTTGGGCCAAAGAAGTACCAGAGGGGTGCCCCGAGGGGGGCACAACCCACCTGGGCGCACCTGGAGGCCCAGGCGCGCCCTGGTGGGTTGTGCCCACCTCGGTGGCCTCCCGCACCGCCTCGACGAAACACTATTCCAGCCGCCGCAAGTTCCAGAACCACCAGCTCCAATCTAGACACCATCTCGGAGGGGTTCATCATCCTCACTGGTACCTCTTCGATGAAGCGTGAGTAGGTCATTGTAGACCTACGGGTCCGTAGGCAGTAGGTATATGGCTTCCTCTCTCTCTCTCTCTTTTGATTCTCAATACAATGTTCTCTTGGAGATCTATTTAATGTAACTCTTTTCGCGGTGTGTTTGTTGGGATCCGATGAACTTTGAGTTTATGATCAGATCTATTTTATCCATGAAAGTTATTTGAGTTTTGATCTCTTATGCGCATGATTACTTATAGCCTCGTATTTCTTCTTCAAGTCTTTGGTTTAGTTAGGCCAACTAGATCAATTTTTCTTGCCATGGGAAGAGGTGCTTTGTGATGGTTTCGATCATGTGGTGTTCTTTCCCAGTGACAGAAGGGGCAGCAAGACACGTATTGATCGTTGCCATTAAGGATAACAAGATGGGGTCTATTCCCACATGAATAGATCTTGTCTACATCATGTCATCGTTCTTATTGCATTACTCTGTTTTTCCATGAACTTAATACACTAGATGCATGCTGGATAGTGGTCGATGTGTGGAGTAATAATAGTAGATGCAGGCAGGAGTCAGTCTACTATTGGACGTGATGCCTATATAATGATCATTGCCTGGATGTCGTCATAATTATTTGAAGTTCTATCAATTGCCCAACAGTAATTTGTTTACTAGCTGTATGCTATTTTTCTCAAGAGAAGCCACTAGTGAAATCTATGGCCCCCGGGTCTCTTCTTTATCATATTTGCTTTCTGATCTATTATTTGCCTCTTTTATTTTCAGATCCATTAATCCAAAAACCCAAAAATACACTACAAAAAATACACTTCCCTGATGATACGTGTTTGTCACAGTAGGTCATGTTTTTTGTCATGCATGTACATCCATGACAACTTTATGACAGAATCAAGATAGTCATACATGTGCTATCATAAAGTGTTCCATGACATTACCAAAATTATCATCACGGAAGTGTCCACTTCCATGACGATAAATCGCGCGTCATAGAATTGCTTTCGTCAAGGGTGACCGACACGTGGCATCCATCATAGCGGCTCGTCGTTAAGCTATCGGGTCCGGTTTTGGATCCTATAACCCGTTAACAGCCCGGACCAATGGGAATTTTCCACGTGTAAAATTCTGATTGGCCGGAGGAAACACGTGTTAGCTCGTCAGTGGGTCAGATAGGCGCCTATGATATGTCGACACGTGCGACGGCCCACCACTGGCCCATTTAGCTTACAAAGGCTGGCCTGTTTGACTTGGTCAAAAGTTAGCGGGTTGGCCATGAAAAGCCTATTAATGGTCTCTTTGCAAATAGCCCATTTTACGGCCCGGTAACTCACGGCCCATTAGGGCCTACCCGAAATCGGCCCAACAACGTCATGTGGGCCGTCGAATATAACACCAGCCCGTTTCACTTTCGGCCAATGTATGGCCCATGATGTATTTCGGCCCATATGAGGCCTTTCGTATCTTTAGGCCCTTTAGAGGCCCACGGTGACTCTAGCCCATAACGAACAGTAAATTTCTTTGTACCCATTAACGGCCCATGATTCAGATGGGCTGTTTCCAGCCCGTGTTAACATTCGGCCTACTGACGGCCCATACGTTCTTGGGCTCCTTTCCAGCCCTCGATTACTTCCGGCCTGTTACTGGCCTGTTCCCCTAATGGGCCAAATTCGACCCATGGCCAGAGTAGGCCCGTCTGTGGCCTGTTAACCCATTGCGCCGTTTCCAGCCCGTCCTATATTCTGGCCCATTAACGACTCGTTATGCCTGTGACAGAATTAAGCCTTTGCTGTCCTCCGGCCTGTTAACGGCCCGTTACCGTGCTGGGACGATACCAATTACGCCCGTTTACGGCCCATGTAGACCCATTTGTCCGACGGCCCTAGGCCCACTGATTCTACGACCCTGTTGGAGGCCCATTTATCGACGGCCCGTAGGAGGCCCATGGATCCTACGGCCTATAGCGGGGTCAAGGCTACCACGGTCCGTATATGGCCCATGGTTGTTGCAGCCAGTAGCAAACCAGGGAAAACGAAGACTAGGAAATAAATAAGCCCGAAACTAACGCTAGGCTATTAAGGCGATTGCACAGGTTACATCTGTCATAGCCCTAGCTTACCCTTTGCACAGATTGCACAGATTGGATCTGTTTTAGTATTTTTAGTAAAGCCCTAAAGACTACAGAATAATAGAAAACAGAAACTAAAATAGGAAAAGCAGAGAGAGAGGATATCTACCTGGCACCCACCAAAGCCCACCTGGATGGCCCAGCTGGCCAGCCCAGCCACCTGGCCCCACCCCTATCGTCTTCCTCCTGCCAGGAGGACAGAGGCGCGTGCCCGCCACGCGTCGGCCACCTCCTCCCTCCCTGCCCGCCTGGCTCCTCCCCGGTGCGCCTAGACGATGCCACGGAGACGCCACGCAACCCCCTGACCCCTCTCACCCTTCCCCGTGGCCCCCTCCCCTCTGCCCCTCTCTCTCACCCGCGCCGAGCGCAGCCGTCGCCGCCGACGAGCACCGCCAAGGCCACAGCCACTGCCTCGCCTCGTCGTTGTGCTCAGAGGCTCCGCCTCGACCCCCTCTTCCTCTCCACCGAGCCGCGCCCCACCGGAAGCCCTGCAGCGTCATCCCCGACATCGTCTTCAACCTCTGGCCGCCGACGAACTCTTCGGGGATTCACGAGCTCCAGCGCTTCCCCGGCCTCTTCTTCGACTCCACTCGACCCGTGGTGAGCTCGCGAACGAAACACCTCTCTTGCCCCGGCCTCGCACGTCCTCTAGTCGCTGTTTCTGCAAGCTCCCGAGCTCGTCACCGTTGGCCATGGCGCCGCCACGGCTAGAGCTGCTGCAACCTGCGTCCGGGCCCACCAACGAGCTCTGCACGCTCCCAGGAGACGAACACCACCACCAGCTCTTCCCCCCATACACCACAATGCCGTTCCCAAGCGCGCCGTACTCCGGGCACCACCGTTGTGCTCACCGTCGTCGCCTCCGGGCCCCTCAGGCCCGGCCCCGACCACCAATCGATGCGAACGGGTCCCCTCGTCCCGCATATGGCCTCGACCATCGTTTTGGTCGCCGGAGAAACAATCCCGAGCGCCACCGCCGTGTATGACATCGCCGGCGTCAAGCCGCCGGCCTGTTTGATCCTGTTGACCAAGGGTTTGACCTCCCTTGGGTCGCTGATAAGTGGGCCCCGGCCCCAGCTAATCCTAGTTCAGTTTTCAATTAAGTTTAATTAACTCCACTGACATTTTTAGTTAGTAGTAGTTTAACACTAATTAACTTAGATTAGTTAGTTAGTCACTGACGTGTGGACCCCACTCGTCAGGTTTGACTGCTGACATCATAGTGACGTCATGCTGACGCGGTAATTCCTTTCTGGAATTTAAATAAATCTTAAATGGTTTATTTATTTCAGAAAATGTTATAAACTTCTAAAAATCATATAAAATCAATTGTAACTCCAAATGAAATAAGTTATATATGAAAAATGATCAGAAAAATCCAATCGATCCATATGTATGGGTTTCATGCTTGTTTAAGCAAGTTAACTTGCTGTTTAGTAACAAAACATGACAAGGCACTATTTAAGATCACAAATGAGTTTGAACTTTGAACCTTTGGTTCAAAATGGCTCAAACCCGCCTGGTTGTAGTTGCATTAGCCCAACACCCTCATTTTGCCATGTCATGATCATGCATCATATTGTTGCATTGCATTGATTGCGTTCCTTCTTGTTTGTCGGTGGTTGTTCCCTCTCAATAAACGTGGTTTCGACGATGTGATCAATGACACCGATGAAGAGCTATATCATCTTCAGAAGTGCCTGGCAAGCAAAACCCCCTTGTTCATTCCGATACAATCCCACTCTCTCGCTTCTGCTCTCTTTTACTGCATTAAGACAACAACGCTTCAATTGTTACATGCTGCGGTAGTTGAACCCCTTTCCCCTGCATGACCTGTCTTTGCCACAGTAAATAGATGAAATCCACTAGCATGAGTAGGAGTTATTTGAGCACTGATGTGCCTACTCATTCATGCTTGTTGTCATGCTTGCTACTGCTTAGAGTTGAGTCAGGTCTGATTCATCGGGGATGAATTGGAATGTGGTGAACATGTCTTACTGTTGAGAGCTAAGTGTGTGAACACGATTTGGTAAAGGTAGCGGTGAGAGGCCATGTAGGAGTACATGGTGGGTTGTCTCATTGAAACCGTCCTCGGGAACTGAGTTCTGTGTTTGTGATCCTTGAACAGCTACTACCACACATTGGGATCCTTAATTGACTCTCTCGGCTTGTTAACCACCCTTGTCCTCTGTCCAGGAGTTGCAAGTAGTTTCTGGTGTTTGTAGTATGCTGGAGGCCGTGCGCAGCGCTGACCCCCGAGGTGGGCTGTGATGCGGTAGGCACGTGGCATGGTGTACCTGGCGCCCGTTTGGTGTCTCGGGAACCCTGCTCACATCGTTCGGGGCCGTATGTGGAAACTTCGGCCGGACTCCCTGCGGATGGAACCTGAATAGGCGATAAACCTGGACTAGAGACTTGAGTGTTTAGGTAGGCCGTGGCCGACACCCTCGCCAGGCTTCCGCTTGAAGGTTGCCGAGATACATGACGTGTACATGGCGGTAAGTGGCGAGACCGTGTGTGAAGAAGTACACCCCTGCAGGGTTATAAATGATCTATTCGAATAGTCGTGCCCGCGGTAAAGGACTTCTGGGTTGCCTGTACAGTTCATAGACAAGTGAAAGTGGATACTCTAAAACTCGCAAGATAAGCGTGAGTGCTATGGATGGCCTTCTCGTAGGGAGACGGGAGCGGATCCATAGTGGTGTATTGATATGGTGAATATGTGGACTCGTGTGCGCCACCTCAAAGAGTTACTTACAGTCATAGTTTAGGATAGCCACTGAGTCAAAGCTGGCTTGCTGCAGTCAAACTCCACCATCCCCTTTGTTGATACCGATGCATATGTAGTTAGTTCTGATGTAAGTCTTGCTGGGTACATTTGTACTCACGTTTGCCTATTTTATGTTTTTGCAGAGAGACGTCAGTCTTTAGTAGTTCCGCGTGGACTTCGACGTTTAGCTTGATACCTCAGCTACGATCTTGTGCCCTCGGCAGGATCTGATAGATAGACAGGCTTCTCAGCCTTTTTCATTTGTAGTTGTCTGTACTCAGACATGTTTATGCTTCCGCTCGATGCTTGTATGCTCTGTATGTTGGGTCATGAGACCATGATTGTAATACTTGGCTCCTCGGAGCCTAATGAATAAATACTTGAGTTGTAGAGTTATGTTGTGATGCCATGTTGTATTTACACATATCGAGCATATTGTGTGTATGATTGAAATGCTTGGTATGTGTGGGATCCGACAACCTAGTTGTTTATCCTTGGTAGCCTCTCTTATGGGGAAATGTAGTCTTGTGCTTCCATGAGCCATAGTAGTCTGCTACAGCCCGGTTCACCGGAGTCCTGCTAGCCCAGCACTACTGCTCCGGAACACTTGACTGGCCGGCATGTGATTCACTTCGTTCCTGTGTCTGTCCCTTCGGGGAAATGTCACGCGGTGACATCCGGAGTCCTGCCTAGCCTGCTACAGCCCGGTTCACCGGAGTCCTGTTAGCCTAGTGCTACAGCCCGGATTCGCACGCTGCTGACCGACATGCTCGATGTTGATTCATGTATGCCTGTCCCCGTAAGTTAGTGCCACTTTGGGTTCACGGCTAGTCATGTCGGCCCGGGTTCTCTGTCATATGGATGCTAGCGACACTATCATATACGTGAGCCAAAAGGCGCAAACGGTCCCGAGCCATGGTAAGGCGACACCCGTGGGAATACCGTGCGTGAGGCCGCAAAGTGATATGAGGTGTTACCGGCTAGATCGATGTGACTTGGAATCGGGGTCCTGACAGCTTTGGTATCAGAGCCTGAGTGCCTGTAGGATTACCCAGCCAAACTGGTCGAAGTCGAGTCTAGAAATGCTTTAGTTATATAAGGGAATTGATTGTGGAAGGGAACGTAAGGCTCTTTTTACTCCTTTACCTTATGCCCTTCTGATTTGGGTCATCCTCTTCCTTTTCTACGGGGATTAAGAACTAGGCCTTCTCATCTATCTATTAGGATGACGATTTACTATGATAGAGACTTATAGGATTGATGGATTTAAGCCCAGTTCTGTTTCTACTACTTCCGTGTGTTCATAGTTGGTCTCGGAATCTTGATATTGGCTTCTGAGTGGTTATGCCACCATTTTTTGCATGATGTCTCAACTCATTTTGAGCATTTACAGCCATTATGCTGTCTGAGTCATCCCAGGTTTCTAATTAGTCTGATGCATTTGCAAATCCCTTCTTTCCGTTCCCGACGTCCCTTTGGGCCAGTTCAACCACACCAATCAGTGAGTTGAGGTACTATATTGCCTCGACAGATATGTTGGAGTTATTATTATGACCCTAGGTGTCTTAGAAGATTACCTAGTAATCTAGCCATGTTTGTGTCCCAGTGTGATGATTCTGGCCATCATTCTCGAAAGCATCCCGTGATGCCACTTAGTTAGTAGGCATTCTATTCCTGGGTTTTTGAACCCGAGATTCACTCTACTTACCTCGTGTTGATAGTGTTTGCTAGTTCCTTTAGGATATTAGTAACCTTTGCGATAGTCCTCGAGGTCCGTGGTATTTCTTTCTTCCAAATACCATGAACTACTTATGGCGGAAGTTCCTCGTTTAACCGAAAGATCACAACCAGAGTGCTCTTGATGAGTTCTCGATTCTATGTTGTGACTCTGCCAGTTCTACCTTTCTGCATGGGTTATCCGGAAGAAATATGTTGAACTCGTTCGACATGCTAGTCTATGCACCCACAACTCAGAAAATCGTATGTTCCTTTGAGTTGTCCCTCTTTAGTTGTTTTCTGACCTCTGTCTAACAATTGATAGTCAGGACTAGTTGTGCATTCATGTTATCGATGCCTATTATTCTTGTGGTCCGTCAAGCCATTCTATTCCAGAATGACTAGGAGAAACAAACTCCAGTACCTTATCCATATCTAGGATTGGGTCAAAGTAGTTGTATTCCGTGGATAAAAATGCCAACCCAGCTTTTGCTCTGTTCTACCTTGGAGTGTTACCATCTTTATGTCAAGAATGTCATGAGAATTGCACCACCTCTTATGAATTCTTGACGCAGTGATACTTCTCGCCATCATTATTAATTCTTCGGTCCCGTGTTGTTGTAACCGGAATGCCGACAAGTGAACCGTGATGTGTGAAATCAATACTCCTAGCAACCTCGTTGCTTGGTAGTAAATGGACAATATTCTCATTCTTAGTATGTTGGTTATTGAATCATCATTCTAAGATAGATTGTGCTACCTTGTCCTTATTTCTGGTGCACTCTTTGATCTTTGAGTTAGGATTGAATTCCTTGCTCTTCTGTTCATGTCGTCTTGCCTTCAAAAGAAAGTTAGTTCTCGAGCTTAATAACATATCGGTGGTTCATGATTCTTCGAATATCTTCTCGGAGGTATCACTAGGTTGTCACCTGACCGCTATGTTGAGTTCGTGATCATGTTGGTTTTCCTCCAAACCACCCATTCCCCAAGATTATGTGTTGGATCCCCTGAACTAGTTGGTTAAGCTAAACAATAACTTGGAGAGTTGGAAGATAAAAGCTTGCCCGACTTAGTTCATTCCAAAGGGATATTGTTGTGTGTGTGTTAGTTGAGGAAAGATGATATCTTCATCGATTGGTCCCTGTGATCAGTTGTTGGACCTATTGTCTTGTCAAAACTTTGATTTGAGTATGGGCTATCGTCAAGTCAAATCAGAACCAACGATGTTCGTAATGTTGTCTTACTCGTGGTTGATCCCTCGAGCATACACCATTACATCTTTTGGTCTGACCAATGCTATCACCGTGTTCACATGATGGTGGAAGTCCAGTGATATGGAAATAACGATGAGTTGCTGTTGAGCCCATCAGCAGCATTTTGTCTCCCCCATGATTCATGTTGAACATCAACCTAGTGTTGAAAACTTTGTAAGCAATGCCTTCGTGTTCCGTTCATGAAGCTTATGCTTGGATGGAAGAAGTGACTTCATCGAATTCATGTGCATTCTATGCAAGTTGCCGCCGTGGATACGAGAAAGATTGTTTTTGCTTCCTTTGGAATCATCCCAATTCAGCCATGCACGTGCAAAGTATTCTGTGGTATGTTAGACTGATCATCTTCGTTCCATATGAATTCCTAGCACCCAAGCCACTGATTGACTTGTTCAAGGAAAAGAAGTCTAGCGCGCGTAAAGACTTCAAAATCTTTGATGATGGATCCTAACCTGAACTCGATAGTGTTTTATTATAAGACTACTATGTGGTGATTCTTGTCTTGGACAACATGTTCACATGTTTGTAGCAGAACCAGCTCATGTTTTGGAGCTTGCTATCGTAGTTCATTTCCCGAGAATCTCGCAACGTCATCTCATCGATTTGTGTTGCAAACTTTCATTTCTCTTTCTAGACTTGATGGGTCTGGAATGTCCTGACACCAACCAGATCTGAATCTCAGGCAGATATGATGGTTGGAACATTCCCGACATTTGCATTTCGTTCCCAGCTTGCACCGCCTTGTGCCAATCTCCCTTGGACTGCCCTTCTCAGCAATTGTTGTTCAGGATCATCTTCAGAAGTGGTCCTACCATGGGTCCCATCCATTTCCGATGATAAGCAAAAATCTTTCCTTGCGTTGTCTTCAACAAGGTAGTCCACATCGTCCATTCTAGTCCGGGTATGCCATTCCTTCGAACTCCTTCAAATGTTCGTGATTGACTTAGGCTGGTATAAAGAGTCTCAATGATCTCTATATCAAAAGTAATTCTTTTTGCCACTTAAGGGAATAATTCTACGGGTCACCTTTCCTAAGGTGCCCAGATTATGGAATCATAGCAATTAACTCCTCGCTACTCTGACTCCATCCACCATCTTTCCAAGCGTGGAATTGTTGCCCACCAAATCAAACCTCGTCGTTTGTTCTTCCATCCCTCTCGATGTGTGTTTTGTGTCTCAACTCGAGATGTTTCAACATCTCATTCCGCGAGTTGATCTTGTATAGCTCGATCTTCGAGAAGATCAATCCTAGTAGAGCTTCTTTCCGTCGTCATCGCGTGGATGAAGATCTCTAAAGCGAGGATGTCAAGATCATCGTATGCAACGAATCAACAACCTTATGAGGTGCAACCTGGATCATGAAGATTGTGTTGGTCTTGTGCCCCCTCTGTCTTCTTACCTCACGTCTTGAATCTTGGGATGAGATTCTTGTTTAGTAGGGGTGAGTTGTCACAGCCCTAGCTTACCCTTTGCTTGTCCTTGCATGATCATCATGTCATCATGTTAAATTTTCTCAGAAAGTTGAAATGGGGATGACAGAAACCCCCAGCACCACTTAAACCAACTAGGGTGACTAAATACTTTTCCAATGAACCTGAAATGCCCTTCTAAAATGTTCATCATCTTTGCCTTGGTATAGAACCTCTATCAAAAATGGTTCACATTTTTCTAGGACAACATTGGGTCACTGAATTAAATCATACTCTATTTGCATTTGGGCATTTAAATGCTATATAATATTTTAAATGCTCAAATAATCATAAACTAAAATGATTGTTGTTGGTTATATTCCAAACAGTGGCATTGAGCAGTTTCATGATTTTTGGATCTGGTTAAGTATTTTTTGTAAAGCCCTAAAGACTACAGAATAATAGAAAACATAAACTAAAATAGGAAAAGCAGAGAGAGAAAGGATACCTACCTGGCACCCACCAAAGCCCACCTGGCCGGCCCAGCCACCTGGCCCCTCCCCTGTCGTCTTCCTCCTGCCAGGAGGACGGAGGCGCGTGCCCGCCCCGTGCCGGCCACCTCCTTCCTCCCAGCCTGCCTGGCTCCTCCCCAGTGCGCCTAGACGACGCCACGGGGACGCCACGAAACCCCCTGACCCCTCTCGCCCTTCCCCGTGGCCCTCTCCCCTCTGCCCCTCTCTCTCACCCGCGCCGAGCGCAGCCGTTGCCGCCGACAAGCACCGCCGTGGCCACAGCCACTGCCTCGCCTCGTCGTTGCGCTCAGAGGCTCCGCCTCGACCCCCTCTTCCTCTCCACCGAGTCGCGCCCCACCAGAAGCCCTGCAGCGTCGTCCCCGACATCGTCTTCAACCTCTGGCCGCTGGCGAACTCTTCGGGGATTCGCGAGCTCCAGCGCTTCCCCGGCCTCTTCTTCGACTCCCCTCGAACCGTGGTGAGCTCGTGAACGAAACACCTCTCTCGCCCTGGCCTCGCACGTCCTCTAGTCGCCGTTTCCGCAAGCCCCCGAGCTCGCCACGGCTAGAGCTGCTGCAACCTGCGTCCGGGCCCGCCAACGAGCTCCGCACGCTCCCAGGAGACGAACACCACCACCAGCTCTTCCCCCCGTACACCACAACGCCGTTCCCGAGCGCGTCGTACTCCGGGCACCGCCGTTGTGCTCGCCGTCGTCGCCTCCGGGCCCCTCAGGCCCTGCCCCGACCACCAATCGATGCGGATGGGTCCCCTCGTCCCGCATATGGCCTCGGCCATCGTTTTGGTCGCCGGAGAAACAATCCCAAGCGCCACCGCCGCGTATGACATCGCCGGCGTCAAGCCGCCAGCCTGTTTGATCCTGTTGACCAGGGGTTTGACCTCCCCTGGGTCGCTGACAAGTGGGCCCCGGCCCCAGCTAATACTAGTTCAGTTTTCAATTAAGTTTAATTAACTCCACTGACATTTTTAGTTAGTAGTAGTTTAACACTAATTAACTTAGATTAGTTAGTTAGTCACTGACGTGTGGACCCCACTCGTCAGGTTTGACCTGGACCGGCCCTGTTGACAGCTGACATCATAGTGACGTCATGCTGATGCAGTAATTCCTTTCTGGAATTTAAATAAATCTTAAATGGTTTATTTATTTCAGAAAATGTTATAAACTTCTAAAAATCATATAAAATCAACTGTAACTCCAAATGAAATAAGTTATATATGAAAAATGATCAGAAAAATCCAATCTATCCATATGTACGGGTTTCATGCATGTTTAAACAAGTTCACTTGCTGTTTAGTACAAAACATGATAAGGCACTATTTAAGATCACAAATGAGTTTGAACTTTGAACCTTTGGTTCAAAATGGCTCAAACCCGTCTGGTTGTAGTTGCATTAGCCCAACACCCTCATTTTGCCATGTCATGATCATGCATCAAATTGTTGCATTGCATTGATTGCGTTCCTTCTTGTTTGCCGGTGGTTGTTCCCTCTTGATAAACGTGGTTTCCACGATGTGATCAATGACACCGATGAAGAGCTATATCATCTTCAGAAGTGCCAGGCAAGCAAAACCACCTTGTTCATTCCGATACAATCCAACTCTCTCGCTTCTGCTCTCTTTTACTGCATTAAGACAACAATGCTTCAACGGTTACATGCTGCGGTAGTTGAACCCCTTTCCTCTGCATGACCTGTCTTTGCCACAGTAAATAGATGAAACCCACTAGCATGAGTAGGAGTTGTTTGAGCCCTGATGTGCCTACTCATTCATGCTTGTTGTCATGCTTGCTACTGCTTAGAGTTGAGTCAGGTCTGATTCATCGGGAATGAATTGGAATGTGGTGAACATGTCTTACTATTGAGAGCTAAGTGTGTGAACACGATTTGGTAAAGGTAGCGGTGAGAGGCCATGTAGGAGTACATGGTGGGTTGTCTCATTGAAACCGTCCTCAGGAACTGAGTTCTATGTTTGTGATCCATGAACAGCTACTACCACACATTGGGATCCTTAATTGACTCTCTCGGCTTCTGAACCACCCCTGTCCTCTGTCCAGGAGTTGCAAGTAGTTTCTGGTGTTTGTAGTATGCTGGAGGCCGTGCGCAGCGCTGACCCGCGGGGTGGGCTGTGATGCGGTAGGCACGTGGCACGGTGTACCGGGCGCCCGTTTGGTGTCTCGGGAACCCTGCTCACATCGTTCGGGGCCGTATGTGGAAACTTCAGCCGGACTCCCTGCGGATGGAACCTGAATAGGCGATAAACCTGGAGAGACTTGAGTGTTTAGGTAGGCCGTGGCTGACACCCTCGCCAGGCTTCCGCTTGAAGGTTGCCGGGATACATGACGTGTACATGGCGGTAAGTGGCGAGACCGTGTGTGAAGAAGTACACCCCTGCAGGGTTATAAATGATCTATTCGAATAGCCGTGTCCGCGGTAAAGGACTTCTGGGTTGCCTGTACAGTTCATAGACAAGTGAAAGTGGATACTCTAAAACTCGCAAGATAAGCGTGAGTGCTATGGATGGCCCTCTCGTAGGGAGACGAGAGCGGATCCATAGTGGTGTATTTATATGGTGAATATGTGGACTCGTGTGCGCCACCTCAAAGAGTTACTTGCAGTCATAGTTTAGGATGGCCACTGAGTCAAAGCTGGCTTGCTGCAGTCAAACTCCACCACCCCCTTTGTTGATACCGATGCATATGTAGTTAGTTCTGATGTAAGTCTTGCTGGGTACATTTGTACTCACGTTTGCCTATTTTATGTTTTTGCAGAGAGACATCAGTCTCGCTAGTAGTTCCGCGTGGACTTCGACGTTTAGCTTGATACCTCAGCTACAATCTTGTGCCCTCGGCAAGATCTGATAGATAGACATGCTTCTCAGCCTTTTTCATTTGTAGTTGTCTGTACTCAGACATATTTATGCTTCCGTTCGATGCTTGTATGCTCTGTATGTTGGGTCAGGAGACCATGATTGTAATACTTGGCTCCTCGGAATCTAATGAATAAATACTTGAGTCGTAGAGTTATGTTGTGATGCCATGTTGTATTTACACATATCGAGCATATTGTGTGTATGATTGAAATGCTTGGTATGTGTGGGATCCGACAACCTAGTTGTTTATCCTTGATAGCCTCTCTTATGGGGAAATGTAGTCTTGTGCTTCCATGAGCCATAGTAGTCCGCTATAGCCCGGTTCACCGGAGTCCTGCTAGCCCAGCACTACTGCTCCGGAACACTTGACTGGCCGACATGTGATTCACTTCGTTCCTGTGTCTATCCCTTCAGGGAAATTTCACGCGGTGACATCCGGAGTCCTGCCTAGCCTGCTACAGCCCGGTTCACCGGAGTCCTGTTAGCCAAGTGCTACAGCCCGGATTCGCACGCTGCTGACGACATGCTCGATGTTGATTCATGTATGTCTGTCCCCGTAGGTTAGTGCCACTTTGGGTTCACGACTAATCATGTCGGCCCGGGTTCTCTGTCATATGGATGCTAGCGACACTATCATATACGTGAGCCAAAAGGCGCAAACGGTCCCGGGCCATGGTAAGGCGACACCCATGGGAATACCGTGTGTGAGGCCGCAAAGTGATATGAGGTGTTACCGGCTAGATCGATGTGACTTGGAATCGGGGTCCTGACAACATCCACTGGGCATCAAAGATCGCCACCAGTGCAAATATAGGGAACACCCTACACTATACAAAAATGGCTAAACAAATTTTGTATCGCAAGAAAAACAAATTACAAGGTTGGCATAAAAGTTAACAGTCTGGCAGATAAATGCACCACCAGAAGTTCAGAAGCTTAGTTCATTTGACCTGAGTGTTACGTTTTCATGCTGTATTGTCAGATGGAGCACCATAAACTTCACCTTCATTTATCCTAGGCTCCTGAACAGCATAGCAAATGTCTGATAGTCTGGTTTCAAAACCATGCATATCTTGACGACATCGAACAATGTATGTCCTTGTTTCACAAAGGGTCTCTGTTAGGGAATGGACTTGTGTCTGGAGCGCAGATATAACATTGTTTTGAGCTTTCATATCTTGATCATGAGGCAGTTTGGACGAGATTGCCTTAACAACCAACCCAGTATTATGCAGGAACGTGCTTTTGGCACTGTTAGTGGATAGGTACTGACCCACTGCAGCAAGAGCTGACATTGCGGTTATAGTTGCCTCGCCACCTTCAGAAGGTGGCGGTTCTACCATTTTTTCCATAGCTTGCTGAAAAGTTGAGTTTTTACATTAGTAGTACCGGAACAGAAGATATTAAGGAGGCAGCAAAACCAAACAAAATATCTTTGGTCTATATACAGAACTTATTCTGGTGAACCCATGTAAAATATTAGTTGTATTTTACTGCAAAGTACATAATAAAACCAGGTTCCAAACATATGACCATGTATCATGGCTGATGTATTGTCTATTTCTTCACATTGTGTTGACAGCTAAGGATAAAGAGAAAAAGTTTATAATACGGTAAGCATAGTATGACATCATTCATATCACAAAACAACTGAGAACAGACAAACAGGCAATTGTAACGTTGTGTGGGCAAGTCCAGCACGGAACTAGATTACAGATCAAGATCAAAGGAACATCACTCATCTCTTTTAAACCTTGTAAGGTGCAATGATACGCTAAGACAATTGTGTATAAAATTGAAAAGAGTAATAGACATTGGTTGCAAACCATGCAGTTCAGGCACAAGGCAGAGTAAGTAGTAGTTAAAGGCATGAGGATTAAGGACTTACAACAGCGGCTTTGACTGGTGTAGTCATGCCCTTCGTCTTGCTGGTGTGACAGTCCTTGAAGATTTCTACAGCATTTTGTTCAGGTACTTTTTGGTCCTTGCGGGCTTTCCTCTGCATTTGGAACAAGTCAATATAGATCTAATAATATGGTACAGCGAAAAGAGTGAAACAGCAGCTAATTACAAGAGCCTCGCAGTGTGCAGTATAGCTACGAGATCCTATCCTCTGTTGGAATTTCACTTTCGTACGGTTGGCCTTGTTCTTTGAACAGTTCACCTACAAGAAGATAGATTTTTGAGGCACATGCGTAAATAGGACTTCAACATGTGATCTGATCACATATATATAATGTACATGATACTTTGGATCAGACCAGTGTTTAACAAGGCCTCTCCAGTCTTCATCCGATAATTTCCACTGGAGATGTTTGGGCAAGTTCACTTTTAGCCTTGCCTTCAAAGTGAGTTTTTCTCAAGTTATACCGATACTGTGGCAGAACAGACTTGAAAACATGGGTGCAAGCTTGTCTGGTTGCATCATCTTGGCTATCCAACTTGAACCTCATCTGTTGAAAAATATGGGAGTCTCATTATCACCAACCTAGAAAGTATGGGAGAGAGCAAGACGATATTATTAGTTTCCATACATAACCATACTTACAGATAAATGGTCGAGGAATGTGTTGAACTGGGTTTCGCCTTTGTCATTCCTGTACTGAATCCATGTTGGGAGGATACGTACATGGCACCTAATGGCAACCGCTGCCTCCGATTCTAACTTGGCTGACTCTGTAGCATCATGTGGCCTTTTTAAACCTGTCTCAAAACGGATTTCCATTCTTCCTCCTCTAGATTTAGTTAACCTATCGAGCATTATCCCTGATGTTTGTTTCCTCTTGCGCCTAGGTGCTAGTCCAACAACGAACATAGGTAGTGGAAGTGTACATCAAACTGTGAGACTACATATAAAGAAGCATACAACTGTAACTTGACTCCAGCAACTACCTTCTTGCTGTTGAAGCTCACAAAGTTCATATGATCTTGCCAACTCCTCTTGTGTCAAGAGTGCTTCAGAAGTAGTGTCATGTGGCAAGGGAGCTTGGGAACGTGCTGCTAGCTGAGTTGACCAACAAGTAACTCGTGCAGCTGGTGGTACTGTGGAAGGTGTTGCAACAACTACGGCTGTCTCTGCTTGTTTGGTAGCAGCTATTGGTTTCTGTTTGGCTTGTTCTGCAGCTCGTGTAGCACGGGATACCCTGTTTGTACAATTTTCCGCTGAACTTTGACCTTCTATTGCACCATCAGTACCAGCAGATCTGCAGGATTCTTCCGCTTCCTTTTCCCTGACATTCTGTGTTCCTTCATCTTTCTTTGTGCCATGTTAAGTCAAGTTGACAAGAAAAACGAATAACAATTTAGTTCTTCATAACAAATTGATGCGTGATACAGACGAACTGAACTTTGATGTTAGACAACCACATGATAGGAGGATGTAATATATACGAAAAACAGGACGGCATGAGATAACCAGAACTATGATGTGTAAACTAAGCAGAAGACATTTCATTAAATTAGAAGCAATGCAATCGAAGGTAGACACCATATGAAAGATGCTACAAATATCGCTCTGCCAAGTTAATAGTGTCTCGTCATAAAGGGCGTTTAAACAAATGTGAAGCAGTACAAGAAATAAATCATATGCAATATGTAAACAACATGACACTACCAAGTTAAAGTTCTCTCGTTATTAGTGCTATTGCATATTCACAGCATTGCATATTCACAGCTTATGATGTGTAAACTAAGGAGAAGGCATTTCAACAAATTAGAAGCAACTAGTCGTCAACCTGTGCATTCGCACGGATAGTCAATAAGTTGTATGTAATTATTTTGTTGAATGAAAACATATAGCATGAAGGGGAAAAAAAGTGAAACGCCCATCCATCCAGTGAAATTGCAAGCACATATGACGTGTCTCATTTTTTTATTACTTTAATTCTAAGTGACTTAAAAGGAGTCAAATAATTATTTTAACACTTTTGATTTTATTTTATTTCATTATCCTTGCTTTTATGTATATCCGATATGTGCCCGATAGAACCAAATTTTTATAATTGTTTTCAGTGATAAACTCATTCCATAATATAGAAACTTGAAGCAAGAGAACATATGTGGCCAAAAAGAGTGATTGATTAGTTGAGTTTAAGTTACACGAAAGGATCCAAAGAATTTCTTCTAACATTTCAGATTTTCTTTTTTTTCATTAACCTTGCTTCTATGTATATTGGATATGTGCCCCACAAAACATTCCATAACATATTTTGAAGCAAGAAAACATAAGAGACCAAAAGAGAGAAGATTTATCGAAAATCAGTGTTTTGAGGCTCGTATAAACTACTTGTAGAAATATATATATCAGGATGATATAAATCCCTATATAATCTGGTCGATCAATGGCATTGTTTCCTATTGCACCAAAGAAGCATGACATATGAACATGGAACTATTGTAGAAAAATCATCTACTTATTAAAAAGACAGAATGCCAAATACTTGTCAGCCTATATATTCTAGACCTATGAAATAAATCATTTCTCTAGTTAGTACACAGTTTATTTAGTGCCATTCCTATAGTCATGGGATCCTTCCATCCCATAAGGATTGTTGGGCCATCAACCATGTATCCTCGCCATGAATGGGCTCCAGCAACGACACGCGTGAGGCCGATACATGAATATCTGCAATTTTGCCACAAGCATGAACAGACAAAGAGAAAACAGAGATCAACTCTAAATAAATAGAAAAAGGAAATTATAGATCAATGTGTGCATCACTTTTATTTACTGTTTGCTATTTCAGATCCAGAGATAAGTATTTTTTGTCTCGGCAGCAGAATATTTGCACTCGATAGCAATCAACCACACCAATTACCTTGGAAAGAAACTAAGAAAAAGATCTGATGGACAATCTTACCATCTTTAAGAAAATAGTAGTGGTAAAATGCATAGATGAGGCATGCATGTAACATAGTTAGGTTTCATCCATAAAAAGCTACAGAGATCAAAATGCAAATCTATTAAGAAAGAGCGGGCACCTATGGTGATTGACAAAATAATAGACATGGATGATATCATCGCTGGACAAAACGGGTGACTGTTGCCATTGTTTCTCCGGCAATAGGACATCAATCCTAGCAGCAGTCATTGGAAAAGTATGGCTTATCCCTGGCCGCCATGTGTGCTTGCCGACCGCTTGTACGTCCCAATAAACAGGGTTTAACTTCAGCAGCACAATGGTGCCATCTCAGTATCCAACCAAAAAACCTGGAGAAGATCATCACAGTTAGTTAGTTGCAGTAGTAGAGAGAGAGAGCTGACTTAGCGGATGTGGTCATTAAGAGGCAAACATGACATGCTATGCGTGAAAACAATCTGGATCAAGGTGCAAAGCCATTGACGAAGCTAGTCACATAGCATCGATGGATAAGACGGCACCACCATCTCATCGACAATGTGGCAGCATGGTGTGCACTGGTCGACCCATTCGACGTCACTGCCAATCTCATCGACAACGGCAACAATAAGAAACGGTGGCGGCGTGGCATGCACTGATAGATCCATGCAGCGGCACCACCGTCTAGTCGACAACGGCTGCTGCGTGTCATGTGTGCGCTGCTTTACCCTTTATATCAAGAACAGTAGTATATATCGACTAAAAGATTACTTATATATGTACTGACTAAATAAAGTAGTATACTAGTTCACAAAAAAGGTGTTATTATTGCCTTACAAAAATGATGTATATACTGCCGTGCACAAAGAGCAGTGCACATACTACTTGGTTGTAGATGTATATAGACAAAATATAGTACAATAGTATATACTTGAAATTAGTACCTTACATACTCCCTCTGATGGTAGCATATACCACAAGGAAGATAAAAAAGGCGTCAGCTATTCTAACCAGTTCAAAAATGCAGTATAGAGTCCATGGCAAAAATATGGTAAACACTCCATTATCACTAAGTTAGTATATACAATATCACAAAAATATTGTCCTGGTATATACTGCTTATTGACACCATACTCTGTCCCAAGCTCCCCAAGTTCACGGAAAAAACAGTAAAAAGACCGCATATTTTCAAGATTTTGCAATATAAGCTAACATTTTAAAATCCTTTCTATATACTATATGGTTGGTTTAGCACACACAGTTTAGTAAGACAGCATATAGAAAATCACAAATGTATTTAGAACTGAAAGTAAATATAAAAAGCATGACCGTATTGTTGGAGATTATAAATCCATGTCATGTAGGAAAGAAATCTCAATGAAGTAGTGTGGTATCCTTAACTATGGTTGAAGGGATAAATCTGATTGAGCAAACTATCAAATACATGCAGGTCCATATGGCTGATGCCATCAGTTCAACAGGAGCCTGAACCCCTATCTGGCGTTGATGATGAACATCCGGCACAAGCTCTGCATCGACAGTTAAATCATAAGCCTGCTTGGTAAGAAGAAATTCTTCAAACAACACCAATCATATGGCACACACATCAGATTGTGGAATTTCCTTATTAAGAATTCTTCAAACAACACTAATCATATGGCACACACATCAGATTGTGGTCACATGGATGCTTTCAGATTAGTAAAAGTCAAATGTCATGCTATGTCAAGCAGCTTTGAAGCCGCATTAATGATCACATCCTAAAGTGGTCCTCAAGAATCAGGATTAGATATCGATGCTCATAGTCATCGGAGCAATAGTATTTCTTTAGTGAATTAACATGCTTTTGTAATTATCGGAGCAGTAGTATTTCTTGAGTGAATTAACATGCTTTTGCCAAAAGATGCTAATCATCCATGTGACCATGTCTCTGCACCATAAACAGATGAAGCATCAATGATCAGAAATATGGACGTGGAATTAATTACTCCTTGTGGGAATTAGGACAGACGTTTTCATAGCAAAGAAAGCTCCAGTTCTGCATATTAAATTGTAGTACACTGGGCAACAAAAAGCAATGCATTGGGTGTTATTCATGAGCGACAATTTACACAACTATACTGTAGTAAGCTAAATAGCAGTTGAGACCATGAACCATTTTTTTAACTAACTAAACCACCAATTATAGAAAATTGTAGTGTCCTCTACAGAATTGAATCTTATCGATCACTATGGACTATTAGTCCTAACTGAAGCACCTGTTAAGAAACTAACTAAACCACCATGATTGTAAAAAAAAAAAACTATCTAAATCACCATTGCAAAGCCGAAGGACAATAGTATTGACTCGGTTCCTTGCCAAACCAAAATTTGTGTGTAGTGCCCACTAACATGGCAATCCAGTGGCACTCCACCTAACACACCCGTGAATCCATTCCACCAAGTTCCATGAGAGAACTTCAGAGGAGAAAATTACCTTGCCGAGCAGCCACTTAGAACACGGACGAATTTGCTAAGCGGAGCGTGATCTTCTCTGCGTACTTCCGTGCATCAGCGGTCCGAAGAGTGGAGGGGCACAAAAGGACATTGTTGTCGCCATACGCATCGCTGCCGCAGGTGAGCAGAGCGCCTGTCGCAGACATGACGATCGGTGGGAGAGGAGGAATTGGAGCTGGAGGAAGATCAATGAATGGGACACAGTCCGCCTCACCCTTGTTCCCCGACCAGCCGCATCACCACCACGCGACCGGAAGCATCCGTCACCGCATGTTGATCCAAGAGAGGACCAAGGAGAGAGATGGTCCACGGTGGCTATGGAGGTGCTGGGATGCAACAGAGGGTGAATGCGGTGAGCAGCGGCGGTGGATGGGGCAAAGAGCGGCGGCGGATGGTCGGGATCAGCGCGGCGGCGGATCCATTGCAGGCGATGGGTGGGATGGTGGGGATGAGGTTAGGGATACGGGAGGGCTATTTTTTAGCAGATCGGGAGGAGGGCTTCTATTTCTACAACGGTGGGCGTTTTGAGTTATGTTCATGATTAAGCACATAATTAAGCGAGAATTATATGGGTTAATCTCCACCGTAATAACTTGGTCCCATCAGATGAACGGCTCGTAAATTCTAGTATAGGTATAGATATAGATAGATAGATGGAAGCTAGACACCATATGAAAGATGCAACGAATATCACTCTACCAAGTTAAAACTGTCTCGTCATAAGTGCCATTTCAACAAATTAGAAGTAGTACAAGCTAGAAAAGAATGCGAGATGTAACCTATATCACACTCCCAAGTCAAACGTGTTTTATGATAAGTGATTGTTGCAGGTTACACAACAGTAGTACTTTGATGTAAGAACATGGTGTGATAGACATATATTGTATGTTGTAGAAACATGAACACGTGTCTTATTCACAAGTATAATGTGTAAAGTAAGCAGATGGAAATCAACAAAATTAGAAGCAATACAAGCTAGACATCATACATAACATGTAACCACATATAACAGTGTCAAGTTAGAGGGAGCACCTGTGATGGTGCACTAGCGGAGACGTGCTCATCATTAACACAGCTACTTTGAGTGTCTATGCATGTTGTCTTGCAAATCTTCTTGGGGGATGGCGGAGTAGAATCTGTAGAGGCCCTCTGTTTGGAAGGAGCACCTATATCCGCTGCCTTGCTACTTTCCTTCCGCTTTATTGATATTGAATTGTCAAGTAAAACCAACAAGAAAAGGCAATAAAATTCACTCTTTAGAACTCATTCATGCATGGTACTGACAATCACTACTTTGATGTAAGGCAAACACATGATATCAGGATGGAATATGTACGAAAAACAGGACGGCATGGCATATTCACAATTGTTTGTGTAAACTAAGCAGAAGCCATTTCAACAAATGAGAAGTAATGCAAGCTAGACACCACATGAAAGATGCAACCAATATGACTCTGCCAAGTTAAAAGCATCCCATCATAAATGGTGTTTCAACAAATTAGAAGCAGTGCATGCTATAAATCATATGAAAGATGCAACTAATATCACACTGCATATGCTAAAGGTGTCTCATCATATTGAGTCATGCGGGATACAAAAAACAATAGTTTTATGTAAGGACATGCTTAATAGACATATGTACTATGTACTAAAAACAGGAAAGCATGTCACATTAACAGGTATAATGTATAAACTAAGCAGAATAACACATGCAATTTAACCAGATTGGAAGAATTATAGTCTAGACACCATATGCAACATGCAACCACATATCACGCTGCCAAATTAGAGAAAGCACTTGCGATGATGGTGTTGGGGAAATGCGGTCATCAACTACAGAGCTACGTCCACTATCTTCATCTAGCCTTGCTGTTTCCTGAGAATCATGTGGGGAGGCTGACACTGCATTCTTCAAAAGAGGATCTTTTCTCAAAGTAACCCACTGGGTGACTGTCTCATCATAAGTGATTGATGAGGGATACACAAGAACATTAGTTTGATGTAAGAACATGGTTAATAGAAAAATGTACTAGTATGTACCAAAAACAGGAAGGCATGTCATATTCAAAGGTATAATGTGTAAGCTAAGCAGATGCAATTTAACCAAATTGGAAGCAATACAAGCTAGACATCTAGCTGCAGTGGTGAGCATGATCATCGAGGACCTGACAGCCTGGTGGGAGGCGGGCTGCTTTGCCACCATCGTGGCTTTTTAGTTGGCTTCCAGGTGATGCATGTCTGTGTTGGGCTTGTCACTGGCTCGGCTAGTGCCCTGACTAGCTATTTGTCTTCTGGTGCTCCCGAGATGGTGGTTCATATAGAAAATATCTTTCCTTATCTTAATAAAGACCGACTTCGGCCTTTCGAGTACAAGCTAGACACCATATGCAACATACAACCACATATGACACCGCGAAGTTAAAGCAAGCACCTGGGATGGTGGCTCACGGCGAGTGAGGTCATCAACTCTAGAGCTACGTTTACCGTCTCCATCTGCTGACACCGCACACTTTATAAGGCTAAAACATGTCTGGCCTAGCGCGTACCAAGCTAGAGCGACTTCTCTCTTTTCTTTTCTGCTTCTGTCAAGGCAGCAGAGTCTGAAATACCCTTGCATAAAAACACAATAGTGAGAGTATGGGTGAAGTGTGTGCAGAACTAGTGCACTGTAAAAGTAGCAGATAGCAGGTGGCTAAAAAATAAATGACAGGAGACATATGATAGCTCTACAACATTGCATGACAAACAAAATTAGATTCTACTCCGTATGATTTTGTAATATATGAGCACATGGATGGCCGGAAAATGCAGGTACTCCTACAGCACACCACCACATGTGGTCTTATCAAAATAATAGTCGACTGAAAATAAATAGGTTAGTCAATTTTTTTTATGAAACGTCCGATCTATAAGGAACGGGCAGATGGCCTTCATCTACCTCCCGCCAGTCACTGTTGACGATCTTTCTCGAACCGCCAGCGACCACCGGCCTAGACCCCTGCCTCCACCGCCCCGCCCTCCCCTCGACATCACACCACCGCCATGCTTGGCAGTGCCCCCAGGCCATCCCTTTAATCCCGGCCGACCTCCAGATCAGGCGCCGACAGCTCTAGGCCCCACACCCCCCTAAGATAAACACCGAGGCGCTGCTTCCCCGACGTAATAGGCGGACTAGCACCTGTTACGCCAGGGAATGCTTCCTTTAATTGGGAATCCACTGACCAGGAATTGAAATCCAGGGGGCGACGGACCTCTAGCTAAGGTGAAATAGTATATGAGGAGAAACCTTGTGCATTGCGAGTTACTAGGAACATCTAGTATCAAGAAGAAGTGGTCAACTAGTGTCTTCTGTGGGATGAATACCATGCAAGCAGACACGTGAGATTTGCACGAATAAGGGAAGAGGAGTACCATTTCCGGTTGCCAGTGTTGTGTCCTTCATATGTCGCGGCGATTTTCTTCTTTTTGCCGGGGAACCGATGTTTTGGAGGAGGGTGCAGCCTTGGATGCAACCCATGGCCAAATTGTTGACTGTGTTGCCATGGCTGTATGTCGGTGGAGGGGAAGCAGATCCGAGGTGGCGAAGGATGGTGTAGAAGGAACAACTCTGGTGCAGTGGACGGTGGCGAAGTTGGAGCGGCAGCGGTGAGGCGCAGGACGGCGTGGTTGAACTGGCTCGGGTACGGACAGCTCGGCCTCGGCTTCAACTACTAGCCGCGGAGGGCGTTGCGGTTGAGGCTGCGGTGGACGATGACGTCGGGGTATCGGCTCCGGCGTGATGGAGGAGGGCAGCGGTTGATGAAGCTACAAACCTACCCCGGTTTAGACCTTTGGACGTCGGGCCGGTAGGTTTCATGGGTCGGAGTTAGAAAAGTAATTTCCTTCTACTACCAAACATTGGTCTCACACAGTTTCAGGCGAGTATAGTCTCTTTTCGCGCTTTGTTTGAAATTTTGAAGCAGAAGCATTCACGTTTAGAGTACTCTTGAACTTTGAGGATTGAGCTAAATAGACAACGTTAAATTTGACCTTGTATGTTTGAAAACCTCATTAAATTATCCGCTTCTTTTTGAAATTTTGACACTTGAAAATCCTATAACTAAGATTATTTTGGAATGGAGGAGCTAAATTTGAATCTATTTTGTACACGACTATATATGCTATTATGTACAAAAGCAGAGCAAAGATTGGTGCCCCCATAATTTAGGTATGATTTACAAATGCCATGATATCGAATTCAAATAATTGAATGGACTTCATGTTGAATTCGAATTTTTTAAACCACCTTAAGTTGAATTCAAATGTATGCTAGTTCATAGCTAGCTATTTATAATGTTCATTGTGTAACTTTCGTATGTATAATGTGCTTTACACACACAACATGAACTATACTCACGTTTACATTCGATTGCTAAAGCAATGCATTGTCTGGAGTTCAAAGTACTAACTATGTGGATCAATTATGTCGAATAATAACATAGACATGCTCAAATTCGATAGAGTCTAGATGTATGATGGATCAATGACCGTTCCTTACACGAATTGCTAATATCATGATCCCATCCTAATATTTGGATACAATTTATATCTTTGACCAATGTGTACATCAGTCTTTTACGTGTAGTTTCACTCTCCGTCGGTGGTCTCTCACACATGCTCACACACTCTCTCCCGAGCTGTCTTTCTCGTAGACATGCTCTCGATATAACCCTCCCTCCCTCTCGTAACCATTTACAACGGTTTTCACTAACCTTTATCGCAAGCACTCTTCCTCTCACAAGCATACACACGCACAATCCCCATCGACCCTTTCTATATACATAGACCTACCTACGTGTCTCATGTACGCACATTATCTTTAGGCCTGTCTCTCGCGCATTTTCTCACACCTCTCTTCCTAATCGACGAGTATGATTCTAGCAGAGCATTTTGTAGGATGCCCCTTAAAGTTAGGTTGGATGAATAGTAATATCAGAGATAAGGGGTTACCTTAGTTCGAGAACCTAGGGTTACAAATCCTAGCCGGCTTTGTCAGTGAACACAGAGTCCTTCACGATTCTGCTATCTTTGTCTAGTACGACTAGTCATCCATGGGTCTCCCTAAATGCGTCACGGGCCGACCAATGTGGCGCAGGACGGAACTGAACCAAGGGCCTCACCTCGGCCCACCGGACCTCACGCGGTGACACACCCTCTGCCCCCAGGTCTCGTTATCTTCTCACACCCACACATACCAACACAGACACCACACAAAAAAAATCTCCTCGTGCCTCTATCCCCTCCCCCTTGCATATGCACACTCAAGGGAATCTCTCGCCGTGACATCATATTCGTCTCTCTCTCTAGACCTCTCTCATTTCTCGTTCTATCTCTCCCACGCCCCTCCCCCTGCCGGCCCCTCTATCCATGCCTCTCTCGAATAAGTAATACACACACATACCTCTCTAAGCCCTGCCAAATACATCAACTACACATTCACACATGTTACATCACGAACCCCATTGATCTAAAAAGCCCTCTTTTCACGTTTATTTCGCATACAACATTCCTTTTGAATAAAGTGTGGCCAAAAAATTATTTTAGAAGTTCTACATATATACAACATTACAAAGTTATATGGAGGAGTATGAACGTTAATTTGCATTGCATGGTGCCCACAATCATATTTATTCCGCACTGTGAATTTTTATATTTTTATACTATATATAAAGTTAGTCATAATAAAGAGAAACGAAGAGCATCTCTCTCTCTATCGCATACACCCCCTCTACGCCCCTTTCACGTACGCACACAAACTATCTCTAGGTCCTCTAAAAGTACGCCCCTGGCACATTAACGCATGTTTCATCTTTCTCTCGCGATATATACAATGACGATCATTGTACTTGAAGCGAAAGCACGATACGTACATTGGACTTCAGAATCCACTCATTACGGTCACCATTTACGTTTTGTGGTTATTATACAGTCACGGGCTCACCGTACAGCTCTGTATTTGCTCAAGACACGACTAGTTGACCAGTTAAATGCTCCACGTGGCACCTCTAGTGTTGCATCACATTATCTCACTACCATTGGGCCCACCTGTCGGCTTGTATCTACTCTACACTCTTATAAAAAACAGAGTTGGTGATGTGGTGTGCCTGCCATCCTGCAATATAGGCCGTCCGATTTATATCTGACAGATAGGATGGAAATTATGGCAATTTTGCTAAAAGGTACCCACACACCTCTCCACATTTGCGAATAAGGCCTTCCTTCGTTCATCCTTTTCTCTCACAAGATAAACTAGTCATACAAATGCATGTTGATCTTACGTGCAACGCACGGGCATCTTGCTAGTAAGAATGAAAACAAACGACAAAAAATATATTGGACAGTGGTTCGAAGTCATGACCGCGGGCACAGGACAAGGTGGCCTTGTATTGGTATGTTGAGCCGTCTGTTTTAACACACAGGAGGTGGTGTGGTGATTATACACACACGCACGCATGCACACGAACTGCATGCACGCAACACTCACACGAACACATGCAGCCACGCACGCACGCAACACTCACACGTACACATGCAGCCACGCACGCATGCAACACTCACACGCACACACGCACGCATGCATGCACACGCCACACGACCAATACACTCTCACGCTCAAGTGCTCAACCTACATGTGCATGTGCACACATCAGGCCCTGACAGACACATACACAACCAGGTGGTTCCCGCGCACGGGTTGGAGTCTTGTTGCGCCTGTGTAAATTTTTGTTTATCTGACCTTTTTCCTATGCGAACTGAGAGGTGGGACCCACAAGGAACATGGTCAATTTAACTAGTCAACATGGTGCCACGCAAACTATTTGGCCGGTCAACAGAGTGCAATCCGATGCTGAACGGTGAGCAAGTGACCGTATAATCACCGCAAAACGTATATAGTGACTGTAATGAGCGTATTCTGAAGTCCGGTGACCGTATTACGCTTTTCTCTCTGTAGGCCCTCCAAAACTACATCTCTACATGTTCTCGCATGTTACATCTAAGAACTATGCAATACAACACTACTACTACACTTTAACACAATAAATCATATGTGTT
This sequence comes from Triticum aestivum, assembly GCF_018294505.1. Classification (NCBI taxonomy): domain Eukaryota; kingdom Viridiplantae; phylum Streptophyta; class Magnoliopsida; order Poales; family Poaceae; genus Triticum; species Triticum aestivum. The sequence goes on along the minus strand of NC_057811.1, from coordinate 211,534,177 downwards.
TTTAGTTTTACTAGATATCATATTGTTACTTAATTATTCGGTTTGGATACATTAAAATTGCCTTTGAAATGTATGGCCAGTATCATCTATCTCGCGGGAAAAATCCCGCCCATTCCTGTTTAATCGGGTTTGTATCGATGGATCGTGCGAAAAAGCAAAACTATAGTACTATAGTACTATACAATACAAGTAACAGTTCACTGGGCCGCCATGTCGTGTACTCCTCCACCGTAAGAGTGGAGCGCTCGCTTTCATAAATGTTCTAGTCCCTTTCGCCGACATGTGGGACATCAAGCTACCGGTCCCACGTGCCATACCAAAATACAGTGTAGAGCGGCAGGGGTGAAGCACCCCAGTCATGGCACCGGCGTAGTAATGAGCAATGAGGAGTCAAATCACAAAGCTGCACCTTTCCCACAGTTAAGTTGGAGGGACGAAGTAATAATGCTAAAAAAAGAAGTTGGAGGGACGAAGCAACCATTATTTCACTCGTTGCTGAATCCGCTTCTCCCTCATCTTCTTCAAGTTAACCATGTGTTGCTTCTGTCGTTGTTCTGCCTCATGCGGGACGCGGATGGGCTTGGTAAAGCACTAACATGTGGGACCGCATGTTAGCAAACCGCCAGGCCAACGTCCTCTAAAAATAAGAAACCTCCCCCGCCATCTGCACGGCAAAAGCAACTCCTTTTTACTAATCTTGATTCTATAATTTTTTAGATCAATATAATTGAGATTTGTATAGATGGGAACCATTGTGCACACAGGAGCAAAACCAAGTGGTACGGTTAAGGGCATCCCCAATGTGTAGCCAAGTGTGAAAATAGCTTTTGGCATCGATGGTAACCATTGTGGATGGTGCTCCCAAAGCCAAAAAGATGGAACCGAAGTTCCCTGATTGATTGATTGAAGGAATAGAAAAATTCAATGCCTCTCCTCTTTCTCCCGTGCTTGGACGCATGTATAGTATAGAGCACAGAGTCTACTCCCATGTCCCTTCTATCATAAATCACAAAGTAGTGAGGCGTCAAATCACAAAGCACGGACGAAGCAACCATCATTTCACTCTTTGCTGGCTCCGCTTCTCCATCGTCTTCTTCGAGAAACCACCTCACCGCACTAAGCTCGACGGACGACGCTATTGTGTACTTAGTAGTACTAGTACATTTACGCGTCCTTTGGTTCAACGGACTTCCTGGATGCAAATAAGGCGGTTGTCTCGGCTTGCAGGCGGCACTTGCGAGCGACTTACCGTGGTCTCCCTCGATGGTGTTCTCCGTCGAACGCACTTCGCCAAATCACAACGTTCGAGATATCGTCGACATCACCACAATGGGGAAGGAAGTCAAATAGTTACTACCTCCATTTTTTTGTACACAAGGCCAGTATATCAAAATTACAATTTGCAAAAGGCCACTAACACTAATCGAGGCAAAATTGATGAGGTTTGCCTCGTACTAGCAACCAAGGACATTAATATACCCTTGCATGCATGCGGAAGTGAGAAGGTTGGTTTGCATGGCGCTACAATAATCAAGCGATGAGGAGTGACATGGTTAGCTCTTTGGGCTTTGGAGAAAAAATACGCATTAATTGACACGTCAAACGAGGATTTGTATCGATTAATCCCACGAAGGAAAGCCCCGCCTTTCTTTTTTAAGATTAGTACTCCTAGTACGTACGTACTTGTATCCTGTTTGGGTCTAGGCCTTGCATTTCCATACTTCACCACACATTTTTGCCGAGCTTGCCTAAAGTCTTCAAAATGAAAAGGAGGTACACTTGCGCACGGCTGTCGCGGTCGCACCGCACCCTCACACAGTCGCTCCTGCACGCCGCGGTCGCACCGCACCCTCACACAGTCGCTCCTCCACGCCGCAAACCCAACCAAGGGAATGTACCCTCACTGACACGTGCTACCGCATGTGAACAAACCAAACTCAGCCATCCTACCGCTGACACATAATTTTCGTTCATACAGTATGTTTATCCAACCGCATGTTGGGGAGGATCCGTACGGCCCGTGCGGTGGTCTGTTGGGGAAGAAGAAGAGGTGAGGAAGAAGGGTTAGGAGACTGACCCAAATGATGAAAGTCAGGCGACTTGCATAACAATATATGTTTTTACACAGCAAAAGATCCCTAAAAACAACAACATAAAGAAAAACTATCACTACTCGCGGAACGAGACGACCTCGTCGTCTTTGGCTGCCGGCGCGAACCAGCCGGAGCTGCCGATGTGTGTCTCCGCACCGTGGTTGTCCTCGGCCTCCAGCTACTCATTCACGCGGAGCGTGCGAGCGCTCTGCACGGACGAGAGCACCACCCGGTTCAAATCCAGGACGTCCGGTTCCACCTGCAGAAGGGCCTCGATGGCAATGGCATCCGCCGCTCTGCATCGAGTTGAGCCTCTGCCACCCGGTTCAAGTCCAGGACGTCCGGTTCCGCCTGCAGGAGGGCTTCGATGGCAGCGGCAACCGCGCGCTCCGCGTCGAGTTGAGCCTTCGCCGCCCGGTTCAAGTCCAGGACGTCCGGTTCTGCCTACAGGAGGGCCTCGTTGGCAGCGGCATCCGTGCGCTCTGCGTCAAGTTGAGCCTCCGCCGCTCAGTTCACATCCATGACATCCGATTCTGCCTGGAGGAGAGCCTCGATGGCAGCGGCATGCGCGCGCTCCGCGTCGAGTTGAGCCTCTTCCTCTTGGTCCTCCTTTAGTATCGCCATGTTGAACCGCTGGTCTGCCTGCACCATGGGGGACCCGGACGTCGGCACAAAGTCGACGTCCATCATCTCATACCCATCGGGGGCCTTCTGCGCCATGACCTCCGCCATGAACATTGGATCGGCTTCCTCCTCCTCGTAGCTTGGCTCCAGAGAACTCGGGGATTGGCCCGCCGCAAAGCGAGCTTGGGAATGGAGGTCTGTGGCACTGACCGCCGCCGTGATTTCTGCGCGGTGCTCCGGTGTCAGCATCTTGTAGTACGTGATCTTGCGGCAGACCATGGCTTTCCGGCGAACTAGGGGATGCTTGATGCGGGCTAGGGGATCGAAAGGTGGGGGAATGGGCTGGAGAGGAGGTATGGTTTTGGGACAGTGGCTGGCGTCTCTGTTGGAAAAGGGAGTGCCTAGGAGGCGCTTAGGCACGCCTAGGCACTAGGCAATGGCCAAACGCCTCACCTAGGGCATAAATGGAGGTCTAGGCAGGGCAAGCAAGGAATTGCCTACCCAAGCAAGAAATCATGCCACATACTACACTGATATGCCAAACGGGTTATATTCCAATGGCATTAGACGGTAATTAACTTATTTATATGCCCTAAACTAACAACAACACCCATATAATAATCACAAATGCACTACGAGAAAAAACTATATCACCATCTAGGCCACGCCTAGGGCGCTTAGGCACCGCCTTGGCACTAGGCGAAGGACAACCGCCTCGCTTACGCCCGCTTTTTCCAACCTTGGCTGGCGTAGGCCGAGTAGCGAAGGTTCTGGTGTGAATAGTGGTTCCGGTGATGACCGGTCAATCGGTTTTCACTGTACATCGCTCTTGTCGCGTTCACGTTGCACCCCGGCGCGCTGGACCCTCCACTTCGCTCACCGAATGGAATGCACTTCGTCTTGCGTTTTCGCTCGCTTGTGGGACCGCAGTTGAGAGAAAACCGACGTCCCTCCCCTCCCCCGCCCGTGTCATTTATACTACCACTCCCTCCGTTTTATGCGGATTAAATAAAAACAGAGGGAGTATACTATGGATGAGGATCCCTTGATGTGGCCGAACCCATTGAGTAACTGACATGCGGGGCCTAGCAAGCATGGGGTCCGCCAGTAAGTGACCGAAAGGGAGGGTAACGCAGGGATACCTACGTCAGAGGATCCACTTCCACTACTACTCCCACTACTACTCCACTAGTAAGTGACCGAAAGGGAGGGTAACGTAGGGATACCTATGTCAGAGGATCCACTTCCACTACTACTCCCTACTTCCATCTGCTATACAAGGCCTAATGCGTTTTTCAAGGCTAACTTTGACCAGATGTTAGAGTAATAATATATGACATGCAACTTAGACAAAGCATACGGTCAAATTCGAATGTGAAAGGAGCTTCCAATGATATAATTTTCACATTATACATCTCATGTACTATTAATCTTGTCAATAGTCAAAGGCGGTTTTGAAAAACGCATTAGAGCATGGTTAATAATATAGCCATCCGATGGCTATAAGGAACTGCCATGTCATCTATAGCCATCATCTATATGCACTCATACAATAGTGTGGGCTATAAGGTTGGCTATTTCCCGCAAAAAAAATATAAGGTTGGCTATTGTATTAGTACTTTTTTCCATCTCCTCTCTATCGCTTTCTTCATATTTATTGTATTTACCTAGGAATGCGTATATAGCTAGGCTCTTGCATGAGAGCTCACTCCCCTTGCTTTTTCACATCTGTCTCCTCCACATAGGCAAAAGTGTCATGTAAGCGGGCTATAAGCCCACTATTTTACTTGCTCTTAGGCCCTAGATAAATGGAAGGAGGGAGTACTATGATCACTGCATAGTCTACTACGATGTTGTCAGTACTCCACTAGTACTATTGGACAGGGAGCTTAAAAGAATGTCACTATTGGACTGGCTATACGCGGCGAAATCCTAGTAGGAAGAGCATGCATGAGAACAAGCACATTCACGTGGTTGAAAACAAATTGGAAACCATCTCTATTTGAATACAAATCTAGGAGTACGTACGAATCTAACAATATTGATTGGGCGTTGTTGAATGTTGATACTTTTTTCAGTAAGTTTGATCAAAGTAGAGATACTTTGACTACACATAAAACTTATATGTAAACTAGAAAGGATCGAAGGGAGTATATTGTATGTTCAAAAGCGAAACAAACATTGAATACCCTTTATATATGATTTGTGAATGCTATGATCACCGGTTCAAAATTTTGAATCCGCCTTAGGTATCACACATGCACCCACTCGTTCTCTCTCGATTTCATCTCGGGGTCCGGAGATTGATTGGAAGAGGACTAGGGTGGGTACAATACGTTCGTTTCGCTTATGCGCGTACAATATACTCCCTCTGATCCCCACAGGCCCACACCCCCCGCGGGTCATTTCTATCATAGAAACATACCAAACCTTTATCTCCTTGCACGACACGCAATTGATCTCTCAACATCAATCGATCTCGTCAAGATGTGTTGGGGCATGAACCGAATGGGATGTCAAAACAAAGACGGGAAGCGACACGTAGTGGAGGCAAAGTGAAACTTTAAACTAACTGTTTGTTTGTATGCATGTCGGACAAATTACAACATTGGAAATACAAGCATGGTCTAGGCCCACATGCGAATGATACTCGGCGGAATGTTCAAATGAGGCATGCGAGAGGATAGACTCGACCGGAGGGCAGCATGATCGATGGAGAAGAGGGTTGGAGAGGAATGAGAAATAAGCAACGCCACATGATTATACTTGGACGGCTCAAATAAATAATAAGTTGTCTCGTTTTCCCTTCCATCTTGGTCACGGAGTAAGATACTCCCTCTGTTTTTATTTTCTCTGCATATTAGGTTTGACTGAAGTCAAACTTCATAAAATTTGACCAAATTTATAGAAAACTAGCAAGATGCCCATGCGTTGCACGGAACATCAAGATCTTGTGGGAGAAAAGGATGAAGGAGGGAAGGCCTTATCTGCAAATGTGTAGAGGAGTGCGAATAAATTGTCATAGTTTCCTTCCTATTCGTTAGATATAGATCGGACGACCTATATTGCAGGATGGCAGGCACATCATCATCACCAACTCTACTTTTTATCTACAGTAGCAAGATGCCCGTGCGTTGCATGGAGCATCAAGATGCATTTGTATGGGTAGTCTATCTTGTGGGAGAAAAGGATGAATGAGGGACGGCCTTATTTGCAAATGTGGAGAGGGGTGTGGGTATCTTTTTGCAAAATTGCCATAGTTTCCTTCCTATCCGTCAGATATAAATCGGACGGACTCTTATAAAAAACAAAGTTGGTGATGATGGTGTGCCTGCCATCCTACAATATAGGCCGTCTGATTTATATCTGACGGATAGGAAGGAAACTATGGCAATTTTGCAAAAAGGTACCCCCACACCTCTCCACATTTGCAAATAAGGCCTTCCCTCATTCATCCTTTTCTCTCACAAGATAAACTAGTCATACAAATGCATCTTGATGTTACGTGCAACGCACGGGCATCTTGCTAGTAAGAGTAGAAATATGAACATTTACAATAGCAAATCTATATGATGTGAAAGTATATTCGATAATGAATCTAATGGTATTGATTTGTTATTGTATATGTTATTATTTCTTTCTATAAACTTTGTCAAAGTTCACAAAGTTTGACTTTGAGCAAAGCTAAAATGCGGAGTAAATAAAAATAGAGGGAGTACGCAGGGACTAGTATAGTTACTACTGCCAGAACATGGTAAGTTGGACCCCTAAATGCGGGCACGGACCGGGCACACCTCAATTATTCTTTCAAACAGTCGGACACCTACATTTAGCACACCATCCGGCTACTTAATCAAGTGTTACGCTTCACTACTGGAAAAGGAAAAGGGTGGTACCATACCCAAAACCACCACACTTGGGGCTAGGGTAAGAACTTGGTACTGTACCACATTTGAACTAGAGCACAAAAACCACCTGTTCTGCGCCTAATGTGGGGCACACCTGTCGGGACGATGTGGTGCAGACTAGTCCAATGGAGGAGCTGGACAACGGCCTCCTTGCCACCGGCAACCATTCATGTGGGTCGTGGGGGCCAGCAATGTGGCGCAGCTCCAGCACCGCCTCTGGACACGGCGACCACGGTGAGCGACATGCTCATCGTCGCTGGACACGGTCGGTTTCAGTGTGCCGAGGGTGGCGTTAGCGCTGTGGCACGACCAGTAGATCAACACCTGGCTCGTCGAGGATGCACGGGGCGCCGAAGTACGCGCGCGCCGCGAGGCATCCACGGAGTGGTGTAGCGCGGCCAACTGCATCCCCATGACCTGAGACCATGCCGGGTCGTCTTGCTTTTTCAATGATATGTGGGGATCGCATGTGAGCAAAGGGCATCTCCAACGTTGCCACGACCGCAGCTGACTACCCTGGCACACCAAAAACCCTCGTCCCTCGCGCCATCCCGCGGTGCGTTCCCAGCCGGCGCCAGCTACCCGCATTCATGCCGTTTGTGCGTATGCCGTCGTTAAGAGGCTCGGTGCCCTAGGAACCAACTCCGGCGACTTAATGACGCACCCGGATGCTTGGCCTCACCGGAATGCGCTACTTAAAGCGGCAATGCCCAACTAACCTCCACACAATAGCGCATCATCCTGCTACCTAGCACCACATCCGCCATGACCGCGAGCGCGAACGCTCTGCGGGAGAGCTTGTCTTTGGGGATGAAGCTCGAGGTCACCGCCCTCGCTCAAGTCGCCGCTCGTGACGCAATAGAGGTGTTGCCGGACGCAGACGTGACCGCACAAGCGGTGCCCACGCTGGCGGCCAACGACGGGAGCACCGTCGCCATGCGTCCTACTTGCCGTCGTCCAACGTCCGGCACCGCCGAGGTCGGGGACTCCTCCGAGCATGAGTAGGGCATGGGAGGCGGCAGGGCATGGTGTGCCAACTGGCCGGTCCATCTCCCGTGTTCTACTCTTCCTCGCCGGAGACCGCACCTTCACTTCACGGGTCTTGAACCCCGCCCCCATACATGGAGATCGCAGATGGAGGACGTCGGTCGTCGCCGTAGAATAGGTTTAGGGTCGGGTTTCTTTTATTTTTCTGTCCTATAAAAGTTCGAAATGTAATGAAAATCTGCCGTGTTTGCATTAATCTCGGCCAATGTATATGAACTTTCACAATAATATAGTAAATTGTAGGAGTACTAGCAAGATGCTCGTGCATTTCACGGAACATCAAGATCTTGTGGGAGAAAAGGATGAACGAGGGAAGGCCTTATCTGCAAATGTGGAGAGGAGTGCGGGTAAATTGTCATAGTTTCCTTCCTATCAGTTAGATATAGATCGGACGACCTATATTGTAGGGTGGCAGGCACACCATCATCACCAACTTTGCTTTTTTATTGAACCGAGACAAAGCTAACATGCAAAGTAAATAAACACATAGGGTCTACATACACAATTTATCTTAGGCACTCCAATAGTACGTCCACTACACATTCACGCATTTCACATCTTTCTACATCTACGGGAACCTATGAAAGGGTTAACGTAAATTGCCTCTCTCTCTCTCTCCTCCCTGATTTTCATGGTGGTGGGCCCCTCCCTGCCCCCAATCTACAATCAACAGCTCACACGTTTCACATTACGTTAATTACATAACTGGGATTACATAGGTGTAGCATTACTCGTCCTAAAAAACCCAACTAAGCCAACCTCCCCGCATATCACGCGGGAAAAGACCCGGCCACGCCGTTTTAGTCGGGATCACCAAGTCTTTTTTGAGGGGGCGAAGCACCTAGTTTAAAAGGAAAAAAGGCGGTACACTCACAGCACCCCTGTCGCGGTCGCATTGCACCCCACACACGTTCGGTCCTGCACACGGCTCACAAAAATGAACGTGCTTCGGCTTGCCTCTTCAATGAGACGTGGGACTTCACTTGGAGAAACCGACCATACGCCAAACTCCCCCCCGCCCACCGCGCGAAAATCCCCCCCCCCCCCAAAAAAAATTCCCCCCAAATCCCAAATTCAACCGCCCTTCGACCAACTAGCCAATAATATTCCCCATACCCCCTCCCCCCATCCCCCTCCACTCCATTAGCTCCGCCAAAGCCGCCCTCCCCGCCGCGCCGATACTTCGGCGCCGCGGTTCATCGAGGGGACGCACGGAGATCCTCTCACTCCCACTGTATGCTCTCGTAGACTGCCGTCCTCTAGCCGCGCTGCCATCGCTGGCGACATTCTTGTGGAGGCGCACGGCGGTCAGCATGGCCACCGCTGGCGATGTTCGTGTGGAGACGCACGGCGGTCAGCTTCTCCCACGGTACGCGCATTCTAGACAGAGGCCCCGTGCATGTCGGTGTAGCATTGAATTCTAGATGATAGACGCTGTTAATCTCACTGTTTGTCGAAGTAGTTTACAATCAATATGCTCTGCTTAAGAAGCTTCCTTTCCCTGTTCCGCACTCAATATGCTTAGTTGAGATGGCATGCCAAGCCCGATTAGTTGCTAAAGTATCCTACCATATATTTATTGTGACGTAGATTGCCATGGTCTAGTAGCCAATCTGTTAGGTGAAATAGCTCAACACCGTTTTATACTCCATCTTTGTTGCTGTGATGGCCTTCGATAGTTTGATGGCTGTGTGCTCGGCCTCATTGACTGATGAAACAGCCTGCCATAATTTAGCACTCAAATCTTTTTGCTGAAAGCTTTACATATATTTCGTTACTTAGATCTGCTTGTCCAAATATCTTGCCATAGCTTTAGACATCGACCTAGGTATTTTTTCTGGACTTCATAAAAAAGCATATATGTTTTTCCTGTAATATCTAGTAGAAGAACTAATTTGTATGTCTAACAGATGGACAGGACTTGGATAACTTCTGCTCGAAGATTCTCCGCTGCATATGTCGAGGGGGTTGAAAACTTCATGAACTTTATCAGAGCTGAGTACGGTGGTCCAAAATCAGATGTGCTCTGCCCGTGTAGCAGTTGTATGAATTCAGTTACAAGAGCCCAATCAACTGTGCAAAATCATCTACACTTGTATGGGATGTTGGTCACATATACTAGGTGGGTTCATCATGGTGAAGCTTTGAACGTCAATGTTACTGACTACATGGAAGCAACAGATCACCATCTTGATCTGCCTGATGCTCAGGTGGAAGAGGAGGAGGAGGTGGTGGTGGTGGCGGAGCCAGTGAGTTTGACCAACATTGAAACAATGCTACGAAATGCTCGTGCATTTCGTGAACTTTCACCTGCAAGAGAAAAATGGTGGGCCCGCATGTTGGAACAATGCAATGTGGCTGTCACCCCAGGAAATAAGTTGTCAGTATTCTCAGCTATGGTCACCTTTCTTCAGGTGAAGACATCTGAGCGGATGACCAAAAAATCATTCGATGCGATGTTGACTGCTTTCCGCAAATCTTTCCCAGATGCGTCTGAGCTGCCACACACCTACAGTAAAATGAAGAATTTCCTTCGTGCAGTTCGAATTGGATATGATATGATCCATGTTTGTAAGAATAATTGTGTTCTGTTCCGGAAGGATTATGCCAACTTAAGTGAATGCCCGAAATGCAAATCATCAAGATGGAAAGATGGCGATGCTGTGAAGAGGATTCCTCATAATGTTCTGAGACATTTTCCAATTATACCAAGATTGCAAAGGTTGTTTTCATGATGCTGAAACAAGAGAGGATGTATTTCTAGCATTCTAGGAACCAGGAGTACAGAGATCAGAATATAATGAGCCATCCATCTCATGGTAGTGAGTGGAAAAGCTTCAATCAGAAACACAAAAAGTTTGTTGCTGACCCGAGAAACATTAGACTTGGCTTAGCTTCAGATGGATTTAACCCATTTGGCCACCAAAGCGCCACATATAACATGTGGCCATTGCTTGTTATCCCTTACAACATGACTCCAAATGTCTGCACCAAAGAATCAAACTACATGACGGCCTTGCTCATTCCAGGTCCAAAAAGTCTTGGAAAGGATTTTGATTTATTCATGGTGCCTCTTGTGGAGGAACTTCAACAGCTATGGAGGGGTGTTCTCACTCGAGACCTATATAGCAGCCCACCAGCTGATTTCTTTCTGTGTGCTGTTATAATTTGGTGCATCCATGATTATCTGGCTTTGGACACTATGTCAGGGCGAATGACACATGGTTACAATGCATGTGTTCGCTGTGACAGGAATCTAATGTCATACGCAATACTTAGCAAGATCTATTACATTGGGCACCGCCGTTTCCTTGCCAAGGACAAGCCGCATCCTACAAAATACCGAAGATATGTGTTCAATGCAAAGCATGAAAACCGTGATGCACCAAAGAGGCTCACCGCTGATGAGTTGCAAGTGGAATTAGAGAAGGTCAGGCATATTAACCCGGGAAACCATCCTGGTAATGGTAGTGGGAAAAGGAAGCATGGGAGGGCAGAAGAGAGATTATTGTTTACCCGCAGGTCCACTTTGTGGGACTTAGAGTATTGGAAAGATTTGGATCTGTGGCATAATCTTGATGTGATGCACATCGAGAAAAATATATGTGACAGCATTATCGCCACACTTCTTAATATTGAAGGCAAGACGAAAGATACCTTAAAATCTAGGATTGATTTGACACACCTGGGTATCAGAAAGGATTTGCACGTGGAAGATGAAGGTAAACCACGGGATATGGCACTAGCTGTGTACGCCTTGGACAAGGTAAAAAGAAAAGAATTCTGCGAGGTCCTGTCACGTGTGAGATTCCCACATGGATTTTCTTCCAACCTTGAAAGGAGAGTCAGTGTAGATGGAAACAAGGTACAAGGGTTGAAAACTCATGACTGCCACATCCTACTTCAAAGGGTTTTACCTGTTATCCTTAGAGGATACGGCCTCCCTGACTTATACAGAGCAGCTGCAGATTTGGGACAATTCTTCAGGGAACTCTGCAGTAGAAATATCAGGATAGATGCTTTGGAGCGTCTTAGAGACAAGATACCAACTATCCTATGCGACTTTGAGAAGATATATCCTCCAGCCTTCTTTGATGTGATGGTGCATTTGGCTATTCATCTACCTGATGAGGCACTACTTAGAGGTCCAGTACAGTATGGATGGATGTACCCTATTGAAATGCGGCTAGGTACTTTCAAGGGCTATGTTAGGAACAGAGGTAGACCCGAGGGTTCCATTGGCATTTGGCTATTCATCTACCTGATGAGGCACTACTTAGAGGTCCAGTACAGTATGGATGGATGTACCCTATTGAAAGGCGGCTAGGCACTTTCAAGGGCTATGTTAGGAACAGAGCTAGACCCGAGGGTTCCATTGCATAGGCCTACATTGCTACAGAAGCGTTGACATTCTGCTCAAAATACAGTGAAACAGCTGATCAGCTTAGCAAAGAGGTGGGTGAAGACAATCCCGGGCTCAATGTTCACGATTATTCTGTTCGAGTTACTGGGAAGAGTCAACAAGAGGACAAACCTAAAGATTTGGAAAAAATTGTTTGGTATGTGTTGAATAACTGTCCTGAGATACCACCTTATATCAAGTAAGTGCTAAGTATTGAAGCTTATACATCGTAATCTACTAAAATTGCAGCACATTCTTATATATTTAGATGTTTGACGCGATCACTATGTTGTGCAGCATCTACAAAAAGGAGTTACTGCCGCAAAATCCAAGAAACATTGACAAACTGGTTATGGCAGGACTTGCGAAATGGTTCAAGAGCCATGTAAGCTTTTGAATTGCACTGTCAGTTTTTTTAATATATTGAGTACATAAGATGATCAGCTTGTCTATTTTCTAACCATAGGTTAAGAAGATGTGGGAGGATGTGCAGTCAGTTGATGGTGCCCTTTATGCACTAGCAATGGGTCCTGATACTCGGGTAAGACATTATGAATCTTGCGTTGTTGGAGATGTGCGCTACAACACCCTTGCACGCGATGAAGGCAGGAAGACACAAAACAGTGCCATCATGAGCACGGATACGTACGACAGAGAGACAACTGAAATGTATGCTAACATAACAGACATTGTTCAGTTGCAGTATATCTCCAGTTTTGAGGATCATCGGTGCGTGGTTCTGTTGTGTTGTCGTTGGTATAACCTGTTTTCCAGGATCGGAAAACCCAGAGCTGATGATTATTTCAAATCCATCAATGTCAAGGCGGCGTACAAGACCAACGAGCCTTTTATTTGGCAAATCAAGCAACACAGATATTTTTTTGGAAGAGACATTTGCACGTAGCGATGACTGGAGAGTATTGCAAAGGTTTGAGCAGAGGAATTCGATTAATGAAGTTGCACAACAAGATGATGCTTACACTTCTCCTGATGTACAAGATTCCATAGATGTTCCTAATATCGTTGAGAACCATCATGCAAATGACGCTGGCGAAAACATTGCATGTCGTGTTGTGGACATACAAGAGTTGATCAAGAAGAAGCCATCGTTCGAGGACATTGAGGATGAAGAAGAAGATGACACTGTGGGGAATTAAGATTCAGACTGATACACATGGAGAAGATGTTGACGCTGCTGCTGCGGATGATGATTAGATTACTTTTGTCGTATTTGCCTGTTAAAACACGTTTTTTATCTACTATGTGAAATTGTGTTTGCTATCACAACTGAAACCCGATGAATGTGTTGTTTACTATTTTACTGTGCGAACATCACTTGTTACGTATGTTGATTTGTTGTAACGCCCACGATGCGGCTATATCTCCCACGTGTCGAGGCACGACTTAGAGGCATAACCGCATTGTGGTTTTGTCGCAAGAAGGGTCATCTTCACACAATCCCATGTAATGAACAAGAATGGGATAACGAGAGTTGGCTTACAATCGCCACTTCACACAATACATAAATATAATTCATACATCATCCAAAATCCACACACAGACCGACTACGGTCAAATCCAAAAGAAAATAAGATAACCCCAAATGCTAGATCCCCGATCGTCCCAACTGGGCTCCACTACTGATCATCAGGAAAAGACACATAGTAACGACCACGTTCCTCATCGAACTCCCACTTGAGCTCAGTTGTGTCATCTGCACTGGCATCGTCGGCACCTGCAACTGTTTTGGTAGAATCTGTGAGTCACGAGGACTCAGCAATCTCACACCCGAGAGATCAAGACTATTTAAGCTTATAGGAAAGGATGGTGTAATGAGGTGGAGCTGCAGCAGGCACTAAGCATATATGGTGGCTAACATACGCAAATGAGAGCGAGAAGAGAAGCAATGCAACGGTCGCGAAGCTAGAAATGATCAAGAAGTGATCCTGAAACTACTTACGTTCATGCATAACACAAACCGTGTTTACTTCCCGGACTCCGCCGAGAAGAGACCATCACGGCTACACACACGGTTGATGTATTTTAATTAAGTCAAGTGACAAGTTCTCTACAACCGGACATTAACAAATTCCCATCTGCCTCATAACCGCGGGCACGGCTTTCGAAAGATAATACCCTGCAGGGGTGTCCCAACTTAGCCCATCATAAGCTCTCACGGTCAACGAAGGATAAACCTTCTCCCGGAAGACCCGATCAGTCTCGGAATCCCGGTTTACAAGACATTTCGACAATGGTAAAACAAGACCAGCAAAGCCGCCCGATGTGCCGACAAATCCCGATAGGAGCTGCACATATCTCGTTCTCAGGGCACACCGGATGAGTCAAGCTACGAGTAAAACCAGGCCTCGAGTTTCCCCGAGGTGGCCCCGCAGGCTGCTCGGTTCGGACCAACACTCGAAGGAGCACTGGCCCGGGGGGGTTAAATAAAGATGACCCTCGGGCTCGCGAAAACCCAAGGGAAAAGGCTTAGGTGGCAAATGGTAAAACCAAGGTTGGGCCTTGCTGGAGGAGTTTTATTCAAGGCGAACTGTCAAGGGGGTCCCATAAATCACCCAACCGCGTAAGGAACGCAAACTCAAGGAACATAATACCGGTATGACGGAAACTAGGGCGGCAAGAGTGGAACAAAACACCAGGCATAAGGCCGAGCCTTCCACCCTTTACCAAATATATAGATGCATTAATTAAATAAGAGATATTGTGATATTCCAAAATATCCATGTTCCAACATGGAACCAACTTCAACTTCACCTGCAACTAGCAACGCTATAAGAAGGGCTGAGCAAAAGCGGTAACTTAGCCAAACAACGGTTTGCTAGGAAAGGATGGTTAGAGGCTTGACATGGCAATATGGGAGGCATGATATAGCAAGTGGTAGGTAGCGCAGCATGGCAATAGAACGAACAACTAGCAAAGCAAAGATAGAAGTGATTTCGAGGGTATGGTCATCTTGCCTGCAAGGTTCTCAGAGTTGTCGAAAGCTTGATCCTCGTAAGCGTACTCAACAGGTTCCTCGTTCACGAACTCGTCTCCCGGCTCTACCCAAACAAGAACACAAGCAACGGAACCACAATCAATCACGGGAAATGCACAAGCAACATGATGCAAAACATGTATGATATGCGAGATGTGATATGCGATGCATATGCGTGCTCCGGAAGAAAAATGATGAACAAGGCAGTAACTTGGCAAACCAAGTATGCCACTGGAAAGATGAGATGATTTCGATCGAAATCGATATAAAGATCACCGGAAACGGATGCACGGTTTGCAAATGGCAAGCAAAACAAAATGACACGATTCTGCGATTAACAGCATGATATCACTTAGAATACATCAAGTAACAATGCTACAACACGCAACATAGCGACAAAGCATATGGAAGTAATCTACAGGAGATGCTTGACAAAAGATGAACACTGAGCTACAGCTACATCACAACATAACAGGTTCAAACAAGCAGGGCAAAAGTGCAAAAGATAACAGGTTCACATACTTGGTGAAATTACTGGACATGGCAGAACCAGCATCAGGTAGCAATGTTCAGAGCAAGCAATCAACATACTACATGAACTTAACATAACAAAACAAGGCATGGCATGAATCTACTAAATGCATAGAACAAAAGTCCCTTACTGACCATAAGCCAAAAAGGATCAGAAGATATGATGGCACCCATGTAAACATAGCAAGTTTCGTTAACAGGTTTCAGACTTGGCAGAAAACAGAGCATGGCAGAAATAGTAATATGAAGGCATCTTGGTGAGCTTGATTCACTCACCACAAAGCAATGCATGACAAATAAAGCAAACCTACAGCAAGATGGAATGTTTATGAAGCTATCCATGGCAAGAGCAAGTTCATAGCATGTATGAAACAACTACAACAAGCTTGGCAAATTTGAATATCATGTTAAGAATCTGCCAGGAATATTTTATAGAAAAATTAGAGCAAGATAAAGACATGCTATGGCACTCCATAATTACAAACAGAGGCATGGATGGATAGAGCATAACTATATCTACAAAACATCCTTACTGAGGATCACTAAAAGGAGCATGGATCTCTCTGAAGCCACATGGATACATAGCAACAAAATAACAGCAGTCACAGACTTGGAGAAATTTCCAAGTCCCTGAAATCAGAAACATCACAGAGCCTAGTTTGCATGCTTGTTCTAGTCACCACAGAGATCACAAAAATACATGACATACACCTCTGTAAATATGGCATGACATACATCAAAACACATGTAGAGCTGATGCCCATAAGATGCACACATCAAACGCAACAAAAATAACAAATCCTCAAGTTCTGATAAGTAACAGCAGTAACAGCATATAGCACTCTTGCACCAGAGATTTGGGCATCAAGCTGGACTCAAATGAGCATGGCATAATGGAACAAAATGAATAGCATCTCGCGACGAACATTTCGATATATTACTCGCACGAAACGGAGATAAATGCAGGGAGTTATGATGCGATGAAGTACGCAACAGAATGTAAAAATCACGGGACTTGGAGAAATTCGAGAGGGGGAGAAAGTCAACCCAACTGGATCCCGATCCAGATCGGCGCGGGGTAGAGCTCGGGCTCGCCGGAGTGAGCTTGGGAGAGGGAGGAGGGAGAGGGCGGCCGGCCGGAGGGAGGAGAGGAGCTCGCCGGGGCTCGGGCTCCGGTGCGGGACGGGCGGCGGCGCGGGGACGGCGCTGGCGCCGGCGGGCGCGGGCGGCGGAGGCGGTGGCCGGCGACGAGGAAGAGGGTGGCGCGGGCACGAGAGGGCCCCGCACGGGCCTCGGCGGGGCGACGGCGATGTGGGCGCGGGGCACCACGTGGCAGGCAGGGAGAGGCCGGGTGCGGCGGCGGGTGCGTCCGGCGGCGGCGGACGCGTCCGGTGGTGGCGGGGTGATTTGATCTAGGGTTAGGGTGGTTTTTGCCCGAGATTTTGGAGGGGAGGTATTTTTATAGGTAGAGGGAGCTAGGAGACTCCAAATGGAGCACGGTTTTCGCCCACACGATCGTGATTGAACGACCTAGAGCATGGAGGTGACTTAGAGAGGTTTTGGGCTGTTTGGAGGAGGGTTTTGCGGCAACACACAAAAGAGGCTTTCGCGGTTACCCGGTTAACAGTTGGAGCATCAAACGACCTCCAAATGGAACGAAACTTGACAGGTGGTCTACCGGTGGTATACCAAGGCCACTTGACAAACCTCGGTCCATTCCGAGAACGTTCAACACCCGCTCACGAAAAGAAACAAGAGGGGTGCGCCGGAGGAGGTGGGAGTGCCGGATTGCAAAACGGACAACGGGGAAAATGCTCGGATGCATGAGACGAACACGTATGGAAATGAGATGGACATGATGACATGATATGAGATGCATGACATGAACAAAATGCAAAACGAAAAAAAAACCCGACCACGAAGGGAATATCATAACACATAGCCGAAAATGGCAAGAGTTGGAGTTACAAATATGGAAAGTTACATCCGGGGTGTTACAACACTCCACCACTACGAGAGGATCTCGTCCCGAGATCTAGGACTGAAAGAACTCCGGATATTCGGAACGGAGGTGGTCCTCGCGTTCCCAGGTGGCTTCTCGGTCGGAATGGTGCGACCACTTCACTTTCAGGAATTTGATTGACTTGTTGCGAGTCTTGCGCTCAGTTTCTTCAAGAATAGCAACGGGGTGCTCATGATAAGACAGATCTTCTTGGAGGTCAATCTCTTCGAAGTTGATGGTGCGCTCAGGCGTCTTGAAGCACTTGCGAAGCTGTGACACGTGGAACACATCGTGCACGTTCGCGAAGTTGGAAGGAAGCTCAAGTTGATAGGCGAGGTCGCCTCTTTTGCCAATGATCTTGAAAGGACCCACGTATCTAGGGGCAAGCTTCCCTTTGATACCGAAGCGACGAGTGCCTTTCATTGGAGAGACGCGGAGGTAGACATGGTCTCCGATCTCGAAAGCCACATCACGGTGCTTACTATCATAGTAACTCTTCTGGCGCGATTGCGCGGCTTTGAGATTTTCACGGATGACTTTACACATTTCTTCAGCCTCTGTGATTAAGTCATTGCCAAGAAGTTGGCGTTCACCAGTCTCTGACCAATTGAGAGGAGTACGGCACTTTCTGCCATAGAGAATCTCGAATGGGGCCTTGCCCGAACTCGCTTGGAAGCTGTTGTTGTAGGAGAATTCGGCATATGGAAGACAATCTTCCCATTTCATGCCAAAGGAAATGACACAAGCCCTGAGCATATCTTCAAGAATTTGATTGACTCGCTCGACTTGGCCACTAGTTTGAGGATGGAAAGCTGTGCTGAAGCGAATGTTGGTGCCCATGGCCTTCTGGAAGGAGTCCCAGAACTTAGAAGTGAAGATGCTTCCACGATCTGAAGAAATCAATTGTGGAATGCCGTGCAAGGAGACAATCCTGGAGGTGTATAGCTCTGCCAACTGAGCTGCTGTGATAGATTCTTTGATTGGAAGGAAATGAGCCACTTTAGTAAGCTTGTCGATGACAACGAAGATAGCATCATTTCCACGCTTGGACTTGGGAAATCCAGTCACGAAGTCCATTTCGATATGATCAAACTTCCATTCTGGGATAGCAAGAGGTTGGAGGAGACCAGCTGGTCGTTGGTGTTCTGCTTTCACTCTTCGACAGACATCACATTCATTCACGAATTGAGCGATTTCTCGCTTCATTCGAGTCCACCAATACGACTGCTTGAGGTCATGGTACATCTTCGTACTTCCAGGATGAATGGAAAGAAGAGAATTGTGCGCCTCGTTCATAATGACTTTCCTTAGATCACCTTTAGGAACCACAATCCGGTCCTCGAAGAATAAAGTGTCTCTGTCATCAATGCGATAGCACTTGTATTTGGAAAGACCCTTGTCGATACCACGTTTCACCTTCTTCACCATGGTATCCAGGAGTTGTGCCTCACGAATTTGATCTTCCAAAGTAGGAGAGACTATGAGGTTGGCAAGAAAGCCTTGAGGAACAACTTGGAGATTCAGCTTGCGGAAAGCTTCACAAAGATCCGGTTGGAATGGCTTGAGAATTAAGCTGTTGCAATAAGCCTTCCTGCTCAAAGCATCTGCAATGACATTGGCTTTGCCTGGAGTATATTCAATACTCGGATTGTACTCTTGAATCATTTCGACCCATCGAGTTTGCCTGAGGTTGAGGTTGGGCTGAGTGAAGATGTACTTGAGACTCTTGTGATCGGTGAATATGTCCACTTTTCTTCCCAACAAGAGATGTCTCCATGTTATTAATGCATGGACAACTGCCGCCAACTCAAGATCGTGAGTGGGGTAGTTCTTTTCGTTGGGCTTCAACTGACGAGAGGTATAGGCCACAACTTTCTTCTCTTGCATTAACACAGCACCGAGACCTTGAAGAGAAGCATCACAGAAAACTTCGAATGGCTTGGATTCGTCAGGAGGAGTTAAGACAGGAGCTGTGACGAGTTTCTCTTTGAGAGTGTTGAAAGCAACGTCACACTCAGGAGACCAGACATACTTCACATGCTTCTGGAGGAGGTTGGAAAGAGGCTTTGCAATCTTAGAGAAATTCTCAACGAATCTTCGGCAATAGCTTGCAAGACCAAGAAAACTGCGAAGCTGCTTGACATTCTGAGGAGGTTCCCAATTCACAATTGCAGACACCTTCTCGGGATTAACAGCGATGCCCTTGGCAGAGATGATATGACCAAGGTAAAGAACTTCATCAAGCCAAAACTCACATTTGGAAAACTTCGCATAAAATTGATACTCTCTGAGCTTGTCGAGCACCAATCGCAAATGTTTGGCATGATCCTTCTTATTCTTGGAGAAGACCAAGATATCATCGAGATACACCAGGACGAATTCATTGGTATAGGGGTTGAAGATGAAATTCATCATCCGAGAGAATGTTGGAGGAGCATTGACAAGGCCGAAAGACATGACAGTATATTCATAAGAACCAAAGCTTGTTCTGAATGCTGTCTTGGGAATATCTTCTTCACGAATGCGAATCTGATGATAACCCATACGAAGGTCAAGCTTGGAGAATACTTTAGCACCTTTAAGTTGCTCGAATAGCTCATTGATGTTGGGAAGTGGATACTTGTTCTTGATTGTCTTCTTGTTCAATGGACGGTAGTCGACACAAAGTCGGTCCGTGCCATCCTTCTTCTGGACAAAAAGAACACCACAACCCCATGGAGATGAACTCGGTCTGATCAAACCCAGACGCTCTTGTTCATCGAGCTGTTTCTTCAATTCCTTCAGCTCCTTGGGTCCAAGCTTGTATGGACGCTTGCAAACGGGTTCAGTGCCAGGCTCAAGATCGATAACGAACTCAACTGGCCGGTGAGGAGGCATACCCGGAAGCTCTTCTGGAAAGACATCTTGGTACTCACAAACGACTGGAATCTGAGAGATGGCATTCAATTCGCCCTTCTCATTGAGAGAAAACAACCGAATGGTTTCATCACGAGCGGCATAAATAATCACATCCTCAGAAGAGTGTGTCAATTGAATTTCCCTGGCAGCACAATCAAGTTGAGCCTTGTGCTTAGAAAGCCAGTCCATCCCGAGAATAAGATCAATATCCGAGTCACCAAGAACAATTGGAGAAGACAGAAATTTATAGTTTCCCATCTTGATGGAAACATCCGGAACCACCAAACTAGAACTCAAACGTTTACCCGGAGAAACGACATCCATGGGTTTACCCAATGTGAACAAGTGAATCATGCTTGGCAAAAAACGGTCTTGACATGAAACAAAGCGATGCACCAGTATCAAATAAGACTTTTGCAGGAATATCATTAACTGAGAGATTACCCATTATCACATCAGTAGATTCCTCCGCTTGAGCTGCATTCATCATGTTCACCTTTGCAGACTTGGGATTATGCTTGACCACTGCATTGCTGGAAGATCTCACAGGAGGAGGAGGCGGAAGGCGCCTTTGGTTGAAGCACTTGTTAGCATAGTGACCTTTCTGCTGACACTTGTTGCAAGTCACCTCTGAGAGTGGACGATGATAAGGAGCATTCGACTTTGGAGCTTGATTCTGAGACTTGTTCTGATAACCAGAGTTGGAAGAGTGGGAAGATCCATGGCCACCTTTGTTCTTCTGCTGGTAAGGCTGACGAAACGGAGGAGGAGGAGGCAACCAGAACTTCTGTTGCTTAGCAGCCACTAGTGAGGAAGAAGAAGACTGAACTGCGTCCCTGACTCTCTTCTTAGAAGCCTCACACTTGAGCTGAGCAGCCTCTTGCTTCAGTGCCATGTTATAGAATTGATCAAACTGAGTAGGCTCAACAAGAACGAGAGCTAACTGCAGATCCTCTCTAAGGCCACCTCTGAAGTGATAGATCATGCTCTTTTCATCAGGAACGTCTTGTTTAGCGAAGCGAGCAAGTTTCTGAAACTGGATGTTGAATTGATACACAGACATGTTGCCTTGCTTGAGATTGCGGAACTCCTCACGCTTGCTCTCAACAACACTTTGTGGAATGTGGTGCGCTTTGAAGTCCCGACAGAAGTCAGTCCAAGTGATCACACGACCTCCTCTGGAATCTTTGTATTGTTGATACCAATCAGCAGCTTGGTCCTTGAGCTGAAAAGAAGCGAACTTGACATAGTCCTCAGGCCTGACATTGCTACATTCAAAATGCTTGTTGATGTCCACGAGCCAATCATCGGCATCTGTGGCCTCGGCACAGTAGCTGAAAGACTTGGGCTGATTTGCGAGAAACTGGTTGAGGGTAGCGAAGTGAGGCTGATTGTTGCCTTGGCCTTGATTTCCTTGATTGCCTTGCCCTTGGGTGCGTTCTTGCAAGAGTTGCAGAATCATCTGAGCATTGGCGTTGGTGGCTGCCATGATAGCTTGCCATGCCTCCGGAGGCGGAGGTGGTGGCGGAGGGTTCGCCTGACTCCCTTCATTGCGTTCCGGATTCTGACGCGTTGGCGGAGCCATCCTGAAGAGGGTGACATCCGTTAGCATCTTGATAGACAAATAGACAAGTTGAATCAACGGATAGAAATTGCAACATATAGTCTTCACAATAAACATTCGAACGAGGATGAACGAATGAATTCCATAGTAAATCATCACACTTCCATTAAGTTGAGAAGCCACTTAGAAAAAGGTATGGAATCAACATTTGACTTCGAAGCAACTCGAATACCACAATTCAAAACAAAACAAAGTATTGGCTTGCAGAATAAGCCGGAACAAACATATGATAGAGATTTCGTCCGAAGTTTTCGTGGTGGGGCCCACACGGGCTCGATCGTACAGCACCATCATGTACAAGGCAGTGCACATGACATACGAAGCGTCCCCGAGTCGGCATAGCCAAGGACTCTTTAAGACACTACGAGACCACTGTAAAACCAACCGTGGAAAGGCGGACCACTAGACGTCGAACCCCAATCTCATATCATGCGTCTGTCGGAAAGATATCCTAGGAGCTACTTGAATTCCCACTTATAAACTCCCGAAACTTTCTGGTTATGCAATCTGGTGTTGGGGATACAGGGGACACAAAATATATCACCCAAACTAGCAATCCCTAGATCCAGCTGTATCCATCCGTCAACACATAACCAAGAAACCTTCGGAAATCGTGTACCTCAACCTTCGAAAAGCATCCGTTATACGAGTTATGGCAATACTCCCGAACTCCCGCCCCAGTACTGGGTGGCGTCGAGGTGATCTCACCAACAACTGCATAAAAGAGATTTCGATGTCGGCGAAACTCAGGTATTCCAGAACTGCAACGATAAAATTGTGACGACAACACCTCGGAGCTCAACTCCCCGGGACACTGCCACAACCCCTAAATGTCAGGAGGCACCAAGAACAATGTTCTCGTCACAAAACCATCGGAACGATTCTAAGATACCCGCGTGATCCTAAAATTTTTTTAGTGAAATTTGAGGAGAGAAGAGTCAAAACTTCTACGTCAGGAGGCCTCACCAGAGCGACGAAGGGACTGAGGAGTAAAAAGAATCCTACTCTCCGATATATATAATCCTAAGACTCAAAACATTTTTGTTCTAGACTCAACAACGCCAGCGATTCGATCAAGCAGGGGGCTCCTAAGTCGGGGATGGCTCTGATTACCAACTTGTAACGCCCACGATGCGGCTATATCTCCCACGTGTCGAGGCACGACTTAGAGGCATAACCGCATTGTGGTTTTGTCGCAAGAAGGGTCATCTTCACACAATCCCATGTAATGAACAAGAATGGGATAACGAGAGTTGGCTTACAATCGCCACTTCACACAATACATAAATATAATTCATACATCATCCAAAATCCACACATAGACCGACTACGGTCAAATCCAAATGAAAATAAGATAACCCCAAATGCTAGATCCCCGATCGTCCCAACTGGGCTCCACTACTGATCATCAGGAAAAGACACATAGTAACGACCACGTTCCTCATCGAACTCCCACTTGAGCTCGGTTGCGTCATCTGCACTGGCATCGTCGGCACCTGCAACTGTTTTGGTAGAATCTGTGAGTCACGAGGACTCAGCAATCTCACACCCGCGAGATCAAGACTATTTAAGCTTATAGGAAAGGATGGTGTAATGAGGTGGAGCTGCAGCAGGCACTAAGCATATATGGTGGCTAACATACGCAAATGAGAGCGAGAAGAGAAGCAACGCAACGGTCGCAAGCTAGAAATGATCAAGAAGTGATCCTGAAACTACTTACGTTCATGCATAACACAAACCGTGTTCACTTCCCGGACTCCGCCGAGAAGAGACCATCACGGCTACACACACGGTTGATGTATTTTAATTAAGTCAAGTGACAAGTTCTCTACAACCGGACATTAACAAATTCCCATCTGCCTCATAACCGCGGGCACGGCTTTCGAAAGATAATACCCTGCAGGGGTGTCCCAACTTAGCCCATCATAAGCTCTCACGGTCAACGAAGGATAAACCTTCTCCCAGGAAGACCCGATCAGTCTCGGAATCCCGGTTTACAAGACATTTCGACAATGGTAAAACAAGACCAGCAAAGCCGCCCGAATGTGCCGACAAATCCCGATAGGAGCTGCACATATCTCGTTCTCAGGGCACACCGGATAAGTCAAGCTACGAGTAAAACCAGGCCTCGAGTTTCCCCGAGGTGGCCCCGCAGGCTGCTCGGTTCGGACCAACACTCGAAGGAGCACTGGCCCGGGGGCGGGGGGTTAAATAAAGATGACCCTCGGGCTCGCGAAAACCCAAGGGAAAAGGCTTAGGTGGCAAATGGTAAAACCAAGGTTGGGCCTTGCTGGAGGAGTTTTATTCAAGGCGAACTGTCAAGGGGGTCCCATAAATCACCCAACCGCGTAAGGAACGCAAACTCAAGGAACATAATACCGGTATGACGGAAACTAGGGCGGCAAGAGTGGAACAAAACACCAGGCATAAGGCCGAGCCTTCCACCCTTTACCAAATATATAGATGCATTAATTAAACAAGAGATATTTTGATATTCCAAAATATCCATGTTCCAACATGGAACCAACTTCAACTTCACCTGCAACTAGCAACGCTATAAGAAGGGCTGAGCAAAAGCAGTAACTTAGCCAAACAACGGTTTTCTAGGAAAGGATGGTTAGAGGCTTGACATGGCAATATGGGAGGCATGATATAGCAAGTGGTAGGTAGCGCAGCATGGCAATAGAACGAACAACTAGCAAAGCAAAGATAGAAGTGATTTCGAGGGTATGGTCATCTTGCCTGCAAGGTTCTCAGAGTTGTCGAAAGCTTGATCCTCGTAAGCGTACTCAACAGGTTCCTCGTTCACGAACTCGTCTCCCGACTCTACCCACAGCAAGAACACAAGCAATGGAACCACAATCAATCGCGGGAAAAGCACAAACAACATGATGCAAAACATGTATGATATGCGAGATGTGATATGCGATGCATATGCGTGCTCCGGAAGAAAAATGATGAACAAGGCAGTAACTTGGCAAACCAAGTATGCCACTGGAAAGATGATTTCGGTCGAAATCGATATAAAGATCACCGGAAACGGATGCACGGTTTGCAAATGGCAAGCAAAACAAGAATGACACGATTCTACGATTAACAGCATGATAGCACTTAGAATACATCAAGTAACAATGCTACAGCACCGCAACATAGCGACAAAGCATATGGCAGTAATCTACAGGAGATGCTTGACAAAATATGAACACTGAGCTACGGCTAGATCACAACATAATAGGTTAAAACAAGCAGGGCAAAAGTGCAAAAGATAACAGGTTCACAGACTTGGTGAAATTATTGGACATGGCAGAACCAGCATCACGTAGCAATGTTCAGAGCACGAAAACGACATGCTACAGGAACTTATCATAACAAATCAAGGCATGAATCTACTAAATGCATAGAACAAAAGTCTCTTACTGACCATAAGCCAAAAAGGATCAGAAGATATGATGACACCCATGTAAACATAGCAAGTTTCGTTAACAGGTTTCGGACTTGGCAGAAAACAGAGCATGGCAGAAACAGTAATATGAAGGCATCTTGGTGAGATTGATTCACTCACCACAAAGCAATGCATCACAAAACAAGCATACTTATGGCAAGATGGCATATTTATGAACCTATCCATGGTAAGATCAAGTTCATAGTATGTATGAAACAACTACAACAAGCTTGGCAAATTTGAATATAATGTTAAGAATCTGCCAGGAATATTTTATAGCAAAAGTAGAGCAAGATTAAGACATGCTATGTCACTCTATAATTACAAACAGGGGCATGGATGGATAGAGCACAACTATATCTACAAAACATCCTTACTGAGCATCACCAAAAGGAGCATGGATCTCTCTGAAGCCACATGGATACATAGCAAGAAAATAACAGAAGTCACAGACTTAGCAAGATTACTAAGTCCCTGAAAACAGAAACATCACGAAGCCTAGTTTGCATGCTTGTGCTAGTCACCACAGAGATCAAAAAAATACGTGGCATACACCTCTGTAAAGATGGCATGGCGTACATCAAAACACATGTAGAGCTCATGCCCATAAGATGCACACATCAAATGCAACAAAAATAACAAATCCTCAAGTTCTGATAAGTAACAGCAGTAACAGCATATAGCACTTTTGCACCAGAGTTTTGGGCATCAAGATGGATTCAAATGAGCATGGCATAATGTAACAAAATGAAGAGCATCTCGAGGCGAACATTTCGATATATTACTCGCATGAAACGAAGCTATATGCAGAGAGTTATGATTTGATGAAGTATGCAACAGAATGTAAAAATTACGGAACTTAGAGAAATTCGAGAGGGGGAGAAAGTCAACCCTACTGGATCCCGATCTGGATCGGCGCGGGCTCGAGCTCGGGCTCGCCGGAGTGAGATCAGGAGAGGGAGGAGGGAAAGGGCGGCCGGCTGGAGGGAGGAGAGGAGCTCGCCGGGGCTCGGGCTCCGGTGCGGGACGGGCGGCGGTGCGGGGGACGGCGCTGGCGCCGGCGGGCGCGGGCGGCGGAGGCGGTGGCCGGCGACGAGGAAGAGGGCGGCGCGGGCACGGGAGGGCCCCGCACGGGCCTCGGCGGGCCGGCAGCGATGTGGGCGCGGGGCGCCACGTGGCAGGCTGGGAGAGGCCGGGTGCAGCGGCAGACACGTCCGGTGGCGGCGGGGTGATTTGATCTAGGGTTAGGGTGGTTTTTGCCCGAGATATTGGAGGGGGTAGGTATTTTTATAGGTAGAGGGAGCTAGGAGACTCCAAATGGAGCACGGTTTTCGCCCACACGATCGTGATCGAACGACCTAGAGCATGGAGGTGACTTAGAGAGGTTTTGGGCTGTTTGGAGGGGTTTTTTGCTGGAACACACAAAAGAGGCTTTCGCGGTTACCCGGTTAACAGTTGGAGCATCAAACGACCTCCAAATGGAACGAAACTTGACAGGTGGTCTACCGGTGGTATACCAAGGCCACTTGACAAACCTCGGTCCATTCCGAGAACGTTTAACAGCCGCTCACGAAAAGAAATAAGAGGGACGCGCCGGTGCGCGTGGGAGTGCCGGATTGCAAAACGGACAACGGGGAAAATGCTCGGATGCATGAGACGAACACGTATGCAAATGAGATGAACATGATGACATGACATGAACAAAATGCAAAACGAAAAAAACAAAACCCGACCACGAAGGGAATATCATAACACATAGCCGAAAATGGCAAGAGTTTGAGTTACAAATATGGAAAGTTACATCCGGGGTGTTACATTTGTGTTTGGTGATTGTATGATGACTAAAACATGATGACATTGTTCTTTAGTTTTACACATATTTGGCTATGAAACTTGAATTTGATGACATAGTTTTCTGTTGGACTGCAATCTGCTCGACGTCTTTGAATGGGAACAAAGCTGACCCGACAGGGCCTCTGCTAATTTATTTATTTATTACCAAAAGGACCTCTGCTATTGATTTATTTATGAGCAAAAGGGGATACCCCCGATTTCCATTAATAGACATCATTAGATGTTCACAACACTACGCCCAGCCTGCAACACAGGTTTCATTCATTATTAGTTTCAGCAAAGTGCTCATGTCATAGCCACTGAATACATCACGAGTGCTACATACACTACAAATAAAGAGACAATCATCCTACATAGCACATCGATTTTGCCCATTATCTTCGCAAGCTCTTTCATCTCCTCATTGCTGTCAAGGCCGTTTAGCAGCTGTTGCTTGGCCATAATCAGAGGAACTGCATATTTAACCTTCTGCTCTGCATCTTCCTCCTCTGCCATTCCTTCAGTTACTTTTCCAACTCCCCAACCTGCTGGTATTGGGATTCCTCGGCTAACCAAATAATCAGCGTAGTTGCATTCCCCCACATCAGCAACTTCCCAAAAATACAAATCACACGAATGTTCCCTTTTCTGCACGAATCAAATTGGAAGATCATCAACCAAACTATTAAAAAAATCAGCAACTGAAAGCAGCAGAACAACACTTAAACATATTATTACCCCATGATTTGCGCATTTGTAGAAGACTCGGTCATGGTTGAGGATTGTAGTTGAGACGCGACGGATGACTCTGCGTGATTTGCAGCAGTGGCGCCACACCAACGGCAGCGGGTTGCAATGAGCAACCGGCTGTGGTGCGTGTGCCGGCGGGGGTGTGATGAGACCCACAGGCGATGGTACGGGTGGCGACTTGGCACATATCTGGTTGTTACCTGCTGAAGAGCAGGTGGACGAGCAGCCAGCGGACATGGTCGCTGCAGCCAGAGCTTCTGATGCTAGGCAGAGTAAGTAGAGAAGAGGAGAAGCGAATGTTGGATATGCCAGTTTCATTACTTGCAGAGTAGCATAGCACCATATATAGTCATAGTCTAGGTTTGGATTCAAACCAGCTACAGGAGCACGTCTCTCTTTTCTCTAAAACTCAGCAATGTCTCTTTACTGGTCCACTAGCTTGTTTTGTACGCCTTCTCAAGTCTTTGATTTTCTTTCTTTCTTTTTTTGTGAGGAAGGAAGGAGGAAAAAATTGAGAGTTCCTGGGACTCGAACCCAAGACCTCTTGGTTGAAAACCAAGGGTGCTAGTCACTTATGTGGCGAATGTTCCCTGGGAGGAGGACGGCAGACGAATGCATTTTCCTCGCAGTTTTAGTTACGACGCAAGGTCGAACGGTCATAGTTTCGGGAATGTTATCAGGCGAACGAGCCCAGTTTTTCTTTTCTTCCTATATATAAAAGTATGCTACTTGGTGCCGGCTCAGTCAACAAACGATTGTGCCAACCTTAACCATTGGATTGACATTCAACGTCTATTGTGTTTCTTCAATCTCTTCTTCCTCCAGCCGCCAAAGGCAAACCAGCGCCGGCGGGACCGCCTGCTCCCACCTCCCACGGCTGGTTGTGCTGCCGCGCATGCATCATGGCCACATTGCACCCTAAAACTCTGCGCATCTTCCCCGGCTCCTGTTCGTTCCTGTCCGAGGCCTCACCATCGACCTCCGCCTTGGTTCGCTCACCGCGGCTCCGCCCTCCGGTGTTGTCAACATGATCAACAACCGAGAGGAATAAGGACATGAATGCACATGGTGAGGATGACAGTAGGGACCCAGCAGCGCGCGGTAATTTTGTTTTTTTGGACGGAGAAGGGTATCCATTGGGTTGTTCGGGAGCTGTTGCCCATCTAGCCTAGGCTTTTATTTCATATGTTTAGCACATGACCAGCCCAGTTTGTTTTTTTCCTTTCTGAAAATGGCTAGCCCAGCTTTTTTTGCAGAATAACCAACGTAGGCCTACTTGCTTTTCTACGCCCTGCTGGGCCGGAAATCTTTCAAGACGAGGAAGGATGCATTTTCCCCAGAAAATTGGCTATAAGTAATAAGAAATGGGCTATAAGTAATAATAAATGGGCTGTAAAATGAAAAAATACAGCAAACAGGCAATTAGTTCAAAAATATTTTTTTCTTTCGGATTTTGATATTTCAAATTTCATTGTTTTTGTGCGGGTAAAATTTCATTGGATTTAAATTAAGGTATGTTCAGTTTTTAAATTAATTTGAATCTGGCTAGAAATTTCAGGTTGCATGCTGTTTGGGACAAATATGGAGGCTGACTTGTGGGTCTACTAGGTTGACGTGTACGAAAGGCTTTGTCAACTTAGACCACAAACGATTCTAGCAGCAGTGACCGTTGGATGTTAATCCACTAGCCGTGCTGCTTCTTCAATATCTGATTTTCTTGCTCCAGCCGCCCAAACCAGCGCCGGTGGGACTGCCTGCTACTGCCTCCCGTGGCAGGCTATGCTGCCGCACAGGCCGCACCACCTCACCCTACTCCATTGCTGTCCAGGCCATTCCTCTACTCACCCACACCTCCTGTTATTTTCCGGCGACGTTAGCCGGACAGTTAAACCCTCGTACTCCCCACCGCATGGGCAACCACTGCCGAGTCTTCCCTGGCTCCATGTCGTTCCCTTCCTAGGCCTCGCCGTCGTCCACCGCCCTGGTGCTCTCGGCGCGGCATGGTCAACGTGGTCAACGAATGACATCCATCAGACGTGGACTATACGTGGAGAGGCTGACAGCTGGGTCCACGGCCGCACAGAAGGAAATTCCTCCTTATTACGCGCAAAATAATGATTCCTCCACCTGACAACTGGGACCCACCGGAAGGGCCTCTGTATTTTGCGAAAAAAATGTTCCCCCCGCTGACAGGTCGGACCTACCAGCTATATCTTCGCACGCAAGGAAGTGCCTCCTTATTACACACAAAAAAAATGAATACTCCCCCTCCTAGCTGGGACCCAGCATAGTGGGAGGCTGACTTGTGGGCCTACTAAGTTGACGGGGACAAAGGGATTTGTCAACTTAGTCAATATGAACGATTCTAGCTCCAGTGACCATACGATGTCCATCCAACGGCCATAGGTCTTCTTCAACCTCTGGTCTTCTTGCTCCAGCCGCCCAAAGCAGCGCCGGTCATGCTGCATGCTCCTACCTCCCGTGGTCGGTTGTGCTGCCGCGGAGGCCTCACCGCCCCCTACTATTCCCACCCCTGGCCAGGCACTGCGGCGACGGCAGCCTCACACCGTAGCCGAACCAGTGAACCCTCATACTCCTCTCCGCGTGGGCATCCACCGCCGCGTCTTCTCCGACTCCGCGTCGTCCCCTTCCTAGGCCTCATCGTCGTCCACCGCCCTGGTGCTCTCGGCGCGGCGTGGTCAACATGGTCAAGGAACGACTTCCATCGGAAGAGTACTGTACGTGGAGAGGCCGATAGCTGGGTCCACGGCCGCAGCAAGGAAGTGCCTCCTTATTACACGGAAAATAATGATTCCTCCACCTGACAACAGGGACCCACCGGATGGGCCACCATATTTCGCGAAAAAAACATTTCCCCCTTGACTGCTGGGACCCACCAGCTACATCTTCGCACCCAAGGAAGTGCCTGACAGTCGGGACCCACCTGGTCGAAGCGGACGTAGTGTTGTCATTCTGGTCGCGAATGTGTACGTACATACTGGTCGATCGGTCTGTCTACAGGCTGCAGCGATGAACCGTGGCCGTGTAAGGAAGGGCACGTGTCGTAGTAGAGGCGCGCACGTGTCGTAGCAGAGGCGCGCACGTAGCATGTACACGTACATACAACAAGGGTGCAAGAAAGTAAATTCGGCCACGTACGTACATACGGGCGGGGTCTCGAATGCGTACTCGCGCATACGTACGGCCAAGGCTCGTGTACATGGCTGGTTCGGAACGGAGAAACTGCATCGTCGTCGTGTTCATCGGGAGCCAACTGGCTTGGATGGAATAACCGATCGAAACGAGGCCTGGCATACCGCAGAACCGAGGAAACGGCCTTGTGTTCGACCGGCCACGATCGAAACGGGATCTTGTTCATCGGGAGGGGTCTGGCATTCTGCAAAACGGAGGAAACGGACTTCTCTTGGACCTCCTACGGTCGAAACGGGGTCCTGTTGATCGGGAGAGGTGTGGCGTACCGCAAAACGGAGGAAACGGACTTGTGTTGGAGCGCTACGGTCGAAAAGGGGGTCTTGTTCATCGGGAGGGGTGTGCCGTACTGCAAAACGGGACTCCACAGGATATTGTTCATCTCCATCGTCGACTGCCTCCACGGGCTACTGTTCATCCACCGTCGACCTCCTCCAGACTCCACCTGCGACTGTTCATCCACGGCGTCTCCCCTCCTGCCTCCACCAGCCACTATTCATCTAGCCTCCACCGCTCCTCCACCGGCTACTGTTCAACTAGCCCTCTCCGCGGGGTCCTGTTCAACCACCCCTCCACGGGCTACTGTTCATCCAGCCCTCCACCGGCTACTGTTCAACCAGCCCTCCATGGGGTCCTATTCATCCAGCCCTCCACGGGGTCCTGTTCATCCACCCCCAACCGGCTCGATCGATCGGGGACCTGTTCATCCAGCGGCAACGGCCTCTACTACCACGGGGTCCTGTTCATCCACCCCCCACCGGGAACTGTTCATCCACCCCCCAACAATGCTCATTGTTCATCAAGAGGAAGCAGGTTCGATCGGCTTCAGTTAGCAATAATAGCGAAGGAATCGCTCGATCGGGTTCAGTTAACAGCCATCGATCGATCAATCGGGTTCGGTAACGCGTAGCCTGTAGTGCAATCGCTCGGGTTCAGTAGGTGAACGCCTCGCCCCGGTTCAGTTAGAGCCCAACGCCTTGCACCCACTTGCGTATGTGTACAAGAGAAACGTGCAAACCTCCGTGCATCGCTCGGCCCCGACCACCCACCGTAATCGGGAACTCCCCGATATTTTCCTCGCCCTCGCTTCTACCACGGTTTTTTCCGTCATGGACGGCCCAAAGAATGTCATGCAACTGCGTCTCCGGCTCGCCCAGAACGAAAAGCCCATTTTCTGTCATGATTTTTTGTCATAGAAGTAGGAGCCCACCACATCTATGATGATACCGGGTTTTGTCACAATTATCGTCATAGAAGTGTCATAAGCATGACAGAAAAAAAATTCATTCGGCCCAAAATGTCACGGATCTGTCTTTTTTTCTAGTGATACCTTGCTGCATTTTTTTGTTATTTATTTTATCTCGCGTTCCCGTGGGAACTATTTATCCAATCTACTACAATTTTATCTATCTTTTACCCGGGAGGGATTGATAACCCCTCTTACACGTCAGGTTGCAAGTATTTGTTCTTTGTGTGCACGTACCATTTACATAGTGTTGCGTGGTTCTCCTACTGGTTCGATAACCTTGGTCTCATCACAGAGGGAAATACCTACCATAGCTGTGCTGCATCATCCCTTCCTCTTCGGGGAAAATACTGACGCGGACACGAGCCATCAAGAAAGGATTTCTGGCGCCGTTGCCGGGGAGACATCATCAACACCTATCAGGTTCCTAATGACAAATCTCATCTCCTTGCAATTTACATTATTTGCCATTTGCCTCTCATTTTCATCTCCCCAACTTCACAAAAAAATTCCGTTGTATTCACCCTCTTTTTCATTCGTTGTTTTCTCGTCAGATCTATCTTCTTGCTTGCAATCATGAGTGGTTTATGGCAGAAACAGATGATGGCCAAACTCCTAAAATTGGATGTTCTGGCAATCTGTATGTTAAAACTTTTGTTTTGGGGCAAGGGAATGTTATGGGAAAAGAACGTATCCAAGAATTTTTCAAATGTATTGGAAATTTAAGCCTTGATAGTGCTCCTATACTTAAAAGGACTAAATCTTATGCGGAGGCTATTTCAGAACTAGTTCTGGAACTTGAAGAAAAATTATCCGTACCCATCCTACCTTTCAAAGATTGTTTTATGAGCTACCCGTTATAAAGAATCCCAAAGCTAAAAAGTTGGCCACACTAGTTCTTATGAATGAATTTGATTACATAATACGGGAAGCTAGGGAAATCTTCGATTTTTATGGTATGAATCATGAAAAACTGGTTATAGATGTGATTATCTATAATAGTGATTATGTGTTAAGACATTTGCTTGGGGTAATCAAATATTTGATGAGAATCTTAAAAAGGAAATCCCTGTTTTAGATATAATCCAACAAGTTTTCAATGATGTTAATCAACACTATTCTTGGACTATTGCTGGAAATCAAAGGGGATATGATGATAAGCAACTTGATAGTGCTAAAGTTTCTATGGATAATGTGTTCTATGTTGTTTTTGCAAAACCTCCTGACAAAATCAATTCTAGGGAAAGTGAAACTAAAGATGACAACACTTAAATCCATGCTTTATGCCAAGCTAGGGGCGTAAAACGATAGCGCTTGTTGGGAGGCAACCCAATGAATAAATTTTATTTTTGCCTTTTTCTTTCTGTTCTTGAGTGTTTGCACAATTATACCTCTGTTATGATTGTGTTTTTATGTTTCAATTAGTGTTTGGGCCAAGCAAAGCCTTTGGGATCATGTTGGGTGATAGTTGATTTGATCTTGTTGAAAAACAGAAAATTTTGCATCCAGTAAAATAATTTTCAAAAATCACAGAAGTGACGAAAAATTCTGAATTTTTTGTACACAAGATTGATATAAAAATTGCCTACGTTGTCCTAATTTTTCAGAATTTTTGGAGTTACAAAAGTATACGAAGTTTTCAGATTGCTACAGACTATTCTGTTTTTGACAGATTTGGTTTTCTTTGTGTTCTGTGCTTATTTTTATGAATCTATAGACTTTTTCGGGGGGGGGGGGGGGTATAAGCCATAGAAAAGTTGGAATACAGTAGATATAATGCAAAAATAAAATATGAATGGGTTTGCAATAGTACTTAGAGTAGTGATTTGGTTTGTTATACTAACGGATCTCACAAAGGTTTTGTTGAGTTTTATGTGATTGAAGTTTTCAAGTTTTGGGTGAGATCACGATGGATGAAGGAATAAGGAGTAAGAAGAGCCTAAGCTTGGGGATGCCCCATGGCACCCCAAGTTACTATCCAAAGAGAAGCCAGCAACTAAGCTTGGTTATGCCCCCAAGTGGCATCCCCTCTTTCTTCTAACGACCATCGATATTGTACTTGGAGTTATATTTTTATTCGTCACGTATCATGAGCTTTGCTTGGAGTGTCTTGTATTATACGAGTCTTTGCTTGTTTTGCTTTTTAATTTGTGTCATCTATCCTTGCTGGACACACCTATTTGAGAGAGCCAAAATTATGCTATGATTTGTTAGAATTGCTCTTTATGCTTCACTTAAATTTTTTGAGCTATGGAATTGCTCTAGTGCTTCACTTATATCTTTTTGAGCATGGTGTGCTTTAGTATTTTTGAAGAAATGCTCTCATGCTTCACTTAGATTTATTTGAGAGTTAGTAAAATTCTCAAGAAATTCTCTCTTGCTTCACTTATATTATTTTGGGAGAAGAAATTTTTTATGCTCATGTTCTTCACTTAGATTTGTTTGAGCTATCAAAAGCAACATGTGAAATTTGTCCCAAAGTGATAGATATTCAAGAGGGATATAATAAAAACTATCATGAAGATCATTGGACAAAATAAACTTAATTCCTTGTAATAGTTTTTCGATATGATGATATATTATGTGAGTCATGTTGATGAGTAATTGTGCTTTAGTAAGAATATTGGTGTTAAGTTTGTGATTCCCTATGCAAGCACGAAAGTCAATAGTTATGCAATGAAATTACATCCTACTTGTGGTGCATTATTCAGTGTTAGTTATGCTTAATGCTCGTTTATGTGATTTTTTTGTCTTGGTTGGATGCTTCTCAATCTATTTGCTAGCCTTCCCTTGTACTAAGTGGGCTTACTACTTGTGCCTCCAAAACCCTTAACCCCAATTTTTCCATATGAGTCCACAATACCTACCTATATGCAGTATTCTCTTGCCGTTCTAAGCAAATTTGTATGTGCCATCTCTAATTTTCAAAATAATTTCTCTTTGTGTGCTCGTGCCGCTCATGAAACGGTGGGGGATGGTTGATATTTTTCCATGCTAGATGTGTTATTCTCAACATGAGTGTTCATTCACTTGTCATTGCACGAGAGTACGACAAAGGTATTAGCGATGCCAAGTCCTGAAATGAAAAATGAATTTACGTTATGTTGTCAAATAATAAATTCCTTGGAAAGTATTGGTATGGACGGCACCCGTGGATACGGTTAGCCGTGGAATGTGAAAGTATGGTGGAAAAAGCAATAAACTTTAATTTCTGTTTGGGAACCGCCTATGATATATCTAGCATGGAAAGTATTGGGAACTAATCGGTCGTTTTCCTTGACAGGAAAAGCATGCCACCCAAAATGTGTTATCTCTTTCTTTTTCGCTTTGAGCTTTGGCACCTCTAAAATCCCTACTTCCCTCTGTGAAGGGCCTTTCTACTTACTTTATGCAATTTATTATTTTTATTTTGAGTCTCCATCTTCCTTTATAAAGTACCAACTAAGGGGCACTATGATCGTACTTGAGCATTGGGTGTAGCTAATATGCGAGTGCGTTTCATGAATGGATCAATGATTGAGCATGATGGGCTAGGGATAACTTGCTTTAGTGTTGATATTTTGAAAGACATGGTTGCTTGTTGATATGCTTGAGTGTTGAAATCTTCATGTAAAAACTATACTATTGCTTTGAATCATATAAAAGTCCAAATGTCCATGCTACAAAAGAAAAGAATATGTGATGAGCATGTTAGGCAGCATTCCACATCAAAAATTATGTTTCTATCATTTACCTACTCGAGGACGAGTAGGAATTAAGCTTGGGGATGCTGATACATCTACAACGTATCTATAATTTTTGCTTGTTCCATGTTGTTATATTATCATTCTTGGATGTTTTACAATCATTTTATAGCAACTTTATATCATTTTTTGGGACTAACATAATGACATAGTGCCTAGTGCTAGTTGTTGTTTTTTGCTTGTTTTTTACTTCGCAAAAAAACAATACCAAACGGAGTCCAAACGCAGCAAAACTTTTGGGACATTTTTTCTGGACCATAAGGGACAAGTTGGGCCAAAGAAGTACCAGAGGGGTGCCCCGAGGGGGGCACAACCCTGGGGGCCCAGGCGCGCCCTGGTGGGTTGTGCCCACCTCGCTGGCCTCCCGCACCGCCTCTTTGCTCTATAAATACCCCGAAAATACAAAAACCCTAGGGGAGTCGACGAAACACAATTCCAGCCACCGCAAGTTCCAGAACCACCAGATCCAATCTACACACCACCACGGAGGGGTTCATCATCCTCATTGGTGCCTCTCAGATGATGCGTGAGTAGTTCATTGTAGACCTACGCGGGTCCGTAGGCAGTAGCTAGATGGCTTCCTCTCTCTCTCTCTCTTTTGATTCTCAATACAATGGTCTCTTGGAGATCTATTTGATGTAACTCTTTTTGTGGTGTGTTTGTTGAGATCCGATGAACTTTGAGTGTATGATCAGATCTATTTTATCCATGAAAGTTATTTGAGTTTTGATCTCTTATATGCATGATTACTTATAGCCTCGTATTTCTTCTTTGAATCTTTGGTTTAGTTAGGCCAATTAGATCGATTTTTCTTGCCTTGGGAAGAGGTGCTTTTTGATGGGTTCAGTCGCGCGGTGTTCTTTCCCAGTGACAGAAGGGGCGGCAAGACACGTATTGATCATTGCCATTAAGGATAACAAGATGGGGTCAATTCCTACATGAATAGATCTTGTCTACATCATGTCATCGTTCTTATTGCATTACTCCGTTTTTCCATGAACTTGATACACTGGATGCATGCTGGATAGCAGTCGATGTGTGGAGTAATAGTAGTAGATGGAGGCAGGAGTCGGTCTACTAATCTTGGACGTGATGCCTATATAATGATGATTGCCTGGATATCATCATAATTATTTGAAGTTCTATCAATTGCACAACAGTAATTTGTTTACCCGCTGTATGCTATTTTTCTCGAGAGAAGCCACTAGTGAAATCTACGGCCCCGGGTCTCTTCTTTATCATATTTTCTTTCCGATCTATTATTTGCCTCTTTTCTGCATTTTTTGTTATTTATTTTGTCTCGCGTTTCCGCGAGATCTATTTATCCAATCTACTAGAATTTAATCTATCTTTTACCCGGGAGGGATTGACAACCCCTCTTACGCGTCGGGTTGCAAGTATTTGTTCTTTGTGTGCATGTATCGTTTACATAGTGTTGCGTGGTTCTTCTACTGGTTCGCTAACCATGGTCTCGTCACTGAGGGAAATATCTAGGGACAATTGCATTTTTACCCCTAGTTGGTTCCTACCCACAGGTTTTGCCCTTACTTTTCGAGCTTGCTCAGTTTTGCCTTACTTTTTCCGTCGTGGTCCCTCGAATGCCCTTTGACCATTTGACCTGTGGGCCATAGTTTTCACTAGAGGCTTCTCTCTTGAAAATAGCATACAGTTGGTATTTTTTCTACTGTTGGACAATTGATGGAAAAGCGAATAATCATGACAATATCCAAGGCAATGATCATGTATATAGGCATCACGTCTGAGACAAGTAGACCGAAATGATTCTGCATCTACTACTATTACTCCACACATCAACCTCTCTCCAGCATGCATCTAGAGTATTAAGTTTATAAAGAACGGAGTAACGCCTTAAGCAAGATGACATGATGTAGACACAGTAAACTCACACGTGAATAAAACCCATCTTTTTATCCTTAATGGCAACAATACAAATACGTGGCATGTCCCTTTCTGTCACTGGAATTGAGCATCGCAGGATCGAACCCATCACAAAGCACCTTAGAAAAATCAATCTAGTTGGCCAAACCAAATCAATAGATCGGAGATAAATACAAAGCTATAATAATCATGCATAAAAGAGTTCAGAGATGACTCAAATAATATTAATGGATAATCTGATCATAAACTAACAATTCATCGGATCCCAACAAACACATCGTGAAAAGTGATTACATCGAATAGAACTCCAAGAACATCGAGGAGAACATTGTATTGAAGATCAAAAGGAAAGAGAGAGCCGTCTAGCTACTAACTATGGACCCGTTGGTCTGTGGTAAACTACTCACACATCATTAGAAAGGCAGCAAGGTTGATGTAGAGCCCCTCCATTATTGATTCCCCTTCCGGCAGAGTGCCGGAAAAGGCCTCCGGACGGGATCTCGCGAGAATAGGAACCTGCAGTGGCGGAAAAAGTATTTTGGGTGGCTCTCTGTTGGTTTCCCGATTTTAGAGAATTTATACAGGCGGAGTTAGGTCTAACGGATCTACATGGGCCCCACGAGACACCAGGGCGTGCCCAAGGGGTGGCACGCCCTGGTGCCTCGTGGGCCACTACTCCATCTTCTGGCCATCTCCCAAAGCTTCCAGGGTCTCTTATTTCCAGAAAAAAATCTCCAAAACATTTTGTAGCATCTGGACTTCGTTTGGTACTGATATTCTAAAAAACCAAAAATAGGCAAAAACAATAGCAACTGGCACTGGGCACTAAGTTAATAGATTAGTCCCAAAAAATGATATATAATTGCTTGTAAATGCATATAAAACATCAAAGGTTGATACTATAATAGCAAGGAACAATAAAAAATTATAGATACGTTGGAGACGTATCAAATCTTGTTGATTTGAGTGTTTTCCTCTCTTGTGTTCATCGTGTTCTTCGGGAATTCCCTTCCAAATCGTGAAAGATCGGCCATTATGGTTCCACCCTACATCAAAACGCCACTTCGTAACTGGGTGATCATAAAGGTGATCTACGGGTATTTCCAAAGGTGTTTGTTGGGTTGCATGGATTGAGACTGGGATTTGTCGCTCCGTGTGATGGAGAGATATCTCTGGGCTCTCTAGGTAATACAACGTCACAAGAAGCTTGCAAGCATGTGACTAATGAGTTTAGCCACGAGATCTTGTATTACAGTATGAGTAAAGAGACTTTCCGGTAACGAGATTAAACTAGGTATGAAGATTTTGACAATCAAATCCCGGGCAAGTAACATATCGCTGGACAAAGGGAATTGCATACAGGATTAACTGAATCCTCGACATAGTGGTTCAACCGATAAAAGATCTTCATGGAATATGTAGGAACCAATATGGGCATCCAGGTTCGGCTATTGGCTATTAACTAGAGAGGTGTCTCGGTCATGTCTACATGATTCTCGAACCTGTAGGGTCCGCATGCTTAATGTTCGATGACACTAGAGTAGTATTGGGATATGTGCGTTGCCAACCGAATGTTTTTTGGGGTCTCGGACGTCACGAGGAGCTTCAGAATGGTCTGGAGGTAAAGATTTATATATGGGAAGTTCCGTTTTGGTCGCCGGAAAAGTTTCGGACATTACAGGCAGTATGCCGGAAGTGCCGAAAGGGGTCCGAGGGTCCACCGGGGGGTCCACCCTCCCTGAAGGCCCACATGGGCTGTAGGGGGCTCACTGGTCTATATGGGCCAGGGGCACCATCCCCAAGAGGCCCATGTGCCAAGAGAAAGGTGGGAGGGAAGAGTCCTGAGGGGGAAGGCACCCCCTAGGTGCATTGGGGAGGTAGGAAACCACCCTAGGCCAGCGCCCCTCCCTTGGAGGAGGGGCCAAGGCTGGTGCACCCCTCCCTCTTGCCTCCTATACATATAGTGGGGGCAGAGGAGGGGCTGGACATACCAATCCCTATGCCCCGATGGCAGCCCTACCTCTCCCATTACCCCAGTTTCTTCTCAAATCGGTTCCGGCAGCGTTTGGCAAAGCCCTGCCGGCACTGTAC
The DNA here is from genome assembly GCF_018294505.1 of Triticum aestivum. Lineage (NCBI taxonomy): Eukaryota > Viridiplantae > Streptophyta > Magnoliopsida > Poales > Poaceae > Triticum > Triticum aestivum. Next base: position 211,493,839 of record NC_057811.1, on the reverse strand, counting down.
CACCACCATCTCCACCATGACGTTGTGTTGGTTGAGATCCCATCTACTTCTCCTACCTCACTTGCTGGATCAAGAAGGAGGAGTCGTCATCGAGCCGCATGTGTGCTGAATGCGGAGGTGCCATCCGTTTGGCGCTAGATCGGATTGGATCACGATTGGATCGTGAAGAGTACGACTACATCAACTGCATAATATACGCTTCCGCTTAACAGTCCATGAGGGTATGTAGACACACTCTCCCCTCTCGTTGCTATGCTTCTCATAGATAGATCTTCGGTGATTCATAGGAATTTTTTTGATTTCCATGCAACATTCCCCATCAGCTAGTCCACCAAAGCCACCAGAGCCCCCACGAACACCTAGCGCGACCGCGCCCTCGCTGCTGCGCCGACACGGCCTCATCGCCAAACTCCACCCTGCTCAAGTCTGTGCCCCGCCTCTCCGTATGCCTACGCCAATGCGTGCGACACCCTGCCATGAGTAGTTCCGTGCTCGCCAGCCCGATGCTCGTTCGTCACGCCCTTCGTCACGCCCGTGCTCGCCAGGCTTGCCATCCACGCCAAGGAGAGTCCCATCCGAACACGGGAAAGAGTCTTCTATCTTGTATCTTCACGGCCCACCAGTCCGGCCCTTGTCCAACAGGTCGGACGCCCGAGGACCCCTTAATCCAGGACTCCCTCAGTAGCCCCTAAACCAGGCTTCAATGACGAGGTGTCTGGCGCGCAGATTGACTTCGGCATTGCAAGGCGGGTTCCTCCTCCGATCACTCCAAAGCATCCTTCGAACACCGAGAACATGTCCGGCTCTGCAAAAAACAAGTACCACACACAACCGTAGAGAGTATAATATTTCACGAGTCCAATCTACTGACAACTTTTGTAGCGTGACATCACGTCCCCGCCCGGTCATTATTTTGAACCGGTTTTTAGCCTCCCGCTCCATATTTCGAGATGCGGTTTTATTGGCACGTCTTGTCAAAGCAGAGATCGTGTCCCCTTATTGCGGGATTCTCATCAATACAGGCATGGGTAACCCAACCGTTCCGTTGGCATGATCCCTTGGAAATAGGCAGGCTTTAAGGCCTATGAGGAGATGTTTGATATTCATCGCCTTTATAAAGGGGCACAAACCCGTCTTTCTCCTCTACGCCTACCTCTTCCTCAACCTTTCCAACCTAAAGTTCCAACACCCAGGTTTCAACTTAATTGCTCCGAGCCTCCCAGCCATGTCCGGACCCAGCCCTCAAGGCCGGTGGGTGGCCTCCTCTATCACAGAGGAGGATATCGCGAAGCTCCGGGCACCAAGATACCTGACAGCGGAAATCCTTCAGAGGCTCCCTACTAAAGGGCAGGTTATTCCTACTCCCAGATCTGGCGAGAGGGTCGTATTCATCTCCCACTTCCTCCGTGGGCTAGGGTTTGCTCACCACCCCTTCGTTCACGGACTCATGTTCTATTACGGGCTAGATTTTCACGATCTAGCTCCAGACTCCTTTCTTCACATCTCAGCATTCATCGTCATGTGCGAGGCCTTTCTCTGCATTCCCCCACACTTCGGCTTGTGGCTCAAGACCTTTAATGTGAAGACGAAGGTAATTGAGGGGAAACAAGCAAAGTGTGGCGGTGCTACGATGAGCAAAATCACCAATACTCCTTGGCCAAAAAGTTCTTTCACGGAAACTTCCAACCTATGGCAGCGGGAGTGGTTTTACATCACTGAACCCCGTGGTACCAAGTGGGCAGCTACACCTGCGTTCCAATCTGGCCCTCCACTATGGCTCGCATCATGGATTAATAAGGGGCTAGACTGGGGATCAATTGATGAAGTGCAGACGCTACAAAGCTGCATCCAGAGCCTCCTCGAAAAGGACACTGGTCTTATTAATATAATCCAGGTAATGCTAGTCCGCCGGGTCCTGCCGTGCCAGCGACGGCCCCTCCGCATGTGGGAGTTCAATCCGGAAGGACCACGGACCCTTCAGCACTTCTTCGGCATGACGCACAGAGGAATGTGGAAGCTATTCTTCGGGACACGAAAACAGTGGCCGGATACAACCGAAGACATCAGCCTCGACTACAACCATCTGGATACCTCGGTAAGCACTCGACTCCTGAACATAGCTTGGTTAAATATCCCTTAATAATATACTGAGAAAACAATCTTCGAACAGGGCTGGATAAAGAAGGCAGCACGAATTAGGTGCTTGGCCCCTCTTCTCGAAGACTCAGCTGATCCCGTGTTAACAAGGATGCTGGCTCCGGCACCATATCAAGTGTCAGGGAAGGAGGACAAGGAGGAGAGCAAGAAGGCCAAAGGTGGCCTCCATTCTAAAGGTACACCAGACCTTGTGTCCGGGGAGATTGGAACTCCATCTTCCGAAGACAAAACAGAAGGAGAAGCTGACATCCCTTCCCTCCATGGGAAGAAAAGGACCGCCTTCAAAGATTTGGAGGTAAAGGCTCCTAAGTGAGGGAAGATGTCCGTGTTAGGTAGTTTGGGCTCGGAAGACGACATTGTCGCGCAGTTCTTCCGTAGAGACAAGCCTTTAGCCGAATCATAAAGAACAAGGGTGTCCTAAACAAATCCCGTTCCTTTTCGGTTACAAGGGTAACATCTAAAATATATGTTTGCAGTCCGGCACGCAGTCTTGCTCAATAGTCTTCCTCCTAGGGGGATCTTCTTCCGGGGATGATCAAAAGCGAGACGCCCCCACAGACCCCAATAGGGCGGATGACTTCGAGGTGTCGTCCCGGAGGATCTCTTTCGATCAACAAGTGGTGCGAGGGACGATGAAGACCACGCCCGAAGGTGATGCTTCGGTAGTCCGGGGTCCGGGGCGTGCGGCCCGTTCGGGGACCAACAATAAAGGCCCCGGACTATCCGGCTTACAGCCGGAGACGACTCTAGGGTCGAGTGAACATATCCCTTCGAAGGGAGTCCATACTTCCGCGGCCGCTTCCAGGAATCCAGAGGCGCCGGATACATTGATGGACATGTTGCAACATGCGTCCATCTCAGAGGAACAACGTACCTTAATGGGTACGGTAATCAGGAGGATTCTGTCCGCGAGAAGCGGGTTGAATGAAGCCTTCACGGGCCTGCTAAGAGGCTTCGAGGTATGCAATGTAATATCTTCAATTGCACTGTACGTGCAAAATGCACCGGTGTATAGATAGTAGCCCCTGAGACTCTGGTTGGCATCCAAAGGGAGGTGATTAGAGGATCAAAAAAGATATGCCCAGGAAATAATCTAATTAACCGGAACACATGCTGTTACATCCATGGTGACTGCCTATGCTACAGAGGTTGCAGGTCTGAAGCAGAAACTTGATGTAGCGGATGACGACATCACGCTAATTAACAGGCGGCTCGACGAGGCGCAAGGTATGTTTTGGGGCCGTCAGTATATGTATGTATGATAACATGAGCACGAAGCTGAGAATTATATACTAAGATATGCATAAATGCAGATAGTTCTGCCGCGGTTGAGACCCTTCGGGCTGAGCTCGCCCGGGCCAAGGAGCAAGCCAGGATGAGTAGTGCGGCTGCCGAGAAGGCAGCTGCTGAGTTAAAGGCCGAACAGGCTGCTCGGTGCCAGTGCGAGGAGAGAATATCTACCATGGCGTGCGAGCTAAAAGATGCCACAGTTTGATGCGAATTCCTCGATAAGGATAACAAAGCCAAAACGGACGATCTCGACAAGGCCTTACGAGAGGCGAGAGAAGCACGGTCCAAATCTAGAGCGGCTCGGGAGGAGATCCGGCGAGCTGGGGAGATAGCAGCTGGTAAGCCCTTCTTATTACAGACTAAATTCGGCGATCCGAAGTATGCCCCGCTTAATCAAATGTGGAGTTCTCCAGACGCATTCTTGGATTTGCCAAAGAGTGTCTCCGATGCGGCACAGTTTTACCAAGCGCAAGAAGGACATGCAACGGAGAAGATTTTCTGGTCGCAATTCAGCATGCCAAAGCGTCCGCTGTTGCTGAACGAACAGATGGCCTAGTGGGCGGAGCTCCACAAGATATCCGGATCTGCCATGAAGAACGTCGTGGTCCGGTTGTGGCTGGCTGGGCCAATTCCGAATAGTTATTTCGGTTTGGTGCAGCGACTTGTTGATGTAGTGTCGCGTATCGACGCCGTTAAGCAGTCAACATGCATTGAAGGTGCACGGATGGCCTTTGCCCGCATCAGGACGTACTGGGCAAAGATGAAAGCCACCGATATTGCAGCAAAGAGCCCACCCGGGGGCAAGGACCATCACACGCCGGAGCATTATTTTGAGGATGTCCTAGAGCGTGCCCGCTTGATAGATGGTCAGTGCTCGAAGGATATGATATTTGAGTGAATGTACCAAAATTGCAAAAAGAATATTATGATATATTTATAGGCTATGCTTTTTTGCCTGAAATTTCTGATTCCTCCTTTGCGGCCGTTTTTTGTATAATCTGAAAGTTTACCAGTCGTCGGCTTCGGCCCCCTCGCATATAATACGGGGGTGTTCGGAAAAGCACGTGATCACTCTTGACCCAACGTCTTGGTCCGTGAAGGAGGTGTCAATGCAGCGAACTAGGTAATCAGACTATAGGGCTTTAACACTTTCACTTAGCCATAGGAGTTTGATGGTGGGTCTACGATATAGCCCCTGGTATGTACGCAGTTATCCGAATACGGTGCGTTACATAGGTGACCAGAAGAATGGTCCTTCGTGTAATACGGAAGGAATCGTGAAAGATTCTGATAAGTCATCAAGTGGTTGACCAGCTTTCACCGCATTATGACAGTCAGTTTCCGGCTTTCTCTACTGAGGCGCTTGACCAGATGAACCGGAAACGCAATCGCAGTAGTTCTCCCTCTACTACCTTAGCCGATAGGACGGAACGTAAGGTAGCAAGCACAGGAGCCAGGCAACCCAATTATTGACCAAAGACATGATTCAGAGCTGATGCATATAAGGCCAAACTCGTGACGCTGAAGTGTGCTATAAACCTATTCGGACTTGTCGGCAACTCATATGTTGCCATATCGAGCCCCTGGCAATTTGTGCCGAGGTGCGTGCGTGAAACAACCGAAGAAGCAAAATTCAGTTCTTAGAAAAAGCAAATACTGAATACGGACTATGTTCACTGGAATCTGATTGACACATCGAACGCGATCTTGCAGATTATAACGCCACTACCCGGGCTATTTAACATGCCGAGGGTCAAAGGATGAGGAAAAAGGCACTTTACAGGTTGGAAAGAAAGAGTGTGGTCTAAAAAATCATTTGGACCTCCTGTCGCACGTCTGCGCTGCCTTGCCTCGGCGAAAGGACTCCTTAACATGAATAGCCTTTGGTCATGTATACGAAGCCAAACTCAGAAAGAGTCCGTAAGATGACCAGGCTTTGAGTCACCTGTGGTAAAAGATAAAAAATAGTTAGAAAAAAAGGAAAAGGCTATGCGAGTGCGGACCGTATTGTAGGCCTGTCCGTATTGTGCCTCCGCCGATGACCAGGGTATTTTAAGTGCATAATTATGTATGCACGGTACAAACTTCGCGGCTATATGAGGCGAACGACGGAGGCCGAACTGCTAATCCAGCTCTGAGATTGATCGGTCCTGTTTAATAGAGACCGGAGGCTTGATGGCCGATGAGATACCCGGCTTGATGAGGCCGCTCTATGCTTCGGCTACAGTAGCCGTAGTATGCTCCTCTATACGGAGGGAGCGTTCCATATTTCCGTTTACGTGATGACGCCACGTGGACCGGGCATCTTAAGCTTTAGATAGGCGTAGTGTGGGACTGCATTAAAACGAGCAAAAGCGGTACGCCCGAGTAATGCATGGTAGCTATTGCGGAACAGGACGATATCGAAGGTCAAGCCTTCGCTTCGAAAGTTGTTCGGCGATCCAAAAATGACTTCCAATGTAATTGAGCCCGTGCAGTGAGCTTCTATGCTGGGCACTGCTCCATTGAAGGTAGTTGTGGTGGGCTTGATTCTTGAAGGATCAATGCCCATCTTGCGGACAGTGTCCTGGTAGAGTAGATTAAGGCTACTGCCGCCGTCCATAAGGACTTCCGTGAGATGGAACCCATTGATAATTGGGTCAAGGGCTAGGGCTGCCGACCCTTCGCGACGGATACTAGCTGGGTTTTGGGGCAGGCCGCCCATTGGCTGAATTTTGGGGCGACTGGCTCTATGGCGTAGGCGTCCCGTAGTGCGTGCTTGCGTTCCCCTGTAGGGATGTGCGTCACGTATACCATGTTTACTGTTTTTACTTTGAGGGGAAATTGCTTCTGACCCCCGGTGTTCGGTTGGCGAGTCTCTTCATCGTCGCTATCACTGGGCGGCCCCTTCCCCTTGTGATCGGCATTAAGCTTGCCGGCTTGTTTAAAGACCCAACAACTTCTGTTGGTATGATTGGCCGGTTTATCGGGGTTGCCATGAATCTGGCAGGGCCGATCCAGTATCTTGTCTAAATTGGATGGTCCATCTTTGTTTGCCTTGAATGGCTTTTTCTGCTGACTCGGTTTGGAGCCGCTAAATCCGGCGTTGACCGCCGTGTCTTGCGTTCCTTCATTGCTATTTCGACGCTTTTGTTTATTGCGTCGTGGCTTGCCGTTGCCGTCTCGAACTGCGGAAGTGCTCCGATCACTAGTGTTGTTGCTTCTACGAGCGAGCCAGCTGTCTTCTGCCGTGCAAAAGCGGGTCATCAGAGCGGTAAGGGCTGCCATGGATTTTGGTTTTTCTTGACCGAGGTGGCGGGCGAGCCACTCATCTCGGCCACTATGCTTAAAGGCCATGAGGGCTTCGGCGTCCGGACAATCAACAATTTGATTCTTTTCAATTAAGAACCAAGTCCATAGCTTCCTAGATGACTCTCCGGGCTGTTGGACTATGTGACTTAGGTCATCGGCATCCGGAGGTCGGACGTATGTACCATGGAAGTTATCGCAGAAGGCGTCTTCCAGGTCCTCTCAGCTGCTAATGGAATTTTCAGGCAGGCTATTCAACTAGTGCCGAGCTGGTCCCTTGAGTTTTAGTGGGAGGTATTTGATGGCGTGAAGATCGTCACCGTGGGCCATATGAATATGGAGAAGAAAATATTTGATCCATACCGCGGGGTCTGTTGTCCCATCATATGATTCGATGTTCACGGGTTTAAATCCTTCTGGGAATTCATGCTCCATTACTTCATCAGTGAAGCAAAGGGGGTGTGCGGCGCCTCTATATCGGGCCACGTCGCGACGTAGCTCGGATGGAGTCCGTCTGCGGTTTTTGGCCCGGGCGTGATTATGCTTGTCACGTCCGGCTAGATAGCCGTCATCGCGTGTCGGGGCATGCCCCCGTGATCCGTAGATCGATCTGGTCTGTCTTGCTCTACTGTCGAGGTCCTGCCGCAGGTCATATGTGTATCCCCGAGCTGTTTTATCTCTGCCTTTACAGCGAGGTAGTATGGGCTGATGTTCGGCTTGAGTTGCCGCTTTATCCAGGCCACATGGTGGTCGATCGGCCGCATTATGCGCTGATGGTACGGGCTCAAGTGCCTCGTCATCGAATTGAGGTAGTAATTTGCGATTCGGGTAACCTTTGGTTGGGCGCTCGAGGTCGTATTCCTCGGCTGCGAGGACATTAGTCCATCTATTGTTGAGCAGATCTTGATCAACTTGAAGCTGCTGCTGCTTCTGTTTCAGGCTCCTTGCAGTGGCTATTAGCCGGCGCTTAAAGCGCTCCTGCTCAAGAGGTTCCTCAGGTACGATGAAGTCTTCGTCACCGAGGCTCACCTCATCCTCGAAAAGTGGGAGATAATTATTGTCCTCCGAGTCTTCGTTTATGACCTGTTCATCAGGGCTAACTTGCCCATCTTCCCGATCCTCCTGTTCGGAAGTTGGCTCGACGGGGTCTTCTCTGTTTTTGGCATCATCCGGAGTGTTGTTGTCTCCTGGCTGATATTGCTATCTTTTCCATGGCGTGATTTAGAGCGGCGCCGCTGGCGTCAGTGCTTTGGCTGTATCTCAGGAGGTTTATCCTCAACTGGATCTTCCTTGTCATCGCCACTATTATCTTTGGGTGTATCCACCATGTATACATCATACGAAGAGGTGGCCGTCCAGCGTCCGGTAAACGGCGGGTTTTGGGCCTCCTCTTCTCCGGCATCGTCGTCCATACCATCGATGTTTTCGGAGTCGTAATCGAGCATGTCTGTTAAGTCCTCGACAGTGGCTATAAAGTGGGTGGTGGGTGGGACATAAAATATCCCTACTCTCAACCCCTAGCCCGGGCTGGGCGTAGTTCGAACGTTGCTCCTCTGTAATGACAAGGGATCGCATTAATTCCAGAGCCTCGCTTAAAGGCGAGGTTTGATCAGAGAGAAGAGAGTCCATGGAGCACAGCGGGAGGGAGACCCCCTGGCCGAACTCACACGATTGGTCCCGAGGATTAGGAGTTAGTATCCGGGGAAGAGTCCGGCTTCGCGATGGATGCCGGTGACACTACTTCCTCCGGCTCTACCGTACTGGGTTTAGCGGCCGCAGATAGTCCGGCGAGCTCAAAGAGCCCGTCTATGGACCTGGCGACACACTCTGGATCTAAGGCCAGAGCGGAGGTTGGGGGCGCCAATCCTTGGAAGATCAAGTCTCCTCGAATATCAGTGACATAGTCCAGATTTCCAAAACTAATCTGGTGACCTGGGGCGTAGCTGTCGATCTGCTCTAGATGGCCAAGCGAGTTGGCCCGCAGTGCGAAGCCGCCGAACACAAAGATCTGGCCGGGGAGGAAAACCTCCTCCAGGGCAGCACTGTTGTAGACGATTGATGGAGCCATCGAACCTTTTCTGGTGACGACGCAGCAGAACTCTCAATGAAAGCACCAATGTCGGTGTCAAAACCGGCGGATCTCGGGTAGGGGGTCCCGAACTGTGCGTCTAAGGTCGATGGTAACAGGAGACAGGGGACACGATGTTTACCCAGGTTCAGGCCCTCTCTATGGAGGTAATACCCTACTTCCTGCTTGATTGATCTTGATGAATATGAGTATTACAAGAGTTGATCTACCACGAGATCGTAATGGCTAAAACCCCAGAAGTCTAGCCTGTATGATTATTATTGCCTCTATGGACTAAACCCTCCGGTTTATATAGACACCGGAGGGGACTAGGGGTGTACAAAGTCGGTTACAAAGAAAGAATCTTCATATCCGAACGCCAGTCCTGCCATCCACGCCAAGGAGAGTCCCATCCGGACACGGGAAAGAGTCTTCTGTCTTGTATCTTCACGGCCCTCCAGTCCGGCCCATGTCCAACAGGTCGGACGCCCGAGGACCCCTTAATCTAGGACTCCCTCACCCTTGCGCTGCCTCACCTCGCCATCTTGAGTCATCATAGCTACTGCCTGAGCACCCGCTGAAGAGGACTACCTACGACGCGCTGTCCCGAGCGGGAGGAGGAAAGGGCCCCGTCACCGCCGATTGGCATGGGCTTTGCTCGGTGGCGCCATTCTGCTGAAGTGAGGGGAGGCGGGGGAGGTGGCAGAAGCGTTGTCGGCAGCCAGGGTTCGGTCCCGAACGTTGCCCTCGGGAGCGATCAGGAAGCATGTTGTTTCATTTTTTTTGAGGGATTTTGGATCTTATCTAGGCTTGCCGAAGGAGGGACTTTGTTTGGGCAGGAAAAAACATCACTGCAGTGACAGTTCACTTAGGCCATGTTTGTTTCAGCATTAGGAACTAGATTCAATATTGAAAAAGTCAAATAAAAACAAACAACTATTTCGAGCTTCAGTGGCAAAACTTGGACATGATTAAGCCAATTTTAGTGTATTTTCCAAAATCGTGTCCTGATTTACTTCAGTGACAAAGTTGATTTTGACTGATTCGAAGGCAGTTAAACCGAAACAAACAAGGATGTGAAGAGGTAGAATGTCGCCCTCTAGTACCAAATTACCCCGTACAAAACAGACAATTGCACCTTCCTAGCTCTCTACGCATTACCGCATACCAAGCTTATCTCAGATGATTAAGTTAGGGTATCTCCAACGGCAACCCGCAGAAAGCCTCCCGTGTCCGTCTGCGGATTGGGGGACCAGTCCACAGGCATAGATACAGGAGGTCGGCATCCAACCGTAGCCTCATACATCTGGCCTTTCGGATTTATTTCCCAGTCCGCACGATCAAGTAGCCGCATGCAAAGGGCAGAGAAGTTCAAATAGCCGCATGCAACACTAGTTCAAATTAAAAAAAGTTCAAATGTTTACATTCCAACGTTGTTGTCCCCTTTCACCACCTATTGATGCCAATGAGGACATGACTACCTTGGATACAACCAAAAATATTGCATACATGTATATTTGTGAGGTGATTTCTAATGCAAACTATGCAATAATTTATTTATGTTATCCAAGACAAAAATACTTCACAGACTTTTGTGCCATGTCTAATTGCCGGTGTATGGGACATTTGTACAATCCACATATGAAGATATGGGAAAAAGAGAAGTTTAGGTGTTGTTCAAAAATTCCTCTCATGTCACTTTTGGGCCAAGAGAAAATATAGTCCATGTCCCACACGTTCTGGACTCAGATTCGGACTGCACATACATACCTGACTCAAAATGCCAAGATCTCTTTCATCCGGATTCTGAATTGGGTGATTGTTTTTTTGTTGGAAATTGGATTTCGTGCACTTTCCAACCCAGTTGGATTCACCTTTAAATTCGTCCGGAGCATTGAGATATTGACGAAACAATCTGACGTTGCAACAGAATCGGAGTCAAACTACAAGTCCAAAGTTGTTGCATCACCTCCACTTAGGCCCATGAGCTGTGTATGACCTAGGGTTAGTTTTCGGCTGCCTTGGGACGTCCTCCCACCTCCTTGGCCGCCACCCCTTGCTCCTATATAAGTATATCAATCTGATAGTTTTTTCCTTGGGATTTGTTTAGTTAGAAGTTAGCCATTGCAACTTCGTGTACTCCGTTTGTGTCCAACGACCAGACTAAGACCGCTTCCGGATCCCCACCTTATCAATACTTCATATATATTTGCAATATTCAGATTGCATTATCATATTCTTGCTTGTGCTTCGATTGCCTGCAGGAATAGACCTTCGTGGTCAGGCTGATCGTGCATCCGGGATCGCCGGTAACCTGAGGATATTGGTTTAGCGATAAGGCGCAACGTCGTTGCATATTTGCAGTCGGATCGTCAAAGTCGACTTCACCAAATCGATAGTGTAAAATCCCAAATTTTCAATTTGGAATGTTATACATTAGATCATCATTGCCTAGCATATTTTATTGCATTTTGGCAAAATCCTCAAAAATCCTAAGCAACTCAAGGACCCTCGGAGAGAGTTGGGGAATTTTTCGCGGTTTTCATATTTGATTTTTATCAAATAATGAAATGAGGATTTTGGTTTTAATTATTTTTCTCTCTGAAAAATATTTCATATTAAAATAAATGAGAGGAGAAAATATGACTTCTCCAAAATAATTGAAATATTGGAGGAAAATATTAAAATCAAATATTTTATTTTATTCGGATTTTATTTGCAATTTTAATTGCATTAGAGAAATTGCACGTTTTCAAAACTGCATTTTCGGGCCAAGAAAATGTTCACCTCGTTCTAATTATTTTAATTAGACGGTGAAAATTTGTTTTGGCATTTTTGGATTTTTATTTATTTTTCTATGATTTTTTTTAGGTTCGGCGAAATTTAAAAAAAAAAAAGAAACGCCCGTGCGCGCCGACTGGGCCGAAGCCCAGCCGACGGCCCAGCTGCCCCGCGCCCCGTCTCCCTCCCGAGCACGGCTCCCGCCGCCGCCCGAGTCCCGGTCGGGGACGACGACGCCGCCGCCTTGCCCCTTCCCTCACAGCACCCCCCCTCCTTATATACTCCCCGACCCCGCCGCCCTCACCTCATCCCGATCCCGCCCCAGCCCGAAGCCGCCGGAGCCCCGACGCCCGAAGCCGCGCGAGGAGCCGCCGCCGGAGCTCCCGAACACCGCCGCCCGCCGCCTCCCGTCGTCGCCCCGAGCCCCGCCGCACCCCGCCGCACCCGAAGACCCCGCCGGAGCCCCGTCCCGCTCGCCGGAGGTATAGCCGCAGCCGCCGCCGACCGTCCGGTTTTAAAAAAAAAACTGCCTCGGTTTATTTTTTTTGAAACCCTAGATTTTTTTTATATAGATCGGTTTATTTTTTTCGGTTTAGTTAGTTAGTGAACGTTCACCGATCCGTTTGTTTTAACGAACGTGTTCACCGGTTAGCCGCAGTTAACGAACGTCCGTTCATTTCACTGTTCGTCAGTTTTCTTTTTCGTCGGTTTTTCCGCGATTATTCCAGATCGTGATTTCTGATCAGATTTTCGTTCTGGTTTATCTTTTCGCTCGTTTATTGGAATCAGGCGATTCAAGCGCCTAGAGTTTCGTCTCGAAATTCTCTTTCCATTTAACATATTCAAACAAGTTTTTGCTACTGTAAAATTTGACTTAGATCCAGATTAGTAAACGAAGCTTGTTTCTTTCGCCGTTTGACTTTCGTTGCTTCGTTTGATTCGATTCTTTTTGCAAACCGGAGTTCTTAAGTTGAACTTTCCGGTTAGATCTTTTATTTGAGTTTTACCTGTGCATTAGATGAGTGCTTATTGTATGCTTGTTTGTTCGCGATAGGGTACCCGGAGTGCGCCGCTTGCTACTTCGAATCTCTAGGTTTCACGGATCATCAGCAAGGCAAGTAACACTTTGATCATACCTCTTTTACTACCCAGTTTTATTGCATTAGACCAATCCTCAAACATTGCATGGTTAGGATCTAATTAAATTGTGGGTATTGGGAAGTAGTTGAGGTAGTACCTATTACCTGTTTTGTTATCAAACCCTTGGGAGTTACTTCTACGTTTGCTTATATTGCTGTGCTATGCTAGTAAACGTGGATTGGGTTTGAGTGTATCCATGATAGATGTGAGATTGTTAATATATGGTTAAACTTAAGGTGGCAACTAAAACTCACATCTGGGTGGATTGAGGTACCTGGGTATTCCAGGATTGCCTGTTTTTCTTTTGGACCGCCACCCAGGTTCAAAGGGATCATGAGATTATTCATGCTAGAAACTTCCGTGTGCAGCCACAAGCTATTATGGGCTCTAGCATAGTTGACTAAGTTGTGTGAACTCTTACAGTGGTAGACTAGCAGATGTAGGGGAAGTAGGTGTAACGGTCTACCCATCGTAAGGTGCAAACACTTCTGAAAGACTGTGTCTCGGTCATCCGTTTCTCAAACATCATGTAGTGCGAGAATCAAGCGGAGGCGATCGAGTCTTGTGGGGAAAAGTGCGCAAACCTCTACAGAGTGTACAAACTAATCATGATTAGCCGTGTCCCCGGTTATGGACATCTTGAGTATCTAGTACTTGGATTATCATGTGAATCTCATCATGTTACTTTAATTAATTTTGTTGGGTTAATGATGATACTTAATTGGGATTGAGATGCTGTCAACCATCTCAATGTTTAACAACCACTATGATAGTTAACTAAAATTTATTCCTTTGCAGTAGGGAAAAATTGGCTTTTCGCAAAACTGTATTCATAGAGCTTTCTACCAGCCATATATGCATGTAGTATAGCATTATTATATTCATTACTCTCTATGTGTTACAATGCCAGCATATTCCATGTGCTGACCCGTTTCGGGCTGCAACGTTTCATGTTGCAGACTTTTCAGACTACGAGTAAGGTGCCTTAGGTCGTGGTCTTATACTCAGTGATGCCGTTGGAGTTGATGGACTCACTTATCTTCCAAGTCTTCCGCTGTTATCGTTTTTAGATGGCCTTAAGCCATATTTATCATACTTATTTCTCTTTTGAGATACTCGTTGTAATAAGTGTGTGATTGCTACTCTGTTATAAATCCTCCATTTGTACTGTGCGTGTCAGCATTACTGATCCAGGGATGACACTGGTGCACAGCAGCATAGACTGTTTGAGGTCTGGTCGCTACAAAGGTGGTATCAGAGCACACGCTGACTGTAGGACACGACCACTAAGCTTAAACCCTAGAACACTACTCTCTTCTCATTTCTGACTCCTCTCCACTTTCTACTCTTTTAGGAATGGCGGATGCAAGGAACAAGTTCATGCAACCGGATGAAGATACACCTTTTGGACGACACTTGAAGGAAGTCACTAAGTACCTGAACATCGGAATACCAAGCTTCACCGGGACCTACAACGCCACACTACCAGAAGAGGAGCGCTGGAAGATTCAAGTTCAAGTTCCAGGAAGGACGTTTACGCCAGTCACTGAACCTATAGAGTTTTCCTTGATGCACCAACCTGGAGTTTAGGGAAGAGCATGGCAGCCCACATCTCTATGGGACGCATTGGAGAAGTCTACCACAGGGAGCTTAAGGATACTATTTATCAGATTTGTGGACGCCGAGATGAGCAATGGGAGATGATCAGCACCAAGAAGGATGGATCAATTGCAGCTTTCATCCAGGAGCAAAACCAACACATTCGTCGCCAGGAGAACCAGATGTGCGCAGACATGGTAGATCTGAAGAAGGCATTGACCAAGATCACGGAGTTGGAGGAAGAACTCAAGGCTACACGCGAGGATTATATGGAGGAAATCGTCGCACTAGTGGAAAAGAATGACGACCTGATAAAGAAGATCGGAGTATTCATGGGAGACCCAGCACCAGGAGGAGAAGATGACGATTCTACTTGCCCGGATAACTACATCATCATCGACGACACCGACTCGGACCCCAGTGAAGATGACTTTGTTGATGAAGCTGGAGCAGATATCATGGAGTCTTCGACCGATCAAAATTTCTAGTAGACCCCCATCATCAGTAGTAGTATTTCCCCCATGTATATAGTATAGTCCGAGCACTTTGTAACGATAGTTAGAACGATTGTATGCCTTGTTCGATTGAGTGATATTTTTTGTGTTTGTCTCATATGCATATGGGTAGTGTTTTCCCTCTAGACCTCATTCTATTCTAAATTCTCATCTTTTCTAAACCTATCAGATGCCTCCAAGACGCGACACCGGATTTGTTTTTCCATCAGAGATCACTCAGTTGATTCAGCAACAGAATGCCCTGATGCAAGTGTTAGTACAGAACCAAGGCAACAACAACAACAACAACAACCCACCACCACCACCTGTTGATCACTTAGCTCGTTTCTTGAGGCTAAATCCGCCGGTGTTTTCCAGCAGCACCGAGCCGATTGTTACAGATGATTGGCTCCACAAAGTTGGAAGGGAGTTGACCACTGCAGGATGCACAGATGCGGAGAGAGTGCGATTTGCCGCACATCAGCTTGATGGACCCGCAGCATCATGGTGGGAAAATTACACAGCCACACACCCTATTGACACTGTCACATGGGACCAGTTTCAGCAAGCTTTCCGTACTGCCCATGTTTCCGCAAGAGCTATGGTCATGAAGAAGCGTGAGTTTCGCAACCTACGCCAAGGAGGACGCACCGTAGGCCAGTATGTGGAGGACTTTAGTAAGTTAGCACGTTATGCTCCAGATGACGTTGCTACAGATGCAGCCAAGCAGGAGAAGTTTCTCGAAGGACTGAATGATGAGCTGAGTATGCAGTTGATGGTAGCAACCTTCAACAACTACCAGGAGTTGGTAGATAAAGCTCTCATGATTGAAGGGAAGCAACAGCAGATTGAAAACCGTAAGAGGAAGTATGGACAAGGGAAGTACAATTCTGGAGCTCAGCAGAAGCCATGTTTTACCCCGAAATCGGGAGGACAGTTTCAGCATACCCATGGAGGAGGTAGTTCGCACAACCATAATGGCCCCAAGAATGGTAATGGGAATGGAGGAAGCAACGGCCAGAACTGTACCAACCCTTCAACCCCAGCTAAGAGAGACCTGAGCCAAGTCACTTGCTTTAAGTGCGAGAAGACTGGACATTATGCCAATGAATGTCCTGAAGCCTAGAATGGAAATGTCAATGGAAGCTCTGGGAAGAAGCCGAACCCTTTTAACAAAGGACAAGTGAACCACGTTTACGTGGAGGAGGTTGAAGCACAGCCTGATGTAGTAATAGGTAAGTTTTTGGTTAAGTCCTTTACTGCAATCGTTCTTTTTAATACTGGTGCATCGCATTCATACATATCAAGGGTATTTGTGGATAAGTTTAAGTTGCCCACCAAAGTTCTCAGAACACCTATGCTAGTAACCTCGCCAGGAGCAGAGTATATGGCAAGCCAAGGATGTTTTCAGATGCCATTGGCCATAGGTAGGCATGTTTTCCCCTCAGACCTAATAGTCTTGGAGTCGCAAGGTTTGGACGTAATATTGGGTATGGATTGGCTATCGATGTACGGAGGAAACATCGATTGCGCCAGTAAGACGATTTTGCTTACCACCCCAGAAGGGAGAAGGATTAACTATGTATCCCGGCATGTGCCGAAGAGGACTCAAGTAAATTCCTTATCAGGAGTTGTACAGGAAGAAGTACCAGTGGTGAAGGATTACCCGGATGTATTTCCAGAAGAGTTGCCAGGCATGCCACCAGATAGAGACATAGAGTTTTTGATTGAACTTTCGCCAGGCACAGGGCCGATATCTAAGAGACCGTACAGGATTCCCACTAAGGATTTGGAAGAAATTAAGAAGCAGATTAAGGAGTTACTGGATAAAGGCTATATTCGCCCAAGTTCGTCACCTTGGGGATCACCCGTACTTCTAGTGGAGAAGAAAGATGGATCGTTGAGGATGGTTGTTGATTATCGAGGATTGAATGAAGTGACCATCAAAAATAAGTACCCACTGCCGATGATCAATGATTTGTTTGACCGCTTACAAGGAGCTAAGGTATTTTCCAAGATCGATCTACGATCAGGATACCATCAGGTGAAGATTCGAGAGCAGGATATACCTAAGATGGCTTTTACCACCAGGTATGGGCTATATGAGTATACCGTTATGTCATTTGGTCTGACTAACGCACCTGCCTATTTCATGAACCTGATGAACAAAGTGTTTATGGAGTTTTTGGATAAGTTCGTCGTAGTGTTCATTGATGATATTTTGGTCTACTCAAAGAATGAAGAGGAGCATAAGGAACATTTGCGTTTGGTACTTGAGAAGCTCAGAGAACATCAGTTATACGCCAAGTTCAGCAAATGTGAGTTTTGGTTGAAGGAAGTTGGATTCCTCGGACATGTTATATCCGGAGAAGGAATAGCAGTAGACCCCACCAAAGTCCACACTGTGACAAACTGGGAATCACCCGCATCAGTTGGAGAGATTCGGAGTTTTCTTGGACTTGCAGGATACTACCGGAGGTTCATTGAGAATTTCTCGAGGATTGCTAAGCCCATGACAGAGCTGTTAAAGAAGGACACCAAATTCAATTGGATTGAGGAATGCGAAGCTAGTTTCCAAGAGTTGAAGAAACGTTTGGTTACATCACCAGTGTTGATTCTGCCAGATCAACACAAGGATTATGAAGTATATTGCGACGCTTCACGTCGAGGACTTGGAGCAGTGCTAATGCAGGAGGGAAGATTTGTTTCATATGCTTCACGACAACTTAAACCCCATGAGAAGAATTATGCCACCCATGATCTGGAGTTAGCAGCCGTAGTGCATGCGTTGAAGACATGGAGACATTTTCTCATCGGAGATCACTGTGAGGTGTACACGGATCACAAGAGTTTGAAGTACATTTTCACGCAGAAGGAGTTCAATCTCAGGCAAAGGAGATGGTTGGAGCTCATTAAGGATTATGATATGAGATTGCATTATCACCCCGGGAAGGCTAACGTAGTAGCAGATGCGTTGAGCCGCAAGAGCCATGTCAACACACTCATGACCGGAGAGTTACCGAAATTATTAGCCAAGGATCTTCGCGAGCTATGTTTGGAGATAGTTCCAAGAGGCTATTTAGCAACGTTGGAGATTCAGTCTACCTTGATGGAAAAGATCAGGGAAGCTCAGAAGACAGACAAGGAGATTGACGAGATAAAGGAAAGGATGAGTAAAGGAAAAGCCAAGGGATTTCATGAGGATGAGTACGATACCTTATGGTTTGAGGACCGCGTTTATGTGCCCAATGATCCGGAGATCAGGAAGTTGATCTTGCAAGAGGCCCATGATTCGCCGTATTCGATTCACCCAGGAAATACCAAGATGTATTTGGATTTGAAGGATACTTTCTGGTGGACCGGAATGAAGAAGGATATTGCGGAGTATGTAGCAGTTTGTGGTGTATGTCAGAGAGTAAAGGCGGAGCATCAGAAGCCAGCAGGATTGCTACAGCCATTGCCGATACCCGAATGGAAGTGGGATAAACTAGGCATGGATTTTATCACGGGATTGCCCAGGACTCATTCAGGCTATGACTCGATATGGGTTGTAGTCGATCGTTTGACGAAAGTAGCTCATTTCATCCCAGTGAAGACCACTTACACTAGTGCTAAGTTGGCAAAGATATACATGACCAGAATCGTATGTTTGCATGGAGTTCCGAGGACCATTGTATCAGATAGAGGAACCCAGTTTACCTCGAAGTTTTGGAATCAGTTACATGAAACTTTGGGAACCAGGCTAGAATTCAGTACAGCTTTTCACCCACAGACAGACGGACAGACCGAGAGAGTCAATCAGATTTTGGAGGATATGCTGAGAGCTTGTGCGCTAGATTATGGATCTAGTTGGGACGACAATTTGCCGTATGCAGAGTTTTCTTACAACAACAGTTACCAATCCAGTTTGAAGATGGCCCCTTTTGAAGCTTTGTATGGAAGGAGGTGCAGAACACCATTGTTGTGGAACGAAGTTGGAGACCGCCAGTTGTTTGGACCAGATTAGATTAAGGAATCAGAACAGAAGGTGAAGTTGATTCGCGATAGGCTCAAGGTAGCCCAGTCCAGGCAGAAGAGTTATGCGGATTCTAAACGCAAGGAGACAGTTCACGAAGTCGGAGACAGAGTTTACCTACGAGTATCACCACTTCGAGGAGTTAAGCGCTTTGGAGTTAAAGGAAAGTTAGCGCCACGTTTTGTAGGACCATACAAAATTTTGGAGCGTATGGGAGAAGTTGCTTACAAACTGGAATTGCCTGAAGGATTGTCAGGAGTTCATGATGTATTTCACATTTCCCAGTTGAAGAAGTGCCACGCAGAGATGGCTGAGATACCACTGAGAGATACAGTGCCGTTGGAAGCGATTCAGTTGGAAAGTGACTTGACCTATGAGGAGAAACCAGTCAAGATTCTCGAGTATGCCAGCCGAGTCACCCGCAGCAAGGTTATCAAGTTCTGCAAAGTTCAATGGAGTCACCACACTGAAGATGAAGCCACCGAGGAGCGAGAGGAAGATCTACGGAAGAACCACTCTCACCTATTTTCTAGCCAACCCGAATCTCGAGGGCGAGATTCATCTTAAGGGGGGTAGGTTTGTAACATCCCAAATTTTCAATTTGGAATGTTATACATTAGATCATCATTGCATAGCATGTATTCCATAAATAGTCATACGTGCTTATAGAAAGAACTTGCATGACATCTTTTGTCCTACCCTCTCGTGGTAGCGGGGTCCAATTGGAAACTAAGGGATATTAAGGCCTCCTTTTAATAGAGTACCGGAACAAAGCATTAACACATGGTGAATACATGAACTCCTCAAACTACGACCATCACCGGGAGTGGTCCCAACTATTGTCACTCCGGGGTTGCCGGATCATAACACGTAGTAGGTGACTATAACTTGAAAGATCGGATCTAGAACATGGATATAATGGTGATAACATAAATGGTTTAGATCTGAATTCATGGCACTCGGGCCCAAAGTGACAAGCATTAAGCATGGCAAATTCATAGCAACATCAATCTCAGAACATAGTGGATACTAGGGATTAGGCCCTAACAAACTAACTAGATTACATGATGAATCTCATCCAACTCCTCACCGACTAGCGAGCCTATGAAGGAATTACTCACTCTCGGTGTGGAGCATCATGAAATTGGTGATGGAGAAGGGTTGGTGATGACGAAGAACGAATATCCCCCTCTCTGGAGCCCCAAACGGACTCCAGATCTGGCCTCCCGATGAAGAACAGGAGGTGGCAGCGGCTCCGTATCGTGGATCGCGATATTCTTTCTCCCTGATTTTTTCTGGAAAAATAGGATTTTATAGCGTCGGTTTTAGGGTCTGCGGGGCCACCAGGTGGGGACAACCGACCTAGGCACGCCTGGGGGCAGGCGCGCCCTCGTGGGTTGTGCCCACCCAGGTGCCCCCCTCAGGTGACTCTTGGCTCCAGAAATTCTCTTTTATTGTATAAAAAGTCCTCGCAAGGTTTCGTTCCATTCCGAGAACTTTTATTTCTGCACAAAAACAACACCATGGCAGTTCTGCTGAAAACAGCGTCAGCCCGGGGTTAGTTTTATTCATATCATGCAAATTAGAGTCCAAAACAAGAGGAAAAGCGTTAGGAAAAGTAGATACATTGGAGATGTATCAACTCCCCCAAGCTTAAACATTTGCTTGTCCTCAAGCAATTCAGTTGATAAACTGAAAGTGAAAAAGAAAAACTTTTACGAACTCTTTTGCTCTTGTTTGCATAAATAAGCTTAAACAGCGCCGAGGTTTTCAGCCAACATTATAACTAACCATGCCGACAATAACTCTTAAAAATTATATTAACTCGTATCAATGACATAATCAGCTAGGAGCAATAATAAGATATCTCAAACAGCAACACGTTATCAAAACAACCATGATATAACATGACAATACTGGTATCTCGCTAGCCCTTTCTAAGACCACAAAACATAAATGCAGAGCACCTCCAAAGTTCAAGCAGCAACTAAACATTGTAATTCATGGTAGAAAAGATCCGGTCATGATGCACCCAACATTAGCTACACACAATGCATCAGCATGACAGCAATGCTCTCAGGTTCTGGCGCTTATTTTAGCAGGTGATGACACAACATAAAAGTAAATAGATAGTCCCTTCGCAGAGGGAAGCAATGATTTGCAGCGGTGCCAGAGCTCAAGTTTTTAAAACAAAGGCAAATGATATTTTGAGACATGCACCCTTCTTGTTTAGTTCACGACCATCAGTTATCAATATCTTCCATGCTAAGCACGCTAGTGGCGGTTCCCAAGCGATAAAAGTAAAGGTTTTGACTCCATTGGGAGTTTTTTGTTTGATTATTTGTAAGCTTTTTCTGTTTGCAGTTTGGGACTGGGCATCCCTATTACTGCCCTTTTCTCGTGCGATGGCGAGTGAACAAACACTCGGCCTGAGAATAATCCGCTTAGCTTGGAAGATACCGACCACCTCCTTTCGTTCCATGAACGATCCAGGCACACAAAAAAGATATTTTTTTGAAGTTTTTAGAGGTCGCACATGGAAATTTACTTAGGATGGCAGGGTAATACCGCATATAGGTAGGTATGGTGGACTCATCTAGAATAACTTGGGTTCAAGGTTTTTTATGTACAAGCAGAATTCCCACTTAGTACAGGCGAAGGCTAGCAAATAGGTTGAGAAGCGGCCAGCTAGAGAGCAACGACGGTCATGAACATGCATT
This sequence comes from Triticum aestivum, assembly GCF_018294505.1. Lineage (NCBI taxonomy): Eukaryota > Viridiplantae > Streptophyta > Magnoliopsida > Poales > Poaceae > Triticum > Triticum aestivum. Next base: position 211,472,287 of record NC_057811.1, on the reverse strand, counting down.
ATGCATAAGTAACATTGGACACTAGCATGAGTAGGATATGAACACCATGAACATAAATATCATAGAGGCTATGTTGGTTTTGATTCAACTACATGCATAAACATATGCCAAGTCAAGCCACTCGAACAATCAGAGGAGGATACAATATCATCATACTACATCACAATCATTTTAACGCAATGTTGACATCCAAGATAAATCATTATCCACTCCTAGCTACTTATGCATGGCATTAGAAACTATAATCTCTAATTGTCATTGCAAACATGTTTAATCATAATGGGCTGAATCAAGGATACTAGGTTAAACATATTTACACAAACAGAACAAGTCGAGTTCATACCCGTTTCTCTATGCCACGGCCAGTTCATCAGATATCGTCATTATTGCCTTTCACTTGCACGACCGAACGGTATGAAAATAATAATAGTGCAAGAGTGTCGTGGACTAAGCTGGGATCTGCAAACATTTTATTCAACAGCAGAAGACAAGGTAATATGGGCTCTTTATTAGATAAACAATTATTCATATGAGAACCACTCAACATTTTCATCGTGGTCTTCTCCTTCATACGACTCGAATAAAAAGAAACAAATTCGGAGAAACACACTAAAATATTTTTGGAGTTTTTGGTTTTCTTAAATAAGCAAATAAAAGGGAAAAGCAAAAACGAGAAAAACTATTTACACGGGAAAGCTCCCAACAAGCAAAAGAAGAACAAGGAAATCTTTTTGGGTTTTCTTTTTAGTGCTACAGCTAAGCATGCATAGAAAGTAAACTCACTACAACTAATTTTTTGGTTTTTCTAAGGTTTTTCAAACACACAAGAAGAAAGCGAGAAAATAAATTTAACATGGATGATACAATGAAAAAGTGTGGACACCGACAACTTGAATGAAATGTGTGAACACGAATGTAATGTCGGTGGGAATATGTACTCCACCAAGCTTAGGCTTTTGGCTTAACTTGGTAATCAATCAGTAGCCTGGATAGTAGTCAGGGTGCTGAGGAGCGGGCATCCACAGATCCCACTGCTGAGGCTCCTCCTCTGCTGCAGCCTCGTCATTCCGGTAGGCGATGATATTTGCAGGCACAATCCTATATCCGCCCCATATAGTCATCGCAAGGCCATAAGCATGTTTTGGTGGCGGCATCTCGTATAGAACTTTCACTTGGTTCAACATAAGACCGACGAGCGGAGCTGTCACTAGAAGATGCCCCCGAGGATATCCTCCTCGAAGAACTCCTTCCAAAAAGTTTCATCATGTTCGCGTACAATTTTCTGAAAATTTTTGGGTGACAAAAATTTATCAACAGAACTTTACAAAATTGATAGCAACTACTCATAGGGATACATAGAGGCCATAGCAAGCATTCAAACTACTTAGAATTGTAAGAATTCAACATGCAAGCTCATCTATAGTAGCACTGAGAGTAGCTAATTATTCAAAATATAAACCGCTAAAGCAAAAACTAATTGGACAAACGGTGGAGTCACATACCAAGCAATGATCCCCCGAAACAGTTTCAAAAATAGAGCTTCGAGCAAAGAGATTGAAATCCACGGGTTTGGGAGCAAGGACACGGGAGAGAGAGCAATGTTGAATTTTTTTCTGGAGGTAGGTGATGATGTGGTGTAAAGAGGTAAGTGAGGGGGACCACAACCCACCAGGGCGCGCCTGGGGGTCCTGGCGCTCCCAGGTGGGTTGTGCCCACCTGGTGCACCTCCCTCTGATGTTATTTGCACCAAAAATTCTTAAATATTCAGGAAAAAATGTATTAAATTTTCAGAGCATTCTGAGAACTTTTATTTTTGCGTCATTTTTTATTGCATGGGAAATTCAGAAAACAGAAAAACATGGCATTTTATTTTATTTAACTAATAAAAACAGAAAACAAAAGGTAGGGACAGAAGGTAGTGCTTACTAAATTCATCAACTTCATACCTCTAAAAAATGATCCATTAATAAGGTTGATTAGGTCTTATTAACAACCACTTTCGATTAACATCAAACCGAAGAAATTTAATAAATCATTAAGTCAACTCAACGGGGATATGAATGTCCCCAACAATAATCATTTTATATTTCTTTCTAACAGTAGGTAGAGGTAGTTGAAAACTTCCAATAGAGATTGTCGGAGATTTTTCAATAACATTAATACCATTCACTTGGAATTGTTTCTTCGGAAAATGCATCGTATGCTCATTACCATTGATATGAAAAGTGACTTTGCTTTTATTGCAATCAATAACAGCCCCTGTAGTATTCAAGAAGGGTCTACCAAGGATAATCGACATGTTGTCGTCCTCGGGCATCTCAAGTATAACAAAGTCAGTCAAAATAGTAACATTAGCAACAACAACGGGCACAACCTCACAAATACCGATAGGTATGGCAGTTGATTTGTCAGCCATTTGCAAAGATATTTCAGTAGGTGTGAGTTTATTCAAATCAAGTCTTTTATATAAAGAGGAAGGCATAACACTAACACCAGCTCCTAAATCACATAAAGCAGTTTTCACATAATTCTTTTTGATGGAGCAAGGTATATTTGGTATTACGGGATCTCTAAGTTTTTTAGGTACTCCATCTTTAAAAGTATAATTAGCAAGCATAGTGGAGATTTTAGATTCCGGTATTTTTCTCTTATTGGTGATGATGTATTTCATGTACTTTGCATAAGGAGGCATTTTCAAGATATCAGTCAAGCAAGTACGCAAAAAGACTGGCCTCAGCATTTCAGCAAAGCGTTCAAATTCTTCATCATCTTTCTTTTTAGTTGACTTAGGTGGAAATGGCATAGGTTTTTGAACCCATGGTTCTCTTTCTTTACCGTGTTTTCTAGCAATGAAGTCTCTTTTATCATGTCCTGTATTCTTAGGTAGTGGGTTATCAAGGTCAACTGGTGGTTCAATCTCAACATCATTGTCTGGTTCTTTATTATTTGTTTGAGTATTTTCGTGAACCTCATCATTATATTTTTCATTATCATAAGGTGAGTGTTCACTACCAGATTGAGTTTTAGCATCAGAGATAGAAACTTCATTATCATTATCAGGAGGTTTTTCTACTTCAGGTTCACTAGAGGTATGCAAAGTCCTATCATTTTTCTTCTTCTTTTTCTTTTTAGAAGGACTAGGTGTAGAGGTGTTAGCTCTTTGAGAGTCTTGTTCAATTATTTTTGGGTGTCCCTCAGGATAAAGTGGTTCCTGAGTTATTTTACCTCCTCTAGTTGCTACTCTAACAGCAAAGTCATGTATGTTACTGTTCATTTCATCTAGCAACTCTCTTAGAGATTTAGCAACTTGTTCTAACTGAGTTTAAACCATAGAAGTATGCTTTCCCACACCTCTAACATCATTTGAGATTCTAAATAAAAAATCACTCAAGCGAGCAATCATATCAAATTGTATTTCAGTTGTTTCATAACATTTGCATTGAAGTGATCTTGTTTTCTAATGTAGTTTTCAAACTCATAAAGGCATTGGCTAGGGTGCATATTGTGAGGATTGTTGTTGTCATTGAATTTCATTAGAGAATTTACCTCTACCACCTTAGGCAGTGGTGGTGTATTAAGGTCATGTATTTCTTCAATAGGAGGTAAATTTTTAACATCCTCAGCTTTAATACCTTTTTCCTTCATAGATTTCTTTGCCTCTTGCATATCTTCAGGACTGAGATATAATATACCCCTCTTCTTCGGAGTGGGTTTAGGTGGTGGTTCAGGAAGAGTCTATCATCATAATTTTTCAATATGTTATTCAATAATTCTTCAGCTTGCCCAACAGTTCGTTCCCTGAAAACACAACCAGCACAACTATCTAGGAAATCCCTAGAAGCATCGGTTAGTCCATTATAGAAGATATCAAGTATTTCATTTTTCTTAAGAGGATGATCACGCAAAGCATTAAGTAGTTCACAAAGCCTCCCCCAAGCTTGTGGGAGACTCTCTTCTTTAATTGGCACAAAGTTAAATATTTCCTGTAAGGCAGCTTGTTTCCTATGAGTAGGGAAATATTTTTCAGAGAAGTAATAAATCATATCCTGGGGACTAAGCACAAAACCAGGAGCAAGAGTATTGTACCAAGCTTTAGCATTACCCTTTAATGAGAACGGAAATAATTTGATAATAAAGTAATAGCGAGTCTTCTCATCATGAGTAAAAAGGGTGGCTATGTCATTCAACTTAGTAAGATGTGCCACAATAGTTTCAGTTTCATAACCATGGAAAGGTTCAGATTCAACCAAAGTAGTTAACTCTGGGTCGACACAGAATTCATAATCCTTATCATCAACAAAGATATGTGAAGTAGCAAACTTAGGATCATATTGCATTCTAGTATTTAGAGATTTTTTTATACTTGCATAGTAATTTCTCTAGATCATCTCTATCCTTACAAGCAAGAATATCTCTAGTTGTCTCCTCATTCATAACATAACCTTCTGGTACCTTAGGCAATTCATATCTAGGAAGGCTAGTTCTTGCAGGTGTTTCAAGATTTTTAGTTTCAAGCTCATCATCAAACTCAACAACATCATGTTGTCTTATTCTAGCAATTTGTTCATCAAGAAAGTCACCAAGTGGCACATCATTGTCATCAAGCAAGGTACTAGCTACATCATAAGTATCATTCATAGCAAAAGTAGCATCATCAACAACCTGTGACATATCAGGATTAATAGCATGTGGTGGTGTTGCAAGTTTACTAATAACAGAAGGTGAATCTAAAGCAGAGCTAGATGGCAGTTCCTTACCTCCCCTTGTCTTAGAGGGATAAATCTTAGTCTTAGCATCCTTCAGATTCTTCATAGTGATAAATTGATAATAATCCCAAGTGACTCAACAAATATAGCCTGACTCCCCGACAACAGCGCTAGAAAAAGGTCTTGATAACCCACAAGTATATGGGATCACAACAGTTTTCGAGGGTAGAGTATTCAACCCAAATTTATATATCCGACACAAGGGGAGCCAAAGAATATTTGCAAGTATTAGCAGTTGAGTTGTCAATTCCACCACACCTGGAGATTAATTATCTGCAGCAACATGATCAGTAGCAAAGTAATATGATAGTTTTGATAATAATGTGATTCCCAGTGACTCGGATGAACAAAACCCTTCTACTGCTACGTCAGAGCAGTTGGATGAAGAAATTGAAGTGGATAATATCCCTTCAACTCCTCTAGTATCATCGCCCATGCCTCAGTTCATAGCAGAAGAGGCATGCATTAAAGAAATTGATGAAGAAGACGAGGACGTGGACATTGGGTCAACAACTCCAATTCTGAATGATGACTATTAGGAAAGTCATCACCCTAATTCTCCTCTGACAACATCTCTGCACCAACTTCCTTAATCCCCGGTCCAAACCGAAGAAATTCATATGGGCTCTAAAGGACATCAAGCTTCACTTCTTTCTATTCCTGGAGAAGTTCCAGACGCTAGTGCTGAAGAAATGGAGGCCAAGGTTGCTGCTGATGAAACTGCTCCTGAAATTCCTCAGCCTGTGGCTCCAGAGGTTGTGCATCAAGAGGCTGTGAAGACTTCAACTATTAATCTTCAGCCCAAGCCACCGAATCCTCACTCCAAGAAGCAGAAGTTTAAAGCTGATGACTTCTTTGCTGAGCATCATTTCTTCTCTGACTACAATTCATATGACTCTACCCGACTTCGTCGCAAGCGTTTTTGGACTGCCAGCCAGATGAATTTCTATTCCTCGCTGCTGTTTGATAAGGACAAGATCTTTGACCATGAGCAAATTCCTCATGTGGATATGGAGTCTCTAAACGTGCTTCACTCCAGTCCTTAGTGTTCTTCATGACGCCGGGCTGCTCAACTTCTGCACCGACATTTGCGATTGGAATGAAGAACTCATTCTTCAGTTCTATGCCATGCTGCACATCACTGGCAACGTTGAAGATGTGAATTCATTGGTACTGTACTGGATGGCTGAAAACACTCACTACAAAGCTCCGGCCTATGAATTGCTTCACACTGTCCCAGTCAGTCCTCCCACTGAAGGTGCATGGCTCATCTATGCTGAACCTGAACTCTCAAATCATCTAATGCAAGTGATGATGAAGCCATTGAAGCCTGGCCAAGCTCCAAGGACCACATTCCTCGTCAAGGAATTGTTGTATGTGCCAAGGACTATATATCGCATATTGACCAAAACCCTCAGTCCGATCAAGGGCCACAACTCTGATGAAGAAGAGGTTGTTGGCATTATGAAGAATCTGCTATTCAATAACATAGATGGTATTCCTATCAACTACCATGATTTCTTCATGAGGATTTTGGCCAATGTAGCTCTATCACTGTTTGAGTTGAAGCCTTACGTCCCTGGATTATGAGATTCATCAGATCAAGGTCTTCAATCAACTATAAGGCTGACTGTCAAAATCATCTCAGCTACTTGCCGCCAATTGAAGTCCTCAAAAGGACTATTTCCTCAGCTGATGAGAAGGGCAAGGCTGCTGTCATTGATGAAGGCACTCGTCCATTGGATGGACAATTTTGTAAAGCTGCCTCATATACCACCAATGATGACTCTGCCACACATGATACTGCCACAAATGCTTCAAAGCAATATCCTCAAGCCACAGCTCCGCGTGTGATGACTGATCATGAGCTTCTCCTCAATCTTCATCAGAAGGTCGATCGCAACCACAAGTGGGTCAAGCGTCAGTTTGGTTCAATTCTTCAGAACATGACGATCACCCAAAACACTGTGAAGAAGAACCATTACTACTTGCATGAAGTTTTTGATCACACTTGGGCCATATTGTCTCATCTTTACGGTGATGAAGATCTCAAGCAGATGGGCTTCAAACAAGACTTTGACTGGTCATAGCCACCTTCGAAGAAATTCAAGAAGGTCAAAGTTCCTCACTTGGTTGCCAGTTCATATTCTTCATCGCGCGAGACGGATGGAGCTGAAGACTTGAACGACATCGCGATAGGCCCTACTCCAACGGAGGACCCCCACAATGCTGGCGCTCCTCCATCGACATCTTGATGATATTCTTTTTTTTTGACTGGGAACTGTAGGGGAAACCCCCACAGCATATCAAAACTTTATTGAGAAAAAGAGATACAGTACAAGTACAAAAGGGGGATTACAAGAGGTAATCAAAGTATCTAGGGGAAGAAGGAGAAAAAACAAGTTAAAAGGTATAGATTAATGGCCTCAAGGTGGCAGGAATGAAATCCAGCGTAGAAGATCATCTTTGTAGGCAGCTTTCACTCTATATTGCATTAAGCTGATGTCATGGATGAAAGCAGATCTCCATTTATTAAATCTAGCTCTCTCATGCCTGAAGACCTTAGCATTCCTGATGATCCAGATATTCCAGCAAGCAATGAACACCACTTCAGTGAAGAAGGGCTTCCTAAAACTCCTGCGAGCATTAAGAACCAAATGAGCCATGGAGTCACCAGAAGACCAATCAATTTGCAGATAGTTCCAAATTCTGACACTAAAGTTGCAATTGAAGAACAAATGATCCCTTGTTTCCCTAGTCTGCAAAGGGCAAAGGACACAGTTCACTCCATCCTCCAAATGCCAATGCCTCCTATCCACCATGTCCTTGGTGTTCAACCTATCCATAATAAGCATCCAAGCAAAAACTTTGATTTTCATTGTACAAGAGGACTTCCAGATCCAAGCTGTCAACGGGTTGAAAGATGCTGAGACAAAAGTATGTGAGTAAAACAACTTTGGTGAGTATCCCTTGGCAATGCCCTTCCAAAACCAGATATCCTTGGACCCAGGTGCTCTAAAGGCTAGACTCCTGACCATCTTGATGATATTCTTCAGGGGTGTTAGTCCTCAGTTTTCGTCCCTTTTGGTCATTCGATGACAAAAGGGGAGAAATTTGAGTTAGTCTTCAAGTGGGTGTCTATTTATGGGCGTTTTTTTGTCAAGTTACAACTCTCGCTCTCCTGAAGTGTTTGTTGATTGAGTTGTAAACTTAAGTCCTATGGTGGTCTGATACTTTTGCTCCGTTTTCTACATGCTATTTCCTCAAGTATGTTAATGCACGCATGCTGAAATTCATCAGACACCATATTTCATCATGCATTTCAAATTCTTCATATCATATGTTAAGCGTGTATGAGTTACAAGATATAGTGGGAGATCTCGATGATTCTACTCTACAATGTGCATTTGTTTTTTCAAAGCAAATTCCTCAAAATATGCACATCTTCAGGGGGAGTTCTTCTATATCTTGCAATCAAATTCCTCAATATCAGTATTTACACCTCATATGTTTATCCCAGTTGAAAACTTAACCTATATTGTCATCAATCACCAAAAAGGGGGAGATTGTAAGTGCATCTAATGCCCCTTAGTGGTTTTGGTGTACTGAAGACTTATAGGTTAAGGGATTAATGCGTTTGTGAGTGTACACAGGTCTATAAGTCTATGAGGAGTTTGATATTTACGATGAAAGTCAACCCCTAAAAATGAATGTCTTCAGCTGAAGACTTTGGTATTCTTGAAGACTCTGAAAGTGAATAAATTGGTGTGACCGTGAAGACTTGATATTCATGCGAGGATTATGAAGCGTTAAGACTTTTGTTTTCATAGTTCCATTTTCTCTTTGTTGAGTCATAGGAAATACCGTACTGTCAAAGGGGGTCGAGGTAAAACTAAGGAAAAGTTTCCAAGTGATGCTCATCTCAAAATCCTACACCTACCCAATCCTTTCGAGTGAAGCCATTGGAAATCTCATGCAGTTCAGTCAATTTCTTCAGTGACAGAGACGAAGATCTTCTGTTCTCTGAGGAATTTGTTCTGACTAAGGAGTTAGGAATTCACCAGTGCGGATTGCCTACAAGTGAGGAACATGATAGCTGATGACCCACAAGTATATGGGATCAATTGTAGATCTTTTCGATAAGTAAGAGTGTCGAACCCAACAAGGAGCAGAAGGAAATGACAAGTAGTTTTCAGTAAGGTAATGTCTGCAAGTGCTGAAATTGTAAGTAGCGGAGTAGTTTGATAGCAAGATAATTTGTAACGAGCAAGTAATGATAGTAGTAACAAAAGTGCAGCAAGGTAGCCCAATCCTTTTGAGGCAAAGGATAGGCCAAAACGGTCTCTTATGATAAGCAAAGTGTTCTTTAGGGTACACGGGATTTTCATCTAGTCACTTTCATTATGTTGGTTCGATTTGTGTTCGCTACTTTGATAATTTGATATGTGGGTGGACCGGTGCTTAGGTGCTGTTCTTACTTGAAAAAACTTCCTACTTATGATTAACCCTCCCACAAGCATCCGCAACTATGAGAAAAGTATTAAGAATAGATTCTAACCATAGCATTAAACTTTTGGATCCAATCGGTCCCTTACGGAATAGTGCATAAACTGGGGTTTAAGCTTCTGTCACTCTCGCAACCCATCATCTAATTGCTACTCCACAATGCATTCCCTTAGGCCCAAATATGGTGAACTTTCATATAGTCGATGTTCACATGACACCACTAAGGGAATCACAACATACATACTATCAAAATATCAAACGCATATCAAGTTCACATGATTACTTGCAACATGATTTCTCCCGTGACCTCAAGAACAAAAGTAACTACTCACAAATGATAAATATGCTCATGATCAGAGGAGTATTAAGTAGAATATTGGATCTGAACATATAATCTTCCACCAAATAAACCATATAGTAATCAACTACAAGATGTAATCAACAGTACTAGTCACCCACAAGCACCAATCTATTGTTCCGGTAACAAGATTGAACACAAGAGATGAACTAGGGTTTGAGATGAGATGGTGTTGTTGAAGATGTTGATGGAGATTGCCCTCCCCAAGATGGGAGAGTTGTTGGTGATGATGAGGACGATGATTTCCCCCTCCGGGAGAGAAGTTCCCCCGGCGGAATCGCTCCGCCGGAGGGCAAAAGTGCTCCTGCCCAAGTTCCGCCTCGAGGCGGCGGTGCTTCGTCCCGAAAGTCCTCCCCTTATTTTTTCTAGGTCAAAATGACCTATATACCAGAAGATGGGCACCGAAGGTGGGCCTGGGTGAGCACAACCCACGAGGGCTTGCCTGGGCTCCCTGGCGCGCCTAGGTGGGTTGTGCCCACCTGGTGGGCCCCCTCTGGTAGTTATTTTCCCAATAATTCTTATATATTCCATAAAAAATCTCCGTGAAGTTTCAACTCATTTAGAGTTGTGCAGAATAGGTAGCCTGACGTAGCTTTTTCAGGTCAACATTTCCAGCTGCCGGAATTCTCCCTCTTGGTGTGTACCTTGCAAATTATGAGAGAAAAGGCATTATAATTACTCCAAAAAGCATTACTATGGATAAAAACATTATAAATAATAGTAATAAAACATGATGCAAAATGGACGTATCAATAGCCCTGAGGAATTTGATACTCAAACATCCGACCGTTGTTGTGATATGCGCCACCTGTCCCAAAATATGTGCCACCTGTCTTATCATGTCGGGCTGCTCCCTAGGCTATAAATAGCCGCCCCCTACAACCACTAGTTGGTTGGCTGCTTCGAGAGAAACTGACACTTATCATTGAAAGCATCCCATCCTCCGAGGAATTTGAGCGAAAATCATCAAGTGAGGAAAACCCAAACCCAAACACCTACAAACCCAAAGTGATTGAGCAACACTGAAGAGATTGTTCCTGAGTGGAACCGACGCTTGTTACCTTTGAGGACTGTGCATCCTCCAGACGGTTAGGCGTCATGGTCTAGAGCATCCAAGAGGAAATTGTGGATCGCCGAGTGACCGAGTCTGTGAAGGTTTGGAAGTCACCTGAGGACATACCATGAGTGATTGGGCAAGGTCTGGTGATCTTAGCTCAAGGAGAATACATTGAGGACTGTGTGTCTGGGACTGTGTGCCCTCAGGTTTAAATACCTAGCTGCTCCAACCAGACATACAACTGTCACACCAGTTGGAACTGGTCTACCAAGTCATCGTCTTCACCAAGCTACTGGTTCTATTTCCTCAACCCTTTCATTTCCTCATTCTTGTGTTGAAGTACTTGATCATTACTGTTTGAAGACTTTGACTGAAGACTTTCTCAATTTCCTCAATCCTATTTCTTCAGTCAGTTTGTCTTCAGCCTGCTTATCCTGTTTACACGCTACTTGTACTCTGTGCTTGTTTTCATTTCATCATGATGACTGTGCTTTTGTTCTGTTATGCATGCATCTGAGTACCTATTCCGCTGCTAAGTAGTTGATTGCTTAGGAATTTCCTCATCTTGAAATTTCTCAGTGACAAATTTGTAAAAATCGCCTATTGACCCCCCTCTAGTCGATATAACGCACTTTCACCGTTACTATTGTTGTTGCCACTATTATCAAAACTATCATACTACTTTGCTACTGATCACTTTGCTGCAGATAATTAATCTCCAGGTGTGGTTGAATTGACAACTCGACTGCTAATACTTACAAATATTCTTTGGCTCCCCTTGTGCCAAATCTATAAATTTGGGTTGAATACTCTACCCTCGAAAACTGTTGCAATCCCCTATACTTGTGGGTTATCAAGACCTTTTTCTGGCGCCGTTGCTGGGGAGGATAGCTATATTTGTCGAGTCACTTGGGATTATTATCAAATTGTCACTATAAAGAATCTGAAGGATGCTAAGACTAAGATTTATACCTCTAAGACGAGGGGACGTAAGGAACTGCCATCTAGGTCCGCCTTAGATTCACCTTCTGTTATAAGTAAACTTGCAACACCACCACATGCTATTAATCCTGATATGTAGCAAGTTATTTATGATGCTACTTTTGTTGTGAATGATACTTATGATGATGCTAGTACCTTGCTTGATGATGATGTGCCACTAGGTGAATTTCTTGATGAACAAATTGCTAGAGTAAGACAACATGATATTGTTGAAATTGATGATGAGCTTGAAAATGAAAATCTTGAAACACCTACTAGAACTACCCCTCCTAGATATGAATTGCCAAAGGTACTCGAAGGTTATGTTATGAATGAGGAGACAACTAGAGACATTATTGCTTGTAAGGATAGAGATGATCTAGAGAAATTATTTTGCAAGTATAAAGAAAAATATTTAAATGCTAAAATTCAATGTGATCCTAAGTTTGCTACTTCACCTATCTTTATTGATGATAAGGATTATGAATTCTCTGTCGACCCAGAGTTAATTACTTTGGTTGAATCTGATCCTTTTCATGGTTATGAAACTGAAACTGTTGCGGCACATCTTACTAAGTTGAATGACATAGCCACCCTTTTTGCTCATGATGAGAAAATTCGTTATTACTATATTCTCAAATTATTTCCATTCCCATTAAATGGTGATGAAAAATCTTGGTACAATAATCTTGCTCCTGGTTGTGTGTGTAGTCCCTAGGATATGATTTATTTTCTCTTGAAAATATTTTCCTGCTCACAAGAAACAAGCTGCCTTACAGGAAATGTTTAACTTTGCGCAAATTGAAGAAGAGAGTCTCCCACAAGCTTGGGGGAGGCTTCTCCAATTGATTAATGCTTTTCCTGACCATCCTCTTAAAAAAATGAAATACTTGATATCTTCTATAATGGACTAACCGATGCTTCTAGGGATTTCCCAGATAGTTGTGCTGGTTGTGTTTTCAGGGAACAAACTATTAGGCAAGCTGAAGAATTATTGAATAACATATTGAGAAATTATGATGATTGGACTCTTCCTGAAAAACTGCAACCCACTCCGAAGAAGAGGGGTATCTTATATCTTAGTCCTGAAGATATGCAAGAGGCAAAGAAATCTATGAAGGAAAAAGGTATTAAAGCTGAGGATGTCAAAAATTTACATCCTATTGAATAAATACATGGGCTTGATAAACCACCACCACCTAGGGTGGTAGAGGTAAATTCTCTAATGAAATTCAATGATAATGATAATCCTCAAAATATGCACCCTAGCCAATGCCTTTGTGAGTTTGAAAATTACATTAGAAAACAAGATCACTTTAATGCAAATGTTATGAAACAATTGAAATATAATTCTGATATGATTGCTCCCTTGAGTGACTTGTTATTTAGAATCTCAAATGATGTTAGAGGTGTGGGGAAGCATGCTTCTATGGTTCAAACTCAGTTAGAACTAAATCTCAAAGAGAGTTGCTAGATGAAATGAATAATAATATTAATGAACATGCTCTTAGAGTAATGACTAGAGGAGGTAGGATGACTCAGGAACCACTCTATCCTGAGGGACACCCAAAAAGAATTGAACAAGATTCTCAAAGGGTTAACACTGATGCACCTAGTCCTTCTAAAAAGAAAAATAAGAAGAAAAATGATAGGACTTTGCATGCCTCTAGTGAACATGAAGTAGAAAAACATCCTGAGAATGATAATGAAGTTTCTATCTCTGATGTTGAAACTCAATCTGGTAGTGAACACTCACCTTATGATAATGAAAAAGATAATGATGAGGTTCACGAAAATACTCAAACAAATAATAAAGAACCAGACAATGATGTTGAGATAGAACCTGAAGTTGATCTTGATAAGCCACAACCCAAGAATAGGAGATATGATAAAAGAGACTTTGTTGCTAGGAAACACGGTAAAGAAAGAGAACCGTGGGTTCAAAAGCCTATGCCTTTTCCACCTAAGTCAACTAAAAAGAAAGATGATGAAGAATTTGAACGCTTTGTTGAAATGCTGAGGCCAATCTTCTTGCGTACCTGCTTGACTGATATCTTAAAAATGCCTCCTTATGCAAAGTACATGAAAGACATCATCACCAATAAGAGAAAAATACCGAAAGTTGAAATCTCCACCATGCTTGCTAATTATACTTTTAAAGATGGAGTACCTAAAAAACTTGGAGATCCGGGAATACCAACTATACCTTGCTCTATCAAAAGAAATTATGTGAAAACTGCTTTATGTGATTTGGGAGCTGGTGTTAGTGTTATGCCTTTCTCTTTATATAAAAGACTTGATTTGAATAAACTCACACCTACTGAAATATCTTTGCAAATGGGTGATAAATCAACTGCCATACCTATCGGTATTTGTGAAGAAGTGCCCGTTGTTGTTGCTGATGTTACTATTTTGACTGACTTTATCATACTTGAGATGCCCGAGGACGACAACATGTCGATTATCCTTGGTAGACCCTTCTTGAAAACTGTAGGGGCTGTTATTGATTGCAATAAAAGCAAGATCACTTTTCATATCAATGGTAACGAGCATACGGTGCACTTTCCGAAGAAACAATTCCAAGTGAATGGTATTAATGTTATTGAAAAATCTCCGACAATCACTATTGGAAGTTTTCAACTACCTCTACCTATTCTTAGAAAGAAATATGAAATGCTCATTGTTGGGGATATTCATATCCCAGTTGAGGTAACTTAGTGATTTACGAAAGTTCTTCGGTTTCATGCTAATCGGAAGTGGTTGTTAATAAGACTTGATCAACCTTATTAATGGATCATTTTTTAGAGGTATGAAGTTGATGAATTTAGTGAGCACTACCTTTTGTCCCTACCTTTTGTTTTGTGTTTTTATTAGTAAAATAAAATAAAATGCCATGTTTTGTCTGTTTTCTGATTTTTCCGTGCAATAAAAAAATGATCCAAAAATAAAAGTTCTCAGAGTGCTCTGAAATTTTAATACGGTTTTCTGAATATTTAAGAATTTTTTGTGCTAATAATATCAGAGGGACGCGCACCAGGTGGGCACAACCCACCTGGGTGCACTAGGACCCCCAGGCGCGCCCTGGTGGGTTGTGGTCCCCACGTGGCCCCCCTCACTTATCTGTTCATCCCACATCACCTCCTACCTCCAGAAAAAATCACCATGCTCTCTCTCTCTCTCTCTCTCTCTCTCTCTCGTGTTCTTGCTCTCAAACCCGCAGATTTCGATCTCTTTGCTCGAAGCTCCGTTTCCAAAACTGTTTCGGGGGATTGTTGCTTGGTATGTGACTCCTCCATTTATCCAATTAGTTTTTGCTTTAGTGGTTTAAATTTTGAATAATTAGATACTCTTGGTGCTTGTCGGTGGAAACGACACCTATGGGATCACTGGGACCCCTTCTACGGTTGGCGGGCGCGGGGTTGTGCAAAGAGCGAGTCTGGCAGGAAGCACAAAGATCGTTTACCCAAGTTCGGGCCGCGAGGATGCGTAATACCCTAGTGCTGCTTTGGTGTATGTATTTGAGTGTTCTTGAGTTCTTGAGCTAGCTACGGTGCGTGGGTAGCCCAAAAGATCTGAATCCTTCTCCTGGTCGACTCGGGCCTCCTATTATAGGCAAAAGGGGTTGCCAGAGTGGCACACAGGAGGTGGAAAGGTCTACAGTACACAAGCTTATCGCCTGCCATTATGGGACAAGACACATTAAATGCGCCCCCTTAGGTGTCTCGTTGCTTTGTTGGAGATGGCAATGAGGCCCGTCCCGTCCGTCGCCGCCCCGCTCTGCTCTGACACGCATCCAGGCCAACGATGCATGCGGTGCCATGTAGGCTGGCAGGCTGCTGAGATGGCGTGGTGGTAGGGTCTTCACGAAGATCTGCATGCCATCACGCAGGTGCTTGCTGAGTCGGTCGTGGAGGCCGCTCGTCGCCACGCAGGTGCCTGCCCAGGTGGTTGAGCTGGCAGCTGCATGGGGACGGCGGTGGAGCCTTGGCAGACGCGGGCCCTGCTGCTGCCCCGTAGGTGTCTCCGGCAAGGGCCTTGCCGGGGCCCGCAAGGGTCTTGTCGTGGCATCGTGGTCTTCCCCGGAAAGCGTCTTGCCGGGGGTCTCGTGGATTTCCTCGGCTAGGATCCCGCCGAGGATCATCGTCTTCTGGTCCTCATCTGATCTCGTGTGTTTATGATCTTGACGAAGATCTGCATGCCACCACGGAGGTGCCTCCTGAGCCCCGGTCCCAATGTGGTTGTTGGAAACCCTTGGGCTCAAGGGTGGCGCTCCCCGCTGGCGTCGGGCAAGTTGCCCCGGCAAGGCTCTTGTTGGGGCCACGTAGGCCACCCGGCAAGGGTCTTGCCGGGGGAGTCCGCCTCGCCCCTTTGCTCTTTGTGGTCTCTGGTCTTGGCGTTGCTCTGATCACTTTGTGCTTCGGCTCCCCTTCCCTGCCCTGCTAAGTGTGGCCGTGGGCGTGGCTCCGACTGTCCGTGCACCAATAAAGGGGTCAAAAGGAGAGCCCCTACTTTTGTACACCGACAGGAGCCCCCGGGCCTGGGCCACACATAAGCGCGACACGTTGTTGGGCCAGGCCCAAAACGGTGCGCGGGCAGGCGGGGCGGATTTTTACCACGGCAACTTTTTTGCTCGCTTGCGCTTCCCCACGACCCGCATTGAACGCGTGTCGTGGAGGGTCATGCGTGACATGGGGTTCATGCGTGGGGCGGTTCCCGCACGCATGCGTCACATCATAGTAAATAGGGTGCTCGCGCCTTCCCCATAAGAAGAGGAAAACGTAGAGGCGCGGCTCATTTACTGAGCTGACTCGGGTCGTGGTCTTCAAGGCGTCCGCGCCCCATGATCACGGGGTGGGGAACGGTCGCCTCACCCATCCCCTCGATTTCTGCTTGCTCGCCACGTGTCCCCCATGCCCCTGAGGTGTCAGGCGGTGGAGGCGGGAAACTGGGCCGTCGCTGATTGGAGCAGCGGGTCGGTCTCGAAGGATTAGTGGGGCGGCCGAGCCCCGATCCCGCCCCTTTATAAGGAGGGGGAGGGGGATGGCTGTCGGTGTCAAAACCAGCGGATCTCGGGTAGGGGGTCCCGAACTGTGCGTCTAAGGTCGATGGTTTACAGGAGACAGGGGACACGATGTTTACCCAGGTTCGGGCCCTCTCTATTGAGGTAATACCTGTAACGCCCACGATGCGGCTATATCTCCCATGTGTCGAGGCACGACTTAGAGGCATAACCGCATTGTGGTTTTGTCGCAAGAAGGGTCATCTTCACACAATCCCATGTAATGAACAAGAATGGGATAATGAGAGTTGGCTTACAATCGCCACTTCACACAATACATAAATATAATTCATACATCATCCAAAATCCACACATAGACCGACTACGGTCAAATCCAAATGAAAATAAGATAACCCCAAATGCTAGATCCCCGATCGTCCCAACTGGGCTCCACTACTGATCATCGGGAAAAGAAACATAGTAACGACCACGTTCCTCATCGAACTCCCACTTGAGCTCGGTTGCGTCATCTGCACTGGCATCGTCGGCACCTGCAACTGTTTTGGTAGAATCTGTGAGTCACGAGGACTCAGCAATCTCACACCCGCGAGATCAAGACTATTTAAGCTTATAGGAAAGGATGGTGTAATGAGGTGGAGCTGCAGCAGGCACTAAGCATATATGGTGGCTAACATACGCAAATGAGAGCGAGAAGAGAAGCAACGCAACGGTCGCGAAACTAGAAGTGATCAAGAAGTGATCCTGAAACTACTTACGTTCATGCATAACTCAAACCGTGTTCACTTCCCGGACTCCGCCGAGAAGAGACCATCACGGCTACACACACGGTTGATGTATTTTAATTGGGTCAAGTGACAAGTTCTCTACAACCGGACATTAACAAATTCCCATCTGCCTCATAACCGCGGGCACGGCTTTCGAAAGATAATACCCTGCAGGGGTGTCCCAACTTAGCCCATTATAAGCTCTCACGGTCAACGAAGGATAAACCTTCTCCCGGAAGACCCGATCAGTCTCGGAATCCCGGTTTACAAGACATTTCGACAATGGTAAAACAAGACCAGCAAAGCCGCCCGAATGTGCCGACAAATCCCGATAGGAGCTGCACATATCTCGTTCTCAGGGCACACTGGATGAGCAGTCCGTACAATAAAACCAGGCCTCAAGTTTCCCCGAGGTGGCGCTGCAAAGGGCTCTAGTTTGGACCAGCACTCAGAGGAACACTCGCCCGGGGGTTTAAATAAAGATGACCCTCGGGCTCGCGAAAACCCAAGGGAAAAGGCTTAGGTGGCAAATGGTAAAACCAAGGTTGGGCCTTGCTGGAGGAGTTTTATTCAAGGCGAACTGTCAAGGGGGTCCCATAAATCACCCAACCGTGTAAGGAACGCAAACTCAAGGAACATAATACCGGTATGACGGAAACTAGGGCGGCAAGAGTGGAACAAAACACCAAGCATAAGGCCGAGCCTTCCACCCTTTACCAAATATATAGATGCATTAATTAAATAAGAGATATTGTGATATTCCAAAATATCCATGTTCCAACATGGAACCAACTTCAACTTCACCTGCAACTAGCAACGCTATAAGAAGGGCTGAGCAAAAGCGGCAACGTAGCCAAACAACGGTTTGCTAGGAAAGGATGGTTAGAGGCTTGACATGGAAATATGGGAGGCATGATATAGCAAGTGGTAGGTAGCGCAGCATGGCAATAGAACGAACAACTAGCAAAGCAAAGATAGAAGTGATTTCGAGGGTATGGTCATCTTGCCTGCAAGGTTCTCAGAGTTGTCGAAAGCTTGATCCTCGTAAGCGTACTCAACAGGTTCCTCGTTCACGAACTCGTCTCCCGGCTCTACCCACAGCAAGAACACAAGCAATGGAACCACAATCAAACACGGGAAATGCACAAACAACATGATGCAATACATGAATGATATGCGAGATATGATATGCGATGCGTATGCGTGCTCCGGAAGCAAAAGGATGAACAAGGCAGTAACTTGTCAAATCAAGTATGCCACTAGAAAGATGAGAAGATTTCGGTCGAAATTGATATAAAGATCACCGGGAACGGATGCACGGTTTGCAAATGGCAAGCAAAACAAGAATGACACGAATCTGCATTAACAGCATGATAGCACTTAGAATACATCAAGTAACTATGCTACAACACTCCATAATTGCAACCAAGGGCATGGATGGATAGAGCACAACTATATCTACAAAAAATCCTTACTGAACATCACCAAAAGGAGCATGGATCTCTCTGTAGACACATGGATACATAGCAACAAAATACCAGCAGTAACAGACTGAAATTACCAAGTTCGTGAAAACAGAAACATCAAGAAGCCTAGTTGGCATGCTTGTGCTAGTCACCACATAGATCACAAAAATACATGGCATACACCTTTGTAAATATGGCATGGCATAGATCGAAACACCTGTAGAGGTCATGCCCATAAGATGCACACATCAAATGCAACAAAAATAACAAATCACCAAGTTCTGATAAGTAACAGCAGTTAACAGCATATAGCACTCTTACATCAGAGATTTGGGCATCAAGATGGACTCAAATGAACATGGCATAATGGAACAAAATGAAGAGCATCTCGAGGCGAACATTTCGATATCTCATGCACGCAAAACGGAGCAGTAGGCAGAGAGTTATGATGCAATGAATTGAGCAACATATTGTAAAAATCTTCGGGACTTGGAAGAATTTTGGGGGGGGGGGGAAGAAGGTCAACCCTCCAGTGTGGATCTGGATCGGGGCTCGGGCTCGCCGGAGATCGGGCTTGCTGGCCGGAGTAGAGGCGGCGGCCGGCAGAGGAGAGGAGGCGTGCGGCGGCGGCGGAGGGGCGTGCGCGGTGGGCGCGGCGCTGGCGCACGGTGGAGGAGTGGGGCGAGGTCGACGGGCGCGGTGGCGCGGCGGCGGCGGCGCGGGCGGCCGGCGCGGAGGCGCGGGATCTGGCCAGGGCGGCCGGGAGGGCTCCCCGTGGGCCTGGCGGGCCTGCGGCGAGGAAGACGGCGGCCCACGTGGCGCGCTCTGGTTGATCTGGCGCGGCGGCGGGATTTCGTCCGGCTCGGGCCGGACACGTCCGGCTGCGGAGAGGGGAAGGGGACTAGGGTTTCGCCTGAAATTTCAGAGGGGGAGGTGTATTTATAGGTAGAGGGAGCTAGAAGACTCCAAATGGAGTGCGGTTTTCGCCCACACGATCGTGATCGAACGACCGAGGGCATGGAGGTGACTTAGAGGGGTTTCGGGCTGTTTGGAGGGGTGTTTTGATGCCACACACAAAAGGACTTTGCGGTTACCCGGTTAACCGTTGGAGCATCAAACGACCTCCAAATGGAACGAAACTTGACAGATGGTCTACCGGTGGTGTACCAAGGCCACTTAGCAAACCTCGGTCCATTCCGAGAACGTTCAACACCCGCTCACGAAAAGAAACGAAAGGGGTGCGCCGGTGCACGTGGGAGTGCCGGATAGCAAAACGGACAACGGGGAAAATGCTCGGATGTATGAGACGAACACGTATGCAAATGAGATGCACATGATGACATGATATGAGATGCATGACATGAACAAAATGCAAAACGAAAAACAAAACCCGACCATGGAGGGAATATCATAACACATAGCCCAAAATGGCAAGAGTTGGAGTTACAAATATGGAAAGTTACATCCGGGGTGTTACAACACTCCACCACTACGAGAGGATCTCGTCCCGAGATCTAGGATGGCAGCGGAGAGAAACGAAAGAGGAAAAGGTAAAACAAAGTTGCTTCTTTGACAAACGAGTGAAACCAAAGAACCTTGAGAGGTTAAACAATTTTTAGAAAAGAATACAACGGAGATGAACGAGATTACAAACACTCCGTTAGAAAAGGGGAACATGGAACATTATGAGAACCTTGTGGGTTGAAAGACATGAAACAAGGGCTTAACGAACCAAAAGAATATGAAACCACACCGATATAACGAGATAGCCAAGGAACAAGAATGACATAATTTTTACAGCACTCCAGTTGAAAAAGAGAAGGAAACTTGATAAGATGAAAAGAAATTGAAGAGATGACACCACACTCCGGTTAAATGGATAAGCAAGGAAAGAAGATGATCTTGACAAAACGAGAAGATGGGTCGAAGAGAGCGATATCACAATGCCTCCGGTAGAAATGAAAGAATGCAATGAAAAGAACGGAGAAGAACGGAGTTGTTGAAAAATCAACAAAGAAAGGATATGATCTTCGTGGGCTTATGGAGATATCTCAAAACTTGAGGTGAAATTGGGCCACTAACGAAAACAATTGCTTGCTTGAGATCAACGAAGAGATGAAAACTTCTCTCGCCGAGAGGATAGGAGAAAACTTGGATCATTGATGAGAACCACAATAGCAACATTCCTTAGGGAAGGCTTTAGGTGAAATATAACCCAAGATAACTCCAATGAAGAAACGATGGGTTTAAATATCTCATTCTTGATAACTTATGAATCATGAAACATGAAGAAAATTATCAAGAATGACATAACACCACCTCAAAAGATAAGAGAGAAAGAATTGCACTTTGGAATGCAGGAAGAAAAATATTTGAGCTCTTCCAACAAAAATCTTGAGAACACTTCGAGAATGAATTAAATCCTTGATGAACCACCATGAAAAAACTCCATGAAGAACTCCGGTAATAAAAGGATGATAGAAAGAAAGAGAAGTTGAAAACACCAGGTGAAGCCTTGCAGTGATAAGATGAAGCTTTGAAATGATATAACCGAGAAAACTTGGAACTCCGGAAAGAAAGATGAACAAATGAAATCAAGAATTTTGATGAACCTCCGGAATAAGGAATTGAATTTACTCGATGAAACAAGAATAAGAATTACATTATGCTCATCCTTCACCAATTAATTGATGACAAGCAATGGATTTGCCATACTACTTATTCTCGTAGAAAGGATTAAGATGGATATGGCGCAAACTTGGGAAGGTCTTGATGGAATTTGGAAACAACGAATGAATTGATATGATAACAAAGGAATAGAAATCTTGAACGAACCACCGTAAGAATTGAAAATGAACGAAGAAAAGATAAAGAAACATCGGGAAGAATTAGAAAATGAACGAAGATACTTGAGAGAATTTAGATACAAGTGAACGCAGAGATCCCAAGCTGACTAGATAATACTTGAATGATGCACTGGAAGAATTCGACAACGAGAGCTGAAAGCTGAGAATGAATAATTCTGAGATGATGAGTTCCAGAGAATCAAACTGAAAAGACTCCTGAATTGCTCCGGATGGGTGAAAAGAATTCTCACACTCAAAACAATTATGAGAGGACGGCAACAAGTTAGAACCACGCATCTTTGAGAGAACGGATTAGATTGAAGAGGAACTCTTCTTCGGTCTTCAAATGTTGAGAATGATGACGAGAAACACCACCATGAATTGTTGAGATACTCCGGGATGAAAATAAGAAAGGTTGAACCAACAATGAAAAGAATTTGGAAGATCTTGGAAAAAGACATCTGACTGATGATAACTCATTCTTACGTCAAACTTTGAAATGAATTTGGGAATAGCTCCGGGAAAATTAGAAGAGTCAGGTAAGATCCTGGGAAAAGACCTGTGGGTTAGGGCCCACTCAACAGATACACCGTTGAACGATTTAAAAGAGAGATTGCGTCGGTTCAATTAAATGGCTTGAATAAGGTAAGACCTCGAAATAGCTAGAAAGGATTAAGAATAGAAACATGAATCCTCTGGGATACCTTCAGCACTCCAGATAAACATGAATAGCAAGAGGTGGATGATTAAGAGGTGCACCGGCATGAGAAAACATTTGAAACGATGAAAGGATACGATCAACACCGAAAGCTTGCATTGAAACCACCGAGGAAGATAAGAGAACAAAGAATGATAAACTTGAAGCTCCGTTAGTATCTTCATGGGAAATCACCGGATAAGAACATTGACGGAAAAGAATGGAGAGACTTCCCATCTATAAGATGGATACTTGATTAAGAAATCTGAGTCCTTGAAGAAAAAGGGTGGGAGGGCGGGAAAACAAAGGCAACTTGGGCAGATGGAATGGATACCGTTGAGAAAACTTAGAATTGATCTTGCGAATGTTGGGATGACTGGATGCACTTGAAGAGAAGCACGCCGGTTGGAAAGAATTGGGATGACAATCTCGATGATCAAGAAGGATTGGTATTCACATAGAAGTATGAGAACACCGCTTAGGAAAGGTAGGGAATCAACACCTGACAATGAAGCAACTCGAATACCACAACTTAAAACAAAACAAAGGATTGGCTCGCAGAATAAGCCGGAACAAACATATGATAGAGATTTCGTCCGAAGTTTTCGTGGTGGGGCCCACACGGGCTCGATCGTACAGCACCATCATGTACAAGGCAGTGCACATGACATACGAAGCGTCCCCGAGTCGGCATAGCCAAGGACTCTTTAAGACACTACGAGACCACTGTAAAACCAACCGTGGAAAGGCGGACCACTAGACGTCGAACCCCAATCTCATATCATGCATCTGTCGGAAAGATATCCTAGGAGCTACTTGAATTCCCACTTATAAACTCCCGAAACTTTCTGGTTATGCAATCTGGTGTTGGGGATACAGGGGACACAAAATATATCACCCAAACTAGCAATCCCTAGATCCAGCTGTATCCATCCGTCAACACATAACCAAGAAACCTTCGGAAATCGTGTACCTCAACCTTCGAAAAGCATCCGTTATACGAGTTATGGCAATACTCCCGAACTCCCGCCCCAGTACTGGGTGGCGTCGAGGTGATCTCACCAACAACTGCATAAAAGAGATTTTCGATGTCGGCGAAACTCAGGTATTCCAGAACTGCAACGATAAAATTGTGACGACAACACCTCGGAGCTCAACTCCCCGGGACACTGCCACAACCCCTAAATGTCAGGAGGCACCAAGAACAATGTTCTCGTCACAAAACCATCGGAACGATTCCAAGATACCCGCGTGATCCTAAAATTTTTTAGTGAAATTTGAGGAGAGAAGAGTCAAAACTTCTACGTCAGGAGGCCTCACCAGAGCGACGAAGGGACTGAGGAGTAAAAAGAATCCTACTCTCCGATATATATAATCCTAAGACTCAAAACATTTTTGTTCTAGACTCAACAACGCCAGCGATTCGATCAAGCAGGGGGCTCCTAAGTCGGGGATGGCTCTGATTACCAACTTGTAACGCCCACGATGCGGCTATATCTCCCACGTGTCGAGGCACGACTTAGAGGCATAACCGCATTGTGGTTTTGTCGCAAGAAGGGTCATCTTCACACAATCCCATGTAATGAACAAGAATGGGATAACGAGAGTTGGCTTACAATCGCCACTTCACACAATACATAAATTAATTCATACATCATCCAAAATCCACACATAGACCGACTACGGTCAAATCCAAATGAAAATAAGATAACCCCAAATGCTAGATCCCCGATCGTCCCAACTGGGCTCCACTACTGATCATCAGGAAAGAAACATAGTAACGACCACGTTCCTCGTCGAACTCCCACTTGAGCTCGGTTGCGTCATCTGCACTGGCATCGTCGGCACCTGCAACTGTTTTGGTAGAATCTGTGAGTCACGAGGACTCAGCAATCTCACACCCGCGAGATCAAGACTATTTAAGCTTATAGGAAAGGATGGTGTAATGAGGTGGAGCTGCAGCAAGCACTAAGCATATATGGTGGCTAACATACGCAAATGAGAGCGAGAAGAGAAGCAACGCAACGGTCGCGAAGCTAGAAATGATCAAGAAGTGATCCTGAAACTACTTACGTTCATGCATAACTCAAACCGTGTTCACTTCCCGGACTCCGCCGAGAAGAGACCATCACGGCTACACACACGGTTGATGTATTTTAATTAAGTCAAGTGACAAGTTCTCTACAACCGGACATTAACAAATTCCCATCTGCCTCATAACCGCGGGCACGGCTTTCGAAAGATAATACCCTGCAGGGGTGTCCCAACTTAGCCCATTATAAGCTCTCACGGTCAACGAAGGATAAACCTTCTCCCGGAAGACCCGATCAGTCTCGGAATCCCGGTTTACAAGACATTTCGACAATGGTAAAACAAGACCAGCAAAGCCGCCCGAATGTGCCGACAAATCCCGATAGGAGCTGCACATATCTCGTTCTCAGGGCACACCGGATGAGCAGTCCGTACAACTAAAACCAGGCCTCAAGTTTCCCCGAGGTGGCGCTGCAAGGGCTCTAGTTTGGACCAGCACTCAGAGGAACACTGGCCCGGGGGTTTAAATAAAGATGACCCTCGGGCTCGCGAAAACCCAAGGGAAAAAGGCTTAGGTGGCAAATGGTAAAACCAAGGTTGGGCCTTGCTGGAGGAGTTTTATTCAAGGCGAACTGTCAAGGGGGTCCCATAAATCACCCAACCGCGTAAGGAACGCAAACTCAAGGAACATAATACCGGTATGACGGAAACTAGGGCGGCAAGAGTGGAACAAAACACCAGGCATAAGGCCGAGCCTTCCACCCTTTACCAAATATATAGATGCATTAATTAAATAAGAGATATTGTGATATTCCAAAATATCCATGTTCCAACATGGAACCAACTTCAACTTCACCTGCAACTAGCAACGCTATAAGAAGGGCTGAGCAAAAGCGGTAACTTAGCCAAACAACGGTTTGCTAGGAAAGGATGGTTAGAGGCTTGACATGGCAATATGGGAGGCATGATATAGCAAGTGGTAGGTAGCGCAGCATGGCAATAGAACGAACAACTAGCAAAGCAAAGATAGAAGTGATTTCGAGGGTATGGTCATCTTGCCTGCAAGGTTCTCAGAGTTGTCGAAAGCTTGATCCTCGTAAGCGTACTCAACAGGTTCCTCGTTCACGAACTCGTCTCCCGGCTCTACCCACAGCAAGAACACAAGCAATGGAACCACAATCAATCACGGGAAATGCACAAAGCAACATGATGCAATACATGATGATATGCGAGATATGATATGCGATGCATATGCGTGCTCCGGAAGCAAAAGGATGAACAAGGCAGTAACTTGGCAAATCAAGTATGCCACTAGAAAGATGAGAAGATTTCGTTCGAAATCGATATAAAGATCATCGGGAACGGATGCACGGTTTGCAAATGGCAAGCAAAACAAGAATGACACGAATCTGCATTAACAGCATGATAGCACTTAGAATACATCAAGTAACTATGCTACATCACTCCATAATTGCAACCAAGGGCATGGATGGATAGAGCACAACTATATCTACAAAAAATCCTTACTGAACATCACCAAAAGGAGCATGGATCTCTCTGTAGACACATGGATACATAGCAACAAAATACCAGCAGTAACAGACTGAAATTACTAAGTTCCTGAAAACAGAAACATCACGAAGCCTAGTTTGCATGCTTGTGCTAGTCACCACATAGATCACAAAAATACATGGCATACACCTTTGTAAATATGGCATGGCATAGATCGAAACACCTGTAGAGGTCATGCCCATAAGATGCACACATCAAATGCAACAAAAATAACAAATCACCAAGTTCTGATAAGTAACAGCAGTTAACAGCATATAGCACTCTTGCATCAGAGATTTGGGCATCAAGATGGACTCAAATGAACATTGCATAATGGAACAAAATGAAGAGCATCTCGAGGCGAACATTTCGATATCTCATGCATGCAAAACGGAGCAGTAGGCAGAGAGTTATGATGCAATGAATTGAGCAACATATTGTAAAAAATCTTTGGGACTTGGAAGAATTTGTGGGGGGGGGGGGGAAGGTCAACCTCCAGTGTGGATCTGGATCGGGGCTCGGGCTCGCCGGAGATCGGGCTTGCTGGCCGGAGTAGAGGCGGCGGCCGGCGGAGGAGAGGAGGCGTGCGGCGGCGGCGGTGGGTGGCATGCGGCGGCGGGGCGCGGCGCTGGCGCGGAACGGCGGAGGAGTGGGGCGAGGTCGACGGGCGCGGCGGCGCCGGCGTGGTGCCGCGGGCGGCCGGCGCGGGAGGCGCGGGATCTGGCCCGGGGCGGCCCGGGGAGGGCTCCCCGTGGGCCTAGCGGGCCTGCGGCGGAGGAAGACGGCGGCGCCCACGTGGCGCGCTCTGGTTGGTCGGGCGCGGCGGCGGGATTTCGTCCGGCTCGGGCCGGACACGTCCGGCTGCGGAGAGGGGAAGGGGACTAGGGTTTCGCCCGAAATTTCGGAGGGGGAGGTGTATTTATAGGTAGAGGGAGCTAGAAGACTCCAAATGGAGTGCGGTTTTCGCCCACATGATCGTGATCGAATGACCGAGAGCATGGAGGTGACTTAGAGGGGTTTCGGACTGTTTGGAGGGGGGGGTTTTGATGCCACACACAAAAGGACTTTGCGGTTACCCGGTTAACCGTTGGAGCATCAAACGACCTCCAAATGGAACGAAACTTGACAGATGGTCTACCGGTGGTGTACCAAGGCCACTTGGCAAACCTCGGTCCATTCCGAGAACGTTTAACACCCGCTCACGAAAAGAAACGAAAGGGGTGCGCCGGTGCACGTGGGAGTGCCGGATAGCAAAACGGACAACGGGGAAAATGCTCGGATGTATGAGACGAACACGTATGCAAATGAGATGCACTTTTTGACATGATATGAGATGCATGACATGAACAAAATGCAAAACGAAAAACAAAACCCGACCACGGAGGGAATATCATAACACATAGCCCAAAATGGCAAGAGTTGGAGTTACAAATATGGAAAGTTATATCCGGGGTGTTACAATACCCTACTTCCTGCTTGATTGATCTTGATGAATATGAGTATTACAAGAGTTGATCTACCACGAGATCGTAATGGCTAAACCCTAGAAGCCTAGCCTGTATGACTATGGTAATGAGTATGTCCTTTCCGGACTAAACCCTTCGGTTTATATAGACACCGGGGGGTCTAGGGTTACATCGAGTCGGTTACATAGGAAGGAATCTTCATAGTTGATCGCCAAGCTTGCCTTCCACGCCAAGGAGAGTCCTATCCGCACATGGGTACAGTCTTCGGCCTTCGTGTCTTCACATTCCATCAGTACGGTTCATGGATAACAGGCCGGACGCCCGAGGACCCCTTAGTCCAGGACTCCCTCAGTAGCCCCTGAACCAGTCTTCAATAGCGAGGTGTTCGACACACAAATTGTCTTCGGCATTGCAAGGCGGGTTCCTCCTTTAATGATTTCCATGTAATGTATTCGGCCGTAGATTCAATGTCTCCCCTCGGCTTCTGCGCGTTAATAACCTCGTCTTCCACGTGTCGAGCAAATGCGGGAGGTTAGGGTATTTTTGCAAATAACACCCCGTTTAGGCCAGGAAGAGCGCCTATTTAAAGAGATCGGATCTTAGATCCATTCAGCACCCCGCGGAGAAAATCCCCAAAGTATACTAGGAGAAGCCATTCCAACATGGCAAGCATTCCCAGTTCCTCCTTTGACTTAGAGAGAGGCGAGTGGGAGAGGTGCTCAGTGGCCCACAGCCAATTAGGGAAGCTGCAAACGCAGGGATTTCTCCCCCCTGCAGATCTGGTCCCTGTTCGAGCAGGGATAGCCTCCCTTAACGGTGAGACCCAGGCGCAGGATTTTCCCAATCCATCCGGGGGGAGCGAGTTTGTTTCGTCCCTTATCTCCTAAGGGGCGTTGGGTTTCCAATCCATCCGTTCCTCCGGGGGCTTCTGGTATACTATGGCCTTCAGCTGCATAACTTTACTCCCGCCTCCATTCTGCATATTGCGGGCTACGTCGCTTTGTGCGAACTGTTCCTGGGCATTGAGGTCCATTTCAAACTGTGGAGAAAGTTGTTCTGTCTTGTCCCGCGCAACCACCAGGGGTCAATATTTGAAGTGGGCGGAGCTGAAGTATGGCGCGTTGCCGATACCGTATACCTGTCCAGCACACCAAGGAAGGCATCTGAAGAATGGCCTTCCGAATGGTTCTATATAGAGGACGTCGCTCTTCCCGACCCAGTTCGCAAGGGTCTCCCGGAATTTGCAAGCGTTCCGCTGAAGAAACGTCACAGCTGGCGTCCCCGATGTCTTGAAGAGGAGGACAGTGCGGAAGTTCGTCAACTCCTGGGCAAGATAAGGATGCTTGCCCAGTCCGGTTTTACAATAGTAGAGGTAATGGCGACCTCCATAGTGCGAGGGGTTCAGCCACTTCAATACAGAGGGCTCCCAATGTGGCACTACAATGGGGAGGATGATGCCTCCCGTTGTGGTCGGAAAGGTCCGGACACCCCCGCCGCTCTAGCCAAGATACTAGCCGAGCTGTTCAAAGGGGAGGAAGAAGAATTTCTCAGCATCAATCGCAGAGACGGGTACTCCATGTACAACCCTCCCAGCTGGGTCAGTCCTAACCCCTTTGCTTTTATTCACTCCGCTCTCTTAGCCATTTTTAACGAATTCCCAATCCGTTTATTTTGAAACAGCACTGGCGAAAGGTAACCGAGGGGCTTAATAGCTCTGCCCCACAGCCGGAGAACCACAACCGGGAGCTTGATCCTGGGTTTGAAGAGGACCCGGATATCTTCGTGGTTCTCGCGGAAGGGGTGTTTTACCAGGCGAGCTATGACGGCACAGAAGTGGCCATCATCGCCGATTATCCTGGTCTTCTTCCAGCTTCCCACGTAAGTAATCAGGATAAATCCCCCTCGAAAGAGTTTCCTCGCACTACCTCACCCACCGCACTGTCTCTTGCTTCGAAGGGGAGGCGTTCGGCACGTCATGCTACGTCAGGGATGACTCCAAGAAGAGTGGCTCCCACGGCGAGCAAGGCCTCGAAAAGGAAGGTCGGCGAAGACAAGGCCGGTCCTTCGTTGAAGAGGTACGGATTTGAAGGTATGCTTTAGCAGTCGTACCCAACCGTGATTGTTATGTTGGTCCTGTATCAGGAAAAAGGTTCGCCGGACTATGTCCAGGGATCCGGCCGGTCGCACTCCCAACAACCGGGATTTAGATCCCACCTGAGATGTGGGGGCCGCTATGGGGACAACGCCGGACTGTCCTTCGGCCAAGGGTTCGAAAGATATGTCCGTTACCAACTCGGAAGTAGAGAGCGCCATGAATCATCGGCGCTACAGGGCTGTCTTACGAGACCCCAAGTTCTCAGAAGAGGCATTCAATGCCTTCAGCTCGGCTGACGCATACATCCGAGCTGCTCGAGATGGGCTTAGAAAAGCCACAAAGCAACATTTGACAGATGTGCAGGTAAGTTTTCTTTGTTTGAAAAGGATAACCATATGCCCGTAGCCCCCGAGACTGAAAGTAGTTGGTACAACTGATTTAAGGATCATTGTATAACCAGGTCCTTACAGAGAAGAATGCCCTGCTAGCCCAAGAGCTGGAGCAGTGTCGGGCATAGCTAAATGCTGCTACCGCCGAACTGGAAAACTTCAAGAAGGCATCTTCTGGTAACATTCCCCTCCATTGAGGAACAATAATTTTATACCAACTGTACTAATACTGTTGCTGATCACAAAATAGGATCGCCAGATCAACTTGAAGAGAAGTTGACGGTCGCCCAAACGGGAGAGAAAGAGGCGAAAAGGCTACACGCCGCAGGCGAGCGTGTGCTGACCCGAGTCAGAGGGGAGAAAAGCAAGCATCAGGATTCCAACACTACATTGGGCGAGGAATTGAAAGATGTGTGGGCCCAGCTAGCCGACTCTGTGAAGGAGAACAAGAAGCTACGGGGCGGCATATTCAGTATGCGTCTGAACTATCTTTAGAGTAGTTCGGAGATAAATGGAACTGATATAGTTATGATTGCAGGTATATTGACGGGCCGTCCTGAAGAGGAGGTGTCCTGATCATCAAGTGATCTACTACAAGGGCTGTCGCAAGAGCACGAACAGGCTTGGCTGGCGATGCGGAGTGTTGTCAAGGCCCTATGGCCATCCGCCTCCCCTCCAGGAACTATGGAGAAGCTTGTAGAGTTGTTCAAAGGAGCGCAGCGGCGTATCCGACTATGGAAGATATCGGCCTGCCGAGAGGGTGCGCGAGAGGCCTGGGCCATGGTGAAAACGCGATATACCAAGCTGGATCCTAATCACATGGCCCGTGTCGGACCGCTAGGGTCGAATGGGGAAGAAATTCCCATTAGTTTAGTATATGACCAAGTAGAGGTGGCCGCCAAATATTCCCAATAGGATTGTAAGTTAGAACGCCTGTTGGATGGTGTAGAGGAGGAAGTGTTTGAGTCCAAGTGACTATGTACTTTCCTTGATATATGTAACTCTAGCTGAATTGTATAGCATTTGTCATGGCAGACCTTTTCACTTCAACCTCCGGACCCGAAGGTGCGGAGTGTTTCCGAATACCCGCACGGCCGAATAGACCAGGGTATGAGTGGAAACTAGGCGTAGGGGTCATAGTTGCTTGAACAGACAAGTTGTATCCGACTAGCTATGTTATATTACATTGAGATTGTAAGAAACATCTTCTAGAGAGAATAGTTCCGTTAAGGGTTCCTTTCCCTGGGTGTGCATGCATTAGTGTACATGTCCAAATTGTGATGTGAAAATCATAGTGTGTATAACTTCTGGGGGTTCACAATGGAGTGAGTGCAAAAAACATCTTTAATTCACCGACCGAATATTCCCTTAAGAACGCTAGCTTTCGGCTTCACCCAATCTGAGGTACACATCCGGATGACCCAGCAGTAACAATCGCAGAGGTGCTCCCTTTATGCCCTAGCCGAACTAATGGGAACGTAGGGCATAAGCACAGGAGCCACGCAACCCAGCTTGGCCAAAACTTAAGTCATATCGATGCATGTAGTGGCGAAGAAAAGGTACATATGGAAAAACGCATATGTGAAG
The DNA here is from genome assembly GCF_018294505.1 of Triticum aestivum. Lineage (NCBI taxonomy): Eukaryota > Viridiplantae > Streptophyta > Magnoliopsida > Poales > Poaceae > Triticum > Triticum aestivum. Next base: position 211,440,707 of record NC_057811.1, on the reverse strand, counting down.
AGCTTGATGCTCAAAAAATAATAAAAAACTTCTGTCCGAGAAGCCCCCAGGTATAATGGGCATACATATTTAAAGATGTATGCATCAGGGGTGTGCGGTCTAGCCGTACGAGAGCTTTAAAGCGAGAAAAAAAAGAATAATCGGAAAAGAGAGAAAATAATGGAAACTACAAGGGGGAAGGAGACGGACAAAGAGTTCGGCGCTAGGCATAGAATCTTCGGAGTCTGGCCGTGTTCCAGGGGTTCGGCTCGAGGCGATGGTCTGATGCATCACGAAGACGGTATGCTCCTCCGGTGAGAACTTCGTCAATTATGAATGGACCCTCCCATTTGGGCTTGAGTTTGTCCTTTTTCTTCTCCGGCAGGCGTAGAACGAGTTCGCCAACGTTGTAAGTCTTGGCCCATACTTCTCTGCTTTGATATCTTCGAGCCTGTTGTTGGTAAAATGTTGAACGGGCTTTTGTGACATCGCGCTCCTCCTCCAGGGCATCTAGGTTGTCCTGCCGATCAAGCTTGGCTTCTCTTTCTTCGTACATACGCACTCGAGGTGAGTCGTGAATAATATCGCAGGGCAACACAGCCTCCGCGCCATAAACCATGAAGAAAGGTGTGTATCTGGTAGTACGGTTGGGCGTGGTCCGCAGCCCCCAGAGTACAGAGTCGATCTCCTCAACCCAGTGCTTGTCTGATTCTCTCAAAGACCACACTAATCTGGGCTTGATGCCACTCATAATAAGACCATTGGCTCATTCGACTTGACCGTTGGTTTGCGGGTGGTAGACGGAGGCGTAATCGAGTTTAATGCCAAGATTAGTACACCAGGTTTTCACCTCGTCGGCTGTGAAATTAGAGCCGTTGTCGGTGATGATGCTGTGTGGGACACCATAACGGTGCACAACACCGGATATGAATTCTATCACCGGCCCGGACTCAGCCATTTTGACCGGTTTAACCTCTTTCCACTTAGTGAATTTGTCCACCATGACCAGCAGATATTTTCTCTTATGGCTTCCGCCTTTAAGGGGTCCAACCATATCCAGTCCACAGACCGTGAAAGGCCAAGTAATGGGGATAGTTTGTAAGGCAGTTGGGGGCATATGGCTTTGGTTGGCGAAGAGTTGGCATCCGACGCAGCATTGGACAAGGTCCTGCTGAGGGAGTCCTGGATTAGGGGGTCCTCGGACGGCCGGACTATATACTTTAGCCGGACTGTTGGACTATGAAGATACAAGATTGAAGACTTCGTCCCATGTCCGGATGGGGCTCTCCTTGGCGTGGAAGGCAAGCTTGGCAATACGGATATGTAGATCTCCTCCCTTGTAACCGACCCTGTGTAACCCTAGCCCCCTCCGGTGTCTCTATAAACCGGAGGGTTTAGTCCGTAGGACAACAACAATCATACCATAGGCTAGCTTCTAGGGTTTAGCCTCTACAATCTCGTGGTAGATCAACTCTTGTAATACTCATATCATCAAGATCAATCAAGCAGGAAGTAGGGTATTACCTCCATCGAGAGGGCCCGAACCTGGGTAAATATCGTGTCCCCTGCCTCCTGTTACCATCCGCCTTAGACGCATAGTTCGGGACCCCCTACCCGAGATCCGCCGGTTTTGACACCAACATTGGTGCTTTCATTGAGAGTTCCACTGTGCCGTCACCGTAAGGCTTGATGGCTCCTTCGATCATCGGCAACGATGCGATCCGGGGTGAGGTTTTCCTCCCCGGACAGATCTTCGTATTCGGCGGCTTCGTACTGCGGGCCAACTCGCTTGGCCATCTGGAGCAGATCGAGAGCTAGAACCCTGGCCATTAGGTCAGGTTTGGAAACTTGAACTATACTGCCGATATCCGCGGAGACTCGATCTTCGACGGATTCGAGCCCATGTCAGGTGCGCCGCACAATCACGACGAGCATGACTTAACTCCGCCGTCAGACAGTGTTCGGGAGATCACACCTGCAACTACTCCGGCCCTCAATCCGGAACAAATCGTGCCATCTGAGGATGGGTGGTTAGACCCCACCACGGAGGCCACACTCTCGGTGGCGATAGAGCCGAATACTGACTTCACCTCCTACGAGAGCCGTGTTGCCGAACCATTGGATTCGTCCCCGGCCACGGGCTCCGAGCCGCTAGCATCTATGCCTGTCGAATCTGATTGGGCACCGATCATGGAGTTTACCTCCGCGGATATCTTTCAGCACTCGCCTTTTGGCGATGTGCTAAATTCATTAAGGTCTCTTTCCTTGTCAGGAGAACCTTGGCCGAACTATGTCCGGCTAGAATGGGATACGGACGACGAAGAAATTCGCTCCCCACCCACCACCCACTTAGTAGCCACTGTCGATGATTTAACCGACATGCTCGAATTCGATTACGAAGACATCGACGGTATGGACGACGATGCAGGAGACGAACAGGAACTACCGCCCACAGGGCACTGGACAGCCACCTCATCACACGATATATACATGGTGGATAAACCCAAAGAAAACAATGACGAGGAACGGAAGGATGCAGCGAAGGATAGCTCCCTCGAGAAGCAACCAAAGCGATGGCGTAGGCGCCGCTCCAAATCCCGCCTCAGCAAAAACAGCGATAACAGCACAAGAGAAAATAACACCTCAGTCGACTCCAGAGGAAATGACGACAACGTTGACCCAGCGATAGAGCAGGATGAACCAGCAAACAGCGAACATAGTACGGAGCAGCTGTCCGAACACATCGACGCCGAGGATAAAGCTCATCAACCTCTCTCCGGAGAGGAAAACAGTTCGGACGACGACGCACATGTCATCCCGGAAAGGCACTTGGAACAAGAGAACCTCCGTAGAAGGCTTATTGCCACCGTGAGGAGTCTAAAGAAGCAGAAGCAAAGGCTTAAAGCCGCGCAGAATACGATGAACAGTAGATGGAACAAAGTGCTCGACACTGAAGAAAAGTATGGTGGTAGTTGCCATACAAAGAGCTATCCAAAGCGCAAGCTGTTGCCTGAGTTCGATGATGAGGCCGTAGAGCCTACACAGCCGAAGAATAAAATGGCTGATCAGCCGGATCGACCACCTCGTGGCCGCGATAGGGCGGCTAACGAGGCCGCACATAAGTCAACACACGATTTACGTGGGGACTTGCCCCAAAAATCCAGTATGACCAGGTCCATCTATGGATCTAGGAAGCGCGCTCCGGCACAAAATCAAAACCGAGCACTACAACCGTCCGAACGCCATGATACATCCAAATACAGGGGTGCCGCACACCCCCTATGCTTCACTGATGAGGTACTGGATCATGAATTTCCAGAGGGATTCATGCCCGTGAACATAGAGGCGTACGACGGAACGACAGACCCTGGGGTCTGGATTGAGGACTTCATGCTCCATATCCGTATGGCTCGCGGAGACGATCTCCACGCCATTAAATACCTGGCCCTCAAGCTGAAAGGACCAGCTCGGCACTGGCTGAAGAGCCTCCCCGAAAATTCAATTGGAAGTTGGGAGGAGCTTGAGGATGCTTTTAGGGTCAATTTTCAAGGGACTTATGTCCGACCTCCGGACGTAGACAATTTAAGTCATATAATTCAACAGCCCGGAGAGTCAGCCTGAAAGCTTTGGAACAGATTTCTCACTAAGAAGAACCAAATCGTCGATTGCCCGGACACCGAAGCCTTAGCAGCTTTCAAACACAGCGTTCGCGATGAATGGCTCGCCAGACACCTCGGCCAAGAAAAACCAAGGACAATGGCAGCCCTAACAAGCCTCATGACCCGCTTTTGCGCGGGCGAAGATAGCTGGCTGGCTCGTAGTAGCACCAGCGACCCAGGCACATCTGAAGTCAGGGATGGTAATGGAAAACCATGACGCAGTAAAAGCAAGCATCGAAATAATGAAGATAGCCCAGCCAACACGGCGATAAACGCCGGTTTCAGGGGCTCTCGACCCGGTCAGCGGAAGAAGCCTTTCAAAGGCAACAGAGATGGACCGTCCAGCCTCAACAAGATTCTAGACAAATTATGTCAGATCCACGGCACCTCCGATAAACCTGCAAATCACACCCACAGAGAATGCTGGGTCTTCAAGCACGCCGGCAAGCTAAACCCCAAACACAAGGGGAGGGAGACACCAAGTGAAGACGAGGATGAGCCTCGTCAGCAAAGCACTGGGGGACAGAAAAAATTCCCACCAGAGGTCAAAACAGTGAACATGATTCACGTAACAGAAAGAAAGAGCAAACATGCACTCCAAGACACATGCGCCGTAGAGCCCGTCACCCCTAAGTTCAACCCTCGGTTGAACCGCCCAATCACTTCTGATCACAAGGATCACCTGACAAGTATCCGGCACGGAGGATTGGCTGCCTTGGTGCTAGACCAAATTATCGACGGATACCATCTCACCCAAGTCCTCATGGACAGCGGCAGTAGTCTTAATCTGATATATCAGGACACAGTCCGCAAAATGGGGATAGACCCGACAAGAATCTGCCAAAGTACTACTACCTTTAAAGGGGTAATACCAGGCCCAGAGGCCCGCTGTACGGGCTCTCTAGTACTAGAGGTTGTATTCGGTTCTCCCGACAACTTCCGAAGTGAAAAGTTAACCTTCGACATCACTCCATTCCGAAGCGGCTATCAAGCACTACTCGGAAGAACAGCTTTCGCTCATTTTAATGCAGTACCGCATTACGCTTCTCTTAAGCTTAAGATGCTCGGTCCCCGCGGCATCATTACAGTTAGCGGAAATATTGAGCGCTCCTTACGCGCGAAAGAATGTGTGGCGGCTTTAACAGCCGAACACTAAACGGCCCCTCCAACCAGAATAAATGATCGGCCGTCAAGACCGTGGACACGGCTAGACGAGTCTGGCGCATTAATATATGTAACAGCTTAGATAAACCTGAGATTGGTTTGATGGTTATACCCCCATAGGCGGTACCAGGGGCTTCCCGCATGTAAAAAGGACTAGTTCGGCTCGACTTTACTTATCTTGAATTTTAATGGTTTATTGAGAATAACCAGTTTTTCGCACGACAACTTTCACCTAAGTTCTTCTCTTTTACAGATGACAATCGTGCTACACCCTTCCAGGATACGGCACAACGGAGACACAGGCGCAGACGTGTAGCAGGGACCCGCTCAAAGGTTTCTTTTTGGGATAATTAGATTTATGCCCCTAGTTATGTCCCACTCAGCTGTTTTACCCCTAATTTCCAAAAGTCACTGCTTCTGTCCAAGTCACTTCTCTCCTCTTATGCTTTTGCCCTTTGACCGTTTGATCGTCAGTTTGAAAACTTCATAAATAATTCATACTAAATCAAAAAAATGCAAATAAGATACCAAAATGTTCGAAAAACATCACCTATATGTCAGTGTCATTTGTATTCATGAAAAAAATGTTTGAAAGTGCCCATCCGAGTTTTAGCTCTTATGCTTCCACCATGAATAGTAAAATCTAAAAAAATTCAGAAAATTCAAAACAAAATTTGGTGACAAAGAATGACAAATGTTTTAAGTGTTTGCCAAGTTTCATCAGGGAATGACATTCGTGGGTGCCCCAGCAAAAAAACAATGAGCACTCCAAAACAGATTTTTTTTGCCACGACTTCCACGAATGTCGTTCCCTGATGAAACTTGGCAGGCACTTAGAACATTTGTCGTTCTTTCCCACCATATTTTTTTTTGAATTTTTTTGAATTTTTTTAGATTTTACTATTCATGGTGGTCTCAAAAGAGCTAAAACTTGGATGTGCATTTTGCAACACTTTTGTCATGAATGCAAATAACACTGACATATAGGTGATGTTTTTCTGAACATTTTGGTATCTTATTTGTATTTTTCTGATTTAGTATGAATTAGATATGAAGTTTTCAAACTGATGGTCAAACGGTCAAAGGGCAAAAGCATAAGAGGAGCAAAGTGACTTGGACAGAACCGGTGACTTTTGGAAATTAGGGGTAAAACAGACGAGTGGGACACAACTAGGGGCATAAATCTAATTATCCCTTTCTTTTTAGATTAAGACCCTGTGTAAACCTTTTTTACTGTCTTTTGTTTCTTCACATCCTCCGGATACTCAGTATAGCCGAGAAGGATGCTGACGTTATTGGCATTTCGCCACGTCAGAATATTGCACGTACCTAGACACTCGGGGTTCATTATCAACGGCGTTACTCAGCCCGGTACATGTTGTAAACACCAAATACCTTAGGGAGTGTTCGGCGTCGCGAGTTTGACCTTATATGCATCAGCTCCCAATCATGTCTTTGGTCAAATGTTGGGTTTTCCCGGCTCCCGTGTTTTGCTACCTTACGTTCCGCTCTATCAGCTAAGGTGGCACCGGGACAACTACTGCGATGGTGCCTTGGTTCATCCGGATGAGCACCTCAGTAGAGAAAGCCGAAAACTGACTGTTATGATAAAGCGCGAGACTGGTCAACCAGTCGATGACTTAACGGAATCTTCGGGATTCCTCTGCATTAACGAAGGGCCGGTTTTCCCGGTCATGTACGTACGCGCCCCAAATTCGGATGAGTGCGGAAATACCAGGGGCTATATAGTAGCCCCACTGTCAAACTCCTATGGTCAAGTGGAAGTGTTAAAGCAATATAGTCTGATTGCCTCGTTCGCCGCGCTACCACCTCCCTAATGGACCAAGACGTTGGATCAAGTGTGAAGACGCGCTTTTGCGAACACCCCCGCATTATATGCGTGGGGGCTGAAGCCAATGACTGCAAACTTTCAGGTTATATATATACATAAACGACCGCACAAGAGGCATAATAATACTTTCAGGAAAAAGTATAAACACAGCCTTTATAATTAAAATAACATTGTTCTTACAATGGGGATACATGTCACTAGAACATGATACTCTTCGAGCACTGAGCCTCTATTAAACGAGCGCCTTCGAGAACTTCAAAGTAGTGCTTGGCCGATGATCGGCCTACGGCCGAACTCTGGGTTGCAATAGCGGTGGCCTCCATCTCTGCCCAGTATGTCTTGACACGGGCAAAAGCCATCCGCGCACCCTCTATGCACGCCGACCTCTTCATAGCGTCGATATGCGGCACAGCACCAAGGAATCGTTGCACTAAGCCAAAATAACTATTTGGCCTTGGTCCTTCCGGCCAAAGATGATCCACAACAGACCTCATGGCAAGCCCGGACAACCTATGGAGCTCGGCCCACTCGGTCATTCGCTCATTTAACAGCAGCGGCCGCACCGGAACATTGAACTGCGACCAGAATAGCTTTTCCACTCCGTGATCTTTTTGATCTTTGAAAAACTCGGTCGCATCAGCAGCACTCGCTGCCAAATCCGCGTATGCGTCTGCAGAACTCCATAATTGATCAAGAGGGGCATACTTAGGATCTCCGAACTTAGTCCGCAACAAAAAGGGCTTCCCGGCCGCGATATCTCCGGCTTGACGTAGCTCCTCCTTCACCGCTCTAATTTTCGAGCAGGCATCCTTGGCTGCTACCATGGCTTTCTCCAGGTCTGCCGTCTTTGTTTGGCTTTCCTTTTCAAGAAGCTCATAACGGTCGGCGGCGTCTTTCAATGCAATAACCATCTTGGCTATTCGCTCTTTGCTCTCGCAATGTGCAGCCTGTTCGGCTCTTAACTCTTCGACCGCCTTTAGGGCGGCCGCATCATTCCTCCTGGCTTGTTCCTTGGCTCGGGCAAGTTCCGCCCGAAGGGTCTCCACGGCGGCAGTTCCATCTGCCGTCACAGCATATTATAGATACTAGCATTATGCTCCTCTTACATATGTGGACCATCGGAGAATTCATACCCTGTGCCTCGTCAAGCCGCTTGTTTACAAGCACGATGTCGGCATCTGCCGCATCAAGTTGTCGCTTCAGCTCGGCAAACTCACCAGTCCGGCTAGCCACCGGACCTTCAGCCACCTGCACATGAAGGCGGCATGATTATTACCTGGGACTATGATCCTCTTTTTGCCGCCGTTTTCAACAGCAACCAGAGTCTCAGGGGCTACTATCTGCATAGGGCACACCTAGCGTGTGCGGTACCATCAAAAACATATACTACTTTGTGTACCTCAAAGCCTCTCAGTAGGCTCATAAAAGCTTCATGCAACCCGCTTTCGGTGGATGAAATCCTCTCAACCACCATACCCATTAGCGTACGATGCGCTTCTGAGATAGCCGCTTGCTCCAGAAGATTCATCAGTGTGTCGGGTCACGGACCGGACAGTCCCGGCCTCTTTGTGTTGCTCTCCTTAGGAGCCGAATACTCCGGACTTCGGGTGGCCGAAGGGTTACCCTCTGGCCTTGGCGGATCAGGAGAAATCCTCCGTGACGACACCTCAGGGTCGCCCGCCTCATGAGGCGGGGAGGCATGGGGAGGTGTTTCGCTCTCCATCATCTCCGGAAGAAGATCCCCCGAAGACGAACTCTGTCGAGAAGGGCTACGATCCGAACTACAAGACATATGCTTCGGTTATTTTCCTCATAAATAAAGCAGGATATTTTTACTATGGAGTACTTTTGTTTACTTACAGCTTGGTGGAGGGCTGATCCCCTTGCGGGCACTGTGCGGTAAGGGTACCCTCTGGGGCAGGACCCTCTGGCGAAGATTTCTTCCCTTGTTTGGAAACCATTGTTTCCAAGTCTTTAGAGGCGGTCCTCTTCCTTCCCTGGGGAGAGGGAATTTCAGATTCTTCTCCCCAGATATCCTCCTTCACAGAGGCGCTAATTCCCCCGGTTTGGATGAATAATAAGTGAGGCCCGCTTTTAGCCTCTTTATTCCCCCCTTTATCTTCCCCTGAGGGCGCTTGATAAGGCGCAAGCTCAAGCATTCTGGCCAGTATTGGATCTGCTGAGCCTTCGGGAAGGGGGGGCGAACACCTGATCATCTTCGCCTTTTTTACCCAGTCCTGGTCAAAGAGCGACTTTTCAAAATGATGTTGTGATAAATAAAGAGACAAAGTGTTCGGCTGAAGGACAACTTAGTTGGGTATCTGGACGATTGCAGCTCAGACCCGCATCCTCGGTGGTGTCCGGACACTTTATTTGTGGTCCGAAGAACAATCTGTACATCTCTTCGAGCGTCGTGCCGAGGAAGTGCTGAATAGCTCGCGGTCCTTCCGGGTTGAACTCCCACATACGGAGAGGTCGACGTTTGCAAGGTGGGACTCGACGAACTAGCATGACTTGCATTACCGTGACCAGGCTGACATCTCTCTCGAGGAGATCTCGGATGCGACTCTGCAATATCGGCACATCATTTACTGGCCCCCAGTCCAGCCCCTTGTTGATCCATGACGTCAGTTGTGGTGGGGGCCCGAGCGAAAGGCAGGGGCGGCCAGCCACTTAGTATCGCGGGGAGCTGTGATGTAAAACCACTCCCGTTGCCATAAGCTGGATACCTCCGGGAAGGAACCCTTTGGCCATGGAACATCGGCGCCTTTGCTTATTACGGCTCCTCCGCATTCTGCGTGTCGCCCGTTAATCGCCTTCGGCTCCACATTAAAGGTCTTGAGCCACAAGCCGAAGTGTGGGGTGACGTGGAGGAAGGCCTCACACACGACGATGAACGACGAGATGTGAAGGATGGAATCCGGGGCCAGGTCATGGAAATCCAGCCCATAATAGAACATGAACCCCCTAACAAAGGGATCTAGACTAAGGCCTAGCCCTCGGAGGAAGTGAGAGACGAATACGACGCTCTCGCCGGGTTCGGGAGTGGGAATGACCTGCCCTCGAGCGGGTAGCCTGTGCGAGATTTCAGCGGTCAGATACCTGGCTTCTCTTAGCTTCTTGATGTCCTCCTCTGTGACAGAGGAGGGCATCCACTGACCTTGAAGGTTGGATCCGGACATGATTGAAGGTCCGAAGTGCCTAGCCTGAGCCTTGGGTGTTGGAACTCGAGGTGGGGGAAGGGTTCGATTGAGTACGAGAAGAAAAGGACAGGCCTTGACCTCTTTATAAAGAGGGTGAATATCAAGCGTCCTCCACATGGCCGTTTGGAACTTGCCTAAAATCGAGGAGTCATACCAATGGACACGACTGGGTTACCCATATCCATATTGATGAGAATCCCGTAATAAGGGGAACACGATCTGTGCTTCGACAAGACATGCCAATAAAACCGCCTCGCGAAACATGCAGTGGCAGGCTGGTTGAGAAAAACGGTTCGAATAATGACCAGGCCGTGGTGTGATGTCACGTTATGAAAAGTTGTCAGCGGATTAGATTTGTGGAAATATTATTCTCTCTACGGTGGTATGTGGAATTTGTTTTGCAGAGCCGGACACTATCCATGTGTTCAAAATCTTCTATGGAGTATTCAGAGGAAGAACCCGCCTTGCAATGTCGAAGACAATCTACGCGCCGGACTCGTCGTCATTGAAGCCTGGTTCAAGGGCTACTGAGGGAGTCCTGGATTAGGGGGTCCTCGGACGGCCGGACTATATACTTTAGCCGGACTGTTGGACTATGAAGATACAAGATTGAAGACTTCGTCCCGTGTCCGGATGGGACTCTCCTTGGCGTGGAAGGCAAGCTTGGCAATACGGATATGTAGATCTCCTCCCTTGTAACTGACTCTGTGTAACCCTAGCCCCCTCTGGTGTCTATATAAACCGGAGGGTTTAGTCCGTAGGACAACAACAATTCATACCATAGGCTAGCTTCTAGGGTTTAGCCTCTACGACCTCGTGGTAGATCAACTATTGTAATACTCATATCATCAAGATCAATCAACTAGGAAGTAGGGTATTACCTCCATCGAGAGGGCCCGAACCTGGGTAAACATCGTGTCCCCCGCCTCCTGTTACCATCCGCCTTAGACGCACAGTTCGGGACCCCCTACCCGAGATCCGCCGGTTTTGACACCGACACCTGCGCGTCTGCTTGGGCCGTCGGCCAATAAAACCCAGTACGGAAGGCCTTGCTAACAAGGGCCCGAGCTGCGGCGTGGTGTCCGCCGAGACCAGCGTGAATTTCCGCTAAAAGCTGCTGCCCCTCTTCCTCGGAGATACATCTTTGAAGTACTCCGGTAGTACTTTTCTTGTAGAGCTCTTTGTCGTGAACCTTGTAGGCCTTCGAACGCCGGACAATGCGGCGGGCCTCATTCTGGTCTTCGGGAAGCTCCTTCCTATTAATGTAGGCCAAGGAGGGTTCGGTCCATGGGGCAATGACTGCCATAATGAGATGGGTCGACGGTGTTATTTTTGTGGCTGAGCCCCCGATGCTATCGGTGTGTTCGGGATTTGGAGTTGTGTTCGGATCTGGACTATTGTTGCCGCCCTACCCTTGCCACACCACGGATGGCTTGAAAAGCCTTTCCAGGAAGATGTTGGGTGGGACGGGGTCGCGCTTGGCGCCAATGTGAGCAAGGACGTCCGCTGCCTGATTACTTTCTCGGGCGACGTGATGAAATTCGAGCCCGTCGAACCGAGACGACATTTTTAAGACGGCATTACGATACGCTGCCATCTTTGGATCTTTGGCATCAAAGTCTTCGTTTATTTGAGATATTGCAAGGTTTGAATCCCCGCGCACCTCTAGGCGTTGTATGCCCATGGATACGGCCATCCGAAGACCATGCAATAAGGCCTCGTATTCGGCTGCGTTGTTGGAGTCTGTGTATAGTATTTGGAGTACATACTGGATGACATCTCCAGTGGGGGATGTTAACACGACTCCCGCTCCTAGCCCCGCCAGCATTTTGGAGCCGTCAAAATACATAACCCAATTGGAATATGCGCCGTACTCTTTACGGAGTTCGGCCTCTGTCCATTCGGCGACGAAGTCAGCCAGTACTTGGGATTTGATGGCTCTACGTGGCTTGTATGTTATGTCAAATGGAAGTAGCTCTATGGCCCATTTGGCTATCCGTCCCACGGCATCGCAGTTGTTTATTATGTCATTGAGCGGGACTTCAGAGGCCACCGTGATTGAACACTCCTGGAAGTAGTGTTGTAGCTTTCAGGATGCCATGAAGACCACGTATGCTATCTTTTGGTAATGGGGGTATCGGGATTTGCGTGGCGTGAGGCCAGTAGATACGTAGTATGCTGGTTTTTTAAGCGGGAATTTGTGTCCGTCCAGTTCTCGTTCAACGACTAGAACGGCGCTCACCACCTGATGTGTTTCCTATATGTATAGCAACATCGGTTCGCCACAGGCATTAATTGTTATAGCCATGTCGTTCCAAGGGTTTATTGCAGTGATTTGGCAGACTTCGGCGAGGTCGCGAAGTGCCCTTTTGCGCTTGTTGTTTGAAGCGAATGTCTCGAAGACCGTCAATACTCTTGTGTCGTTGTTTTCTGGAGGGTGCTGCTCTGGGGTGTCCTTGATAAGGATGTCCTCGCCACTCTTGGCTACCTGTCGGAGTATCCAACATGCTCTAAGGCTATGGGTTGCCACGGTATCCGGTGTCGTGTGTATTTTGCATGGGCCATCGAGCCATCCCTCCAGGACGGTTCCGTGCCGCGTAATGGGTTTATGTTTCTTGACTGCTGGACTGGGCGTGCCACGGGGGTGCGCCTTTTCGCCTGTAGGAGGAGTTGAGTTGGGAATGACGGCTGCCAGCAAGCTGCCTGAGTTTTCCAGGCGCTTTTCATCGCGTTGTACTTTTGTACGATAGTTGCTAAGTCAGCGAACTTTAGTATGCGGCGGCGATTGATGGTGTTGAGAATTCCTTCATCCACGCAATTGTTGCAGAACGCTGATATCGCATCCTCGTCGCGGCAATCTTTTACCTTGTCTTTGACAAGGAGGAATCTGGCCCAGAAGTGGTGGACCGTTTCCTGAGACTGCTGTTTTATGCTCATGAGAGCACCTATGTCCTGGTGGGTGGGTGGAATTAAATCTGAACCCTAACCCGACCGATTATCCGGAGTCTGAAGACCTTCCAGACTCAATAGTCCGGGCTCCGGAGTATCTTCTGATTGTTTAGGACCGCCGTCCGATTCTATGTTCGGAGGGCCGGTCGCATCATTTCACTGGTGGGTATCCGGTTCTTCCTGATCGGCGATCCAAACATAGTCTGTCTTTGATATAGAAGAAGACTCGCCGTCCTGCTCCTCAACTACCGCTATCTGGTGGGTGACCGGTGGAGTTTTGATTTCTCCTTGGTCGGTTTTAGGCCCGATCCGATCGTAATCTGTGGCGATTCCGAAAGCGGCGATGCGATCTAGGAGCTCGTTCAAGGACAAAAACTCTGCTGGATCCATCTGCTTGGAGTGTTCGGAGTTGATGCGAATGGGATTTTTGATGGCCAGAGAGGTCATCGTCGGCTCAACAGCCGAACGGGCGATCATGGTAAAGCCGCCCAGCCGGAGGGTTTGGCCCGGGGCCAGTACTCCCCCGGAGGTGATGTTGTCTTTAAGGACAAGGCGAGCCATCGATCCGATCGTCGACGTCACAGTGGAACCCTCAATGAAAGCACCAATGTCGGTGTCAAAACCGGCGGATCTCGGGTAGGGGTTCCCGAACTGTGCGTCTAAGGTCGATGGTTTACAGGAGACAGGGGGCACGATGTTTACCCAGGTTCGGGCCCTGTCTATGGAGGTAATACCCTACTTCCTGCTTGATTGATCTTGATGAATATGAGTATTACAAGAGTTGATCTACCACGAGATCGTAATGGCTAAACCCTAGAAGCCTAGCCTGTATGACTATGGTAATGAGTATGTCCTTTCCTAACTAAACCCTCCAGTTTATATAGACACCGGGGGGATCTAGGGTTACATAGAGTCGGTTACATAGGAAGGAATCTTCATAGTTGATCGCCAAGCTTGCCTTCCACGCCAAGGAGAGTCCTATCCGGACACGGGTACGGTCTTCGGCCTTCGTGTCTTCACAGCCCATTAGTTCGGTCCATGGATAACAGGCCGGACGCCCGAGGACCCCTTAGTCCAGGACTCCCTCAATGCCCCCCACACTCAACCATCATCCATCTCCTTCCACCTCGTCTCCTCACTTCCATCTGCCATGGCGAGAGGAGGCGCCTGTTCTTCGACGGTGGCGGTGAGGGTCTCTGCTCGACAGCGCGTCCCTCCTTCCCAAGAGCTCGCGGCGACGGAGCCGGCCACGAGAAGAAGGGGAGGGGGCGAGGCCGAGGTCGCCATGGCGCTCGGGGAAGAGGGGGACGGGGCGGCACACCGGCCATGCCTCCGTCGGCGATGCCTCCACCAGTGGAGGGCCACGTTGGGGACCAGCCCCGTGAGTTCTTCATCAGGCTGCCCCGGCCACCGCGTCGTCGTCTTCGTCTCCCCACTCCATTCGCTCGGGAGATAGAGCTCGACCCGCCACGGACCCTCAGGCTGCATATGAGGGGCTGCGGGAAAGGTGGTACGCGTGTCGACGTCGACTTTCCCGCTCATCACGTCATGTACCTTCATCGTGGATGGAAAACTTTCGCTCGCATCCACAGCCTGAGGGCGGGGCTCGTTCTCTACTTTAAATTAATGGAGAACGGCCTGCTCTCCGTCAAGGTCTTCGGGGACCTTGGTGTTGGGGAACGTAGTAATTTCAAAAAAAATCCTACGCATACACAGGATCATGGTGATGCATAGCAACGAGAGGGGAGAGTGTGTCCACGTACCCTCGTAGACCGAAAGCGGAAGCGTTATGACAACGCGGTTGATGTAGTCGTACGTCTTCACGATCCGACCGATCCAAGTACCGAACGCACGGCACCTCCGAGTTCAGCACACGTTCAGCTCGATGACGTCCCACGAACTCCGATCCAGCAGAGCTTCGAGGGAGAGTTCCGTCAGCACGACGACCTGATGACGGTGATGATGTTGCTACCGACGCAGGGCTTCGCCTAAGCACCGCTACGATATGATCGAGGTGGAATATGGTGGAGGGGGGCACCGCACACGGCTAAGAGATCAAGAGATCAATTGTTGTGTCTATGGGGTGCCCCTCTCCTCCGTATATAAAGGGGGAGGAGAGGCCGGCCCTAGAGGGGGCGCGCCAAGTGTGGGGAGTCCTACTAGGACTCCCAAGTCCTAGTCGGATTCCCTTTCCTTTCCGGAGTAGGAGAGAAGGAAAGAGGGGGAGAGGGAGAAGGAAAAGGGGGCTGCACCCCTTGTCCAATTCGGACCAGAGGGGGGGGCGCGCGCCTCCTTCCTTTTGGCCTCTCTCCTCTATTCCCGTATGGCCCAATAAGGCCCAATACTTCTCCCGGTGAATTCCCGTAACTCCCCGGTACTCCGAGAATACCCGAATCACTCGGAACCTTTCCGATGTCCGAATATAGTCGTCCAATATATCGATCTTTACGTCTCGACCATTTCGAGACTACTCGTCATGTCCCCGATCTCATCCGGGACTCCGAACTACCTTCGGTACATCAAATCACATAAACTCATAATACCGATCGTCACCGAACTTTAAGCGTGCGGACCCTACGGGTTCGAGAACTATGTAGACATGACCAAGACACGTCTCCGGTCAATAACCAATAGCGGAACCTGGATGCTCATATTGGCTCCCACATATTCTACGAAGATCTTTATCGGTCAAACCGCATAACAACATACATTGTTCCCTTTGTCACCGGTATGTTACTTGCCCGAGATTCGATCATCGGTATCTCAATACCTAGTTCAATCTCGTTACTGGCAAGTCTCTTTACTCGTTCCGTAATACATCATCCCGTAACTAACTCATTAGTTACAATGCTTGCAAGGCTTATAGTGATGTGCATTACCGAGTGGGCCCAGATATACCTCTCCGACAATTGGAGTGACAAATCCTAATCTCGAAATACGCCAACCTAACAAGTACCTTCGGAGACACCTGTAGAGCACCGTTATAATCACCCAGTTACGTTGTGACGTTAGGTAGCACACAAAGGGTTCCTCCGGTAAACGGGAGTTGCATAATCTCATAGTCATAGGAACATGTATAAGTCATGAAGAAAGCAATAGCAACATACTAAACGATCAAGTGCTAAGCTAACGGAATGGGTCAAGTCAATCACATCATTCTCTAATGATGTGATCCCGTAATCAAATGACAACTCATGTCTATGTCAAGTAGAGGCATACTAGTGACACTCTGTTCGTCTATGTATTCACACATGTATCAAGTTTCCGGTTAATACAATTCTAGCATGAATAATAAACATTTATCATGAAATAAGGAAATAAATAATAACTTTATTATTGCCTCTAGGGCATATTTCCTTCACTTGGAACTCGCCTGAAGTGTTGCGTGGAGAGCTCCTCCGATGATGAAGATTCCTCCTTGAGCGGGAGTGATGAGGAAGACAGCGACAGCGACGACGAGGGCATCGAACGGGAGGATGCCGACCCCGACTCCAACTGACCCCGGTGCCTCCTTGGGCAGCTGGTGTAGGAGGGCCGGAGAAGACGAAGAAGGCGGGTGGTGGGCCGTCAAGTTGGAGTACGCGGGCACCGACGCCTTCATCGCGTATTGTCGGCCCGCAGTCTTTCTCCCGGCGTCTCCTGCTGCTCGTACCTCGCCTAGGCATTCTTGTTGCCCTCCTGCTATCTCGTTCCACCTTCTGAGGAGAGGGACAAGAAAGGGATTACGGGCATCTTATCTCTTTTTACTTTGTAAGCCTCCGGGCGTTTGTTAAATTTAGGACTTGTAATCCCCCTGCTCATATTTTTCATCCCGTATGAACTGTACCTGTATGGGACGTTTTTAATGAAAAAGGGTGCTTGCCGGGTTCTTTGTGCGTGAGTGAGGTCCATGCCAAGGATTGAATCCTTGTTATTTTTAAGATAAACATTGTTGCCTGGCAACAGGCCTTGCCGTCCCGTTACCTCGTTCGACCATTCTCACACTCTTGGCGGAGGCAGGGGTGAAGAAGGGTTAGGCCCTTCGTTTATTTCCTTGTCATCGCGACTGCGACCCAGTTCCGACCCAGTGAATAGTTTCTGGGTACAGAAAGAAGGGGAGCACGGCGACCTAGGAATAAAACGAGGTTTCACACGTCCTAACTTCATATGGGAATGCACAATTGGGGATGAAAGACTTATCTGGATCTGCAGCCCCTGGCAGCCTTGGCTTGCTGTTGTTGGATTTGCAGCCCCCGGCAACCTTGGCTTGCCGGGGCCGAAATGTTGACTTGTTCTCTTCCTTCCAAACAGCTCAGCAGAAACGCCCATGTACCCTGCGAACCAAAGAGGACGGAAAGGAACAGAGAGACGCACACTCGACCTCTATGGTAGGGGTTAGTCGCCGCTAAGTACTATCAACCCTAACCGAGGGAGAGACCTGACCTAGCATGCATGCTAAAACTTAGGGCGCCAGCGCTTCATTTATTTATGCTCAGGGTCTGCGCCTGGCTTTGTACAGAGTGTTACATGCCTCGCCGGCAAGAGGTGGTTCGCCGGGGGGCCCGGTAACCGCGCCTTATGGGTAAAACTTGCGAATATGCTCGATGTTCCAGGAGTTGCTCACTGGAATAGCATCTTCGGTCTCCAGGCGGACTGCGCCAGGCCTGGTGACTCGTATTACCAGATAAGGGCCTTCCCACTTCAGCGTCAACTTGTTGGAATTCTTGGCCGATTGAACGCGTCGAAGAACAAGGTCGCCTTCCTCAAAGCTTAGGGCATGAACCTTGCGGCTATGGTAGCGGTGCAAGGCTTGCTGGTAGCGCGCTGCTCTCACAGCCGCCCGAAGACAATCTTCCTCAAGGAGCGTTGCGTCATCTTGCCGCAATTGCTCTTGCTCAAACTCGTCATAAGCGAGCACTCGAGGTGACCCGTATGTGAGTTCCGTGGGGAGAACTGCTTCTGCCCCGTATACCAGGGCAAAGGGTGTCTGGCTGGTGGCTCGATTTAGCGTTGTTCTGATCGACCAAAGAACCGCCGACAACTCATCAATCCAACGCCTTCCGCTCTTGTGCAGCCTGTCAAAAGTCTTTGTCCTTAGGCCTCGCAGTACTTCAGCATTTGCCCTCTCCGCCTGGCCGTTGCTCCGTGGGTGTGCCACGGAAGCGAAACAGACATTGCTGCCGAGATCTTGGATGTATTGCATGAAGGTGTGACTTGTGAACTGTGTGCCGTTGTCGGTGATGACTCTGTTTGGCACACCAAAACGGCAGACTAGCCCCTTGAAGAACTTGACGGCTGACTGCGCTGTCACTTTCCTCACTGCCTCCACCTCCGACCACTTTGCGAACTTGTCGATTGCAACGTACAAGTACTCAAAGCCCCCGACAGCACGGGGGAAAGGGCCCAGTATGTCGAGCCCCCAGACCGAAAATGGCCAGGAGAGAGGGATTGTTTGAAGGGCTTGAGCTGGTTGATGAAGCTTCTTCGAATGGAACTGGCACGCTTCACACCTGGTTACTAGTGCCGTTGCATCCTGGAGGGCAGTGGGCCAGAAGAAACCTTGCCGGAATGCCTTGCCGGCAAGGGCCCTCGACCCTATGTGGGAGCCACATATGCCTCCATGTATCTCTGCCAACAGCTCTAGTCCTTCCTCCCGGGGAATGCACTTCAATTTCACACTGTTCGATCTTTTTCCGTACAGGACGTCGTTGATGAACTGATACATGGCAGACCGACGGGCTACTTTCTCCGCTTCTTCCTGCTCCTCAGGAAGTTCCCCTGTCTGGAGGAACCGGACGGTATGTTGTGCCCATGCCGGAGCCTCAGGCTCAACGGCAAGGACTAAAGGCATTTCCTCCGCCATGGGAGCGGCTGTCTCTACGGCCAGGGCTTGACGCCCTGCCGGAGTCGGTTGCCCCATGGCAGGCTCAGTGTCCACGGCAGCATCCTTGCCGGAGGCTCCTAGGAGCTCGGCGGGAAAGTAATTGCCAGGGCCTGATTTCCGCCGCTTGTTCTGCTCTGTTGATGGTTCAACGGATGGTTGAGTTAACCGAAGCACAAAAGTACCTGGTTCCACAGGTAGTTTGAAGGCAGCGCGCTTCGACAGGTAATCGGCGATGTCGTTCTCTGCTCGGGGAACGTGCTCTGCTTGTATACCGTCAAAGCGCTCTTCCAGCTTCCTCACCTCATCTACGTAGGCCTCCATCAACGGTCTCTGATAATCTTTGTTGACTTTCCTGACAACAAGCTGTGAATCACCCCTGACGATGAGCTTCTTATCCCCCAGGTCTGCTGTGATCCTGAGACCGGCAAGCAACCCCTCGTATTCAGCAGTGTTGTTTATGGACATCTCCCTGGAAAGTGCATCTGGATTACATACTTGAGGTGCTCTCCGGTGGGTGTGACGAGCAGCACACCAGCACCGGCGCCTTGTAGTGAGAAAGCCCCATCAAAGTACAGGATCCAATTGCGACTTGCTTCCTTGCCGGGGAGAGTGGTGTCCAGGATTTCTTCATCGGGCGTTGAAGTCCATTCCGCAATGAACTCCGACAAGACTCTGCTCTGGATCGTCGAAGTACTTTCAAACTTCAAGCCAAAGCTCGACAGCTCTAAGGCCCACTCCACAATCCTCCCAGTTGCGTCTGGTTTGTGCAGTATCCGTTGCAACGGGAGGCGGGTGACGACAGTGATTTCGTGTGCCTGGAAGTAATGACGCAGCTTCCTCGAGGCCATAAGGAGGCCTAAGAGAAAGTTCTGCACACCGGAGTACCTTGACCTAGCCCCCTGCAAGAGGGAGCTAACAAAATAAACCAGGTGCTGCATCATCTTCTTCTTTTGCACCACTTCTTTTGGTCGCGCAGGCCCTATCCTGTCAACATCAAACTCTGTCGGGGGCCTCGCCTTGCCGGCACTAGGCCCTGCCGGGGGAACCTCTAGCTCACCATCCGCCAGTCCTACCGTTGCCACTGCCTCTTCGTCGACCTCCCTCTGCGCCACTAGCGCGGCGCTGACCACTTGATTCGTCGTCGCTAGATACAGCAGCAACGGCTCTTGTGGTTTAGGCGCAACCAGTATCGGTGCAGATGAGAGGTATTTCTTCAAATCCTGCAGCGCTGCTTCGGCCTCTGGAGTCCACTCCATTGGGCCCGCCTTTTTCAAGATTTTGAAAAAGGGAAGGGCACACTCAGCAGACTTGGAGATGAATTTGCTCATGGCGGCAACACAGCCGGTGAGCCGACGCACATCCTTGATCCGCTTGGGCGCCTCAATCTGCTCGATAGCCTTGATCTTGTCTGGGTTTTCCATGATCTCGCGCTGTGACACAAAGAACCCGAGAAGTTTGCCGGATGGAACGCCGAAGACACACTTCTCAGGGTTCAGCTTGAGGTTGATCTTGCGCAAATTTGCAAATGTCTCTTCCAAATCTTGTACAAGTGTTGCCCTGTCCTTGGTTTTGACCACTATGTCATCCATATAAGCTTCCATATTTCTATGTAGCTGGGGCTCAAAACCAATTTGGACTGCTCTTGCAAACGTTGAGCCAGCACTCTTCAACCCGAAAGGCATCCGTAAAAAGCAATACGTACCACATGGGGTGATGAATGCTGTCTTTTCTTCATCTTCTCTTGTCATGAAGATCTGGTGGTATCCTGAGTAGGCGTCAAGGAATGATAACAGATCACACCTGGCCGTGGAGTCAACAATCTGGTCGATGCGCGGCAACGGGAAAGGGTCCTTGGGACAAGCCTTATTGATATCTGTGTAGTCAATACACAGCCTCCACTTCCCATTTGCCTTGCGCACCACCACCGGATTGGTCAACCACGTCGGATGGAGTACTCCTCAAACCAAGCCTGCCACTTCCAACTTCCTAATCTCCTCTGTGATGAACTCTTGCCTTTCCAAAGCTTGCTTCCTGACCTTCTGCTTGACGGGTTGCGCATGAGGATAGACAACAAGATGGTGCTCAATCACCTCCCTGGGAACACCGGGGATGTCGGATGCTTGCCATGCAAACACGTCGACATTCGCCCGCAGCAAGGTGACGAGTGCGCCTTCCTATTTGCTGTCGAGGGTGGAGCTTATGGTGAAAGCCCTCCCGTGCCATCCTCCTTGACGGACACCTTCTTGGTCTCTGGTGGTGCAGCTCTGGATTTCTTGCTCTTGCCGGTGGAGCTCCCTGGCACGTCCTCGATGGGAGCACAACGCTCCGAAGAGGTGCGCTTGTCGGAGTGGGTGCGAGAGGTCGTGCCGGTCTTCTTCTTCCCTCCCGGAGCTTCAGCGGCAGGAGCAAGTGCCTTGGCGGCAGTCGCTGCAACTGCTTCCCGATAGAGTTGGTCGGCGCAGATCAGCGCATCCTTCTTGTCGCAGGGGACGGTGATGATGGTCATCGGCCCAGGCATCTTCAGCGTGTTGTAGGCGTAACGCGACGCTGCCATGAACTTGGCTAGTGCCGGGCGGCCGAGGATCCCGTTGTACGGCAAGGGGATCTCGGCTACGTCGAAGACAATCCTCTCCGTCCTATAGTTCAACTCGCCTCCGAACATCACAGGCAGCGTGACTTTACCCTTTGGCTGACTTCTTCCCGGGTTGACCCCTTGAAACGTGCCCGTCTCCTCGAGGTCTCCATCAGGAATCTGCAGCCTTTTGATCACAACGGGCGAGATCAAGTTCAGACCGGCCCCGCCGTCAACTAGCATCTTTGTCACCTTGAGGTTGCGTATCGTTGGTGAAACCAACAACGGCAAACACCCGGCTACAGTTTTGCGGTCAGGGTGGTCCTCGGTGTCAAAGATGATAGGCGTGTTGGACCACTTCAGCGGCTTTTGAGCGTCGAATGATGGCTCTACTGCTATGATCTCACGCGCCCACTGCTTGAGCTGGCGGTGAGACGTATGCAGCGAGGTGCCACCATCGACGCATATGGCCTCCGTAGCCTTCTGGAACTCATGCTCGCCGGACTCGTCATCCTCGTCATGATCATCATCTTCTTGCCTCTTGTTGCGGCCTCGAGCAGGCCTCTCTTGATGGTTATCCTTGCCGCCGCGGCCTCCTTCGCCGCCACGCTTCTTGCCGGATCCTTCGGCACCATCCTCGCCCTTCTCCTTGTCCCGCCTCTCATCCTCGGCTTTTTGCTTTTCAGCAAGCAGCTCAACTTGTTGGCAGTTCTGGAAGTCGTGGCCCTTGGTGCGGTGGATCTTGCAATACTGCTTGTCGGAGCCCCCTGGCTTGTCTGCAGCCGCCAAGGCCCGGCAAGCGGCGCACCCGGCAATCTCCTTGCCGGGGTCGTCTCCCTTGGCCTTCTTGGCGGCGCCAGTGTCGTCGGATCCCTCGACGGCAAGCACGGCCTTGCCCTTACGCTTCCTGTTGCGGCGCTGGCCCTTTTTCGTCGGGGCGGCGGTGTCTTCGTCCGTAGAGTCGGTTTCCGCGCCGGCGTCCTCACCGGGGTACTTCCTTCCCTCTTCAGCTCAGGCACATCTATCGGCCAGAACATAAAGTTCGGCCACATCTTTAACCTTGTTCATCGCCAGCTCTTCATGCATCTTGCGATTGCGCACATTCTGATGGAATGCGCTGATCACGGTGGCGGGATGAACATCTGGAATGTTGTATTGCACCCGGCTGAACCTCCGTATGTACTTGTGCAGGTTTTCACCTTCCTTCTGGGGAATGATATGCAAATCGCTTGCCTGGCCATGAGCTTGGTGGCCTCCAGTGAAGGCACCAACAAACACATGACACAGATCCGACCAAGAAGAAATGGAATCCGCCGGCAAGTGCATCAACCAAGACATGACATTGGGTTTCAGCGCCAACGGGAAGTAATTGGCAAGCACCTTGTCATCGCGATGGTGTAGATGCTGAGGAACTCCGACGGGTGGGTCTTGACGTTGTACTTCTCGCCGACGTCGGGCTTGAACATGCGGTGGGACGCCATTGGAACTACCGCAGCTCACGGATAAAGGCCGGGCAACCCACCTTGTAGGGTAGGCCACCGGAGCCTCCCGGCGCTGGGTGGTCCAGAGTGTGCCCTGACCGCCTATCTGACTGGTGGCGCGCATCGCGCCGGCGCTCGATGGTGGTTCAAGCGTCTTCATGGGCTCGCTCCCGAAGAACTTGGCGCTGATCGCGGTGGGTCCGTGGGTCGGACAACGCTATGGAAATGTTATCACAAGCGTCATCATGACGGACCGGCACCCGCGGCAACTGGCGTGGGGGAGGAGAGTGCACCATGGCTGTAGCACCTCCGGTCCTTCCACCGCTGGCATGTGGTGGCTCGACGGAGCGTCGGCCCGAGGGCCCCGCTTGTCACGGTTCATCTTTGTTGGCGACACCGACGAGGCTCCGGATGGTGGCTCTCCACTCGTCGAGCTTTTCCGCGGCAGGAGGGAAGTCGAGGAGCAGCTACGCGCGCGCCAAAGCTTCTGCTGGCGTGGGTGGCGGCGAAAGCTGCGTGGATCGTGACGCGCTCCGACTTCTAACCGCGTTAGAAGGAGCTCTATCACGGCCTGGCGGCTGTGCGCCATTTTTTCCAGCACTTCGGCGGGCATGCTGGCCTCCTTCGTCCCGCGAATGATCCACAGGACTCTTCCCACGGCGGCGTCCGGGGTCACCAGCGTGGTGACGCTGGTCGTCGCACACACCCTGGAATGAGCGCATTGTGGGCGCCGGCATAGGCGTCTTGGAGGTCGCCGCGCCACCCGTGGGTGGCACGGCGCCGCCCCTGGAGGGCCCCCCGCCGCTTGCGGGGGGCCCAGCTCCGTCTTTGGATTTGGCGGCGTGCGGCCCGTCGTCTCGCGCACGAACGACGGCGCTCGCCAGGCTCTGGCTGCCAGAGCGATGTTGGTGTTCGCGGGTCGCGCCCCGGGTTCTATCCGCGACCGCCCCGCTGCTCGCCCGCACCGGTACGGGCCGTCCGGCTCCGTATGAACCGATCGCCGTGATCATCTTCTTCTTGGGAGCCATGACGATGAGGAACTACTAGGCTAACCGCTAGACCAGATTTTCACAACTGCGCCCCCTACCTGGCGTGCCAAAGATGTCGGTGGGAACGACACCTATGGGATCACTGGGAGCCCTTCTACGGTTGGCGGGCGCGGGGTTGTGCAAAGAGCGGGTCTGGAAGGAAGCACAAAGATCATTTACCCAGGTTCGGGCCGCGAGGATGCGTAATACCCTAGTCCTGCTTTGGTGTGTGTATTTGAGTGTTCTTGAGTTCTTGAGCTAGCTACAGTGCGTGGGTAGCCCAAAAGATCCGAATCCTTCTCCTGGTCACCTCGGGCCTCCTTTTATAGGCAAAAGCGGTTGCCACAGTGGCACACAGGAGGTGGAAAGGTCTACAGTACACAAGCTTATCGCCTGCCATTACGGGACAAGACGCATTAAATTTGCCCCCTTAGGTGTCCCGTTGCTTTATTGGAGATGGCAATGAGGCCCGTCCCGTCCGTCGCCGCCCCGCTCTGCTCCGACACACGTCCAGGCCAACGATGCATGCGGTGCCATGTAGGCTGGCAGACTGCTGAGATGGCGTGGTGGTAGGGTCTTCACGAAGATCTGCATGCCACCATGCAGGTGCTTGCTGAGTCGGTTGTGGAGGCCGCTCGTCGCCACGTAGGTGCCTGCCCAGCTGGTTGAGCTGGCAGCTGCATGGGGACGGCGGTGGAGCCTTGGCAGACGCGGGCCCTGCTGCTGCCTCGTAGGTGTCTCTGGCAAGGGCCTTGCCGGGGCCCCAGCAAGGGTCTTGTCGTGGCATCGTGGTGTTCCCCGGCAAGCTTCTTGCCGGGGGTCTCGTGGATTTCCTCGGCTAGGATCCCGCTGAGGATCATTGTCTTCTGGTCCTCATCTGATCTCGTGTGTTTATGATCTTGACGAAGATCTACATGCCACCACGGAGGTGCCTCCCGAGCCCCGGTCCCAATGTGGTTGTTGGAAACCCTTGGGCTCAAGGGTGGCGCGCCCCGCTGGCGTCGGGCAAGTTGCCCCGGCAAGGCTCTTGCCGGGGCCACGTAGGCTACCCGGCAAGGGTCTTGCCGGGGGAGTCCGCCTCGCCCCTTTGCTCTTTGTGGTCTCTGATCATGGCGTTGCTTTGATCACTTTGTGCTTCGGCTCCCCTTCCCTGCCCTGCTTAGTGTGGCCGTGGGCGCGGCTCCGACTGTCCGTGCACGAGTAAAGGGGTCAAAAGGAGAGCCCCTACTTTTGTACACCGATAGTGCTACTGTAGATGAGCTTGCATGTTGAATTCTTAGAGTTCTAAGTAGTTCGAATGCTTGTTATGGCCTCTATGCATCCCTATGAGTATTTGCTATCAATATTGTGAAGTTTTGTTGAGAAAATTTTGTGGACTACAAATTTCAGAATTTTTTTTCATAGGAAAAATATGAGTATCTTTAGGAAGTTTGCTTCGAAGAAGAACTCCAAGGGAGTGATTGGGGAGTCATATGACAGTGATCTCCATACCCGGAGAATGGCGGAGCTACGGCCGTGCGAATGGCTGCATAACCCGTTCATGGAAGGGGTTGGAATCCTTGAGGAGTTTACACAATATGCTGCTACCGCCGGCCTTACCGACTTCATCGTAGCTGAATGTGAACAGTATCATCTCCTCACAAACTCCTTTGTGCAAAGTTTTGATTTCCTGCTGTCAGGACCCCGATTCTAAGTCACACCGATCTAGCCTGTAACACCTCATATCACTTTGCGGCCTCACGCACGGTATTCCCACGGGTGTCGTCTTACCATGGCCCGGGACCGTTTGCGCCTTTTGGCTCACGTATATGATAATGTCGCTAGCATCCATATGACAGAGAACCCGGGCCGACATGACTAGTCGTGAACCCAAAGTGGCACTAACTTACGGGGACAGGCATACATGAATCAACATCGAGCATGTCGGTCAGCAGCGTGTGAATCCGGGCTGTAACACTGGGCTAATAGGACTCCGGATGTCACCGCGTGACATTTCCCCGAAGGGACAGACACGGGAATGAAGTGAATCACATGCCGGCCAGTCAAGTGTTCCGGAGCAGTAGTGCTGGGCTAGCAGGACTCCGGTGAACCGGGCTGTAGCGGACTACTATGGCTCATGGAGCACAAGACTACATTTCCCCATAAGAGAGGCTACCAAGGATACACAACTAGGTTGTCGGATCCCACACATACCAAGCATTTCAATCATACACACAATATGCTCGATATGTGCAAATACAACATGGCATCACAACAAGACTCTACGACTCAGAGTATTTATTCATTAGGCCCCGAAGAGCCAGATATTACAAACATGGGTCTCATGACCCAACATTCAGAGCATACAAGTCAAAACACATGCGGAAGCTTAACATGTCTGAGTACAGACATCTACAAATGAAAAAGGTTGAGAAGCCTGACTATTTACTAGATCCTGCCGAGGGCACAAGATCGTAGCTGAGGTATCAAGCTAAACGTTGAAGTCCACACGGAACTACTAGCGAGACTGACGTCTCTCTGCAAAACATAAAATAAGCAAACGTGAGTAGAAATGTACCCAGCAAGACTTACATCAGAACTATCTACATATGCATCGGTATCAACAAAGGGGGTGGTGGAGTTTAACTGCAGCAAGCCAGCTTTGACTCGGTGGCTATCCTAACTACGACTGCAAGTAACTCTTTTGAGGTGGCGCACACGAGTCCACATATTCACCATATCAATACTCCACTATGGATCCGCTCCCGTCTCCCTACGAGAACGCCATCCATAGCACTCACGCTTATCTTGCGCATTTTAGAGTATCCACTTTCACTTGTCCATGAACTGTTATAGGCAACCCAAAAGTCCTTTACCACGGACACGGCTATTTGAATAGATGATGTTAACCCTGCAGGGGTGTACTTCGACACACACGCTCTCACCACTTACCGCCGTTTACACGACATGTACTCAGCAACCTTCAAGCGGAAGCCCAGCGAGGGTGTCGGCCATAGCCTACCTAAACACTCAAGTCTCTAGTCCAGGTTTATCGCCTATTCAGGTTCCATCCGCAGGGAGTCCGGCCGAGGTTTCCACATACGGCCCCGAACGATGTGTGCAGGGTTCCCGAGACACCAAACGGGCGCCCGGTACACCATGCCATGTGCCTACCGCATCACAGCCCACCCCTCGGTCAGCGCTGTCCACGGCCTCCAGCATACTACAAATACCAGAAACTACTTGCAACTCCTGGACAGAGGACAAGGGTGATTAAGAAGCCGAGAGGGTCCATTGGTTTCGGGCCCAATGCGTGGTAGTAACTGTATCATGGATCACAAACACAGAACTCAGTTCCTGAGGACGGCTTCAATGAGACAACCCACCATGTACTCCTACATGGCCTCTCACCGCTACCTTTACCAAATCGTGTTCACACACTTAGCTCACACACAGTAGGACATGTTCATCACCATTCCAATTCATCCCCGATGAATCAGACCTGACACAACTCTAAGCAGTAGTAGGCATGACAAACAAGCATGAATGAGTAGGCACATCAGGGCTCAAACAACTCCTACTCATGCTAGTGGGTTTCATCTATTTACTGTGGCAATGACAGGTCAGGCAGAGGATAAGGGGTTCAACTACCGCAGCAAGTAACAGATGAATCGTTGTTGTCCTAATGCAGTAAAAGAGAGCAGGAGCGAGAGAGACTGGGTTTGTATCGGAATGGACAAGGAGGTTTTTCTTGCCTAACACTTCCGAAGATAGTATAGCTCTTCATCGGTGTCATCGATCGCATCGTCGAAGCAACGTCTACTGAGAGGGGACAACACCGGCAAACAGAGAAGAAACACGATCAATGCAATGCACAATATGATGCATGCTATGACATGGCAATATGAATGTGTTTTGAGCTAATGCAACTAGCAACATATTAAATGGAGTTGGTTTGAACCTTAGGTTCAAATTCAAACTTCATATGTGGAAATTCAAATGCCATTTACATGATTTGTCCTAAACAGCAGCCATAAATTGTTCTAACATGCATGAAAATAGTACAGATGGATAGATTGGATTTTTCTGATCATTTTTCATATATAACTTGTTTGATTTGGAGCTACGGTTGAATTTCTATGAATTTTAGAAGTTTGCACTATTTTCTAGAATTTTCTGAATTATTTTAAATCCAGAAAACCAATACTGCGTCAGCATGACATCATGCTGACGTCAGCAGGTCAACGGGCCACGGTCCAGGTCAAACCTGACGCGTGGGTCCCGTAAGTCAGTGTGACAAGGTAGGAACAGAGGCTGACCAGTGGGTCCAGGTCAACGCTGAGGTGGCGGGGGTCAACCTGACCTGTGGGGCCACGGGCATTAGCTTAATCTAAGCAGGGGATAAACCTATGATTAATTAAGGGCGGGGCCCGTCTGTCAGTGAGCTAGGGGGGTTAGTTAGTGGCGTCATTAGCCGCTAATAATGTCGCCACGTCAGCCTCGCCGGAATATGGCCGGCGGCAAGCATTCCGCAGGGCGGAGGCGTCGGGTTTTGCCATCCGGCGACCATTGGGCTCGGGGTTTGGCCCTACGGGCTGCTGGACGTGCACCGCATCCAACGGAGCAGGCGGCTGGGCGAGGGGAGGTCGGGAACTACGGTGGCGACCACTTGGGCGGCGGCCGGAGCTCGGGCAACGGCGGACATGGCGCTACAGGGCACGGCAGGGCGAACCCGTGGGTGCTTCAGGTTCACAGGAGCGCGGCGAGCACGCTGGTGATGCTCGGGCGAGCGGCCGAGCTCAGGAGAACAGAGCTCGTTGGCAATGGCGGCGGCGAGCTTCGGTGCTCGTGGGGAATGGTGCTACGGCAACCAAACGGGGACAGGGTTAGGGGGAAATGACCGAGGGCTCACCGCGGTCACGAAGAGCTTCTCGGCGAGCTCGGGGAGGCACGGACGGCATCGAATCAACGGTGGGGTTGCCGGCGGCCGAAGCTCGAAGACGATGACGATGCGGTCGTTGCAGGGCGTCCAGAGTGGCTTCTTTCGGTGGAGAGGCGTAGCGCGAGGTGGCGGAGCTGCTGGGCATCCCAGCTAGGCGAGGGGGGCTCAGTGGCCACGACAACGGCAAGCAGCGTCGACGAGCTCCGCTCGGGCAGAGAGGAAGAGGGAGCAGAGGAGGGGGAAGAGGTCGGGAGAGAGCAGCGAGCGAGGGAGAGGAGAGAGGGGTCTCTGGGCGTCTCCGTGGCGCCCTCAGAAGAGCCGGGCGTCGCGGTGGAAGCAGGAGCTGGCGCGCGCGCGGCGATTACGCGCCCCTGCTCCTACTGGCAGGAGGAGGAAGGCGACAGGAGCCGCGGAGGTGGGCTGGCCTAGCCACTTGGGCTGCAGGTAAGGCCCAGGTAAGGTTCTCTCTCTCTTTTATTTCTGTCTTCTATTTTCTTTCTCTGTTTTGGATTAGTAAAAATACTAATTCATTCTGTAAAATCCTGAAAATAATTGTGGGCACTTTTGAAAATATTTCCAATAGCCCTCAACTAGTTTCAGAATTATTAGAGCATTTAAAATATTTATAGGATTTAAATGCCCCAATTCAAATACGATATGAGTTAATTCAAAAATCCAAAAATGACCTAGAAATATTGGCATCATTTTTGGCAGAGGTTTTCACCTTTATCAAAAATTATGAACATTTTCAAAGGCATTTTGGGTTAATTGAAAATATTGTTTATTTGAACCTAGTTGAATGCATTTGGTGGTAGGGTTTCAACATCCCCATTTCAAGTTTCTTTGAAAATTAAACATGATGACATGAGGAACAAGCAAAGTCAAACAAGGGCTGATATGGGGCTGTGACACCTTCCTAGGAATAATCCCCCTAAAGTACAGTTTAATTTATACGTGGAACCCCATCAGATACCGCTTACTGAATTTTCTGACATATGCTTGATCCCTTCCGATGGGAGTTTAGCATAGCCTAGGCCTGCAGACTTCGAAGGCTTTTATTGCACTATGTCTGTAGGGGATAAGAGAGGAGTGTCAAGTGTCACCGCTACTAGCTTGCATTTTCTTGCCGTGCATTATTTTGCTCTTTTCATTACAAAGTGCTTGCTTGCTAGAGAGAAGGTGGGTGCACTCAGTGCCCCAAACCTTGCTGTTTTACGTCATGCACTCCAGGGCGACACCACTTATAGCTTGGGAGCTATTGTGGCACGCCACCCCCATATTAATAAATCCAAGGGCAAAATACATGGTAGTATTTACGCTACTCGTTTGGCTAGTCGCTTTAACATTCAGATATGTCATCATGATTATCCTTTGCCCGAGGTTTACCTAGATCGCGCTGCCATGGAACACCACCAGTTTATTGCACGCGATTACCCTAACATTCCTATTCCTTATAACCTGGTTTTCAGTGTGAACACTCATGATATTATTCCATTGCCCACACCTGCTTAGTTTGATCCTATTGCTAGGGGTGGATTGTGACGCCCCGAGACCGACGCTCCAGACGGCTTCCATGTTTTTCATTGTTGTTGTGTGTTTTATTTGCTTGTTGCATTATCATCGCATCATTCGCATTGCATCGGCACTCTGTTGCCGTCATTGTTTTCAAACTTGCATCCCCTCGTAGTTGTCGCGTCCCCCCTTGCTTTCATTGACCGTTCCGAGACCAACCTTGTTCTTCGTTTTCCCTCTTGCCTAAACCGGAGTCTCTTTGCACAGTGCATCGACCCCTTGCCCGTGTCCGAAACTTTCCCGAACCCGAACCGGACTATCGTTACCGTTTGGTCCGGATCATCCCCAAACATCTATAAAATATCTGCATTTCTCCATTGGACTCCCCTAACCTTCTATTCTCGACCGTCCGATTGCGATCGGAGGGACGAGATAGCCCTTAGCCTAACCACTCGCTATATATAACTAGACCAACCCTAATCTTTAGGAGGCTTCTCCCATCAGTCCCATCCCGCCGCCGCCAGCATCTCCCACCTCGGGATCCATCTCCACCCAATCCCACCATCGCCTCCATTTCCGCTGCCACCCAACCGGTGCATGCCCTCCGATCCATCCACCCACCTCGTTCTGCCAGCCGCGCCTGCCTCCCGCCGGTGCAGCGATGCCGCGCCCGAGCCCCGCTGCCTCCTCTGCTTCCCGAGCGCCACGGCAGCAACAGATGCAGGTCCCCTGCCTCGTACCCTTGCACCGCCAAGCCGCCCGAGCACCTCCTCTTCCCGAGGCCCGAGCTCGTCCAACCACGCGACCCCGCTGTCCCCGGCGAACCTCGCCACCGGCAACCACTTCCAGCAGATGAGGGTCGTCCCTCTCCTTCCCTGTGGTCTCTCCCTCCCTATGGTTCTTTCTCCGTCTCTCTCAGAATTCTTCTCTCTCTCTCCATCTTCTCCAGAGAACCCCGACGCCCAAGGAGGAAGCCCGCCACCTGGCCCTCAAGTTCGCCTAGCCCCCGTTCGCCTCCACGCAGTCCCCGCTGGTCTTCCTCCACGACGCTGCCGCCTTGAGCTTCTCCCGCCGGCCTCAGTTTTCCCCTGCATCACGTCGGCCGAGCAGCTCCACTGCGCTAATCCGTCAGGCCAGCCGCACCTCTCGTCCAAGCCGCCATCTACGTCCAGATCCGGTGACCTCCGCCACCAGTCCGTCGAGGCCGGTCCTCCCCGATGCCCTCTCGCCCGAATCCAGCCACCCCTGCTTCCCGTCGCGCCACCCGCCACCAAGTCCTTTGTCACCGGCCTCTGCTTCCTCTACAATGAGCAGAAGCTCTGCTCGTCCCGCGTGCCTGGAGATCGAGCAGCTGCGCTCGTTCTCGAGAGCGTTGACCAGGCCCGCAGCCGCAACAGCGTGTGGCCCAGCTCCTCCTGCGCCAAGGCCCAATATGAGGAAGCCCATATTCTATTTGACTCTGTGCACTGTTGGGCCAGTCAGTTTCGGCCCAGTGTTGTTTTTTTTCTCGGTCTGCGATTTTGCCTATTAATGCTGAGAAAAATAGATTTGCAGGAAAAACCCTTGAACTTCATGCATATAATAACTCATTAACCATGCATCGGTTTAAAATGTTTTAAACGTGTAAAAGCCTTAGAATTTCATCTAGTTTCATAATATGCCACTCTCATCCATGTTTAAAATGTTTAAATTGCTGTTTGTTTAAATTTGCTCAAATGTCATGCTAAAATGATTTATTTCATAACTAAATAACCGTAGCTCCATTTTAAATAAACTTTATATGTAAATGGGGTAGAAAAATGCATAGTTTAACATGGTGGCATTACTTTGCATCGTTAACAACAATAAAATATGGTTTAGGGCAGAATAGTACAAAATCTAAAATATGGACATGGGGATTTTCCAGAATTGTTGTTTGTTGTTCCGGCCTCATTTAAACTTGCCTAGATAGGTGGTTTTCATATGCTTCACCTCTTTCCATGTTAACCAACATTTAATCTTGTCTTGTTCCTAAATGAGGGCAAACTAAATAACTTGAATGTGGTGTTTCGTCAATATGCAAGTCGTTGCATATTGAGCTCCACTTAATTTGTAGTATTGTTTGTGCACTTTGCCAGGCCATGCCTCTTTAAACCGGACATGCATCATATTTGGTTGCGCATCATGCCATGTTTATGTGATGGTTGTTTACTATGTTGCTTGCTTCTTTCCGGGTTGCTTCTCTCATTAGCTTCGGTTTCGTTCCGGAGTTGTGAGGATTCGTTCGACTACGTCCGTTTGTCTTCTTCATGGACTCGTTCCTCTTCCTTGCGGGATCTCAGGCAAGATGACCATACCCTCGAAATCACTTCTATCTTTGCTTGCTAGTTGTTCGCTCTATTGCTTTGCCGCGCTACCTTCCACTTGCTATATCATGCCTCCCATATTGCCATGTCAAGCCTCAAACCCACCTTTCCTAGCAAACCGTTGTTTTGCTAAGTTACCGCTTTTGCTCAGCCCTTTTTATAGCGTTGCTAGTTGCAGGTGAAGGTGGAGTTGGTTCCATGTTGGAACATGGATATTTTGGGATGTCACAATATCTCTTATTTAATTAATGCATCTATATACTTGGTAAAGGGTGGAAGGCTCGGCCTTATGCCTGGTGTTTTGTTCCACTCTTGCCGCCCTAGTTTCCGTCATACTGGTGTTATGTTCCTTGATTTTGCGTTCCTTACGCGGTTGGGTGTTACGGGAACCCCTTGACAGTTCGCCTTGAATAAAACTCTTCCAGCAAGGCCCAACCTTGGTTTTACCATTTGCCTACCTAAGCCTTTTTCCCTTGGGTTCCGTGGACTCAAGGGTCATCTTTATTTTAAACCCCCATGCTAGTGCTCCTCTGAGTGTTGGTCCAAACTAGAGCCCCTTGCAGCGCCGCCTCGGGGAAACTTGAGGGTTGGTTTTAGTTGTACGGACTGCTCATCCGGTGTGCCCTGAGAACGAGATATGTACAGCTCCTATCGGGATTTGTCGGCACATTCGGGCGGCTTTGCTGGTCTTGTTTTACCATTGTCGAAATGTCTTGTAACCGGGATTCCGAGTCTGATCGGGTCTTCCTGGGAGAAGGAATATCCTTCGTTGACCGTGAGAGCTTGTGATGTGTTAAGTTGGGACACCCCTGCAGGGTATAAACTTTCGAGAGCCGTGTCCGCGATTATGTGGCAGATGGGAATTTGTTAATGTCCGGTTGTAGAGAACTTGACACTTGACTTAATTAAAATGCATCAACCGCGTGTGTAGCCGTGATGGTCTCTTTTTGGTGGAGTCCGGGAAGAGAACACGGTCTTGGGTTATGTTTGAACGTAAGTAGTTTCAGGATCACTTCTTGATCATTTCTAGCTTCTCGACCATGCGTTGCCTCTCTTCTTGCTCTCATTTGCGTATCTTAGCACCATATATGCTTAATGCTCGCTGCAGCTCCACCACATTTCCCCGTTCCTACCCAAATCTTAAATAGTCTTGATCTCGCGGGTGTGAGATTGCTGAGTCCTCGTGACTCACAGATTCTATCACAATAGTTGCAGGTGCCGATGATGCCGGTGCAGGTGATCCTACCGAACTCAAGTGGGAGTTCAACGAGGACTTGGTCGTTAGTATGTTTCGTTTCCTGATGATCAGTAGTGGAGCCCAGTTGGGACGATCGGGGATCTAGCATTTGGGGTTATCTTCTTTTCATTTGGATTTGACCATAGTCGGTCTATGTGTGTACTCTGAAGGATGTTTGTTTAATTAATGTATTGTGTGAAGTGGCGATTGTAAGCCAACCCTCTTTATCCCATTCTTGTTCATTACATGGGATTGTGTGAAGATGACCCTTCTTGCGACAAAACCTACAATGCGGTTATGCCTCTAAGTCGTGCCTCGATACGTGAGAGATATAGCCGCATCGTGGGCGTTACAAGTTGGTAATCAGAGCCATCCCCGACTTAGGAGCCCCCTACTTGATCGAATCGCTGGC
Organism: Triticum aestivum; assembly: GCF_018294505.1. Lineage (NCBI taxonomy): Eukaryota > Viridiplantae > Streptophyta > Magnoliopsida > Poales > Poaceae > Triticum > Triticum aestivum. Next base: position 211,406,530 of record NC_057811.1, on the reverse strand, counting down.
GTTGTTGAGTCTAGAACAAAAATGTTTTGAGTCTTAGGATTATATATCGGAGAGTAGGATTCTTTTTACTCCTCAGTCCCTTCGTCGCTCTAGTGAGGCCCCCTGACGTAGAAGTTTTGACTCTCCTCTCCTCAAATTTCATGAAAAAAAAATTAGGATCACGTGGGTATCTTGGAATGGTTCCGATGGTTTTGTGATGAGAACATTGTTCTTGGTGCCTCCTGGCATTTAGGGGTTGTGGCAGTATCCCAGGGAGTTGAGCTCCGAGGTGTTGTCGTCACAATTTTATCGTTGCAGTTCTGGAATACCTGAGTTTCGCTGACATCGAAAATCTCTTTAATGCAGTTGTTGGTGAGATCACCTCGACGCCACCCAGTACTGGGGCGGGGGTTCGGGAGTATTTCCATAGCTCGTATAACGGATGCTTTTCGAAGGTTGAGATACAGGATTTCCGAAGTTTTCTTGGTTATGTGTTGACGGATGGATACAGCTAGATCTAGGTATTGTTAATTTGGGTGAGATATATTGCGTCCCCTGTATCCCCAACACCAGATTGCATAACCAGAACGTTTCGGGAGTTTATAAGTGGGAATTCTAGTATCTCGTAGGATATCTTTCCAAGACACACATGATACGATATGGGATCTATCATATGTTTGTTTCCGGCTTATTCTGCAAGCCAAATCCTTTGTTTTTGTTTTGTTTTGTGGTATTCGAGTTGCTTCAATACCAAGTGTTGATTCCATACCTTATTCTAAGCGGTGTTCTCATATTTCTATGTGGTTGCTAATCCTTTCGATCATCGAGGTTGTCATGTTAATTCTTTTCAACCGGCGTGATTCTCTTCAAGTTAACACGATCCTTTCAATTTGTGCAAGACCTATTCTTGGTTTTCTCAACGGTGTTCATTTCATCCGACCCAAGTTGCCTTTGTTTTCCCACCCTCCCACCCTTTTCTAAAAGGATTCGGATTTCTTAATCAAGTATCCTGATTATTGATGTGAAGTCTCTTCATTCTTTTCCTCCATGTTCGTACCTGGTGATTCTCATGAAGATGCTAAGGAAGCTTCAAGTCTATTATTCTTTGTTCTTTTCTTCTCCGGTGGACTCAAGTCAAGCTTTCAGTGTTGATCGTATTCTTTTCCTCGTTTCAAATGCTTTCTCATGTCGGTGCATCTCTTAATCATCACCTCTTACTATTCATGTTATCTGGAGTGCTGAATATATCTCAAAAGATTCGCATTTCCATTCCCAATCCGTTCAAGCTATCTTGAGGTTGTTATCTCTTTTGAGCCATTTAATTCAATCGGCGCAATCTTTCTTTTAATCGTTCAATGGTGTATCTTTTGAGTGGGCCCTAACCCACACGTCTTTTCCCAGGATCTTACCTGACTCTTCTAATTTTCCCGGAGCCATTCCCAAATTATTTTTGAAGTTTGACGTAAGAATGAAGTATCATCAGTCATATTCCTTCTCCAAGATCGCTTTCAAATTCTATTCATCGTTGGTTCAACCTTTCTAATTTTCATTCACGGAGTATCTCAACAATTCATGGTGGTTTCTCGTCGTCATTCTCGGATTTTGAAGACCGAAGAAGAGTTTCCCTTAAATCTTGTCCATTCTCTTGAAGATTCATGGTTCTAGCTTGATGCCATCTCTCATAATTGTTTTCGATTGCGAGAATTCTTTTCACCCATCTGGAGCAATTCAGGAGTCTTTTCATTTTGATTCTCCGGAGCCCATCATCTCAGTATTATTCATTCTCAGCTTTCAGATATCATTCTCCAAATCTTACCGGTGCATCGTTCAAATATCCTCTAATCAGTTCATGATCTCTTCGTTCTCATGTCTAAAGTATCTTCGTTCGTTTGCTAATTCTTCCCGGTGTTTCTTTATATTTTCGTCATTCATATTCAATTCTTACGGTGGTTCATTCAACATGCCTATTCCTTTATTATTGTATCATTTCATTCGTGTTTTCTAATCCTACCGGTGGTTCGTGGAAGACCTTCTCAAGTTTGCGCTATATCTCTCTTAATCCTTTCTACGAAAATAAGTAGTATGCCAAATCCGTTGCTTGTCATCAATCTAAATTGGTGAAGGACACGCATAACATAATTCTTGTTCTTGTTTCATCCAAGTGATTAATTCCTTCTTCCGGAGTTCGTAATGGTATCAATTTCTAAGTTATATGTGTTCATCTTCTTCTGGAGTTCCAAGTTTTTTCCGCATTATCTCGTCGCGAAGTTCCATCTAAATTATCGCAAGGCTTGACCTTGTGTTCTCAACTTCTCTTTTTTTTATCATCCTTTTATTATCGGAGTTCTTCACGGAGGCTCTACATGGTGGCTCGTCAAGGATTCTTTTAATTCTCCATTTGTTCTTCAAGATTTCTCTCGGAGTTAAGACCCGCCAAGCTATACTCTAAAATAAACATGGTGTTCAATACATGTCTTGTTTTGAGGAGTTCAAGCTTTATTCTTCTTCCATTCCGAAGTGCAATTCTTTCTATCTTATCTTTTGAGGTGGTGTTATGCCATTCTCGACAATTTTCCTTCGTGTTTCAAGGTCAAGTTGTTAAGAATGAGATATTTAAATCCATCATTTTCTCTTTGATCAAGAGATCTTTTCAACCAATCAATCTTTTGTTGGAGTTATCTTGGGTTAGATTTCACCTAAAGCCTTCCCTAAGGAATATTGCTTATTGTGGTGTCTATCAATGATCCAAGTTTTTCTCCTATCCTCTCGGTGAAAGGAGTTGTCATCTCCTTGTTGACCTCAATCCAATCAATTGTTTTCCGTAGTGGCATGTATTCACCTCTAAGTTTTGAGTTGTTTCCATAAGCCCACTTCAAGCTTATTCTTTTGTTGCTAGTTTTCCAACAACTCCGTTCTAACCTTCTTGGAAGGGTGCTTTCCAAGATCATTTGTGGCAGAAGTTGGCATTTTCTTCTCCATTCCTTTATTCCAATGATCTATCTTCTATTTCTTCTTCCGGAGGCATGGCGATGTTGCTCTCTTCACTCATCATCTCGAATGGTGAGGATCGTGTTCTTTTCGTGCTTATCCATTTAACCGGAGTGTCGTGTCCTCTTTTCAAGTTCTTCCCATTTTATCAAGTCTTGCATCTCTTTTCTACCGGAGTGCTGTCCAAATTCTGTCATTCTTGTTCCTTGGCTATCTCATTATACCGTTGTGGTCATATTCCTTTGATTCGTGAAGCTCTTATTTCATGTCTCTCAACCCACAAGTTTCTCATAATGTTCCTTGTTCTTTTTTTCTTCTACGGAGCTTTTCAATCTCGTTCATCTCCATTGTATTCTTTGTTTCAAGGTTTCCAACCTCTGAAGGTTCATGATTTCACTCATTTGTCGAAGAAGCAACTTAGTTTTATCTCTTCTCTTCCTCTTTCGTTTCTCTCCGGTGCCATCCTAGATCTCGGGACGAGATCCTCTTGTAGTGGTGGAGTGTTGTGATGCCCCGAGACTGACGCTCTAGACGGCTTCCATGTTTTTCGTTGTTGTTGTGTGTTTTATTTGCTTCTTGCATTATCATCGCATCATTCGCATTGCATGGACACTTTGTTGCCGTCATTGTTTTCAAACTTGCATCCCCTCGTAGTTGCCGCATCCCCCCTTCCTTTCGTTGACCGTTCCGAGACCAACCTTTTTCTTCGTTTTCCCTCTTGCCTAAACCGGAGTCTCTTTGCACAGTGCATCGACCCCTTGCCCGTGTCCGAAACTTTCCCGAACCCGAACCGGACTATCATTACCATTGGGTCCGGATCATCCCCAAACATCTATAAAATATCTGCATTTCTCCATTGGACTCCCCTAACCTTCTTTTCTCGACCGTCCGATTGCGATCGGAGGGACGAGATAGCCCTTAGCCTAACCACTCGCTATATATAACTAGACCAACCCTCATCTTTAGGAGGCTTGTCCCATCAGTCCCATCCGCCGCCGCCAGCATCTCCCACCTCGGGATCCATCTCCACCCAATCCCACCATCGCCTCCATTTCCGCTGCCACCCAACCGGTGCATCCCCTCCGATCCATCCACCCACCTCGTTCTGCCAGCCACGCCTGCCTCCCGCCGATGCTGCGACACCGCGCCCGAGACCCGCTGCCTCCTCTGCTTCCCGAGCGCCACCGCAGCAACAGATGCAGGTCCCCTGCCTCATCCCCTTGCACCGCCAAGCCGCCCGAGCACCTCCTCTTCCCGAGGCCCGAGCTCGTCCAACCACGCGACCCCGCTGTCCCCGGCGAACCTCGCCGCCGGCAACCACTTCCAGCAGATGAGCGTCGTCCCTCTCCTTCCCTGTGGTCTCTCCCTCCCTATGGTTCTTTCTCCGTCTCTCTCTGAATTCTTCTCTCTCTCTCTCCATCTTCTCCAAGGAACCCCGATGCCCAAGGAGGAAGCCCGCCACCTGTCCCTCAAGTTCGCTTGGCCCCCGTTCGCCTCCACGCAGTCCCCGCTGGTCTTCCTCCACGACGCTGCCGCCTTGAGCTTCTCCTGCCATCCTCTGTTCTCCCCTGCATCACGTCGGCCGAGCAGCTCCACCGCGCTAATCCGTCAGGCCAGCCGCACCTCTCGTCCAAGCCGCCGTCTTCGTCCAGATCCGGTGACCTCCGCCACCAGTCCGTCGAGGCCGGTCCTCCCCGCTGCCCTCTCGCCCGGATCCAGCCACCCCTGCTTCCCGTCGTGCCGCCCGCCACCAAGTCCTTCGTCACCGGCCTCTGCTTCCTATGCAATGAGCAGAAGCTCTCCTCGTCCCGCGCGCCTAGAGATCGAGCAGCTACGCTCGTTCTCGAGAGCGTTGACCAAGCCCGCAGCCGCAACAGCGTGTGGCCCAGCTGCTCCTGCGCCAAGGCCCAATGTGAGGAAGCCCATCTTCTATTTGCCCCTGTGCACTGTTGGGCCAGTCAGTTTCGGCCCAGTGTTGTTTTTTTCTCTGTCTGCAATTTTGCCTATTAATGCTGAGACAAACATATTTGCAGAAAAACCCTTGAACTTCATGCATATAATAACTCATTAACCGTGCATCGGTTTAAAATGTTTTAAACATGTAAAATGCTTAGAATTTCATCTAGTTTCATAATATGCCACTCTCATCCATGTTTAAAATGTTTAAATTGCTGTTTGTTTAAATTTGCTCAAATGTCATGCTAAAATGATTTATTTCATAACTAAATAACCGTAGCTCCATTTTAAATAAACTTTATATGTAAATGGGGTAGAAAAATGCATAGTTTAACATGGTGGCATTACTTTGCATCTTTAACAACAATAAAATATGGTTTAGGGCAGAATAGTACCAAATCTAAAATATGGACATGGGGATTTTCCGGAATTGTTGTTTGTTGTTCCGGCCTCATTTAAACTTGCCTAGATAGGTGGTTTTCATATGCTTCACCTCTTGCCATGTTAACCAACATTTAATCTTGTCTTGTTCCTAAACGAGAGCAAACTAAATAACTTGAATGTGGTGTTTCGTCAATATGCAAGTCGTTGCATATTGAGCTCCACTTAATTTGTAGTATTGTTTGTGCACTTTGCCATGCCATGCCTCTTTAAACCGGACATGGATCATACTTGGTTGTGCATCATGCCATGTTTATGTGATGGTTGTTTACTATGTTGCTTGCTTCTTTCCAGGTTGCTTCTCTCGTTAGCTTCGGTTTCGTTCCGGAGTTGTGAGGATTCGTTCGACTACGTCCGTTTGTCTTCTTCATGGACTCGTTCTTCTTCCTTGTGGGATCTCAGGCAAGATGACCATACCCTCGAAATCACTTCTATCTTTGTTTGCAAGTTGTTCGCTCTATTGCTTTGCCACGCTACCTTCCACTTGCTATATCATGCCTCCCATATTGCCATGTCAAGCCTCTTACCCACCTTTCCAAGCAAACCGTTGTTTGGCTAAGTTATCGCTTTTGCTCATCCCTTCTTATAGCGTTGCTAGTTGCAGGTGAAGGTGGAGTTGGTTCCATGTTGGAACATGGATATTTTGGGATATCACAATATCTCTTATTTACTTAATGCATCTATATACTTGGTAAAGGGTGGAAGGCTCGGCCTTATGCCTGGTGTTTTGTTCCACTCTTGCCGCCCTAGTTTCCGTCATACCGGTGTTATGTTCCTTGATTTTGCGTTCCTTACGCGGTTGGGTGTTATGGGAACCCCTTGACAGTTCGCCTTGAATAAAACTCCTCCAGCAAGGCCCAACCTTGGTTTTACCATTTCCCTACCTAAGCCTTTTTCCCTTGGGTTCCGCGGACTCAAGGGTCATCTTTATTTTAAACCCCCGGGCCAGTGCTCCTCTGAGTGTTGGTCCAAACTAGAGCCCCTTGCAGCGCCGCCTCGGGGAAACTTGAGGGTTGGTTTTAGTTGTACAAAACTGCTCATCCGGTGTGCCCTGAGAACGAGATATGTGCAGCTCCTATCAGGATTTGTCGGCACATTCGGGCGGCTTTGCTGGTCTTGTTTTACCATTGTCGAAATGTCTTGTAACCGGGATTCCGAGTCTGATCGGGTCTTCCTGGGAGAAGGAATATCCTTCGTTGACCGTGAGATCTTGTGATGGGCTAAGTTGGGACACCCCTGCGGGGTATAAACTTTCGAGAGCCGTGCCCGCGGTTATGTGGCAGATGGGAATTTGTTAATGTCCGGTTGTAGAGAACTTGACATTTGACTTAATTAAACTGCATCAACCGCGTGTGTAGCGGTGATGGTCTCTTTTCGTCGGAGTCTGGGAAGAGAACACAGTTTTCGGTTATGTTTGAACGTAAGTAGTTTTAGGATCACTTCTTGATCATTTCTAGCTTCTCGACCGTGCGTTGCCTCTCTTCTCGCTTTCATTTGCGTATGTTAGCCACCATATATGCTTAGTGCTTGCTGTAGCTCCACCACATTACCCCTTTCCTACCCATAAGCTTAAATAGTCTTGATCTCGCGGGTGTGAGATTGCTGAGTCCTCGTGACTCACAGATTCTATCACAGCAGTTGCAGGTGCCGATGATGCCAGTGCAGGTGATGCTACCGAACTCAAGTGGGAGTTCAACGAGGACTTGGTCGTTACTATGTTTCTTTTCCTGATGATCAGTAGTGGAGCCTAGTTGGGACGATCGGGGATCTAGCATTTGGGGTTATCTTCTTTTCATTTGGATTTGACCGTAGTCGGTCTATGTGTGTACTCTGAATGATGTTTGTTTAAATAATGTATTGTGTGAAGTGGCGATTGTAAGCCAACCCTCTTTCTCCCATTCTTGTTCATTACATGGGATTGTGTGAAGATGAACCTTCTTGCGACAAAACCTACAATGCGGTTATGCCTCTAAGTCGTGCCTCGACACGTGAGAGATATAGCCGCATCGTGGGTGTTACATGGATACAGGATTATGCCTGCGGACATCGTCGCCTACCGGAACAACCTAGCAGCACCACAGGATGAGCCTGAGTAGTGGGATCCACAGGTGCCCGCTCCTCAGCATTTCGACATGGGACCCCATGGTTTCTTCGACTACTGATTACTAAGTTAGGCCAAAAGCCTAAGCTTGGGGGAGTACGTATTTCCACCGATATTACATTCATGTTCACACATTTCATTCCAGTTGTCGGTGTCCACACTTTTTCATTGTATCATTCATGCTAAATTTATTTTCTCGCTTTCTTCTTACGTGTTTCAAAAACCTTGAGAAAATACAAAAATATTTCCTGCTTCTTTTTTATTTTTCTTTCTAGAATAGTTAGCTGTAGCACTAACAAGAAAACCCAAAAAGATTTACTTGATCTTCTTTTGCTTGTTGGGAGTTTTCCCGTGTAAATAGTTTTTCTCGTTTTTTCCCCTTTTATTTTCTTTCTTTCAAGAAACCAAAAACTCCAAAAATATTTCAGTGTGTTTCTCTGAATTTCTTTTCTTTTTATTGAGTCATACCGAGGAGAAGACAACGATGAAAATGTTGAGTGGCTCTCATTTGCATAATTGTTAAATCTAACAAAGAGCCCATTTTACCTTGTCTTCCCCTACTGAATAAAATGTTTGCAGATTCCAACTTAGTCCACGACACTCTTGCACTATTATTATTTTCACGTCGTTCGGTCGTGCAAGTGAAAGGCAATAATGACGATATTTGATGAACTGGTCCTGGCAGAGAGAAACGGGTAGGAACTCAACTAGTTCTGTTTTTGTAAATATGTTTAACCTAGTATCCATGATTCAGCTCATTATGATTAAACATGTTTGCAATGACAATTAGAGATTATAGTTTCTCATGCCATGCATAAGTAGCTAGGACTGGATAATGATTTATCTTGGATGTCAACTCTGCATTAAAATGATTGTGATGTAGTATGATGATATGGTATCCTCCTTTGAATGTTTGAGTGGCTTGACTTGGCACATGTTCATGCATGTAGTTGAATCAAAACCAACATAGCATGTACGATATTTATGTTCATGGTGTTCATATCCTACTCATGCTAGTGTACAATGTTACTTATGCATAATGCATGTTCATGACCGTTGTTGCTCTCTAGTTGGCCGCTTCTCAACCTATTTGCTAGCCTTCGCCTGTACCAAGTGCCAATTCTGCTTGTACATCAAAAAGCTTGAACCCAAGTTATTCTAGATGAGTCCACCATACCTACCTATATGCGGTATTACCCTGTCGTCCTAAGTAAATTTGCATATGCCATCTCTAAAAACATAAAATATATATCCTTTTTGTGTGCCTGGATTGTTCATAGAATGATAGGAGGTAGTCGTTATCTTCCATGCTAAGCGGATTATTCTCAGGACGAGTGTTTATTCACTCGCCATTTCATGAGAAAGGGGCAGTAATAGGGATTCCCAATCCCAAACTACAAACAAAAAAGAGCTTACAAATAATCAAACAAAAACTCCTACGGAGTCATAACCTTTACTTTATCGCTTGGGAACCGCTACTAATGTGTTTAGCATGGAAGATATTGATAACTGATGGTCGTGAAGTAAACAAGAAGGGTGCATTTCTCAAAATATCATTAACCTCTATTTTAAAAACTTGAGCTCTAGCACCGCTACAAATCATTACTTCCCTCTGCGAAGGGACTGTCTATTTATTTTTATGTTGTGTCATCACCTTCTAAAACAAGCGCTAGAACCTGAGAGCACAGCTGTCATGACTTATGCATTGTGTGTAGCTAATGTTGGGTGCATCATGACTGGATCTTTTCTAATATGAATTACAATGTTTAGTCGCTGCTTGAACTTTGGAGGTGCTCTGCATTTATGTTTGCAATCTCAGAAAGGGCTAGCGAGATACCACTATTGTCATATTATATCATGGTTGTTTTGACAACATGTTGCCGTTTGAGATATCTTTTTATTGCTCGCTAGTTGATTATGTCATTGATATGAGTCATTATAATCTTTAAGAGTTATTGTCGGCATGGTTAGTTATAATGTTGGCTGAAAACCTGGGCGCTGTTTAAGCTTATTTATGCAAACAAGAGCAAGTGTTCGTAAAAGTTTTCATTTTTCACTTTCAGCTTATCAACTGAATTGCTTGAGGACAAGCAAAGGTTTAAGCTTGGGGGAGTTGATACGTCTCCAATGTATCTACTTTTCCTAACGCTTTTTCCTCTTGTTTTGGACTCTAATTTGCATGATTTGAATGAAACTAACCCCAGACTGACGCTGTTTTCAGCAGAACTACCATGGTATTGTTTTTGTGCAGAAATAAAAGTTCTTGGAATGGAACGAAACTTTGCGAGGAATTTTTATATAATAAATAAGAATTTCTGGAGCCAAGACCTACCGGAGAGGGGCACCTGGGTGGGCACAACCCACAAGGGCACGCCCCCTCTCCTGGCGCGCCCAGGTGGGTTGTCCCCACCTGGTGGCCCCGCAGACCCTGAAACCAACGCTATAAAATCCTATTTTTCTAGAAAAAATCACGGAGAAAGAATTATCGTGATCCACGAGACAGAGCCGCGGTCACCTCCTGTTCTTCATCGGGAGGCCAGATCTGGAGTCCGTTTGGGGCTCCGGAGATGGGGATCTTCGTTCTTCATCATCACCAACCCTTCTCCATCGCCAATTCCATGATGCTCCCGACCGGGAGTGAGTAATTCCTTCGTAGGCTCGCTGGTCAGTGAGGAGTTGGATGAGATTCATTATGTAATTGAGTTAGTTTTGTTAGGGCTTGATCCCTAGTATCCACTATGTTCTAAGACTGATGTTGCTATGACTTTGCTATGCTTAATGCTTGTCACTTTGGGCCCGGGTGCCATGAATTCAGATCTGAACCGTTTATGTTATCATCATTATATCCATCTTTTAGATCCGATCTTGCAAGTTATAGTCACCTACTACGTGTTATGATCCGGCAACCCTGGAGTGACAATAGTCGGGACCACTCCCGGTGATGACCGTAGTTTGAGGAGTTCATGTATTAACCGTGTGCTAATGCTTTGTTCCTGTACTCTATTAAAAGGAGGCCTTAATATCCCTTAGTTTCCAATTGGACACCGCTGTCACGGGAGGGTAGGACAGAAGATCTCATGCAAGTTCATTCTATAAGAACGTATGACTATTTACGGAATACATGCCTACATTATATTCATGAACTGGAGCTAGTGCCGTATCACCCTAGGTTATAACTGTCTCATGATGAATATCATCCAACAAGTCACCGATCCAATGCCTACGAATTTATCTTATATTGTTCTTGCTAAATTATTACTGGTATCGTCACTGTTACACTTGCTACAATATCATTGTTACCGTTACTATTGCTGCTGCTACTATTATCCAAACTATCATAGTACTGTGCTACTGATCACTTTGCTGCAGATAATTAATCTCCAGGTGTGGTTGAATTGACAACTCAGCTGCTAATACCTTCAAATATTCTTTGGCTCCCCTTGCGTCGAATCTATAAATTTGGGTTGAATACTCCACCCTCGAAAACTATTGCGACCCCTATACTTGTGGGTTATCAACGAGCAGTATCTTGAGTCCTCCGACGGCTCGTCGGACAAGGAGGAGTACTCTGATGAGACGGCGATGATGTTGGCGGTCCTTAAAGACGCGGAGCGTGCGGGGAGCATGTTCTCAATTTCAAGGGTTTGATCAAGGGTCATCGAGTGCTCAACCGCAACTGGGTACACATGCATGACACTGATGGCCAACTACTGATGCAGGCGGTCCTTAAAGACGCGGAGCGTGCGAGGAGCATGTTCTCAATTTCAAGGGTTCGGTCAAGGGTCATCGAGTGCTCTACCGCAACAGGGGGTGCAGGCATGACACTGATGGTCGACTACTTTGCCCCCCATGCACTATTTGCTGACCATTTTCGCCGGCGTTTTCGGATGCGCAAGACTGTCTTCGATCGTTTGTACCATGGCGCCGGTCCTATGATAACTACTTCATCCTAAAGAAGGACGCCGTGGAAACGATTGGCTTCTCTGGTTACCAGAAGTGCACGGACGAACTCCGGATGCTTGCATATGGCACGACCACTGATTCATGCGACGAGTACCTACGGATGTCTGAGAGCACATACGGAGATGCTATCACTACTACAGGATGCTGCTAATGTGATACTATGATCAGAGACCCTTTGACGAAACTATGTGCGATGCATTAATCGCAAACGGGGATGTAAAAAACCATCAAAAAAGGTGCAAAACGATTGCGATGGCGGAGCCATCAAACACGGTTCAGATTTTAGTTGCATGTGAGATGCAGGGCACACAGTTAATCCATTCGAACTGTTTGCGATGAGGCAGAACAACAAAAACAAGCAGCCATATCAATGTGTGTGCGATATACGGCATATAGTTTGCTCCGATGAACTGTTTGCTATTAGGGAGTGCAACAGAAACGGTTAGCCAGATCAAGGTGTGTGTGATATACGGCATACGGTTCACTCGGACGAACTGTTTTCGATTAGGGAACACAACAGAAACGGTTCAACTTAACAAGATGTGTGTGATACGTGGCAAACAATCGACTCGGATAAACTGTTTGCGATGAGAAATTACAACACAGACGGTTAATATAGTTAGTTCGTGCGCGATTCTGTGTGTACAAAAAACTTTGAAACATGCAAACTAGTTGCTTGCGGTGGCTAGGAGTATCACACACGATGCGTCTGCGAGTAATCGTGTCCGATGATTAGTAACTTACACATACGTTTCCTTATGTTAACACGTGTGTGATAAATAACACGTGGCACCGGATACGGTATTCGGGTTGTGTGTGCTCCACTTAGTCTTCCCGCGCTCCAGCGAATGCTTCCCGCGCTCCACATGGGTGAATTGTAAAATCCACGCCTCTTCCCTCATCGGTTTCCCACCACCAGCTAATGGCTTGTGATGGAAGTGGAACTACGTCGGTATTTCCCCGGAGAGGGAGAGGATGATGTAGCACAGCGACGGTAGGTATTTCCCTCAGTTATGAAACCAAGGTATCGAACCAGTAGGAGAACCAAGCAACACAACGTAAACAACACCTGCACACAAACAACAACACCTTGCAACCCGACGAGTTAAAGGGGTTGTCAGTCCCTTCCGGGGTACGGCGCCTCAAGATAGGCAAGCGGACGTGAGGTAAATTGTAGTAGATTGATAGATCGAACGCCAAATATAATAAATAAAAATGCAGCAAGGTATTTTTGTATATTTTTTTTGTTTAATGATCTGAATAAAAATGCAAAGGAAACGTAGATCGCAAGGCAAATATATGAGAAGAAAGACCCGGGGGGCGTAGGTTTCACTAGTAGCTTCTCTCGAGAAAAATAGCAAACGGTGGGTAAACAAATTACTGTAGGGCAATTGATAGAACTTCAAATAATTATGACCATATCCAGGCAATGATCATGATATAGGCATCACGTCCAAGATTAGTAGACCGACTCCTGCCTGCATCTACTACTATTACTCCACACATCGATCGCTATCCAGCATGCATCTAGTGTATTAAGTTCATGGAAAAACAGAGTAATGCAATAAGAACGATGACATGATGTAGACAAGATCCGTTTATCTATATGGCAGTAGATATAGATCCCGTCTTTTATCCTTAGTAGCAACGATACATACGTGTCGTTTCCCCTTCTGTCACTGGGATCGAGCATCGTAAGATTGAACCCACTACCGGGCACCTCTTTCCATTGCAAGATAAATAGATCAAGTTGGCCAAACAAAACCCAAATATCGGAGAAGAAATACGAGGCTATAAGAGATCATGCATATAAGAGATCAAAGAAACTCACATATCTTTCATGGATATAAAAAGATATGACTGATCATAAACTCGAAGTTCATCAGATCCCAACAAACACACAGCAAAAGAGTTACATCATATGGATCTCCAAGAGACCATTGTATTGAGAATTCAGCGAGAGAGAAAGCCATCTAGCTACTAACTACGGACCCGAAGGTCTACAAAGAACTACTCACGCATCATCGAAGAGGTACCAATGGAAGTGGTGAACCCCTCCGTGATGGTGTCTAGATTGGATCTGGTGGTTCTGGACTCTACGGCGGCTGGATGAATATTTCGACGCTTGTTCTAGGGTTTCTGGAATATTGTGGTATTTATATAGCAAAGAGGCGGTCCGGGGGGCACCCGAGGTGGGCACAAACCCACCAGGGCGCGCCTGGGCCTCCTGGCGTGCCCTGGTGGGTTGTGCCCCCCTCGGGGCACCCCCAAGGTGCAACTAGGGCCCATTGCCTTCCTTCTGGCCCATAAAAAATCATCATGGAGTTTTGTGGCATTTGAACTCCGTTTGATATTGATTTCCTGCGATGTAAAAAACATGGAAAAAATAGCAACTGGCACTTGGCACTATGTCAATAGGTTGGTACCAAAAAAGATATAAAATGACTATAAAATGATTATAAAACATCCAAGATTGATAATAAAACAGCATGGAACAATCAAAAATTATAGATACGTTGGAGACGTATCAGCATCCCCAAGCTTAACTCCTACTTGTCCTCGAGTAGGTAAGTGATAAAAACAGAATTTTTGATGTGGAGTGCTGTTCATCAAGTCATATCATATTCTTTTCTTTATAGCATGGACATTTGGACTTTTATGTGATTCAAAGCAATAGTCTAGTTTTGACATAATAATTTAGATACTCAAGCATATCAACAAGCAACCATGTCTTTCAAAATATCAATTCTAAAATAAGTTATCCCTAGCCCATCATGCTCAAACATTGATCCATTCATGAAACACACTCGAATATTAACTACACCCAATACTTGAGCACGATCATATTGCCTCCTAGTTGGTGCTTTTTATGAGAGAAGATGGAGACTCAAATTTCAAAATAAAAATTGCATAAAGTAAAAGAAAGGCCCTTCACAGAGGGAAGTAGGGATTTGTAGAGGTGCCAGAGCTCAAAGCGAAAAATTAGAGATAAAAACATTTTGGGAGGTGTATCCATCCCACCAACGAAAACGACTTAGAGTTCCCAACACTTTCCATGCTAGATATGCCATAGGCGGTTCCCAAACAAAAATAAAGTTTATTCCTTTTTCCACCATTCTTTCACTTTCCATGGCTAGCCGTATCCACGGGTGCCCTCCATACCAACACTTTCAAAGGAATTTATTATTTGACAACATAAATTAAATTCAATTTTTTGCATTTCGGGACTGGGCATCCCTAAGACCTTTGCCTTACTCTCGTGCAATGACAAGTGAATAAACACTCATCTTGAGAATAACACATCCAGCATGGAAAATATTAGCCACCCGTGACCATTCCGCGAGCGAAACAAACACACAAAAGAGAAGTTTATTTTGAAAATTAGAGATGGCACATGCAAATTTGCTTAGAACGGCAAAAGAATACCGCATATAGGTAGATATAGTGGACTCATGTGGCAAAACTGGTTTAAAGGATTTTGGATGCACAAGTAGAGGTCATACTTAGTGCAAAATGAAGGCTAGCAAAAGATTGGGAAGCGACCAACCAAGAAACGAATAATCTCATAAGCAAGCATTAAGCATAATTAACACCGAATAATGCACCACAAGTAGGATATAATTTTCATTGCATGATTATTGACTTTCGTGCATGCATAGGGAATCACAAACCTTAACACCAATATTCTTACTAGAGCACAATTACTCATCAACATAACTCACATATCACATCATCATATCTCAAAACTATTACTAAGAATCAAGTTTATTTTGTCCAATGATCTTCATGACATTTTTTTTACTTTATCCTTCTTGGATATCTATCACTTTGGGACTAATTTTCATGTGTTGCTTTTCATAAGCTCAAACAAATATAAGTGAAGATCATGAGCATAACAAATTTTCTTTCTCTCAAAATAATTTAAGTGAAGCAAGAGAGAATTTCTTCAAAATTTTACTAACTCTCAAATAAATCTAAGTGAAGCAAGAGAGCATTTCTTCAAAAATAACAAAGCACACTGTGCTCAAAAAGATATAAGTGAAGCACTAGAGCAAGTCCTAGCTCATAAAAGATTTAAGTGAAGCATAGAGAGCAATTCTAACAAGTCATGATATAATTTTAGCTCTCTCAAATAGGTGTGTCCAGCAAGGATTGATGACTTAAAACACAAAATAAAACAAGCAAAGACACATATCATACAAGACGCTCCAAGCAAAACACATATCATGTGACGAATAAAAATATAGCCTCGAGTAAAATACCGATAATTGTTGGAAGAAAGCGGGGATGCTACTCGGGGGCATCCCCAAGCTTAGTTGGTAGCTCATTCTTGGATAATATCTTGGGATGCCGGGGCATCCCCAAGCTTAGGCTCTTACATCCTTCCTTCATCCATCGTAAAATAACCCAAAACTTGAAAACTTCAATCACACAAAACTCAACAAAACCTTCGTGAGATCCGTTAGTCTAAGAAAAATAAACCACTACTATAAGTGTTGTATCAAACCAATTCATATTTTGTTTTTGTATTATATCTATTGTATTCCAACTTTTCTATGGCAAAAACTCATCAAATAAAACCATAGAGCCATCAAAATAAGCACACAACACAAAGAAAACAGAATCTGTCAAAACAGAACAGTCTGTAGCAATCTGATTTGTTAGAATAATTATGTAACTCCACAAATTCTGAAAAACAAGGAAAACCTGTATAATTTGTATATTGATCTTCTGCAAAAATAATTAGCATTTTATCACGTTCTGGTGAGTTTTAGCAATTATTTTCCTGAGCACGAAATTTATATCTTTTTCAGCAAGATCAAACAACTATCACCCAAGAAGATCATATTGGTTCTACTTGGTACAAACACTAATTAAAACACAAAAAACACAATCATAACAGTATAATAATTGTGCTAACACTCAAGAACAGAAATCAAAAAGCAAAAGTAATTTTATTCATTGGGTTGCCTCCCAACAAGCGCTATAGTTTTAGGCCCTTAGCTAGGCATAAAGCAAGGATCTAAGTTTTGTCATCTTTGGTTCGAGATCCATAAGATGCCCTCATGATTGATTCATAAGGTGGCCTGATTTTGGTTCTAGGAAACTATTCCATACCTTTCCTCAAAGGAAATTGGAACTTAATATTGCCTTCTTTCATATCAATCACGGCACCGATAGTGCGTAAAAAGGGTCTACCGAGAATAATTGGACAAGACGGATTGCAATCAATATCAAGAACAATAAAATCTATCGGCATATAATTCCTATTTTCAAGAATAAGGACATCATTAATTCTTCCCATAGGCTTTTTAATAGTAGAATTCTCCAAGTGCAAATTCAAGGAACATTCTTCAAGATTGGTAAGACCAAGCACATCACATAGAGATTTCGGAATTGTAGAAACACTAGCACCCAAGTCACACAAAGCAAAACATTCACAATTTTAAATCTTGACTTTGATAGTAGGTTCCCACTCATCATGCAAATTTCTAGGAATTGAAACTTCTAATTCCAAATTTTCTTCCAAAGCTTTCATCATAGCATCAACAATATGTTTAGTAAAAGCTTTATTTTGTTCATAAGCATGGGGTGAATTTATCATGGATTGCAACAAAGAAATACAATCAATCAAAGGGCAACTATCATAATTAAAGTCTTTGTAATCCAAAAGAGTGCGCACATCACTAGTTAAAGTTTTGACCTCTCCAAACCCACTTTCATTAATGTTCTCAACAAGATTTTCACCCTCCGAAATATTGGGACGCCTTCTACCTAAAGTTGACTCTTCTCGAGTCCCCTTTTCATCATTCTTAACTTTACTAAACAAGGAATCAATAGAAGAAACACGAATCATTTTAAGATCTTCATCACTTTTGCAAGAATAATCACTAGAAAAAGCTTTTTCTAAAAATTCTCTTTTAGCTCTAAGCATAGCAGTTCTTTTCTTACTTTCATCCATAGAAACATAAAGAGCTTTAATTGATTCATCTACTTTAGGCACAAAAAATTTCATCTTGAGATTTTCCACATCATGAGCAATTCTATCAACACTTCTAGACAAATCATCAATCTTATTCAACTTTTCTTCTATGGAAGTGTTGAAAACTTTTTGTGTGTTGATAAATTCTTTAATATTATTCTCAAGATATGAGGTGTTCCTATTATTATTGTAAGATTGATTTCCATAGGAATTACCATAATTATTAGAGGAATTACTAGGAAAAGGCCTAGGATTAAAATTACCTCTATAAGCATTATTGTTGACATTATTGCGAGAAATAAAATTCACATCAATGGCATCACTATTTTGCTCAATCAAAGTAGACAAAGGCATATAATTAAAATCAATAGGAGCACTTTTACTAGCAACAAATTTCATAAGAGCATCAACTTTATCACTCAAAGAAGAAATTTCTTCAACCGAATTAACCTTTTTACTAGTAGGAGCTCTTTCGGTATGCCATTGTGAATAATTTGCCATGATATTATCAAGCAATTTGGTGGCTTAACCCAAAGTAATTTCCATAAAACTTCCACCAGCGGCGGAATCTAAAAGATTACGAGAAACAAAATTCAATCCCGCATAGAAATTTTGTATGATCATCCAAAGATTTAACCCATGAGTTGGGCAATTCCTTAGCATCATTTTCATCCTTTCCCAAGATTGTGGAACATGCTCATGTTCAAGTTGCTTAATTCATGATCTGGGTTCTAAGGGAAATAATTTTTGTGGGAGGAAAATACTTCATGATAAAAGCGTCTTTGCACTTGTTCCAAGAATCGATACTATTGCGAGGCAAAGAAGAGAACCAAATTTTTGCAGAATCACGC
Organism: Triticum aestivum; assembly: GCF_018294505.1. Classification (NCBI taxonomy): domain Eukaryota; kingdom Viridiplantae; phylum Streptophyta; class Magnoliopsida; order Poales; family Poaceae; genus Triticum; species Triticum aestivum. The sequence continues at coordinate 211,388,268 of NC_057811.1, read as the reverse complement.
AAAGAAAACGGAAATAATTTCATCTTGACCACATCATTGTCCACATATTTTTTCTTTTGCATATCGCATAATTCCATGAAGGTATTAAGATGGGACGCGGCATCCTCATTAGGAGTACCGGAAAATTGGTCTTTCATAAGAAGATTCGGCAAAGCGGTATTAATATCACAAGTCTCCGCACTAGTGGCGGGAGGAGCAAGCGGAGTGCCAATAAAATCATTGTTGTTGGCATTTGAGAAATCACATAACTTGGTGTTCTCTTGAGTCATGATGACCACACAACAAGATTGCACTCAAAGACAGATCTGGCAAGAAAACGGCGATCGGAAAAAGAGAGGCGAATAAACCGGCAAATTTTTGTGAAGTGGGGGAGAGGAAAACGAGAAGCACATGGCGAATAATGTAAATTGCAAGGAGATGAGATTTGTGATTAGGAACCTGGTTATGTTGAAGATCCTCCCCATCAACGGCGCCAGAAATGGCTAGTTGACGGAAGGCTATCTTGACTTGATCCTCCCCGGCAACGGCACCAGAAATTCTCCTTGATGGCAGCTGGAACTACGTCGGTATTTCCCCGGAGAGGGTGGGATGATGTAGCACAACGACGGTAGGTATTTCCCTCAGTTATGAAACCAAGGTATCGAACCAGTAGGAGAACCAAGCAACACAACGTAAACAACACCTGCACACAAACAACAACACCTCACAACCCGACGACTTAAAGGGGTTGTCAATGCCTTCCGGGGTACGGCGCCTCAAGATAGGCAAGCGGACGTGAGGTAAATTGTAGTAGATTGATAGATCGAATGCCAAATAAAATAAATAAAGATAAAACACAGCAAGGTATTTTTTATTTTTTGGTTTAATAGATCTGAATAAAAATGCAAAGGAAAAGTAGATCGCGAGGCAAATATATGAGAAGAAAGACCCGGGGGCCGTAGGTTTCACTAGTAGCTTCTCTCGAGAAAAATAGCAAATAGTGGGTAAACAAATTACTGTTGGGCCATTGATAGAACTTCAAATAATTATGACGATATCCAGGCAATGATCATTACATAGGCAATACGTCCAAGATTAGAAGACCGACTCCTGCCCGCATCTACTACTATTACTCCACACATCAACCGCTATGCAGCATGCATCTAGTGTATTAAGTTCATGGAAAACGGAGTAATGCAATAAGAACGATGACATGATGTAGACAAGATCCGTTTATCTATATGGCGGTAGATATAGATCCCGTCTTTTATCCTTAGTAGCAACGATACATACATGTCATTTCCCCTTCTTTCACTGGTATCGGAGAAGAAATATGAGGCTATAAGAGATCATGCATATAAGAGATCAAAGAAACTCAAATAACTTTCATGGATATAAAAAGATATGACTGATCATAAACTCGAAGTTCATCAGATCCCAACAAACGCACTGCAAAAGAGTTACATCATATGGATCTCCAAGAGACCATTGTATTGAGAATTCAGCGAGAGAGAGAGAGAGAGAGAGAGAGAAATCCATCTAGCTACTAACTACGGACTCGAAGGTCTACAAAGAACTACTCACGCATCATCGGAGAAGCGCCAATGGAAGTGGTGAACCCCTCCGTGATGGTGTCTAGATTGGATCTGGTGGTTCTGGACTCTGTGGCGGCTGGATGAATATTTCAACGCTTGTTCTAGGGTTTCTGGAATATTGTGGTATTTATAGAGCAAAGAGGCGGTCCGGGGGGCACCCGAGGTGGGCACAACCCACCAGGGCGTGCCTGGGCCTCCTAGCGCCCTGGTGGGTTGTGCCCCCTCGGGGCACCCCCCAGGTGCAACCAGGGCCCATTGCCTTCCTTCTGGCCCATAAAAAATCATCGTGGAGTTTCGTGGTATTTGGACTCTGTTTGATATTGATTTCCTGCGATGTAAAAAACATTGAAAAAACAGCAACTGGCACTTTGGCACTATGTCAATAGGTTAGTACCAAAAAATGATATAAAAGGACTATAAAATGATTATAAACATCCAAGATTGATAATAAAACAGCATGGAACAATCAAAAAATATAGATACGTTGGAGACATATCAGCTTGCTGCATATAACCCAGGTGACAACACACCGTCGCGACACTCTGCGCAGATCTAGTCCTCACCCATCTACCATTAGTTATTCGAAGCATGCGAGGCAAAGACCAAAGCTTCGACATCGACGCCTACCTGCGTTACATCTTCGGCGAGGAGAACGAGCCGGAGCAGGTCAGGGAGCAAGAGCTTCATCGGCCGGTGCAGGCACCATGGCCCATCGGCAGCGATATCGGCGTGACAGTCCTTGGGCACACAATCGACATATTGCAGAGGAGGTGTGATGAGCAGTTTGCCATCCACCGTGCAGAGGATCCAGAGCTACTCGGCGGCATGATCGACGACCCACCCGAAGAGCCGCCGTCACTGATACGTCCATTTTGCATCATGCTTCCATATTGATATTTATTGCATTATGGGCTGTTATTACACGTTATATCACAATACTTATGCCTTTTCTCTCTTATTATATAAGGTTTACATGAAGAGGGAGAATGTCGGGAGCTGAAATTCTGGACTGGAAAAGGGGCAAATATTAGGGACCTATTCTGCACAACTCCAAAAGTCCTGAAACTTCACGGAGCATGTTTTTGCAATAAAAAATATTGAGCGAAGAAAGTACCAGAGGGGGGCCACCAGCCAGCCACAAGGGTGGAGGGCGCGTCCTACCCCACTGGGCGCGCCCCCCGACCAGGTGGGCCCCCTGGCAGGCCTTTGGTGCCCATCTTTGGCTATATGGTGTGTTTTGACCTGAAAAAAATGAGAAGGAAGCTTTCGGGATGAAGCGCCATTGTCTCGAGGCAGAACCTGGGCAGAACCAATCTAGGGCTCCGGCGGAGCTGTTCTGCCGGGGAAACATCCCTCCGGGAGGGGGAAATCATCGCCATCGTCATCACCAACGATCCTCTCATCGAGAGGGGGTCAATCTCTATCAACATCTTCACCAGCACCATCTCCTCTCAAACCCTAGTTCATCTTTTATATATGATCTTGGTCCCAAAACCTCAGATTGGTACCTGTGGGTTGCTAGTAGTGTTGATTACTCCTTGTAGTTGATGCTAGTTGGTTTATCCGGTGGAAGATTATATTTTCAGATCCTTAATGATAATTAATACTCCTCTGATTTTGATTATGAATATGCTTTGTGAGTAGTTATGTTTGTTCCCGAGTACATGGGAGAAGTCTTGTTATAAGTAATCATGTGAATTTGGTATTCGTTCAATATTTTGATGAGATGTATGTCGTCTCTCCTCTAGTGGTGTTATGCGAACGTCGACTACATGACACTTCACCATTATTTGGGCCTAGGGAAGGCATTGGGAAGTAATAACTAGATGATGGGTTGCTAGAGTGAGAGAAGCTTAAACCCTAGTTTATGCGTTGCTTCGTAAGGGGCTGATTTGGATCCATATGTTTCATGCTATGGTTAGGTTTACCTTAATTCTTCTTTTGTAGTTGTGGATGCTTGCGATAGGGGTTAATCATAAGTGGGAGACTTGTCCAAGGAAGGGCAGCACCCAAGCACCGGTCCACCCACATATCAAATTATCAAAGTAACGAACGCGAATCATATGAGCATGATGAAAACTAACTTGACAACAATACCCATGTGTCCTCGGGAGCGCTTTGCTTAACATAAGAGTTCGTCCAGGCTTGTCCTTTGCTACAAAAAAGATTGGGCCACCTTGCTGCACCTTAGTTACTTTATTTACTTGTTACCCATTATGAATTATCTTATCACAAAACTATCTGTTACCGATAATTTCAGTGCTTGCAGAGAATACCTTGCTGAAAACCACTTGTCATTTCCTTATGCTCCTCGTTGGGTTCGACACTCTTACTTATCGAAAGGACTACGATAGATCCCCTATACTTGTGGGTCATCAGTCACTAGTGCTCATCGAGAGCCTGATGCCCCGCAAGGAATGGGCAGAGAACCTCTGCGATTCAGTCAAGACACAGGCAGCCTGCGGCTTCATCATTGCCCGCGGCAGCCGTGTCAACCTCGATCCCGATGATGTGGTGGCCAGGCTCGAGCGCATGCTTGGCGGAGTTGACATCCCGGACGAAGTAGAACATCACCAACGTGATATCTTGAGGATGCAGGTGATGGACAAAATTTGCTACCAGGCCAGAGACATGGAAATGGAGCGGTTCTGCAGAGATATCATGCGCGTGATTGCACGCTGTCAACCTCTTCTAGAAGAGGCCTAGCAGCCCCAAGAGCCTCCCAGTGCTAGCAGCTCCATAGGCGGAGGCGGGTCGGGACACTTGGAGTGAACGGCCGCAAGGGTGCTATGCTGATCATGGAGTCCGAGAAGGCCATCATCGCGAGGCCGCCAGCTCAGCCTTTTAACCTGTATTATATTATAATTGTATGCATATGTAGGTCGTGAGTGTTCTGGGCCTTGCCGCATGTGGCATTTTAAATTATCCTGAATATGTAAGACAATTATTAACTGTTGCCATTGTAAATTTGCCTCAACGGCGAGCAGAGCGCGCGCAGGGATGCTAGAGCGGAGCGCGCGCAGGGACGCTAGAGCGGAGCGCGCCGCGGCCGCCTCAATGGCGAGCAAAACGTGTGGACGGATGCGAGCAAAGCGCCACGACCGCCGCAACAGCGAGCAACCACGTGGTCAACCTTCTGCTATCAATAAATTTTGACCTTGCTTCTCATCACATTGTAGATTACACAATAAGTAATTGCAAATCTGTTCACACCTATCAAACTATGTGTTCACACTTAGCACCGGGCTATAAAAACTACCCACTCAAAAATTACTTCACAGTTCCTCTCCTCATCACCCACAAAACTGGTCTTTCCTGTCAAGTCGTTCCGCCATGACCGGTAGAAGGAGTTTTGGGTGGACATATAACCAGGCAGTAAAGACCAAGGCCACGGAAGCACTAGGGAGGTCCCACCGCGAAGCGTCAGCCGCAACAGAGATGTCCCGGCGCGCCGCGGAGCCCTCGAACGAGCTCTCACATGCACGCGAGGGCTCTCACAAGCGCACTCGCCGCGTCGGCCATCGCGGCAAGCTGGCATTCCTGAAGTCCTTGGCCGGTGACGACGACACTCTCGCTGGCGTCATTAAGCAACAGGAGCTGGTCGACAGCTTGATGCAGCTGCTCGACATCAGCGATGCCTCGGTTCACAAGGTGACCGGCCTCGTCGAGCAACTCATGGGTGACAATGCGAAGCTCCTCAAGGCGCTCACCGAGAAGGAGGAGGAGGCCCCGGCTGGAAGATGCTGCATGAGTAGAGCAGTGCCTCGGGGATGACGCTGACAACGGTCGTTGAGGAACTGATGGGTGACTTGAGGAAGCTCCGGATCGAGCGCGAGCAGGAGGTGGAGGAATCCATGGCTGCTTTCAAGCAAAGTCGTGAGGAATTGAAGAAGGAGCTGGAGGATGTCGTCGCCCGGAGATCCATCGACGAGTAGAGACAGTAGCGACCCAGATCGTTGTCTGCGATTCCCTTCTTCTCTTGCCCCCGTGTCTTTCAGGCTTTGCAACATCTGGCATTTTAAATTATCCAGAATATGTAAGACAATTATTATCTGCGCCATTGTAAATTTGTCGTCGTATTATCCGTTGCCATTTTATTTGTCGCTGTATTATCTGTTGCCCTATGTGGCAATTTAAATTAGGCCGGAATACGAGTTGAAAACACGAACAAAGCAAATGTTGCCATGGGATCACAAGCAAACACCCTCTGTCCAGGTGCTTTAATTAACACATTAATGGAGAATTTGTGAGCGAGGCGGGTGGCAGCTAGTGCATGGAGGTCAAAGAGCTCGCTTCCCGGTGAGCATGGGCGGCCTTGCTGCTCACACGTGTCCCGTCAAGCCTGCGAGGTGGACAGGATGCACACGTCCCGTCAAGCCTGCGTGGCGGACTGCTCGCACGCGTCCCGTCGAGCCCACATGGCGGACTTCTCGCGCTCGTTCTGTCTAATCAAACAGCTTCACGCATGCCACCGAGTATGGTTCAATTTTGACACGGTTCATATAATACAATCATTTACATTATTAACTTGTCAGCTATTTGTTTCAAAAAGGACTTCGTTGGCTATTAATGTGTGCGCCTTGTCTCAAACTCGATGATTTTTTACCAGGGCATATATGTGCCATGTCATGAAACCATGCCAAGTTTCAAGTTTTTTGGGTGAGTTTTTGATTTAGAGGGATTTATAAACCAAGATTCTCAATGTTTCAGGATGACGAGTGATACGTCTCCAACGTATCTATTTTTCCTAACGCTTTTCCTCTTGTTTTGCACTCTAATTTGCATGATTTGAATGAAACTAACCCCGGGCTGACGCTGTTTTCAGCAGAACTACCATGGTGTTGTTTTTGTGCAGAAATAAAAGTTCTTGGAATGGAACAAAACTTTGTGAGGATTTTTTATACAATAAAAAAGAATTTCTGGAGCCAAAAGTCACCTGAGGGGGCACCTGGGTGGGCACAACCCACCAGGGCGCGCCTGCCCCCCCCCCAGGCGTGCCCAGGTGGGTTGTCCCCACCTGGTGGCCCCGCAGACCCTAAAACCAACGCTATAAAATCCTATTTTTCCAGAAAAAATCAGGGAGAAAGAATTATCACGATCCACGAGATGGAGCCGCCGTCACCTCCTGTTCTTCATCGGGAGGCTAGGTCTGGAGTCCGTTTGGGGCTCCGGAGATGGGGTCTTTGTTTTCGTCATCACCAACCCTTCTCCATCGCCAATTCCATGATGCTCCACACCGGGAGTGAGTAATTCCTTCGTAGGCTCGCTGGTCGGTGAGGAGTTGGATGAGATTCATCATGTAATCTAGTTAGTTTTGTTAGGGCCTGATCCCTAGTATCCACTATGTTCAGAGATTGATGTTGCTATGACTTTGCCATGCTTAATGCTTGTCACTTTGGGCCCGGGTGCCATGAATTCAGATCTGAACCATTTATGTTATCACCATTATATCCATGTTCTAGATCCGATCTTGCAAGTTATAGTCACCTACTATGTGTTATGATCCGGCAACCCTGGAGTGACAATAGTCGGGACCACTCCCGGTGATGACCGTAGTTTGAGGAGTTCATGTATTCACCGTGTGTTAATGCTTTGTTCCGGTACTCTATTAAAAGGAGGCCTTAATATCCCTTAGTTTCCAATTGGACCCCACTGCCACGGGAGGGTAGGACAAAAGATGTCATGCAAGTTCATTCTATAAGCACGTATGACTATTTACAGAATACATGCCTACATTATATTCATGAACTGGAGCCAGGGCCATATCGCCCTAGGTTATGACTGTCACATGATGAATATCATCCAACAATTTACCAATCCAATGCCTACAAATTTATCTTATATTGTTCTTTCTAAGTTACTATCGCTATCGTTACTGTTGCACTTGCTACAAAATTACTGCTATCACTATTACCGTTACCATTGCTACTGTCACATTCCTCACCAAAGGGAACAATCTCCTTTGATGGCATGCTTGATATTGGAACAGCATCTATTGGGTTTATATAAGAGCTCGTCAAAGTCTTCACTTTCTTCGAAGCTGAAGACTCTGAGGTTGTAGATGCTTTCCTTTTCTTCACAGTTGCCTTCTCTGCAGCTTTGGTCTTCTTCGCTTCTGATGCAGAAGGAAGGTTGATACTTGTCATCTGAGGTGACTTGGCAGGAGGAGCAGATGAAACTGGTTCAATTTCTTCAAGCACAACTGATGCAGTTGCCCTGGCATGTTCAGTTTCCTCAGGCACAGTAGCAGATGCTTCAACTGGCCTGGCTTGTTCTTCAGGCGCAACAGTGGACGTTGCCCTGGCAGTTTCTTTAGTGGATGGAACTTCTTCAGCAGCCTTGGTGCTTTCAGAATCATCAACAACCTAATTTTCATCAGCTATGCTTGCATGTTCTTCAGTAGGCTGAGCAGATGCCTCGGCCTAAGGAATTTCATGTTGCAATGAAGCTGCAACATTTGGAGTGAGGTTCTTGGTCAGCTTGACAAACCTGACTTTGGCTCCTAGCCAATCAGCATAGTATCTGTCAAATTCATCATTGAGTCCCTTGGTTTCAATTTGTAGAGCAACAAGTTCATCAGGAGATAGCTTCAGAACATTGTTCTTCAGAAAGCGCTCTTTCTTGTACTGGGCCTTCTTGACTCTCCTCCCCTGTTCAAATTTCCATTTTTCTTCATCAATAAAGGTCGTCAACACATGACTTTGGCCAGGAGTGAGGTTCAGCTTAGGCAAAGGAGTATTGGGGTCCTTGTGTCATAGGTCGATGAAGTCGGGGATCAACTTTGGATCTTGCATGAGTGGCACATTACTGCCTTTGGCTCTAGCGGCCCTTTGTTGTCTGTCTCTGATGATTTCAGCTAGTTCTTCATCATCAACTTCGTCTTCACTAGACGATACTTGAAAAGTGACCTGCTTCTCGTGAGGACTTGGTCTTGTGCCTCGTCTAGCAGTGGCCTTTTTCTTCAGCAATGTGGGACTGGTTGAGGACTGAGGAGGAGCTACAGAACTTGCGGATGCCCATGAAGCAATAGATATTCGAGTGGCCCTTTGGCAAGAGGCGAGATGCGCAGGTGCCGAGGACTTTGCAGCAGTTGCTGAGGATTTTGCAGTGGGGACTGGTGCTGCTTTTGAGGAAGTGGCTTGAGCCACAGGCCGTGAGGGCTTTGAGGAGCTTGTCCGTGAGGGCATTGCAGCTGAGGAACTGGGCTTGTGAGCCGGCTTCTTTGGCATAGCCTTCTTAGGCTTGCTAGCAGAGGCCTCAGCAGCGGCATCAGTAGAATCTTCATTGAATTTTTTCACTGCTTCTTTGGCCATCTTGGCCAATTTAGTTTGCCGCTTGGCCCATTCTTATGGAAAATCCTCACCACGCTTGATGCTTGTGGGATCAGCTTCTTCGCCTGGTGCCAATGGAGGTCTTGGGCAAGGAGGGTGTAAGGCGAATTTATTCATGTACTTCAGAGTCACATATCTCTACTCCCTCCATTCCCGTGCCCATCTCCTCTCTATCCTCTGAATGCGCACCTTGCGCTGATTTTTGTTCTCCTTGCCATGTTTGGCTTCATTAGGAGTACAGTATTCCTCATAGATGTCATCAGGGATCTCAAAGGCAGTGTTAACTTCTGGTCTCTTGCCTCCCTTCTGAGGTCTTTTGCCATCAGCCAATTTCTTCAACTAAGGATTTTGAACAATCGAATTCTCTGACGAGGTATGCAATTTGTCTTCGAGGAACATTGCAAAAGAGTTAAGTTGATGAGAACTTAGAGATTCAGCAGCGGACATGTGTACCTGTGAACATAGTATAGGTGCGAAGAATTTGGAGAGGTCATATGCATTCTCAGAAGTTTTTCAAAAGAAACAAGTTTGAGGAATTTGACTAGGGGTGTCTTGAGAAATTTCACTAAGCGGTCTTTGACTTAGGTTCCAGAGTTGTATAGATTAAAAATCCACACAATTGAGGAATCTTGAGGAAAAACGTTTCTTAGAGAAACAAATCAAGAACAGATGCAAGTGTGGTGTTTAAGAGTGTGGAAGTTGAAGAATAAACACCGTTTGAAGATTTAGTGGAAATCATCAGAATCGACAAGGGCAGTAAAAATAGTTTTTATTTACCCTTGACAAAGAACACGACGAACTGAGAGAAGAAGTTGAGAAGCTCGTCCGTTCAGATCTTCCACGCCCTAACATGGCGGCGGAAGACAGCTACGGCGGCGGCAGAGTGAAGATTTCCACGGCCGGCACGAGTACGACGGTGACGAGGTCGAGGAAGTGAAGCTCTTCCTCACCGGTGACGATGGAAGGTAGCGGCAGCGCTAGGTCAAAGAGCTCGAGTAAGGGGAGTGAGGTTGAGTGGGGTAAATCAGGTAAGAGGAGGGTGAGGGGTATTTATACCCGAGGTGAAAAACCGCTCGTCCGAGGAAAATGGACGAACGTGCCCTTGACCCTTCTCATCCTAGCGACATGTGTCACCCACGTACTGTGAAGTGGAAATCATGGGTGAATAGAATAATTTCATCGTGGGATGCGGAACAGTTTGAACGGCAAATGCCAAAAATTGAGATATGAAAAAATTTAAAATTTCGTTCGCAAATTCTTCAGCTAACAAGGACACATTAAAGATTTTGAACGGGTTTCAAGTAGAACGCACATGAAGAATTCATGAACATACTGGGTTGACTTTAGCATAGAGGGGGACGGGTCCGATCACATTCAGTTAGGCAAAAAAGTCAACTTGAAGAATTAGCTATAAGTGAATGTTGTAGAGGACTCAAAACTCAAATATATATAGTGAATGAAGAACACAGACAGAAAGAGTGAAGACTTGCAAAGTTGAAGAATTTGTTCTAAGGAATTTAAAAAAACTGAAGAAAAACTCAAATTGAAGTTTTTCAACTTTTGTTGGTGGCGTGACCCACCGTATAAGAATGATGATTTCATACGCCGCGTACAATTGTCGTAGGGCTCTGAGAATCAAATTCTTCGTTAATTTCTTCACACTTAGAGAGTTAATCCTCATGGATTGAAGAAAAATGTTACTTCGTGTGTTGCACATGTAAGTCATCAATTTTGCATAAGTGTTAGGATGTGTGTCCTTTCCAAAGAACATTCGAAGATTCTAAGATATGTAGCTCACATCGCAACTTGCTAAATCTCTTCTCATCCAAGGGCTTTGTGAAAATATCGGCTAGTTGTTCTTTAGTCTTCACATGCTCAATAGAGATGTCGCCCTTCAACACATGATCTCAAAGCAAATGATGACGAATCTGGATGTGCTTTGTCTTCGAGTGCTGAACTGGGTTATGAGCAATCTTGATGGCACTCTCATTGTCACAGTAGAGAGGCACATTCTTCACATTGATGCCGTAGTCCTTGAGGGTTTGCTTCATCCATAGAAATTGAGCATAGCACGAACGAGCAGCAATGTACTCAGCTTCAGCAGTAGAGAGTGATACGCAGTTCTGCTTCTTCGAGGACCAACATACCAAGGATCGTCCGAGGAAATGGCATGTGCCTGATGTTGACTTGCGGTCCACACGATCACCAGCATAGTCAGAGTCAAAATATCCAATGAAATGAAAAGCCAAACCCTTGGGATACCATAATCCAAGTGTTGGAGTGTGAGCTAGATATCGAAGAATATGCTTCACAACCTTATGATGTGATTCTGTCGGTGTAGCTTGAAAATGGGCACACATGCAAACACTAAGCATAATATCTGGCCTAGATGTAGATAGATACAATAAAGAGCCAATCATGGAGCGGTATACCTTTTGATCGAAGTCTATACCATTTTCATCAGTGCATAGATGGCCATTTGTGGGCATAGGGATTTTGACGCATTTACAATCTTGCATGCCGAATTTCCTCAACACATCCTTGAGGTATTTCTCTTGACATATGAAGATGTCGTTGCATTGTTGACGAATTTGAAGACCTAAGAAGAATTTCAATTATCCCATCATAGACATTTGATATTCCTCACTCATCATATAGGCAAATTTGTCACTGTAACATTGGTCAGTACAGCCAAAGATAATATCATCAACATATATTTGGCACACGAATAATTCATCATCATAGGTTTTGGTGAAAAGAGTTGGGTCAAGTGAACCGGGATTGAAGCCTTTCTTCATGAGGAGTTCCTTCAAAGTATCATACCACGCCCGAGGGGCCTGCTTGAGGCCATAGAGGGCCTTATTGAGTCTGAAGACTTTGTCAGGATGCTTAGGATCTTCAAAACCCGGGGGTTGAGCAACATATACTTCTTCCTCAAGCTTACCATGGAGGAATGCACTTTTCACATCCATTTGATATAAGATGATATTATGATGGTTAGCATAAGCAAGCAATATGTGAATAGCCTCAAGTCTAGCAAGAGGTGCAAAAGTTTCATCGAAATCAATTCCTTCAACCTGTGTGTAGCCTTGAGCTACTACACGTGCCTTATTCCTCAACACAAGGCCATTTTCATCTTGCTTGTTGCGGTAGATCCATTTGGTGCTGATGATATTGTGCTTGCATGTGTCTGGTCGCTTGACAAGTTCCCAGACATTGTTGAGCTTGAATTGATGTAATTCCTCTTTCATCGCTTGAATCCACTCAGGCTCCAGAAATGCCTCATCCACTTTGGTGGGCTCTGTGATAGAGACAAAAGCAAAGTGCACACAAAAGTTAGACAAATGAGAAGCCCTTGAGTGTGTGAGAGGACCTGGTGCATTGATGTCGTCGATGATCTTCTCGATCTGCACTTCATTCGCAATGCGAGGATGAGCAGGTTGACGACGTTGATTGGGCTCAGCATTTTCTTCAGAGCCATTTTCCTTAGGTGCACCAGCATGATGTTCTTCACGGTCTGGAACGACTTCTTCAGCAGATTATTCGGTACGAATGACATCCTCAGTAGCCTTGAACTAAATGGATTCCTCAGGTGACATTTCATCTAACATAAGAGGCAGGTGCTGTCTTTGCAAGCCGTTAGTTTCATCGAACCGCACATCTACAGTTTCAACAACCTTGTGGTGAATGGTGTTGAAGACTCTGTAGGTGTGCGAGTCCTTTCCGTAACCAAGCATAAAACCTTCATGTGCTTTTGGTGCAAATTTAGAATTGTCATGATGATCTCTAATCCAACATATAGCATCGAAAACTTTGAAATAACTCACATTGGGTTTCTTGTTAGTGAGGAGTTCATATGAGGTCTTTTTGAAGAATTTGTGAAGATATACCCTGTTGATGATGTGGCATGCAGTATCAATTGCCTCAGGCCAGAAGCGAGGAGGTGTCTTGTATTCATCAAGCATAGTGTGAGCCATCTCAATGAGAGTCCGGTTCTTGCGCTCCACGACTCCATTCTGCTGAGGAGTATAAGGAGTAGATAACTCGTGAGTAATACCAAGTTCATCAAGATAGTCATCAAGACCAGTATTCTTGAACTCGGTCCCATTGTCACTTCTAATGTGCTTGATCTTCACACCGAAGTTTGTTGAAGCCCTCGAGGAAAATCATTTGAAGACTTCCTACACTACAGTTTTGTAAGTGATGATATGCACCCATGTATAACGAGAATAGTCATCAACAATAACAAAAGCCATATAAAGATGCAGCATTAGTGAATGTGGCATAGTGGTAGGGCCAAAGAGATCCATTGTAACGCCCACGATGCGGCTATATCTCCCACGTGTCGAGGCACGACTTAGAGACATAACCGCATTGTGGTTTTGTCGCAAGAAGGGTCATCTTAACACAATCCCATGTAATGAACAAGAATGGGATAACGAGAGTTGGCTTACAATCGCCACTTCACACAATACATAAATATAATTCATACATCATCCAAAATCCACACATAGACCGACTACGGTCAAATCCGAATGAAAATAAGATAACCCCAAATGCTAGATCCCCGATCGTCCCAACTGGGCTCCACTACTGATCATCAGGAAAAGAAACATAGTAACGACCACGTTCCTCGTCGAACACCCACTTGAGCTCGGTTGCGTCATCTGCACTGGCATCGTCGGCACCTGCAACTGTTTTGGTAGAATCTGTGAGTCACGAGGACTCAACAATCTCACACCCGCGAGATCAAGCCTATTTAAGCTTAAAGGAAAGGATGGTGTAATGAGGTGGAGCTGCAGCAGGCACTAAGCATATATGGTGGCTAACATACGCAAGTGAGAGCGAGAAGAGAAGCAACGCAACGGTCGCGAAGCTAGAGATGATCAAGAAGTGATCCTGAAACTACTTACGTTCATGCATAACTCAAACCGTGTTCACTTCCTGGACTCCGCCGAGAAGAGACCATCACGGCTACACACACGGTTGATGTATTTTATTTGGGTCAAGTGACAAGTTCTCTACAACCGGACATTAACAAATTCCCATCTGCCTCATAACCGCGGGCACGGCTTTCGAAAGATAATACCCTGCAGGGGTGTCCCAACTTAGCCCATTATAAGCTCTCACGGTCAACGAAGGATAAACCTTCTCCCAGGAAGACCCAATCAGTCTCAGAATCCCGGTTTACAAGACATTTCGACAATGGTAAAACAAGACCAGCAAAACCACCCGCTGTGCCGACAAATCCCGATAGGAGCTGCACATATCTCGTTCCCAGGGCACACCGGATGGGCAAGACGTCGGGTTGGCATAGACCCTGGTTGCCCAGGGGGCGCCGGACATCGCCCAGTTTGGGCCAGCACTCGAAGGAGCACTGGTCCGGGGGTTTAAATAAAGATGACCCTCGGGCTCGCGAAAACCCAAGGGAAAAAGGCTTAGGTGGCAAATGGTAAAACCAAGGTTGGGCCTTGCTGGAGGAGTTTTATTCAAGGCGAACTGTCAAGGGGGTCCCATAAATCACCCAACCGCGTAAGGAACGCAAACTCAAGGAACATAATACCGGTATGACGGACTCTAGGGCGGCAAGAGTGGAACAAAACACCAGGCATAAGGCTGAGCCTTCCACCCTTTACCAAATATATAGATGCATTAATTAAATAAGAGATATTGTGATATTCCAAAATGTCCATGTTCCAACATGGAACCATCTTCAACTTCACCTGCAACTAGCAACGCTATAAGAAGGGCTGAGCAAAAGCGGTAACTTAGCCAAACAACGGTTTGCTAGGAAAGGATGGTTAGAGGTTTGACATGGCAAATATGGGAGGCATGATATAGCAAGTGGTAGGTAGCGCAGCAAGGCAATAGAGCGAACAACTACCAAAGCAAAGATAGAAGTGATTTCGAGGGTATGGTCATCTTGCCTGCAAGGTTCTCAGAGTTGTCGAAAGCTTGATCCTTGTAAGCGTACTCAACAGGTTCCTCATAAGCGTACTCGTCTCCCGGCTCTACCCAAACAAGAACACAAGCAACGGAACCACAATCAATCACGGGAAATGCACAAGCAACATGATGCAAAACATGTATGGTATGCGAGATGTGGTATGCGATGCATATGCGTGCTCCGGAAGAAAAATGATGAACAAGGTAGTAACTTAGCAAACAAAGCATTCCACTGGAAAGATGAGATGATTTCGGTCAAAATCGATATAAAGATCACCGGAAACGGATGCACGGTTTGCAAATGGCAAGCAAAACAAGAATGACACGATTCTGCGATTAACAGCATGATAGCACTTAAAATGCATCAAGTAACTATGTTATAGCACTCCAACATAGCAAAATATCATACGGTAGTAATCTACAGGAGATGCTTGACAAAAGATGAACACTGAGCTACGGCTAGATCACAACATAACAGGCTCAAACAAGCATGGCAAAAGTGCAAAAGATATCAGGTTCACAGACTTGGTGAAATTACTGGACATGGCTGAAACAGCATCAGGTAACAATGTTCAGAGCAAGAAACACACATTCTACAGGAACCTAACATGGCAAAATAAGGCATGGCATGAATGTACTAAATGCATAGAACAAAAGTCCCTTACTGACCATAAGCCAAAAAGGACCAGAAGATATGATGGCAACCACGTAAACATAGCAAGTATCGTTAACAGGTTTCAGACTTGGCAGAAAACAGAGCATGGCAGAAACAGACATTATGAGGGCATCTTGGTGAGCTTGATTCACTCATCACAAAGCAATGAATGACAAAACAAGCATACCTACAGCAAGATGGCATGCTTATGAAGCTATCCATGGCAAGAGCAAAGTCATAGCATGTATGAAGCAACTACAACAAGCTTGGCAAAAATTGAATATCATGTTAAGAATCTGCCAGGAATATTTTATAGCAAAAGTAGAGCAAGATTAAGACATGCTATGGCACTCCATAATTGCAAACACGGGCATGGATGGATAGAGCACAACTATATCTATAAAACATCATTACTGAAAATCACCAAAAGGAGCATGGATCTCTCTGTAGCCACAAGGATACATAGCAACAAAATAACAGCAGTCACAGACTACTTGGTGAAATTACTGTCTCTGAAAACAGAAACATCACGAAGCCTAGTTTGAATGCTTGTGCTAGTCACCACAGAGATCACAAAAATACATGGCATACACCTCTGTAAATATGGCATGGCGTACATCAAAACATATCTAGATCTCATGCCCATAAGATGCACACATTAAATGCAACAAAAATAACAAATTCTCAAGTTCTGATAAGTAACAGCAGTTAACAGCATATAGCACTCTTGCACCAGAGATTTGGGCATCAAGATGGACTCCTCAAATGAGCATGGCATAATAGAACAAAATGAAGAGCATCTCGAGACAAACATTTCGATATATTACACGCACGAAACGGAGCTACGTGCAGATAGTTATGACAGGTCAAAGTATGCAACATATTGTGAAAAATATACAGGACTTCGAGAAAATCGAGGGGATCACGGGGTCAACCTTATCCCGATCCAGATCTGGCGCGTGAACCGAGGTGCGACGCGGCTCGCCGGAGTTCGGCCGGAGAGGGAGGAGGGACGGGGCCGGAGCTCGGGGGAGGTCGGTGAGGCGCGGGAGGAGCGGCCGGAGACGGCGGCGTCCACGGGCGGCGGAGCACCGGGGCTCGGGTGCGGGCGCGCCGGCGCCGGCGACGGGCTTCGGCGGCGCCTCGGGGCGCGGAGCCGCGGCAGCGGACGGGAGGACGAGGGGCGGCGGCGCGGGTCGGAGGGAGGAGGCGCGCGGGCGGCGGGGAGCCTCAGGCGCGGGCGCCGGCGGTCGAGCCCCGCGGGCCAGACGCGGGCCGCGCGGGCCGGCGGCGCGCGAGCGGCGGCGGGGACACGTGTCGTGCGCCCGTCGGCTCGGGGCGGCGGCGGCTCCGTCCGGCACGGTACGGACACGTCCGGCGCGCGGAGGGGCGGATCTAGGGTTTTATCTGCACGAGGATATCGGGAGAGACACATATTTATAGGTAGAGGGAGCTACGAGGCTCCAAATAGAGCACGGTTTTCGCCAACACGATCGTGATCGAACGACCGAGAGCATGGAAGTGACTTAGATGGGTTTTGGGCTGTTTTGGAGGGGTGTTGGGCTGCAACACAAAAGGACTTTGCGGTTACCCGGTTAACCGTTGGAGCACCAAACGACCTCCAAATGAAACGAAACTTGACAGGTGGTCTACCGGTGGTATACCAAGGCCACTTGACAAACCTCGGTCCATTCCAAGAACGTTCAACACCCGCTCATGAAAAGAAACAAGAGGGGTGCGCCTGTTGAGGATATAAACCTTAGAGTCACCCGCCCGGAGGGGCCGGGTTACTCATAACGGTCATTGCCTGAAGCCCGGCGCCAAGCTTGAAGACGGTGGGCCAAAGATGTGCTTAAGACCCGGAGATGGCTTAAGGCCCATAGTTACGACCGTCATTATGGTAGAACTTGTAGTGTAAGGCAAGAATAGTTGAGAGTCCGAGCCGGACACTCTTATGAGCCGGCCGGGACTCTGAGAGCTGCTGGGCGTCAACCTCTCTATATAAAGGGACGACCTGGTGGCGGTTTAAGGGCAAGAAAGATCTCGTCATGAGCCAGGCATAGCAGTTAAGCTCCCTGGTCATCGAAACCCTAATCAATACCACCTCAACTGGACGTAGGCTTTTACCTTCACCGTAAGGGGTCGAACCAGTATAACCTTCGTGTTCCTTGTCCCGTTTAACCCCTTCAAGCTTCCTAGCTGCGATGGCTCCACGACTAAGTCCTAGCTCGAGGACATCTGCCGTGATAATTCCACAACAGTTGGCGCCCACCGTGGGGCCAGCGCACGATGGATTTGAGTTCTTGAAGGGCAGCTTCGAAGGGCTCAAGGGATACACTGTGGGCCGGATGACCAAGAGTCGTCGCGGCAAGCTCTACATCGACAATGCAAACTGGGGCCCCGACGCCGGCTCAGTGGAGTACGGATACCGGGTCCCCTTCGGTGGAATTCATGTTTTCATTGGCAAGATTGGTGAGCCGGGCCCTGAGCCGGATCTCTGCGTCGATCTCATCGAGACGGCTCAGCGCGCACGACCCGCCCGGGCCCCGCCTGCCTTGAAGCATGCTTTTGTGGGATGCATCCATGGAGGGCTCTCCGATGGATCTGGATCTGGTGAGGGGACGGCCGCCGGCTCTGACGGCGAGTCGTCCACAGATGAGTCAAACTCGTTGTATCAACTTCAGGATGGCAGGCTCATGGGTGGTTCCGATGGTGACAGTATTCCGGACCCGTTTCAGCCGCCGAGCCGGGTTGGAGTCTTCATGGCCGGTGCACAGCCTGTTCAGAACCCCGCCGTCGGGTCAGGAAACCCGGTGCCCTCGCCGGCTCAGGTGCTGATGGATCTCACGGACAAGATGACGGCCCTGTTAACCGCCACGGTTGACCCGGCGGATCAAGCTCAGCATGACGCGGAGGTGGCGCAGTTAAAACTGGATCTAGTGAAAGCCAAGGAGGACCTGGCGGCGGAAGGGATCAGGATGGCTGCGGAGAGGGCGGCTCTCGACGCCCAGACTCAGTTGATTCAGGTGCAGTCCTTCCGGCTCACGATGGATCAGAACGCGTCCAATGAGGTCATGAGAAGGAGGCATCAAAAGGCCCAATCTCGACTCCCTCCGGTCTACGATCCTCGAAACCTCTTCAACACGCCAGGTGCAGGGTCTAGTAACCCACCGGGGATCATGGTGCCCGGGTCTGGGACCCCTGTTCAGCCACAAGTGATGGGGCCTCCCCGGGTGAACCCTGCCCCGCCTCAGTATGCGCCAATACCACCGGGTCTTTATGCTAACCCGCTGGAGAACATGGTCACCGCAGCAGCACGGCTGGCGGCTCTCCCAATTGACGGCGACTCTCCAACGGCCGTTGAAACCCGCCGGGTAAGAGAACTCCTTCAGACGGCGCTGGCGCAGCAAGAGGCATACTCGTACAGCCGGGACAGGATCCACTCAACCCCTCGTCCAGGCCGGAGCCCGAGTTATAGCAGGCACATGGTCTCAGCGACCGGCTCAAGTAATGTCCGACGCCATGACCCGCCCCCTGGCCATGGCCCGGCTCATAACGGAGCCTTTCACGCAACAGACCAAGACAGAGCGCGGCAAGAGGCGGAGCAGGTGCCTCAGTTGACGGCTTACCAAACCCCCCCCCCCCGGCTTATCCGACGACTTCCGTCGACGTGGGTATCCCTACGAGGACTGGAGGTGTCCCCTGCTTAGTGCCGGCTCTCCGCAATGAACGTCTTCCCAAGGACTTCAAAGGGCCTAGAAAGTTCCTAATTACACGGCGGACTTACAACCTGGAGCCTGGATCGAGAGTTACGAGATGGCCATGGAATTGCTGGAGGTAAGTGAAGCAGCGATGGCCAAGTACTTCACCATGATGTTAGATGGGACTGCCCGCACTTGGTTGAAAGGGCTACCACCGAACTCCATCGGGTCTTGGGCTGAGTTGAAAGCCCGGTTCATCCAAAATTTCAAGGATACCTGTAGGTAGTCTATGTCAATTGTGGATTTGACTAGCTGTAAACAGCAGGAGGGTGAGTCTACGACGCATTGGGTTCGCCGGGTCAAAGAGATCATACATTCATCTGATAAGATGGATGCCGGCTCTGCAGTCTTAATGTTGGAGCAGAATTGTCGTTTCCTGCCCCTGAAGATGAAACTCGGGCGGCTTAAGCGCGACTGCAATGATATGGGTACGCTGATGGCGGCTCTCGTCAAGTACGCCGACTCTGATAGTACCAAGGACCCCGCTTCAGATGATGAAAGGACAGGGAAGGGAAAGAAGAACGGCAATGGCAAGGGTCCTCAGCATAACCCGGTATGACGGAAACTAGGGCGGCAAGAGTGGAACAAAACACCAGGCATAAGGCTGAGCCTTCCACCCTTTACCAAATATATAGATGCATTAATTAAATAAGAGATATTGTGATATTCCAAAATATCCATGTTCCAACATGGAACCAACTTAAACTTCACCTGCAACTAGCAACGCTATAAGAAGGCTGAGCAAAAGCGGTAACTTAGCCAAACAACGGTTTGCTAGGAAAGGATGGTTAGAGGTTTGACATGGCAAATATGGGAGGCATGATCTAGCAAGTGGTAGGTAGCGCAGCAAGGAAATAGAGCGAACAACTACCAAAGCAAATATAGAAGTGATTTCGAGGGTATGGTCATCTTGCCTGCAAGGTTCTCAGAGTTGTCGAAAGCTTG
The DNA here is from genome assembly GCF_018294505.1 of Triticum aestivum. Classification (NCBI taxonomy): domain Eukaryota; kingdom Viridiplantae; phylum Streptophyta; class Magnoliopsida; order Poales; family Poaceae; genus Triticum; species Triticum aestivum. The sequence goes on along the minus strand of NC_057811.1, from coordinate 211,368,056 downwards.
ATCCTTGTAAGCGTACTCAACAGGTTCCTCATAAGCGTACTCGTCTCCCGGCTCTACCCAAACAAGAACACAAGCAACGGAACCACAATCAATCACGGGAAATGCACAAGCAACATGATGCAAAACATGTATGGTATGCGAGATGTGGTATGCGATGCATATGCGTGCTCCGGAAGAAAAATGATGAACAAGGCAGTAACTTGGCAAACAAAGCATGCCACTGGAAAGATGAGATGATTTCGGTCGAAATCGATATAAAGATCACCGGAAACGGATGCACGGTTTGCAAATGGCAAGCAAAACAAGAATGACATGATTCTGCGATTAACAGCATGATAGCACTTAAAATGCATCAAGTAACTATGTTATAGCACTCCAACATAGCAAAATATCATACGGTAGTAATATACAGGAGATGCTTGACAAAAGATGAACACTGAGCTACGGCTAGATCACAACATAACAGGCTCAAACAAGCATGGCAAAAGTGCAAAAGATATCAGGTTCACAGACTTGGTGAAATTACTGGACATGGCTGAAACAGCATCAGGTAACAATGTTCAGAGCAAGAAACACACATTCTACAGGAACCTAACATGGCAAAATAAGGCATGGCATGAATCTAATAAATGCATAGAACAAAAGTCCCTTAATGACCATAAGCCAAAAAAGGACCAGAAGATATGATGGCAACCATGTAAACATAGCAAGTATCGTTAACAGGTTCCAGACTTGGCAGAAAACAGAGCATGGCAGAAACAGACATTATGAGGGCATCTTGGTGAGCTTGATTCACTCATCACAAAGCAATGAATGACAAAACAAGCATACCTAAAGCAAGATGGCATGCTTATGAAGCTATCCATGGCAAGAGCAAAGTCATAGCATGTATGAAACAACTACAAAAACCTTGGCAAAAATTGAATATCATGTTAAGAATCTGCCAGGAATATTTTATAGCAAAAGTAGAGCAAGATTAAGACATGCTATGGCACTCCATAATTGCAAACACGGGCATGGATGGATAGAGCACAACTATATCTACAAAACATCATTACTGAAAATCACCAAAAGGAGCATGGATCTCTCTGTAGCCACAAGGATACATAGCAACAAAATAACAGCAGTCACAGACTACTTGGTGAAATTACTAAGTCTCTGAAAACAGAAACATCACGAAGCCTAGTTTGCATGCTTGTGCTAGTCACCACAGAGATCACAAAAATACATGGCATACACCTCTGTAAAGATGGCATGGCGTACATCAAAACATATCTAGATCTCATGCCCATAAGATGCACACATTAAATGCAACAAAAATAACAAATTCTCAAGTTCTGATAAGTAACAGCAGTTAACAGCATATAGCACTCTTGCACCAGAGATTTGGGCATCAAGATGGACTCCTCAAATGAGCATGGCATAATAGAACAAAATGAAGAGCATCTCGAGACAAACATTTCGATATATTACACGCACGAAACGGAGCTACGTGCAGATAGTTATGACAGGTCAAAGTATGCAACATATTGTGAAAAATATACGGGACTTCGAGAAAATCGAGGGGATCACGGGGTCAACCTTATCCCGATCCAGATCTGGCGCGTGAACCGAGGTGCGACGCGGCTCGCCGGAGTTCGGCCGGAGAGGGAGGAGGGACGGGGCCGGAGCTCGGGGGAGGTCGGTGAGGCGCGGGAGGAGCGGCCGGAGACGGCGGCGTCCACGGGCGGCGGAGCACCGGGGCTCGGGTGCGGGCGCGCCGGCGCCGGCGACGGGCTTCGGCGGCGCCTCGGGGCGCGGAGCCGCGGCAGCGGACGGGAGGACGAGGGGCGGCGGCGCGGGTCGGAGGGAGGAGGCGCGCGGGCGGCGGGGAGCCTCAGGCGCGGGCGCCGGCGGTCGAGCCCCGCGGGCCAGACGCGGGCCGCGCGGGCCGGCGGCGCGGGAGCGGCGGCGGGGACACGTGTCGCGCGCCCGTCGGCTCGGGCGGCGGCGGCTCCGTCCGGCGCGGTACGGACACGTCCGGCGCGCGGAGGGGCGGATCTAGGGTTTTATCTGCGCGAGGATATCGGGAGAGACACATATTTATAGGTAGAGGGAGCTAGGAGGCTCCAAATGGAGCACGGTTTTTGCCCACACGATCGTGATCGAACGACCGAGAGCCTGGAAGTGACTTAGATGGGTTTTGGGCTGTTTTGGAGGGGTGTTGGGCTGCAACACAAAAGGACTTTGCGGTTACCCGGTTAACCGTTGGAGCACCAAACGACCTCCGAATGGAACGAAACTTGACAGGTGGTCTACCGGTGGTATACCAAGGCCACTTGACAAACCTCGGTCCATTCCAAGAACATTCAACACCCGCTCACGAAAAGAAACTAGAGGGGTGCACCGGAGGAGGTGGGAGTGCCGGATTGCAAAACGGACAACGGGGAAAATGCTCGGATGCATGAGACAAACACGTATGCAAATGAGATGCACATGATGACATGATATGAGATGCATGTCATGAACAAAATGCAAAATGAAAAACAAAACCCGACCACGAAGGGAATATCATAACACATAGCCGAAAATGGCAAGAGTTGGTGTTACAAATATGGGAAGTTACATCCGGGGTGTTACATCCATGTGAAGCAATTCAAATGGACGAGTGGTAGTCATGATAGTCTTTGAGGGATGCTTGGACTTGGTCATCTTTCCAGCTTCACAAGCTCCACACAGGTGATCCTTGAGGAATTTGACACCCTCGATGCCAATGACATGCTTCTTCTTCGCGATTGTGTGCAAGTTCCTCATGCCAGCATGACCTAGTCGTCGATGCCATAGCCAGCATTCTGAAGCTTTTGCAAGTAAACATGTGGCAGGTTGAGGTCCTATAGAGAAATCAACAATATACAAGTCTCCTCTCCTAAAGCCTTCGAAGACTTTGGAATGGTCAGCTTCCATGATAACAACACAATGATACTTGCCAAAGGCAACAACCATATCAAGATCACAAAGCATTGAGACAGACATGAGGTTGTATCCTAAGGACTCGACAAGCATGACTTTGTCCATGTGTTAATCCTTTGAGATCGCAACCCTACCTAGACCCAATACCTTGCTTTTGCCTTCGTCAGTGTAGGTGACATGCTTCAGCTGCGATGGAGATAAGGCGGTGTCCATCAATAAGTTCTTGTCACCGGTCATGTGATTTGTACATCCACTGTCGAGGACCCACTCGGTGGCTTTGGGTTGATCATCCTGCAGATGAATTAGTGCATCTTACGAACTCATATACTTCATCAGTGAAGAATATGACATCAAATTCATCAAATTTGAATTTCATCAAGAAGTACAACAGGTATCAAAGTATGAGGACATGAGAAATGAAAATTCTTTTCTTCATGATTAGCTTGCGTCCTTTAAAGCATATTCATGTCTCCAGCAAATTCTTCAGACGTTTAAGTTCGTCTGGAGACCTGACCCTGCATAAGAGATTAGTTCCTTTTCTTCACCACCCACATCTGGAGGGGTGGCAAAGAGTTCATCATTCTGCGAGCTCCATAAGAAAAAGGTGGCATAGAAGCCAGTCCACTTCGTTTCACAGAAGAGAGGTTAGAGTAAGCATATGAATAAGCAGAGAAATTCTTCGAGGACTTATGAACATAATGGTTTGAAGAATAATGCACATATTCCACTGTTGCGCGTCGGTCCTAAACAAACGGTTTTTACCCCTTTCCATGACGGCATTTGGAACCGTCGCCAAGTGAGTTTGGGCGATAGGGGGTCCTTCCCACACGACCCAGAAACCGTCGGGGATAGGGAGCCTTGATGCATACAGTTGTCCCTATATAACCGTTTCTGAAATCTTGAATATCCCAAACGCTTCATCCTTGCTACTCGTTTGTGCTCGCATTGCCGTCGCAGTCGGAGTTTTGAGGTTCTACCTAAAACCACGCAGATTCCAGGCATGGGAGTTTTCCAGGCAGATTCTAGGCACGAGAGTTTTACGATGCCTGGCACATCACAAATAGTTCATGATTATAAACCGTGTATGATGGGTAGACAATCACACACATTTAGTTTTCCCGCACGGTATGTGATGGTGTCTGACATCACACACGCTTTGCAAACGGAAACTGTGTGCATGCTTGCACACATTTCCTCTCTGTGAACCGTCTCGGATTATGGTGTATATCACAAACATTTGTGTTTTAGCAACCGTGTGTGCCGTAATGACCTGCACAACGTAATTTCGCCCTAATTTAATTTCTACTATTTAAAATTGTACCTAATTTAAACTTGAAAGTAGGCTATAGCTTTATTCATATCCATCAGGTTCAAACAACCAATGCATTATTCGATTCATAGGTACATATGTTTAAGAATTACATAAGCACCAAATAAAGAATGATGTACCAGGGTTCTATACTTGTACTATTACAGATGGTAAAGAAAGAGGCGATAGACATTCCAGTTGTTGAACAAGGTGAAGCGGAATGGCCCTATTGTGCTCTCCTGGATGCAGAAGGCATGCAAGACTCTAGTCCAACCCCTTGTGATGGCCGCCTGCCAATCATGTAGTTTGAGAGGTAATCTTGAGGAAACTGCTTCAGGATCCACTACAAAAGAAAAAAGATTCAGATATTGTCATTCAACACAACTCATTACGGGCAGTAAAAAGAAGGCTGTAGGGTTCTTACTAATTACCATCCTGCAGTTCACTGTTGTCTTGCATAAAGTGTAAACAAATAGTTCGATTGACATCTTTTGATCCATTTTAATAACAATCTTTATTAGTTTCCTCACTTGATGCTGGTTCATGAATATCTCATTGCCCCATACGCAGAAAGGGTCGAAGCGTGGATCTTTGGCAATGATATATGTACCTAAAAGCACCAAGTTAATATTAGAAGCTAAACAACAATTGAAAAATGATGTAGTACAACACTCCATCCATCCCATTATATAAGATTTTATTACATGTATATCTAGACATCATCAGAACATTAAGGTAACACTCTTCCTTGTTGCTATGTAGCATGGGATTGCATATTTAGTCATTCAGTATAATGCATGTTGCTAAACAACAATTGAAAAAACGAAAAGGCATGTTAACTGCAATATCCTTAACAGCAACCAAATATCGTAATTCATAGTGGTATTGTTGAAACTGTTATTGATGAAATATTGAACTGCACAGCAAATAGTTACACATATGGAGCATCACATTGTGAAGAACTGAAATAAACAAGTCATAAGGACATCTCTAGGCGATCCTTAAAAAGTTAAAGGACTAAAACCCTTAGTGGATATATATATCCAGCAATTTTTGGCCTTTTCTAGTCGATCCTCTAAACTTAAGATTGTAAACTTCAATTTGATCAAGTTCAAAGCAGGTTCAACCGAAAGTAGCATGCATTCAAACATAAACATAGATAGTTTTGCATAACCGAACATAAAACATAAATTTAAACTAAGCTAAACTACCTTCGGTCGAACTAGAGGTCGAGCCAATCCTTCCTCGTCATGTACGGTGTGCCGCGAGCGGGTCCGGGCCAGTACCGTCGTCGGGGTCATTGGGGAAGGCACTCCTCCACTCATAGACGTTGATCTCCTCGTCCTCGGGGCCCACCTCGATGCCCTCTGTGCCGCCGTCACCGCCGCCTTTGACCTCGTCATCAGAGGAGAGCGCGATAAACTAGCCGCCCTCCGCGCCGGCAAAGATCGCCCGCTCCGCCTCCACGAGCTCCCAGTGCTGCCGGCGGAGCTCTTGCATGTGGGCCTCGTCAGCGTCCTTGGCCTCGAGGCGCTCCCACGCCTCGCGGTCCTCCCGCGCCATAGCCGAGCTCACCACCCCTGGCTCCGGCGGAACGAGGTGGACCGGACGTGTGCCGAAGGAGAAATTGAGCCTAGCCATCACGCCGTGGTAGCGGACCTGCCAGCGGTCGTACTCGATGGCCGCGAGCTCGGCCGTGTGGAAGCTACCGAGCCACCGGCGGGTGTGGGTCTCTCGATCTGTAATCTCGGCAACCCATGTCCCCCACCGCCGCTGCCAGACCCTAAGGTAGGACTTCATCGGCTGTCGGGTCCGAGGAAGGACGGGGAAGTCCTCAAACCGGCGTAGGGGCGCGGCGGCGGACGGATCGGGAGACCGGCGACGGCAGATCGGGCCCGCGGAGGACGACGGGGACACCTCGGCAGCCACCTCACCGGCGTCGGGCGAAAAGGCCGCGATAAACCTCTTTTGGCCATTGGCTCCTCGAGCTCCCCGTCACACAGGCAGAGGTTGAGTGGAGGCGCCGACGATGGCGGCGAACTACCAATGGTTTCGAGGGTTGTGTATGTCTGTGTGAGCGGAGGTTTTGGGGGGTGTGTGTGGAGGGGGGAGCAAGGTTGTGTTTGAGGAAATACTGCTGCAACTAAAAATTTTACTAGGTGGGAGCAACAAGGCGGGGCTACTGAAAATTTGGATCAAGGGCGAGCAGATATTTTTGAGATTGCGAGGGATGCAGAGGCGGGAGTAAAATGTCGGGGCTACTGAAAATTTGAATCAAGGGACTAAAGCAGAGCGGGAGTAACAGACATCGCACACAGTCCGCACATACTAATCGTGTGCTATCAAACATTAAAACCTTCCAGGCGGTAGATATTTTCGAGATTGCGAGGGATGCAGAGGCGGGAGTTTTTGGGGAGTGAGCTAGTGTGCTTGACACGCCGGCTGTGGATTGTAGCCGACGCACCTTCTCGCGTAAGCCGTAGGCGTACTATACACCGACGGTGCTCCAAGATATTTTGTACTACATCTCACACGGTTGGTGATAATAAACTATGTGGGATCTACTTGATTTGAATTACAAAATGGGGTCACATCGGCAATGGACGCTGTTTGAATTGCTAGACCTTTTATCCGCAGTGAACATGCAACTATATGTGTGTCGTAAAAGAATTGGAATTATTCAGGGTTCGTTTGGAGATTTTATACAATAAACTGGTTTTCTAGCAGTGAACATAGAACAACAGGAGTGTTGTGTCCTTCAGTGCATGCTTAGGACCCATGTAAGAAATGGGAATGAATTTTTCGGGGTTCGTTTGGCCTTTTTTATACATTAACTGGGTTTTCTAGGCATTTTATGTGCATAATTCAAATTTGAACTACAAGCACATACTCCAATGCACCAAAGTTGGTTGAAAAATCACATGTGTGTCCTTGGGTGAATTTCTAGGTCCCATGCAAGAGATGGGAATGAATTTCAAACACCAGGGCACTGTTGATTGCCGGCACAATGTTGAGATACCAAGTTTTTAAATTCTAGTAAATCCAAAACTCGTCTGAAATTCATGAAACTTGGCATGCTATGATGGAGCGGCATCAACATGCCGTGGTGAAAATTTTGTCCCATTTGGGGCAGGTTTGGGTATAACCTTCTCACAAACCAGAGCTTCTCACAACAAGCATGATGGTTTCGATAGGGAACATACCACCTTTGGGGATGGGACGATATCCATTGCCTCTTATTGCTTTCAAAAAATTTCTAGTGTCAACATAGAACAACAGGAGTGTTGTGTTTAATCTTGGGAATTTTTCGCGGTTTGTTTGGCCTTTTTTATACATTAACTGGGTTTTGTAGGCATTTTATGTGCATAATTCAAATTTGAACTACAAGCACATGCTCCAATGCACTAAAGTTGGTTGAAAAATCACATGTGTGTCCTTGGGTGAATTTCTAGGTCCCATGCAAGAGATTGGAATGAAATTCAAACACTAGGGCACTGTTTATTGCCAGCAAAACATTGAGATGCCTGGTTTTTAAATTCTAGTAAATTCAAAACTCATCTGAAATTCATGAAACTTGGCATGCTATCATGGAGCGGCATCAACATGCCATGGTAAAAAATTTGTCCCATTTGGGGCAGGTTCGGGTATATGCTTCTCATAAACCAGAGCTTCTCACAACAAGCATGATGGTTTCGAGAGGGAACATCCCACCTTTGGGGACGAAACGATATCCGTTGCCTCTTATTGCTTTCAAATTTTTCTCGTGTCAACATAGAACAACAGGAGTGTTGTGTCAATTATTGGGATTTTTCGGGGTTCGTTTGGACATTTTTATGCATTAACTGAGTTTTCAATGCATTTATGTGCATAAGTCAAATTTGAACTACATGCACATGATCCAGTGCATATAAATTGGTTGAAAAATCAAATATGTGTCCTTGGGTGTATGCTTAGGTCCCATGTAAGAAATGGGAATGAATTTCAAACACCAGGGTACCGTTGATTGCCGGCAAAACATTGAGATGGCTGGTTTTTAAATTCTAGTAAATCCAAAACTCGTCTGAAATTCATGAAATTTGGCATGCTATCATGGAGCGGCATAAACATGCCGTGGTAAAAAAATTGTCCCATTTGGGGCAGGTTTGGGTATATGCTTCTCACAAACCAAAGCTTCTCACAACAAGCCTGATGGTTTCGGTAGGGAACGTACGTCCCACCTTTGGGGACAAAACGATATCCATTGCCTCTTATTGCTTTCAAAAAAATTCTCGTGTCAACATAGAACAACATGAGTGTTGTGTCAATTTTTGGGATTTTTCGGGGTTCGTTTGGACATTTTTATGCATTAACTGAGTTTTCTAGGCATTTTATGTGCATAATTCAAAATTGAACTACATGCACATGCTCCAGTGCATATAAATTGGTTGAAAAATCATATGTGTGTCCTTGGGTGCATGCTTAGGTCCCATGCAAGAGACGGGAATGAATTTCAAACACCAGGGCACTGTTGATTGCCGGCAGAACGTTGAAATACCTGGTTTTTAAATATTGGGAAATCCAAAACTCGTCTGAAATTCATGAAACTTGGCATGCTATCATGGAGCAGCATCAACATGCCGTGGTGAAAATGTTGTCCCATTTGGGACAGGTTTGGGTATAAGCTTCTCACAAACCAGAGCTTCTCACAACAAGCATGATGGTTTCGATAGGGAACATACCACCTTTGGGGACGGGACGATATCCGTTGCCTCTTATTGCTTTCAAAAAAATTCTAGTGTCAACATAGAACAAGAGGAGTGTTGTGTTTAATCTTGGAATTTTTGGGGGTTCGTTTGGCCTTTTTTATACATTAACTGGGTTTTGTAGGCATTTTATGTGCATATTTCAAAATTTGAACTACAAGCACATGCTCCAATGGACCAAAGTTGGTTAAAAAATCACATGTGTGTCCTAGGGTGAATTTCTAGGTCCCATGCAAGAGATTGGAATGAAATTCAAACACCAGGGCACTGTTTATTGCCGGCAAAACGTTGAGATGCTTGGTTTTAAAATTCAAGTAAATCCATAACTTGTCTGAAATTCATGAAACTTGGCATGCTATCATGGGAGCGGCATCAACATGCCGTGGTAAAAAATTTGTCCCATTTGGGGTAGGTTCGGGTGTAAGCTTCTCACAAACCAGAGCTTCTCACAACAAGCATGATGGTTTCGATAGGGAACGTCCCACCTTTGGGGACGAAATGATATCCATTGCCTCTTATTGCTTTCAAAAAAATTCTAGTGTCAACATAGAACAACAGGAGTTTTGTGTCAATTTTTGTGATTTTTCGGCGTTCGTTTGGACATTTTTATGCATTAACTTGACTTTCTAGGCATTTTATGTGCATAATTAAAATTTGAACTACAAGCACATCCACCAATGCACTAAACTTGGTTGAAAAATCAAATCGGTGTCCTTGGGTGAATTTCTAGGTCCCATGCAAGAGATGAGAATGAAATTCAAACACGGGGGCACTGTTGATTGCCGGCAAAATGTTGAGATGCCTGGTTTTTAAATTCTAGTAAATCCATAACTCGTCTGAAATTCATGAAACTTGGCATGCTATCATGGAGCGGCATCAACATGCCATGGTAAAAAAATTGTCCCATTCAGGGCAGGTTCGGGTATACGCTTCTCACAAACCAGAGCTTCTCACAACTAGCATGATGGTTTCGGTAGGGAACGTCCCATCTTTGGGTACGAAACGATATCCATTGCCTCTTATTGCTTCCGTAAATTTTCTCGTGTCAAGATAGAACAACAAGAGTGTTGTGTCAATTTTGGGGATTTTTCGCGGTTCGTTTTGATATTTTTATGCATTAACTGAGTTTTCAATGCATTTATGTGCATAATTCAAATGTGAACTACATGCACATGCTCCAGTGCATATAAATTGGTTTAAAAATCAAATCTGTGTCCTTGGGTGCATGCTTAGGTCCCATGCAAGAAATGGGAATGAATTTCAAACACCAGGGCACCGTTGATTGCCGGCAAAACATTTAGATGCCTGGTTTTTAAATTCTAGTAAATCCAAAACTCGTCTGAAATTCATGAAACTTGGCATGCTATCATGGAATGGCACCCGACATGCTGTGGCATTTTTCGTGTCCATTTTGAGAGAAGGCGCACTCGAATAATGACAACCAACAAAGGCATTTTGAAAAAATAGCTGCCACTTTAATATCTCAAACGTTTGTAGAATTCAAACCGTGTGCGTTCTTTTAACCATTCACGTGACGCCACGTGTCTTGGTTTTAATGGCTATAGGAGGTGCCATGTGGACAGCTACTTGACCTTAACTGAACGAGAGGTGTGCGAGCGCAGTCCAGTGCGCAGGCTGAGCGAGAGGCGTGCAAGCTGTCCTCCAATGCGCAGGCTCACCGGGAAGCGTGTGAGTTGTATGCTGAGCAGGCTCACTGGGAAGCGAGCCCTTTGACTTCCATGGCCGCCCGCCTTCCTCTCCATTAATGGCGCCTGAGACGCTGTTTAATACGGGCGGCCTTACTGTTCGCCTCCCATTCCCCTCCCTCCCGCAGCCGCAGACCTCCACCAACGCCATGCCGCAGAATGATCATCTGCCACTAGTCTTCAAGTTTGGTGAAGTCGACTCCGAGCCATAGGAGATAGAAAATAAGGAGGAATGGGGCCTCATGGACATGGCCCAGAACGAGCTGGCCGCGGCGGTTGCTTCCCCCGCTCCCGTCCCCGCTCCCATCCTCGCGCCCGCGCCAGCGACCATCCCCGTAGCATTGACGGGCTGCTAACCGAGCACTATCGCAGAGCTGGAAGCCGCGGGCGTCAGCGAGGTCTCCGCGGACCCGCGCGAGCTCATGTACATGCCAGCGCCAGCGCCCGTGCCTGTGCGCGTGCGCGCCCCTCCACGCACCGTGGCGCCGGCCCCCATGCGTTTGGCTGCACCTGCCGCGCACGTGCCCATGCGCGTGCCCCCTCAGCGGCATGGGATGCTTCCGTCGACTACTACCTCTCAGCGGCGCTAGTTGCCGTCCTCCCGCTCCCCGCCCGTCGATCACGCGACGACATGATGTTTGATCTACAAGTGAAGAACATTTTTTTTGCCTTGAAGACTTCAACAACGGCGTCCCGGAGGACGACAACGACGGCACGGCACGCCGCCTCCGTGTCGGTGCGGAATGACACCTATGGGATCACAAGAATCCCTACTACGGTTGCCGGGGCGCAGGGTTGCAAGAAGAGCAGGATCAGTAGTCAGCACGAGGATCGTTTACCCAGGTTCGGGCCGCCAGGATGCGTAAAACCCTAGTCCTGCTTTGGTGGCTGTATTGAGTGTTCTTGAGCCCTTGAACTAGCTACGGTGGCTGAGTAGTTCCAGGGAGCCGAATCCTTCTCCAGTACGCCATGGGCCTCCTTTTATAGCCGAAAGGGGCTGCCACAGTGGCATACAGGAGGTGGAAAGGCGTACAGTGCTACGAGCTTATCCCTCGTATTACAGGACAAGACGCATTTAATGCATCGCTTAGGTGTCCCCTTGCTTTATTGGGGACGGGAACGAGGCCCGTCCCGTCCGTCGCCGCTCCTCCTTGCTTCGACATGCATCTTGGTCAGTGATGCATGCGGTGCCATGTAGGCAGGCAGGCAGCTGAGGTGGCGCGGTGGTAGAGCCTCCACGAAGATCTGCATGCTGCCACGCAGGCGCTTGCTGAGTTGGCCTGGGAGCTGCATGTTGCCACGCAGGTGCCTGCCCAGCTGGTTGGGCTGGCAGCTGCATGCGAACGGTGGTGGAGACTTGGCTGGTGCGGGCCTGGAGGTGGCCCTGCTGGCGCCCTTGGCGAGGGCCTTGCCGGGTGGCCCGGCAAGGACCTTGCCGTGGTGCGCTGTTGTCCCCGGCAAGGATCTTGCCGGGGGTCTTGTGGTTCCCCTCGGCAAGGATCTTGCCGAGGATCGTTGTCTTCTAATCCTCATTTGATCTTGAATATATCTTCACAAAGATCTGCATGCCACCACAGAGGTGCCTCCCGAGCCCTGGCCCAATGCGGTCGGTAGTGTTGGAGACCGTGGGCTCGAGGGTGGCTCGCTCTGTTGGTGTTTGGGCGCGCTGCCCGGCAAGGGTCTTGCTGGGGGAACTGCTCCGCCCCTCTGCTTCTTTGCTTTCTTGGTCTTGGCGTTGCTCTGGCTGTCTTGGGCTTCGGTTTTGCCTTGGTTCACCTCCCCTGTTCTGCTTGGTGCGGCCATGGGCACGGCTCCGACTATCCGTGAACAGGTAAAGGGGTACAAAGGTACGCCCCTTCTTTTGTACACCGACAGGAGCCCCCAGGCCTAGGCCACACATAAGCGCGACACGTTGTTGGGCCAGGCCCAAAACGGTGCGCGGGCAGGCGGGGCGGTTTTTTCCGCGGTAAAACTTTTCGCGCGCTGTACTTCCCACGACCCGCGTCGAATGCGCGATGTGGAGGGGTGCACGTGACGTGGGCGGCATGCGTGGGGCGGTTCTCGCACGCATGCGTCACATCGCAGTAAATGGGCAGCGCGACCCGCACCATCCCCATAAAAAGGGATAACCGCGAGCGCACTGTTCCTTTTACCCTCCGCGCAATCCAAATCTTAGAAGCCTCCATTCGTCTTCCTTTTCTTCCCTAAGCTTTGCGCTTGTTTGCCGCCGTCGTGTTCCCGCCGTCCTTTGCCTCTTGCCCCCTTCCCCCAGCCGCCATGGCGCCAAAATCCACCAAGGGCAAGGGAGTGGCCAAGGATGCCGGAGCGGCGGAGCCGCCGGAGAGTGCGCTGGCGGTGCAGCGGACGCAGTCCGCCTACTTCCCCTCGACGGTTGATGTGTTCGAGCTCCGTGAAGCCTTCAAGCCCTTGTGGGGGGTGAAGACGGGGGGAGAGAAGACGGGGCACCCAGCCACGAGCGTCATCCCCACCAACTGCGCCGAGGCTGCCCCAAATCGGTACCCCTTCTTTGTCGACTATTTCTCCTGCGGGCTTTGTCCTCCCTTCTCCAATTTCTTCAGTGACATCATGCACACCTTTGGCTTCCGCATCTTGGATTTCACCCCGAATGTCGTGGCGTGCATGGCCCTTTTCGCGCACCTCTGCGAAGGTTTCGCCGGGGTGCACCCCAACACGGCGCTCTTCCGCCATTACTTCTTCCCTCGGATCCAAATGGGAGGCGCCATTTCTGGTTGCATCACCTGGATCCCAAGGTCCAAGGGAGCGTACCCAGATGGTGCCATGAAGTAGAGGTGGGAGGAATGGTGGGGCCGGTGGTGCTGGATCGAAGAGAAGGACCCGCCGGTGTTCTGCGAAGTTCGCCGGGCGCCGCCGGTCCGCAGAGGCGATTGGAGCGACGTCGATGCCGACGATGAGAAGCTCTCGGCCGGTACCACCAGGCTCCTTCAGCTCACCGAGGCCGGACTCACCCTTGAGATGATCGGGGCAGACTTCATCCGCCGCCGGATCGCTCCACTGCACAACAAGGGGAGGCCGGCCTGGCTCTTCACGAACCTCGCTGACATCATGCGGCTTCGCCCTAGCCTCGACCACAATTTCACAGTGATGGGGCATGCCCATTTCTGCCAGCGACTCTTCCAGCTCGATGTGGGCCGCGACGGCGAGGTCGAGCGAACCGGCAAGGTCGCGAGGGCCGCCGCGAAGGCCGGCAAGGTCTTCAAGGGGCCCTTGTTCAAGTTGCCGGCGGGAGTGGTCCCGCTGTGCAATAATTCGGGCCGGACCGAAATCATCGCCATGATACCGAACTGCAACGCACATGGCCCTGACCCGAGCTGGGTCGAGCCGGAGGACGTCCTTCTGAAAGACTTCGTCTCAATCTTGGGGTTGAGTCTAGTGGGTAAAGTGTGCAAAACTCTGTAGAGTATTAAAACTAATCATGATTAGCCGTTGTAATGCCCACGATGCGGCTATATCTCCCACGTGTCGAGGCACGACTTAGAGGCATAAGCGCATTGTGGTTTTGTCGCAAGAAGGGTCATCTTCACACAATCCCATGTAATGAACAAGAATGGGATAACGAGAGTTGGCTTACAATCGCCACTTCACACAATACATAAATATAATTCATACCTCATCCAAAATCCACACATAGACTGACTACGGTCAAAACCAAATGAAAATAAAATAACCCCAAATGCTAGATCCCCGATCGTCCCAACTGGGCTCCACTACTGATCATCAGGAAAAGACACATAGTAACAACCACGTTCCTCATCGAACTCCCACTTGAGCTCGGTTTCGTCATCTGCACTGGCATCGTCGACACCTACAACTGTTTTGGTAGAATCTGTGAGTCACGAGGACTCAGCAATCTCACACCCGCGAGATCAAGACTATTTAAGCTTATAGGAAAGGATGGTGTAATGAGGTGGAGCTGTAGCAAGCACTAAGCATATATGGTGGCTAACATATGCAAATGAGAGCGAGAAGAGAAATAGCGGAACGGTCGTCAACTAGTAATGACCAAGAAGTGATCCTGAACTCCTACTTACGTCAAACATAACCCAGAAACCGTGTTCACTTCCCGGACTCCGCCGAGAAGAGACCATCACGGCTACACACGCGGTTGATGTATTTTAATTAAGTTTCTCTACAACCGGACATTAACAAATTCCCATCTGTCTCATAACCGCGGGCACGGCTTTCGAAAGATAATACCCTGCAGGGGTGTCCCAACTTAGCCCATCATAAGCTCTCATGGTCAACGAAGGATAAACCTTCTCCCGGAAAGACCCGATCAGTCTCGGAATCCCGGTTTACAAGACATTTCGACAATGGTAAAACAAGACCAGCAAAGCCGCCCGAATGTGCCGACAAATCCCGATAGGAGCTGCACATATCTCGTTCTCAGGGCACACCGGATAAGCGAAGCGTACAGGTACCAACATAACCCAAGTTGCCAAGGGACGGTCCCGCACGGTGCTCTAGGTTGGACCAGCACTCAGAGGAACACTGGCCCGGGGGTTTAAATAAAGATGACCCTCGGGCTCGCGAAAACCCAAGGGAAAAGGCTTAGGTGGCAAATGGTAAAACCAAAGTTGAGCCTTGCTGGAGGAGTTTTATTCAAGGCGAACTGTCAAGGGGGTCCCATAAATCACCCAACCGCGTAAGGAACGCAAACTCAAGGAACATAATATCGGTATGACGGGAACTAGGGCGGCAAGAGTGGAACAAAACACCAGGCATAAGGCCGAGCCTTCCACCCTTTACCAAATATATAGATGCATTAATTAAATAAGAGATATTGTGATATTCCAAAATATCCATGTTCCAACATGGAACAAACTTCATCTTCACCTGCAACTAGCAACGCTATAAGAAGGGCTGAGCAAAAGCGGTAACTTAGCCAAACAACGGTTTGCTAGGAAAGGATGGTTAGAGGCTTGTCATGGAAAATATGGGAGGCATGATATAGCAAGTGGTAGGTAGCGCAGCATGGCAATAGAGCGAACAACTAGCAAAGCAAAGATAGAAGTGATTTCGAGGGTATGGTCATCTTGCCTGCAAGGTTCTCAGAGTTGTCCAAAGCTTGATCCTCGTAAGCGTACTCAACAGGTTCCTTGTTCACGAACTCGTCTCCCGGATCTACCCACAGCAAGAACACAAGCAACGGAAATACAATCAAACACGGGAAATGCATAAGCAGCATGATGCAAAACATGTATGATATGCGAGATGTGATATGCGATGCATATGCGTGTTCCGGAAGGAAAATGATGAACAAGGCAGTAACTTGACAAACCAAGTATGCCACTGGAAAGATCAGATGATTTCGGTCGAAATCGATATAAAGATCACCGGAAACGGATGCACGGTTTGCAAATGGCAAGCAAAACAAGAATGACACGAATCTCCGATTAACAGCATGATAGCACTTAGAATACATCAAGAAATTATGCTACAGCACTCCAACATAGCAACAAAGCATATGACAGTAATCTATAGGAGATGCTTGACAAAAGATGAACACTGAGCTATGGCTAGATCACACCACAGCAGGTTCAAACAAGCATGGCAAAAGTGCAAAAGATATCAGGTTCACAGACTGTGAAATTACTGGACATGGCTGAAACAGCATCAGGTAGCAATGTTCAGAGCAATAAATCAACATGCTACAGGAACTTAACATAGCAAAACAAGGCATGACATGAATCTACTGAATGCAAAGAACAAAAATCCCTTACTGACCATGAGCCAAAAAGGACCCGAAGATATGATGGCAACCATGTAAACATAGCAAGTTTCGTTAACAGGATTCATACTTAGCAGAAAACAGAGCATGGCAGAAACAGACATTATGAGGGCATCTTGGTGAGCTTGATTCACTCATCACAAAGCAATGAATGACAAAACAAGCATACCTACAGCAAGATGGCATGCTTATGAAGCTATCCATGGCAACATGCTACAGGAACTTAACATAGCAAAACAAGGCATGGCATGAATCTACTAAATGCATAGAACAAAAGTCCCTTACTGACCATAAGCCAAAAAAGGACCAGAAGATATGATGGCAACCATGTAAACATAGCAAGTATCGTTAACAGGTTTCAGACTTGGCAGAAAACAGAGCATGGCAGAAACAGACATTATGAGGGCATCTTGGTGAGCTTGATTCACTCACCACAAAGCAATGCATGACAAAACAAGAATACCTACAGCAAGATGGCATGTTTATGAAGCTATCCATGGCAAGACCAAGTTCATAGCATGAAAGGATCAACTACAACAAGCTTGGCAAATTTGAATATCATGTTATCAATCTGCCAGAAATATTTTATAGCAAAAGTAGAGCAATATTAAGACATGCTATGGCACTCCATAATTGCAAACAAGGGCATGAATAGTTTAGTATACCACAACTATATCTACAAAACATCCTTACTGAACATTACCAAAATAAGCATGGATCTCTCTGTAGCCACATGGATACATAGCAACAAAATAACAGCAGTCACAGAAATTACTAAGTCCCTGAAATCAGAAACATCACGAAGCCTAGTTTGCATGCTTGTGCTAGTCACCGTAGAGATCACAAAAATACATGGCATACACCTCTGTAAATATGGCATGGCATACATCAAAACACATGTAGAGCTCATACTCATAAGATGCACAGATTAAATGCAACAAAAATAACAAATCCTCAAGTTCTGATAAGTGACAGCAGATAACAGCAACTAGCACTCTTGCACCAGAGATTTGGGCATCAAGATGGACTCAAATGAACATGGCGTAATGGAACAAAATGAATATCATCCAGAGACAAACATATCGATATATTACACGCCCGAAACGGAGCTATATGCAGAGAGTTATGATGCGATGAACATGAGCATGTAATGTAAAAGATAAAGGACTTAGAGAATTTCGGGGAAGGGGAGAAGTCAACCCTATCGTCTCCAGATCCGATCGGGAGCTTGAGGCGGCGGCTCGCCGGAGCTTCGGCCGGAGCGGGGGGAGCTCGGGAGGAGGAGGAGAGGGGCGGCGCCGGAGGTCGGAGGAGGGGGCGCGGGCTCCGGGCCGGAGGGAGGCGCGGTCGCAGGCGGCGGCTGGGCGAGCTCGCCGGCGCGGCGACGATGGCGGCGATGGCGGCGGAGGGCGGCACCGGACCAGGCGGCGGCGCGGGGGCGCGGGCTCCCGCGGTCGGGCGACGGGGCGGAGATGGGCCGCGGGGGCCTGCGGCGGGCTTCGACGGCGGCGCGACGTACGGCCGCCACGTGGCGCGCTGTGAGTGGGCGGGGGCGGCGGCGGCTTTCGTCCGGCGCCGGGTGGACACGTCCGGCGCGCGGAGGGAGAGGCTAGGGTTTCGGGGATCCGGAAATTTCGGGGAGTCTCACATATTTATAGGTAGAGGGAGCTAGAAGACTCCAAATGGAGCACGGTTTTCGCCCACACGATCATGATCGAACGACCTAGAGCATGGAAGAGACTTAGAGGGGTTTTGGGCTGTTTGGAGGGGGGTTTTGCTGCAACACACAAAAGTACTTTGCGGTTACCCGGTTAACCGTTGGAGTACCAAACGACCTCCAAATGGAACGAAACTTGACAGGTGGTCTACCGGTGCTATACCAAGGCCACTTGACAAGACTTGGTCCATTCCGAGAATGTTCACCACCCGCTCACGAAAAGAAAACAAAAGGGGTGCGCCGGAGGAGGTGGGAGTGTCGGATTGCAAAACGGACAACGGGGAAAATGCTCGGATGCATGAGACGAACACGTATGCAAATGAGATGCACATGATGACATGATATGAGATACATGACATGAACAAAATGCAAAACGAGAGACAAAACCCAACCACGAAGGGAATATCATAACACATAGCCAAAAATGGCAAGAGTCGGAGTTACAAATATGGCAAGTTACATCCGGGGTGTTACAGCCATGCCCCCGGTTATGGGTAATTTTGAGCCACTATGCCATTACAGTTGTTGGATGATCTTGACAGATGTGACACTTAATAAATTTGTTGGGCAACTTAATAAAGGGTAGGTTGGAGTTGATTTTGCCAACTCAACCTTGTGTATTTAATTGTAGTAATAAAAGAACTAAATAAAAATTTGACTCTTAGGTAGTTAGGAGGACAAAATCAGCTTTCTGCAAAATAAACCCTCAAGCCTTCCTTTTGTTATATTATGCATATACATGTAGGTCTGCTATATTATTACTCATGTGTAACTTGCCAATACATTCCAAGTATTGACCTATGATGGGACTCATCGTTATTTTCTGCTACTTTCCGTTGTTTGATTGAATAAAGCTGGCCAAGTGCTATGCAGATTGTTTTATTTTATACATTCTGGATCATACGTTGTAATAAATGATGCACTTGCTATTCTGGTATTCATCTATACTGTGTGTGCTAGCGAGTTCGATCCAGGTTTGGTCGTTACAATAAACACCTTTTGAAGATTTTGTAGAAATCATAAGAGTCAACCAGGGCAGTAAAAATGACTTTTAGTTACCCTTGACGAAGAACACGACGAACTGAGAGGTGTAGATTTAGAAGTTTGTTTGTCCAGATCTTCCATGCCCTAACTTGGCTGAGGAAGACAACTACAGCGGCGGCGTAGTGAAGATTTCCGTAGCCGACGCGAATACGACGGCGACGAGGTCGAGGCAGCGAAGCTCTTCCTCACCGGCGATGATGGAAGTAGCAGCGGCGCTAGGTTTTGAGAGCTCGAGCTAGGGAGTGAGGTCGAGTGGAGTAAAAACAGACTGAGGAAGGGGAGGGGTATATATAGCCGAGGTGAAAAACCGTTTGCCCGAGGAAAATGGACGAACGTGCCCCTGACCCTTCTCTTTCTTGTGACATGTGTCACCCACGTACCGTGAGGTGGAGATCGTGGGTGAATAGGATAATCATGTCGGGGAATGTGGAACGGTTTGAGCGGCAACAGCCGAAAATTCAGATATGAAAATTTTAGCATTTCATTCACAAATTCTTTAGCTAACAAGGACACAGTGAAGATTTTGAACGGGTTTCAAATAGAAGACACATGAAGAATTTGTGAACAGACTAGGTTGAGTTTAGCATAGAGGGGAAGGGTCCGATCACATTCACTTACCAGAAAAAACAACTTGAAGAATAACAATAAATGAATGTTGTAGAAGACATAAACTTATATATATATATATATAGTCAATGAAGAAAAACGACGGAAACAGTGAAGATAATGCAAAGTTGAAGAAATTGACAAACTAAGGAAATTCAAAAAAAAGCTCAAATTGATATTCAAAATTGACCCACCGTGTAAGAATGACGATTTCAGACGCCGCGTACAATTGTCGTAGGGCTCTGAGAATCAAATTCTTTGTTAATTTCTTCACACTTAGAGGGTTAGGTTTCATTGATTGAAGTAAAATGTTACTTCGTGTGTTACACATCTAAGTCATCAATTTTGCATAAGTGTTAGGATGTGTGTCCTTTTTCAAAGAACATTTGAAGACTCTAAGATATTTAACTCACATCACAACTTGCTAAATCTCTTCTCATCCAAGGGCTTTGTGAAGATATCGGCTAGCTGTTCTTTAGTCTTCACGTGCTCGATGGAGATGTCGCCCTTCAACACATGATCACGAAGAAAATGATGACGAATCTGGATGTGATTTGTCTTCGAGTGCTAAACTGGGTTATGAGCAATCTTGATGGGACTCTCATTGTCACAGTAGAGAGGCACATTCTTCACATTGATGTTGTAGTCCTTGAGGGTTTGCTTCATCCATAGCAATTGAGCACAGCACGAACCAGCAGCAATGTACTCAGCTTTAGCAGTAGAGAGTGATACGCAGTTTTGTTTCTTCGAGGACCAACATTGTAACGCCCACGATGCGGCTATATCTCCCACGTGTCGAGGCACGACTTAGAGGCATAACCGCATTGTGGTATTGTCGCGAGAAAGGTTATCTTCACACAATCCCATGTAATGAACAAGAATGGGATAACGAGAGTTGGCTTACAATCGCTACTTCACACAATACATAAATATAAATCATACATCATCCAAAATCCACACATAGACCGACTACGGTCAAAATCCAAATGAAAATAAGATAACCCCAAATGCTATATCCCCGATCATCCCAACTGGGCTCCACTACTGATCATCAGGAAAAGAAACATAGTAACGACCACGTTCCTCGTCGAACTCCCACTTGAGCTCGGTTGCATCATCTGCACTGGCATCGTCGGCACCTGCAACTGTTTTGGTAGAATTTGTGAGTCACGAGGACTCAGCAATCTCACACCCGCGAGATCAAGACTATTTAAGCTTATAGGAAAGGATGGTGTAATGAGGTGGAGCTGCAACAGGCACTAAGCAAATATGGTGGCTAACATACGCAAATGAGAGCGAGAAGAGAAGCAACGCAACGGTCGCGAAGCTAGAAATGATCAAGAAGTGATCCTGAAACTACTTACGTTCATGCATAACTCAAACCGTGTTCACTTCCCGGACTCCGCCGAGAAGAGACCATCACGGCTACACACACGGTTGGTGTATTTTAAATAAGTCAAGTGACAAGTTCTCTACAACCGGACATTAACAAATTCCCATCTGCCTCATAACCGCGGGCACGGCTTTCGAAAGATAATACCCTGCAGGGGTGTCCCAACTTAGCCCATTATAAGCTCTCACGGTCAACGAAGGATAAACCTTCTCCCGGAAAGACCCGATCAGTCTCGGAATCCCGGTTTACAAGACATTTCGACAATGGTAAAACAAGACCAGCAAAGCCGCCCGAATGTGCCGACAAATCCCGATAGGAGCTGAACATATCTCGTTCTCAGGGCACACCGGATGAACACTACGTACAACTAAAACCAATCCTCGAGTTTCCCCAAGGTGGCGCTGCAAGTGGCTCTAGTTTGGACCAGCACTCAGAGGAACACTGGCCCGGGGGTTTAAATAAAGATGACCCTCGGGCTCGCGAAAACCCAAGGGAAAAGGCTTAGGTGGCAAAATGGTAAAACCAAGGTTGGGCCTTGCTGGAGGAGTTTTATTCAAGGCAAACTGTCAAGGGGGTCCCATAAATCACCCAACCGCGTAAGGAACGCAAACTCAAGGAACATAATACCGGTATGACGGAAACTAGGGCGGCAAGAGTGGAACAAAACACCAGGCATAAGGCCGAGCCTTCCACCCTTTACCAAATATATAGATGCATTAATTAAATAAGAGATATTGTGATATTCCAAAATATCCATGTTTCCAACATGGAACCAACTTAAACTTCACCTGCAACTAGCAACGCTATAAGAAGGCTGAGCAAAAGCGGTAACTTAGCCAAACAACGGTTTGCTAGGAAAGGATGGTTAGAGGCTTGACATGGAAAATATGGGAGGCATGATATAGCAAGTGGTAGGTAGCGCAGCATGGCGATAGAACGAATAACTAGCAAAGCAAAGATAGAAGTGATTTCGAGGGTATGGTCATCTTGCCTGCAAGGTTCTCAGAGTTGTCGAAAGCTTGATCCTCGTAAGCGTACTCAACAGGTTCCTCGTTCACGAACTCGTCTCCCGGCTCTACCCACAGCAAGAACACAAGCAATGGAACCACAATCAATCACGGGAAATGCGCAAGCAACATGATGCAAAATATGCATGATATGCGGGATATGTCATGCGATGCATATGCGTGCTCCGGAAGAAAACGAATGAACAAGGAAGTAGCTTGGCAAACCAAGCATGCCACTGGAAAGATGAGATGATTTCGGTCAAAATCGATATAAAGATCACCGGAAACGGATGCACGGTTTGCAAATGACAAGCAAAACAAGAATGACACGAATCTGCGATTAACAGCATGATAGCACTTAGAATACATCAAGTAACAAAGCTACAGCACTCCAACATAGCAACAAAGCATATAACAGTAATCTACAGGAGATGCTTGACAAAAGATGAACACTGAGCTACGGCTAGTTCACACCACAACAGCTTCAAACAAGCATGGCAAAAGTGCAAAAGATATCAGGATCACAGACTTTGTGAAATTACTGGACATGGCAGAAACAGCATGAGGTAGCAATGTTCAGAGCAAGAAATCAACATGCTACAAGAACTTAACATGGCAAAACGAGGCATGGCAGGAATCTACTAAATTCATATGACAAAAGTCCCTTACTGACTATAAGCCAAAAAGGACCAGAAGATATGATGGAGACCATGTAAACATAGCAAGTTTCGTTAACAGGTTTCAGACTTAGCAGAAAACAGAGCATGGAAGTAAACAGACTTATGAAGGCATCTTGGTGAGCTTGATTCGCTCACCACAAAGCAATGCATGACAAAAAAAGCAAACCTACAGCAAGATGGAATGTTTATGAAGCTATCCATGGCAAGAGCAAAGTCATAGCATGTATGGCTCAACTACAACAAGCTTGGCAAAATTGAATAACATGTAAACAATCTGCCAGGAACATTTTATAGCACAAGTAGAGCAAGATTAAGACATGCTATGGCACTCCATAATTGCAAACAGGGGCATGGATGGATAGAGGACAACTATATCTACAAAACATCCTTATGAACATCACCAAAATAAGCATGGATATCTCTGTAGCCACATGGATACATAGCAACAAAATAACAGCAGTCACAGACTTGGAGAAATTTCTAAGTCCCTGAAATCAGAAACATCACAGAGCCTAGTTTGCATGCTTGTTCTAGTCACCACAGAGATCACAAAAATACATGGCATACACCTCTGTAAATATGGCATGACATACATCAAAACACATGTAGAGCTCAAGCCCATAAGATGCACACATCAAACGCAACAAAAATAACAAATCCTCAAGTTCTGATAAGTAACAGCAGGTAACAGCATATAGCACTCTTGCACCAGAGATTTGGGCATCAAGATGGACTCAAATGAACATGGCATAATGGAACAAGATGAAGAGCATCTCGAGGCAAACATTTCGATATATTACACGCGCGAAACGGTGCAGTATGCGATGAGATGCGATGCAATGAACAGGAGCACATATTGCAAAAATATAAGGACTTAAAAGATTTCGGGGGAGGGATAAGAGGTGAACCCTAGCGATTTACAGATCGGATCGGGAGCTCGGGCTCGGGGCTCGCCGTGGCTCTCGCCGGAGCTGCTGCCGGTGAGGGAGGAGGGAGAGGGCGGCCGGCCTCGGAGGAGCTCGGGAGGAGGCGGAGGAGAGGGGCGGAGACGGGCGCGGAGCACGGGGCTCGGGCGCGGGCGCGCCGGCGAGGTCCGGCCGGCTCGGGGTCCGGCGAGGCGGCGAAGACGGCGAGGCGGGGGGGCGTGGTCGCGGGAGGAAGGAGGCGTCGGGCGGCGGGGGAGCCGCGCGCGGGCTCGGGGGCCTCCCGCGGGCTTCGCGGGCCGGCGGCGGCGCCGGTGAGGAGGCGACACGTGGCATGCTGGAGAGGCCGGGCGCGGCGGCGGGTTCGTCCGGCGGCGGCGGACGCGTCCGGCTGCGGAGAGGGGAAGGGGACTAGGGTTTGCACCGCAAATATTTCGGAGGGGGAGGTGTTTTTATAGGTAGAGGGAGCTAGGAGACTCCAAATGGAGTGCGGTTTTCGCCCACACGATCATGATCGAACGACCTAGAGCATGGAAGTGACTTAGATGGGTTTTGGGCTGTTTGAAGGGGGGTTTTACTGCAACACACAAAAGGACTTTGCGGTTACCCGGTTAACCGTTGGAGTACCAAACGACCTCCAAATGGCACGAAACTTGACCAGTGGTCTACCGGTGGTATACCAAGGCCACTTGGCAAGCCTCGGTCCATTCCGAGAACGTTTAACACCCGCTCACGAAAGGAACAAGAGGGGTGCGCCGGTGCATGTGGGAGTGCCGGATTGCAAAACGGACAACGGGGAAAATGCTCGGATGCATGAGACGAACACGTATGCACATGATGACATGATATGAGATGCATGACATGAACAAAATGCAAAACGAAAGACAAAACCCGACCACGAAGGGAATATCATAACACATAGCCGAAAATGGCAAGAGTTGGAGTTACAAATATGGAAAGTTACATCCGGGGTGTTACAAACATACCAAGGATCGTCCGAGGAAATGGCATGTGCCTGATGTTGACTTGCGGTCCACACGATCACCAGCATAGTCAGAGTCAGAATATCCAATGAGATCAAAAGCCGAGCCCTTGGGATACCATCATCCAAGTGTTGGAGTGTGAGCTAGATATCGAAGAATATGCTTCACAGCCTTATGGTGTGATTCCTTCGGTGTAGCTTGAAAACGGGCACACATACAAACACTAAGCATAATATCTGGCCTAGATGCACATAGATACAACAAAGAACCAATCATGGAGCGGTATGCCTTTTGATCGAAGTCAATACCATTTTCATCAGTGCATAGATGGCCATTTGTGGGCATAGGGATTTTGACGCCTTTGCAATCTTGCATGACAAATTTCCTCAACACATCCTTGAGGTATTTCTCCTGAGATATGAAGATGTCGTTGCACTGTTGACGAATTTGAAGACCTAAGAAGAATTTCAATTCTCCCATCATAGACATTTGATATTCTTCACTCATCATATAGGCAAATTCATCACTGTAACATTGGTCAGTACAGCCAAAGATGATATCATCAACATATATTTGGCACACGAATAACTCATCATCATAAGTTTTGGTGAAAAGAGTTGGGTCAAGTGAACCAGGTTTGAAGCATTTCTTCGTGAGGAATTCCTTCAAATTATCATACCACGCCCGAGGGGCCTGCTTGAGGCCATAGATGGCCTTATTGAGTCTAAAGACTTTGTCAGGATGCTTTGGATCTTCAAAACCTGGGGGTTGAGCAACATATACTTCTTCCTCAAGCTTACCATTGAGGAATGCTGTTTTCACATCCATTTGATATAAGATGATATTATGATGGTTAGCATAAGCAAGCAATATGCGAATAGCCTCAAGTCTAGCAACAGGTTCAAAAGTTTCATCGAAGTCAATTCCTTCAACATGTGTGTAGCCTTGAGCTAGAAGCCGTGCCTTATTCCTCACCACAAGGCCATTTTCATCTTGCTTGTAGCGGTAGATCCATTTGGTGTCGATGATATTGTGCTTGTGAGGGTCTGGTCGCTTGACAAGTTCCCAGACATTGTTGAGCTCAAATTGATGCAATTCCTCTTGCATCGCTTGAATCCACACAGGCTCCAGAAATGCCTCATCTACTTTGGTGGGATCTATGATAGAGACAAAAGCAAAGTGCCCACAAAAGTTAGACAGATGTGAAGCTTTTGAGCGTGTGATAGGACCAGGTGTGTTGATGTCGCTGATGATTTTCTCGATCTGCACTTCATTTGCAACCCGAGGATGAGCGGGTTGACGTCGTTGAGTCGGCTCAGCATTTTCTTCAGAGCCATTTTCCTCAGGTGCACCAGCATGATGTTCTTCATGTTCTGGAATGAATTATTCAGTAGATTCTTTGGTAGGAATGACATCCTCAGTAGCCTTGAACTTGATGGATTCCTCAGGTGACTTTTAATCTAGCACAGGAGGTAGGTGCTCTCTTTGCGAGCCATTAGTTTCATCGAACCGCACATCTACAGTTTCAACAACCTTGCGATGAACGGTGTTGAAGACTCTGTAGGTGTGCGAGTCCTTTCCGTAACCAAGCATAAAACCTTCATGTGCTTTCGGTGCAAATTTAGAATTGTGATGAGGATCTCTAATCCAACATTTAGCACCGAAGACTTTGAAATAACTCACATTGGGTTTCTTGTCAGTGAGGAGTTCATATGAGGTCTTTTTGAAGAATTTGTGAATATATACCTAGTTGATGATGTGGCATGCAGTATCAATTGCCTCAGGTCAGAAGTGGCAAGGCGTCTTATATTCATCAAGCATAGTGCAAGCCATATCAACAAGAGTCCTGTTCTTGCGCTCCACGACGCCATTGTGCTGAGGAGTATAAGGAGTAGATAACTCGTAAGTAATACCAAGTTCATCAAGATAGTCATCAAGACCAGTATTCTTGAACTCGGTCCCATTGTCACTTCTGATGCGCTTGATCTCCACACCAAAGTTGGTTGAAGCCCTCAAGGAAAATCGTTTGAAGACTTCCTGCACTTCATATTTGTAAGTGCCGATATGCACCCATGTGTAATGAGAATAGTCATAAACAATAACAAAGCCATATAAAGATGCATCATTAGTGAATGTGTCATAATGAGTAGGACCAAAGAGATCCATGTGAAGCAATTAAAATGGATGAGTGGTAGTCATGATAGTCTTTGAGGGATGCTTGGCCTTGGTCATCTTTCCAGCTTCACAAGCTCCACACAGGCGATCCTTGAGGAATTTGACATCCTCGATGCCAATGACGTGCTTCTTCTTCGCGAGCGTGTGCAAGTTCCTCATGCCAGCATGACCAAGTCGGCGATGCCATAACCAGCCTTCTAAAGCTTTTGCAAGTAGGCATGTGGCAGGTTGTGGTCCTGTAGAGAAATCAACAATATACAGATCTCCTCTCCTAAAGCCTTCGAAGACTTTGGAATGGTCAGCTTCCATGATCACAACACAACGATACTTGCCAAAGACAACAACCATATCAAGATCACAAAGCATTGAGACAGACATGAGGTTGAATCCTAAGGACTCGACAAGCATGACTTTGTCCATGTGTCGATCCTTTGAGATCGCAACCTTACCTAGACCCAATACCTTACTTTTGTCTTTGTCAACGTAGGTGATATGCTTCAGATGCGATGAGATAAAGCAGTGTCCATCAATAAGTTCCTATCACCCGTCATGTGATTTGTACATCCACTGTCGAGGACCCACTCAGTAGCTTTGGGTTGATCATCCTGCAGATGAATCAGTGCATCTTACGAACTCATATACTTCATCAGTGAAGAATATGACATCAATTTCATCACATCAATTTCATCAAGCAATAGAATAGATAAAGCAGTATGAGGACGTGAGAAATGAAAATTCATTTCTTCATGATTAGCTTGCGTCCTTTCAAGCATATTCAGGTCTCCAGCAAATTCTTCAGATGATTAAGTTCGTCTGCAGACCTGACCCTGCATAAGAGATTAGTTATTTTTCTTCACCACCCACATCTGGAGGGGTGGCAAAGAGTTCATCATTCTGCGAGCTCCATAAGAGAAAGGTGGCATAGAGGCCAGTCCACTTCGTTTCACATAAGAGGAGTTAGGGTAAGCATATGAATAAGCAGATAAATTCTTCAAGGATTTATGAACATAATGGTTTGAAGAATAATGCACATATTCATAGCCTTTGGTTCTTCCCTGCGAAACAGAAGTGTTAGCACGATGATGTTCATATGAGGATTTTGATCCATATGAGGAATTTGATCCACGTGAGGAATTTGGTCCATATGAGGACTTGGATCCATATGAAGACTTTGGTCCATATGAAGAATTCCATCTGGCGTTCCTATTCTTCGCAGGTGGTGTCATGCTGACATTCACCTGAAGACTTTCAAGGCACCTTTTGGGAACCCATATTTTCTTCATAGGGGGGGGGGGCCGTTCCTGCAGTTAGTGCCAACATATCTAGCAAATACTTCACCATTCTGATTTTTGAACACTTTATAATTGGAGTCAAATGACTCATCAGAAGAGTATGAAGATTCACATGTAAAGGCAGATAATGTGGAGGGATCTACGGGAGGTCCCTTTGCAGCAACCCATGAGGTTTTGGGATACTGCTCAGGTTTCTAGTAGGTCCCATCAGCATTGAGTTTCCTCTCAAAGGCAATACCCTCTTTCCTAGGGTTCCTGTTGAGGATCTGCTTTTAAGCACATCACAAAGACCCTGATGCCCTTTGAGGCTTTTGTACATGCCTGTCACATACAATTCCTTCAGCCCTGCATTGACGGTGAAACTAGTAGCATCCTCAGATGAGGAATTTGTGATAGCAGAGACAGTTGAAGAATTTGCAGCAATAGAAGCATTTGAACTTTCAGGTGAAGAATTAGCAGATTCACGTTCAATGCATTTCAAACATGGTGGAATGAATTTTTCCTAAGCGGCACTGATCTGTTGAGCAAGCAATGAATCACGTTCCTTCTAAAGATCTTCACAACTCACCCTTAGCTTCTCAAGATCTTGCTTTCTTTGAATAAATTCATAAGAAAGCTTCTCATGATCAGATAAGAGAGTGTTATGATGACTTTGAAGATTATCAAACTTAGATTGAAGTCTCTGAAGATTATCAGTCAAGGTTTGAGTGCGATCCATTTCTTCACCCAACAGGTCATCGCTTTTGTCTAGCATATTTTGAACCTTTTCAAAAGCTTTTTGTTGTTTCACAGCAATCTTAGCAAGTTTAGAATAGCTAGGCTTGAGGTTTTCATCAGATTCATCCTCACTAGATTCAGAGGAGGGGTATTTGAGTACCTTGGCACCCTTTGCCATGAAGCAATATGTGGGAGCGTAGTCATCATCGCCGTCGTCAGCCGTGTTGGGTGGTCACTTTCCTGAGAGTTAAAGATGGACTTGCTGACGAAAGCAGTAGTGAGAGCTAGGCTCTCCACACCGGATTTTGACTCCTCAGATGCCTCCTCTTCCTCATTTTCCTCAAATTCAGCTTCAGAGTCCATTTCCTTGCCAATGAAAGCCCGAGCCTTTTTGGAGCTGCTCTTTTTGTGAGATGAAGACTTCGAGGATTTTGACGATGAGGACTTTGAAGATTTCTTCTTCTTCTTTGAGTCATCAGAACTGTAATCCTTGTATTTCTTATTCTTTGATTCCTTTTCCCACAGAGGACAATCTGGAATGTAGTGACCATGTTTCTTGCATTTGTGGCAAGTCCTCTTCTTGTAGTCATGGGATGAGGAATCTGATCTCATGTCATCACTTCTTGAGGATTTTCCAAAGCGACCACGCCTTGAGAACTTTTGGAATTTCCTTACGAGCATTGCTAGCTCCTGGCTCAATTCTTCAGTATCACCAAGGCTGCTACCAGAACCCTCACCTTCAGATTTAGAGACTACCTTGGACTTCAGAGCGCGTGATCTGCCATAGCTCGGTCCATAGAGATCTCTCTTCTCAGCAAGTTGGAACTCATGAGTGTTTAGCCTCTCGTGGATATCAGCAAGATCAAGTGCCTTGTAATCTCCACGTTCTTGTATCATCGGTGCTAGAGTGTCAAATGAGGAATCAAGCGATCTCAGCAATTTCTTCACCACCTCATGGTCGGTGATGTCAGGGCACCAAGTGCTTGAAGCTCATTTGAGATGTCAGTGAGACGATAGAAGGTTTGCTGAACATTCTCATTGTCGAGTCTTTTGAAGCGGTTGAAGGGATTGCGAAGAACATCAACTCGAGAGTCACGCTGTGTTGAGACTCCTTCGTTGACCTTGGATAGCCTATTCAAGATAAGCTTAGCTGTCTCCAAAGCACTCACTCTGCCATATTGCCCTTTGCTCAGATGGCCACATATGATGTTCTTCGCTTGAGAGTCGAGTTGCTTGAATCTCTTCACATCAGCAGCCTTGATGGTAGGAGTGACAGAGGGAACGCCATTTTCCACAACATACCAGAGATTGTTGTCAATTGCCTCAATATGCATTCGCATCTTATTCTTCCAGTAGGGGTAGTCCGTCCCATCGAAGGTAGGACACCCAGCAGAGACCTTAATCATACCTGCAGTCAACATAACTAAAACTCCAGGCGGTTAAACCAAAATCACACGGAACAAGGGAGTACCTTGCTCTGATACCAATTGAAAGTGCGTTATATCAACTAGACGAGGTGAATAGGTGATTTTTACAAATTCGTCACTGAGGAATTTCAGGATGAGGAAATTCCTAAGCAACGAAGTACTTAGCAGCGGAATAAGTACTGAGATGCAAGCATAACAGAGCAGTAGCACAGTCATCATGATGATATGAAAGCAAGCACAGAGTACAAGTAGCGTAAACACAGGATAAGCAGGCTGAAGACAAACTGACTGAAGAAATTGAACTGAGGAAATTGTGAAAGTCTTCAGTCAAAGTCTTCAAACAATAATGATCAAGTACTTCAACACGGAATGAGGAAATGAAGGGGTTGAAGAAATAGAACCAGACAGCTGGTGAAGACAGTGATTTGGTAGACTAGTTCCAACTGATGTGACAGTCGTACGTCTCATTGGAGTGGCTAGGTATTTAAACCTGAGCACACACAGTCCCGAACACACAGTCCTCACCGTATTCTCCTTGAGCTAAGGTCACACAGACCTCGCCCAATCACTCCTGGTAAGTCTTCAGGTGACTTCCAAACCTTCACAGACTCGGTCACTCGGCGATCCACAATTTCCTCTTGGATGCTCTAGACCATGACGCCTAACCATCTCGAGGATACACAATCCTCAAAGGTAATAAGCATCGGTTCCACACAGGAACAATCTCTTCAGTGATGCTCAATCACTTTGGGTTTGTAGGTGTTTGGGTTTGGGTTTGGGTTTTCCTCACTTGATGATTTTTGCTCAAAGTCCTCGGAGGATGGGATGCTCTCAATGACAAGTGTCAGTTTCTCTCGGAGCAGCCAACCAGCTAGTGGTTGTAGGGGGTGGCTATTTACAGCCTAGGGAGCAGCCCGGCATGATAAGACATACATGCCCTTCAATGATATAACCGTTAGGTGGGTAGATATTTTGGGACAGCTGGCGCGTGGCACAACAACGGTCGGAAATTTGAGCTCTCAAATTCCTTAGGGCTATCATGTTCCTCACTTGTAGGCAATCCGCACTAGCGAATTCCTAACTTCTCAGTCAGAACAAATTCCTCAGAGACCAGAAGATCTTCGTCTCTGTCACTGTAGAAATTGACTGAACTGTATGAGATTTCCAATGGCTTCACTCGAAAGGATTGGTAGGTGTAGGATTTTGAGATGAGCATCACTTGGGACTTTTCCTTAGTTTTACCTCGACCCCCTTTAACAGTACAGTGTTTCCTATGACTCAAGAAAGAGAAATTGAAACTACAAAAACAAAAGTCTCCACGCTTCATAATCCTCGCATGAATATCAAGTCTTCACGGTCACACCAATTTCTTCACTTTCAAAGTCTTCAGAAAGCCAAAGTCTTTAGTTGAAGACATTCATTTTTAGGGGTCGACTTTCTCTTTAAATATCAAACTCCTCATAGACTTATAGACCTGTGTACACTCACAAACGCATTAGTCCCTTAACCTATAAGTCTTCAATACACCAAAATCACTAAGGGGCACTAGATGCACTTACGTCATGATGAAATGAAAACAAGCACAGAGTACAAGTAGCGTGTAAACAGGATAAGCAGGCTGAAGACAAACTGACTGAAGAAATAGGATTGAGGAAATTGAGAAAGTCTTCAGTCAAAGTCTTCAAACAGTAACGATCAAGTACTTCAACACAAGAATGAGGAAATGAAAGGGTTGAGGAGATAGAACCAGTAGCTTGGTGAAGGCGATGATTTGGTAGACTAGTTCCAACTGTTGTGACAGTTGTACGTTTGGTTGGAGCGACTAGGTATTTAAACCTGAGGACACACAGTCCTCACCGTATTCTCCTTGAGCTAAGATCACACAGACCTCGCCCAATCACTCGTGGTAAGTCTTCAGGTGACTTCCAAACCTTCAAAGACTCGGTCACTCGGCGATCCATAATTTCCTCTTGGATGCTCTAGACCATGACGCCTAACCGTCGGGAGGATGCATAGTCCTCAAAGGTAACAAGCGTTGGTTCTACGCGGGAACAATCTCTTCGGTGATGCTCAATCACTTTGGGTTTGTAGGTGTTTGGGTTTGGGTATTCCTCACTTGATGATTTTCGCTCAAAGTCCTCAAAGGATGGGATGCTCTCAATTAACAAGTGTCAGTTTCTCTCGGAGCAGCCAACCAACTAGTGGTTGTAGGGGCGGCTATTTATAGCCTAGGGAGCAGCCCGACATGATAAGACATAAATGCCCTTCAATGATATGACCGTTAGGTGGGTAGATATTTTGGGACAGCTAGCGCATATCACAGCAACGGTCGGATGTTTGAGTATCAAATTCCTCAGGGCTATCATGTTCCTCACTTGTAGGAAATCCGCACTGGCGAATTCCTAACTCCTCAGTCAGAACAAATTCCTCAGAGAATAGAAGATCTTCATCTCTGTCACTGAAGAAATTGACTGAACTGCATGAGATTTCCAATGGCTTCACTCGAAAGGATTGGGTAGGTGTAGGATTTTGAGATGAGCATCACTTGGAAACTTTTCCTTAGTTTTACCTCGACCCCCTTTGACAGTACAGTGCCTCCTATGACTCAAGAAAGAGAAAATGAAACTACGAAAACAAAAGTCTTCACGCTTCATAATCCTCGCATGAATATCAAGTCTTCACGGTCACACCAATTTCTTCACTTTCAAAGTCTTCAAGAATACCAAAGTCTTCAGCTGAAGAGATTCATTTTTAGGGGTCGACTTTCATCGTAAATATCAAACTCCTCATAGACTTATAGACCCGTGTACACTCACAAACGCATTAGTCCCTTAACCTATAAGTCTTCAATACACCAAAATCACTAAGGGGCACTAGATGCACTTACAAACAGTAACGGTGATAGCAGTAGTTCTGTAGCAGTGATAATAGTAACACCAACAGTAGTAACTTAGTAAGAACAATATAAGAGAAATTCGTAGGCATTGGATTGGTAATTTGTTGGATGATATTCATCATGTGAGAGTCATAACCTAGGGTGATACGGCACTAGCTCCAGTTCATAAATATAATGTAGGCATGTATTTCGTAAATAGTCATACGTGCTTATGGAAAGAACTTGCGTGACATCTTTTGTCCGACCCTCCCGTGGCAGCGGAGTCCTATTGGAAACTAAGGGATATTAAGGCCCCCTTTTAATAGAGAACCGGAACAAAGCATTAACACACGGTGAATACATGAACTCCTCAAACTACGGTCATCACCGGGAGTGGTCCCGACTATTGTCACTCCGGGGTTGCCAGATCATAACACGTAGTAGGTGACTATAACTTGCAATATCGGATCTAGAACATGTATATAGTGGTGATAACATAAACAGTTCAGATCTGAAATCATGGCACCCGGCCCAAAGGGACAAGAATTAAGCATGGCAAAGTCACATCAATCTCAGAACATAGTGGATACTAGGGATCAAGCCCTAACAAAACTAACTAGATTACATGATGAATCGCATCCAACTACTCACCGACCAGCGAGCCTACGAAGGAATTACTCACTCCCGGTGGGGAGCATCATGGAATTGGCGATGGAGAAGGGTTGGTGATGACGCAGATCGAAGATCCCCTTCTCCGGAGCCCCAAACGGACTCCAGATCTGGCCTCCCGATGAAGAACAAGAGACGGCGGCGGCTCCGTCTCGTGGAACGAGATAATTCTTTCTCCCTAATTTTTTCTGGAAAATAGGATTTTATAGCATCGTTTTCAGGGTCTGCGGGGCCACCAGGTGGGGACAACCCACCTAGGCGCGCTTGGGGGGGCGCGCCCTGGTGGGTTGTGCCCACCCAGGTGCCCCCCTCCGGTGGTTCTTGGCTCCAGAAATTCTCTTCTATTGTATAAAAAATCCTCGCAAAGTTTCGTTCAATCCAAGAACTTTTATTTCTGCACAAAAAACAACACAATGGTAGTACTGCTGAAAACAATGTCAGTCCGGGTTAGTTTCATTCAATCATGAAAATTAGAGTCCAAAACAAGAGGAAAAGTGTTAGGAAAAGTAGATATGACCGAGACGTATCAGAGAAGGGCAGGGTTTGTACCTTGACTACGCCGATGTTGCCGCATCCGCAACTCCGGATCCAGGCAAGGCACCGTGAAACTTAGACACGGAGAGGAGGGTGTCTTCTCGCCTTCTTGCATCCTCTCATTCACTGTTGTCCTATAATTGGGCTGAGCACGATCCAGCACGAGCGGCCTAGTAGGTTATGTTGCTCATGGAAAGAAACACCAGGGTAAGTTTGTTGGACTGAAAAAATAGTGTAAGTTCGAAATTAATTAATTAGTTCAATGGAATATGAATATCTGATACACATAATCATTTCTCCTCACTTAAAATACTGGAAATCTAATGCTTCTAAAATACAAGCCAGAATTAGCAAGTCATTTCATTAAGCACCAAGCAGGAGAGGAAGAAACTACGCTAGCAGAGTTACTAAAGATAAACAATCTCCAACAAACCTCCCAATTATCTGTGCAAGCAGTAAATGTTGAATTAAGATTTCAATTTCATCAAGCAATAGAAGTAAGACTGAGAAGCATACCGAGCTGGATTTCCCCCCTAGAATACCAACTCTTTGTTTGTGGCGTCTACCACGTTAAAAGTAGAAAAAATTTGCACTTCATGTTGCTAGAATCATTTATCTAGTTTGATACTGAGAGATTTATTTAAGCTAGTGTTGTCACTAAACTTGAAGAAGAACTGAATATAAGCAAAAATGTATTACTTCAAAAACTACATAAAACATCATTGTTGGAAACTTTGTAAGTACCTAAGGGTACCACAGCCTTATAGTGAACATAAATGGATACTCCATCAAAGAATAATGCAGAACTGCAGATCCAGATTATGCAGATCATATTAAATTAAGTACACGTATACATGTGCAAATATTTACCTTTTACATTTCATCAGTAAGTAATGATAACAGTTTGCCATTTAACAATATTGTAAAAATAGCATAAAGCATGGCTAAGCCACGACATACAATCGCCTAAAAGAAAGCTTTCCACATGTTTTCGGGTACATCCAAGAAAATACAACAATTAAAGCTACTAGTGATCTAAAAAACAAACCCACATCCATACTGGTGTTGGGAACCGTAGCATAATTTAAAATTTTCCTACGCTCACCAAGATGCATCTATGGAGTCTACTAGCAACAAAGGGAAAGGAGTGGATCTACATACCCTTGTAGATCGCGAGCGGAAGCGTTCCAATGAACGTGGATGACGGAGTCGTACTCGCCGTGATCCAAATCACCGATGACCGAGTGCCGAACGTACGGCACCTCCGCGTTCAACACACGTACGGTGCAGCGACGTCTCCTCCTTCTTGATCCAGCAAGGGGGAAGGAGAGGTTGATGGAGATCCAGCAGCACGACGGCGTGGTGGTGGATGTAGCGGGTCTCCGCAGGGCTACGCCGAGCTTCTACGAGAGAGAGAGAGAGGTGTTGCAGGGGAGGAGGGAGGCGCCCAAGGCTGTTGTGTGCTGCCCTCCCTCCCCCCCCCCCCTTTATATAGGCCCCTGGGGGGGTGCGCCAGCCCCAAGAGATGGGATCTCAAGGGGGGCGGCGGCCACAAGGGGGGAAGGGGTTGCCTTGCCCCCCAAGGCAAGCGGGAACTCCCCCCCCCCCTAGGGTTCCCAACCCTAGGCGCAAGGGGGGAGGCCCAAGGGGGGCGCCCCAGCCCACTAGGGGCTGGTTCCCTCCCACTTTCAGCCCACGGGGCCCTCCGGGACAGGTGGCCCCACCCGGTGGACCCCCGGGACCCTTCCGGTGGTCCCGGTACAATACCGATAACCCCCGAAACTTTCCCGGTGGCCGAAACTGGACTTCCTATATATAATTCTTCACCTCCGGACCATTCCGGAACCTCTCGTGACGTCCGGGATCTCATCCGGGACTCCGAACAACTTTCGGGTTTCCGCATACATATATCTCTACAAGCCTAGCGTCACCGGACCTTAAGTGTGTAGACCCTACGGGTTCGGGAGGCATGCAGACATGACCGAGACGCCTCTCCGGTCAATAACCAACAGCGGGATCTGGATACCCATGTTGGCTCCCACATGTTCCACGATGATCTCATCGGATGAACCACGGTGTCGAGGATTCAATCAATCCCGTATACAATTCCCTTTGTCAATCGGTATGTTACTTGCCCGAGATTCGATCGTCGGTATCCCAATACCTTGTTCAATCTCGTTACCGGCAAGTCTCTTTACTCGTACCGCAATGCATGATCCCGTGACTAACGCCTTAGTCACATTGAGCTCATTATGATGATGCATTACCGAGTGGGCCCAGAGATACCTCTCTGTCATATGGAGTGACAAATCCCAGTCTCGATCCGTGCCAACCCAACAGACACTTTCGGAGATACCCGTAGTGCACCTTTATAGTCACCCAGTTACGTTGTGACGTTTGGCACACCCAAAGCACTCCTACGGTATCCGGGAGTTGCACGATCTCATGGTCTAAGGAAAAGATACTTGACATTGGAAAAGCTCTAGCAAACGAAACTACAAGATCTTTTATGCTATGCTTAGGATTGGTCTTGTCCATCACATCATTCTCCTAATGATGTGATCCCGTTATCAATGACATCCAATGTCCATAGTCAGGAAACCGTGACTATCTGTTGATCAACGAGCTAGTCAACTAGAGGCTTACTAGGGACAGGTTGTGGTCTATGTATTCACACATGTATCACGATTTCCGGACAATACAATTATAGCATGAATAATAGACAATTACCATGAACAAAGAAATATAATAATAACCATTTATTATTGCCTCTAGGGCATATTTCCAACAGTCTCCCACTTGCACTAGAGTCAATAATCTAGTTACATTGTGATGAATCGAACACCCATTGCGTCCTGGTGTTGATCATGTTTTGCCCTAGGGAGAGGTTTAGTCAACGGATCTGCTACATTCAGGTCCGTGTGTACTTTACAAATATCTATGTCTCCATTTTGAACACTTTCACGAATGGAGTTGAAGCGACGCTTGATATGCCTGGTCTTCCTGTGAAACCTGGGCTCCTTCGCAAGGGCAATAGCTCCAGTGTTGTCACAGAAGAGAGTCATTGGGCCCGACGCATTGGGAATCACCCCTAGGTCGGTAATGAACTCCTTCATCCAGACTGCTTCTTGTGCTGCCTCTGAGGCTGCCATGTACTCCGCTTCACATGTAGATCCCGCCACGACGCTTTGCTTGCAACTGCACCAGCTTACTGCTCCTCTATTCAAAATATACACGTATCCGGTCTGTGACTTTGAGTCATCCAGATCTGTGTCGAAGCTAGCGTTGACGTAACCCATTACGACGAGCTCTTCGTCACCTCCATAAACGAGAAACATATCCTTAGTCCCCTTCAGGTACTTCAGGATATTCTTGACCGCTGTCCAGTGTTCCTTGCCGGGATTACTTTGGTACCTTCCTACCAAACTTACGGCAAGGTTTACATCAGGTCTGGTACACGGCATGGCATACATAATAGACCCTATGGCCGAGGCATAGAGGATGACACTCATCTCTTCTATATCTTCTGCCGTGGTCGGGCATTGAGCCGTGCTCAATTGCACACCTTGCAATACAGGCAAGAACCCCTTCTTGGCCTGATCCATACTGAACTTCTTCAATATCTTGTCAAGGTATGTACTCTGTGAAAGACCAATGAGGCGTCTTGATCTATCTCTATAGATCTTGATGCCTAATATATAAGCAGCTTCTCCAAGGTCCTTCATTGAAAAACACTTATTCAAATAGGCCTTTATACTTTCCAAGAATTCTATATCATTTCCCATCAATAGTATGTCATCCACATATAATATGAGAAATGCTACAGAGCTCCCACTCACTTTCTTGTAAACACAGACTTCTCTATAAGTCTGTGTAAACCCAAACGCTTTGATCATCTCATCAAAGCGAATGTTCCAACTCCGAGATGCTTGCACCAGCCCATAGATTGATCGTTGGAGCTTGCATGCTTTGTTAGCATTCTTAGGATCGACAAAACCTTCCGGCTGCATCATATACAACTCTTCCTTAAGGAAGCCTTTAAGGAATGCCGTTTTGACGTCCATTTGCCATATCTCATAATCATAGTATGCGGCAACTGCTAACATGATTCAGACGGACTTCAGCTTCGCTACGGGTGAGAAAGTCTCATCGTAGTCAACCCCTTGAACTTGTCGATAACCCTTAGCGACAAGTCGAGCTTTGTAGATGGTCACATTACCATATGCGTCCGTCTTCTTCTTAAAGATCCATTTGTTTTCTATGGCTCGCCGCTCATCGGGCAAGTCAGTCAAAGTCCATACTTTGTTTTCATACATGGATTCTATCTCGGATTTCATGGCTTCTAGCCATTTGTCGGAATCCGGGCCCGCCATCGCTTCTTCATAGTTCGAAGGTTCACCGTTGTCTAACAACATGATTTCCAGGACAGGGTTGCCGTACCACTCTGGTGCGGAACGTGTCCTTGTGGACCTACGAAGTTCAGCAACTTGATCTGAAGCTTCATGATCATCATCATTAACTTCCTCCCCAGTCGGTGTAGGCACCACAGGAACATTTTCCCGCGCTGCGCTACTTTCCGGTTCGGAAGGGGTGACTATCACCTCATCAAGTTCCACTTTCCTCCCACTCAATTCTTTCGAGAGAAACTCCTTCTCTAGAAAGGACCCGTTCTTGGCAACGAAGATCTTGCCTTCGGATCTGAGGTAGAAGGTATACCCAATAGTTTCCTTAGGGTATCCTATGAAGACGCATTTTTCCGATTTGGGTTCGAGCTTTTCAGGTTGAAGTTTCCTGACATAAGCATCGCATCCCCAAACCTTTAGAAACGACAGCTTAGGTTTCTTCCCAAACCATAATTCATACGGTGTCGTCTCAACGGATTTAGACGGTGCCCTATTTAAAGTGAATGCGGCAGTCTCTAAAGCATAACCCCAAAATGAGAGCGGTAAATCGGTAAGAGACATCATAGATGGCACCATATCCAACAGAGTGCGATTACGACGTTCGGACACACCATTTCTCTGAGGTGTTCCAGGCGGCGTGAGTTGTGAAACTATTCCACATTTCCTTAAGTGTGTACCAAATTCGTGACTTAAATATTCTCCACCACGATCTGATCGTAAGAATTTTATTTTCCTGTCACGTTGATTCTCAACCTCACTCTGAAATTCCTTGAACTTTTCAAAGGTTTCAGACTTGTGTTTCATTAGGTAGACATACCCATATCTACTTAAATCATCAGTGAGAGTGAGAACATAACGATATCCTCCGCGAGCCTCAACATTCATTGGACCGCACACATCGGTATGTATGATTTCCAATAAGTTGGTTGCTCGCTCCATTGTTCCGGAGAACGGAGTCTTGGTCATCTTACCCATGAGACATGGTTCGCACGTGTCAAATGATTCGTAATCAAGAGACTCCAAAAGTCCATCTGCATGGAGCTTCTTCATGCGCTTGACACTAATGTGACCAAGGCGGCAGTGCCACAAGTATGTGGGACTATCGTTATCAACTTTACATCTTTTGGTATTCACACTATGAACATGTGTAACATCACGTTCGAGATTTATCAAAAATAAACCATTGACCAGCGGGGCATGACCATAAAACATATCTCTCAAATAAATAGAACAACCATTATTCTCAGATTTAAATGAGTAGCCATCCCGAATTAAATGAGATCCAGATACAATGTTCATGCTCAAAGCTGGCACTAAATAACAATTATTGAGGTTTAAAACTAATCCCGTGGGTAGATGCAGAGGTAGCGTGCCAACGGCGATCACATCGACCTTGGAACCATTCCCGACGCGCATCGTCACCTCGTCCTTTGCCAGTCTCCGTTTATTCCGTAGTTCCTGCTTTGAGTTACAAATATGAGCAACCGCACCGGTATCAAATACCCAGGAGCTACTACGAGTACTGGTAAGGTACACATCAATTACTTGTATATCACATATACCTTGGGTGTTGCCGGCCTTCTTCTTGTCCGCTAAATATTTGGGGCAGTTCCGCTTCCAGTGACCACTTCCCTTGCAATAAAAGCACTCAGTCTCGGGCTTGGGTCCATTCTTTGACTTCTTCCCGGTAACTGGTTTACCGGGCGCGGCAACTCCCTTGCCGTCCTTCTTGAAGTTCTTCTTACCCTTGCCCTTCTTGAACTTAGTGGTTTTATTCACCACCAACACTTGATGTTCTTTTCTGATCTCTACCTCAGTTGATTTCAGCATTGAATATACCTCGGGAATGGTCTTTTCCATCCCCTGCATATTGTAGTTCATCACAAAGCTCTTGTAGCTTGGTGGAAGCGACTGGAGGATTCTGTCAATGACCGCGTCATCCGGGAGATTAACTCCCAGCTGAGACAAGCGGTTGTGCAACCCAGACATTCTGAGTATGTGCTCACTAACAGAACTGTTCTCCTCCATTTTACAGCTGAAGAACTTGTCGGAGACATCATATCTCTCGACCCGGGCATGAGCTTGAAAAACCAGTTTCAGCTCCTCGAACATCTCATATGCTCCATGTTTCTCAAAACGCTTTTGGAGACCCGGTTCTAAGCTGTAAAGCATGCCGCACTGAACGAGGGAGTAATCATCAGCACGCTGCTGCCAAGCGTTCATAACGTCTTGGTTCTCAGGGATTGGTGCTTCACCTAGCGGTGCTTCTAAGACATAATCTTTCTTGGCTGCTATGAGGATGATCCTCAGGTTCCGGACCCAGTCCGTATAGTTGCTGCCATCATCTTTCAGCTTGGTTTTCTCTAGGAACGCGTTGAAATTGAGGACAACGTGGGCCATTTGATCTACAATACATAGTGTAAAGATTTAGACTAAGTTCATGATAATTAAGTTCATATAATCAAATTATTTAATGAACTCCCACTCAGATAGACATCCCTCTAGTCATCTAAGTGAAACATGATCCGAATTCGACTAGGCCATGTCCGATCATCACGTGAGACGGACTAGTCAAGATCGGTGAACATCTCCATGTTGATCGTATCTTCTATACGACTCATGCTCGACCTTTCGGTCCTCCGTGTTCCGAGGCCATGTCTGTACATGCTAGGCTCGTCAAGTGAACCTAAGTGTATTGCGTGTGTTTCGAGGCCATGTCTGTACATGCTAGGCTCGTCAACACCCGTTGTATTCGAACGTTAGAATCTATCACACCCGATCATCACGTGGTGCTTCGAAACAACGAACCTTCGCAACG
The DNA here is from genome assembly GCF_018294505.1 of Triticum aestivum. NCBI lineage: Eukaryota > Viridiplantae > Streptophyta > Magnoliopsida > Poales > Poaceae > Triticum > Triticum aestivum. Next base: position 211,326,317 of record NC_057811.1, on the reverse strand, counting down.
GTGCACAGTTAGGGTGAACACTTTCTTGAAATTATTATAAGGGATCATCCTACTTGCTACCGTCGTTCTAAGCAAATAAGATGCAAAAACATGATAAACATCACATGCAATCAAATAATGACATGATATGGCCAATATCATCATGCTCCTTTGATCTCCATCTTCGGGGCACCATGATCATCTTTGTCACCGGCATGACACCATGATCTCCATCATTGTGTCTTCATGAAGTCGTCACGCCAACGATTACTTCTACTTCTATGGCTAACGCGTTTAGCAATAAAGTAAAGTAATTTACATGGCGTTATTCAATGACACGCAGGTCATACAAAATAATAAAGACAACTCCTATGGCTCCTGCCGGTTGTCATACTCATCGACATGCAAGTCGTGATTCCTATTACAAGAATATGATCAATCTCATACATCACATATATCATTCATCACATCTTCTGGCCATATCACATCACATAACACTGGCTGCAAGAACAAGTTAGACGTCCTCTAATTGTTGTTGCAAGTTTTTACGTGGTTTGTAGGTTTCTAGCAAGAACGTTTTCTTACCTACGTATGACCACAACGTGATTTGCCAATTTCTATTTACCCTTCATAAGGACCCTTTTCATCGAATCCGTTCCGACTAAAGTAGGAGAGACAGACACCCGCTAGCCACCTTATGCAACTAGTGCATGTCAGTCGGTGGAACCTGTCTCACGTAAGCGTACGTGTAAGGTCGGTCCGGGCCGCTTCATCCTACAATGCCGCCGAAACAAGAAACGACTAGTAGCGGCAAGAAGAATTGGCAAACTCAACGCCCACAACTGCTTTGTGTTCTACTCGTGCATAGTAACTACGCATAGGCCTGGCTCATGATGCCACTGTTGGGAACCGTAGCATAATTTAAAATTTTCCTACGCTCACCAAGATGCATCTATGGAGTCTACTAGCAACGAAGGGAAAGGAGTGGATCTACATACCCTTGTAGATCGCGAGCGGAAGCGTTCCAATGAACGTGGATGACGGAGTCGTACTCGCCGTGATCCAAATCACCGATGACCGAGTGCCGAACGTACGGCACCTCCGCGTTCAACACACGTACGGTGCAGCGACGTCTCCTCCTTCTTGATCCAGCAAGGGGAAAGGAGAGGTTGATGGAGATCCAGCAGCACGACGGCGTGGTGGTGGATGTAGCGGGTCTCCGCAGGGCTACGCCGAGCTTCTACGAGAGAGAGAGAGAGAGAGAGGTGTTGCAGGGGAGGAGGGAGGCGCCCAAGGCTGTTGTGTGCTGCCCTCCCTCCCCCCCCTTTATATAGGCCCCTGGGGGGGTGCGCCAGCCCCAAGAGATGGGATCTCAAGGGGGGCGGCGGCCACAAGGGGGGGAAGGGGTTGCCTTGCCCCCCAAGGCAAGCGGGAACTCCCCCCCCCTAGGGTTCCCAACCCTAGGCGCAAGGGGGGAGGCCCAAGGGGGGCGCCCCAGCCCACTAGGGGCTGGTTACCTCCCACTTTCAGCCCACGGGGCCCTCCGGGACAGGTGGCCCCACCCGGTGGACCCCCGGGACCCTTCCGGTGGTCCCGGTACAATACCGATAACCCCCGAAACTTTCCCGGTGGCCGAAACTGGACTTCCTATATATAATTCTTCACCTCCGGACCATTCCGGAACCTCTCGTGACGTCCGGGATCTCATCCGGGACTCCGAACAACTTTCGGGTTTCCGCATACATATATCTCTACAAGCCTAGCGTCACCGGACCTTAAGTGTGTAGACCCTACGGGTTCGGGAGGCATGCAGACATGACCGAGACGCCTCTCCGGTCAATAACCAACAGCGGGATCTGGATACCCATGTTGGCTCCCACATGTTCCACGATGATCTCATCGGATGAACCACGGTGTCGAGGATTCAATCAATCCCATATACAATTCCCTTTGTCAATCGGTATGTTACTTGCCCGAGATTCGATCGTCGGTATCCCAATACCTTGTTCAATCTCGTTACCGGCAAGTCTCTTTACTCGTACCGCAATGCATGATCCCGTGACTAACGCCTTAGTCACATTGAGCTCATTATGATGATGCATTACCGAGTGGGCCCAGAGATACCTCTCCGTCATACGGAGTGACAAATCCCAGTCTCGATCCGTGCCAATCCAACAGACACTTTCGGAGATACCCGTAGTGCACCTTTATAGTCACCCAGTTACGTTGTGACGTTTGGCACACCCAAAGCACTCCTACGGTATCTGGGAGTTGCACGATCTCATGGTCTAAGGAAAAGATACTTGACATTGGAAAAGCTCTAGCAAACGAAACTACACGATCTTTTATGCTATGCTTAGGATTGGTCTTGTCCATCACATCATTCTCCTAATGATGTGATCCCGTTATCAATGACATCCAATGTCCATAGTTAGGAAACCGTGACTATCTGTTGATCAACGAGCTAGTCAACTAGAGGCTTACTAGGGACAGGTTGTGGTCTATGTATTCACACATGTATCACGATTTCCGGACAATACAATTATAGCATGAATAATAGACAATTACCATGAACAAAGAAATATAATAATAACCATTTATTATTGCCTCTAGGGCATATTTCCAACAACTGGATCGTGGATAAATACTATGGCAACACATATTTTTTACAGTATTACTGTCGTGGATTTGTCACGGCAGATGTCCTTAGTGTCAGGACTTAGTCGCGAGGCCAACGCATCTATGTAGTAGCTTGAGAGGGGTTGATCGGGACGAGAGACGCGACACACAAGACAAGGATTTAGACAGCTTCGGGCCCCAGGAAACATCATCCGGAATAGCCCTACATGCTGTTTGTGGCTAGGTCTCATTATGCTCATGAGGGAGTCGCCGGGAAGCCGGCTCTTTGTGTCTAGCCCTAGAGATTATTTTCCTCTTCCTTGTCCTCTTTGGGGAGCCCTGCCCCTCCTTATATAAGTTGAAGGGGCGGCTTACATGTAGAGTCCTATTAGGATTAGAACTAACTTATTCTCTATTACAAGCCGGATACAAGTACGGGTCTTGCTTCCTCATAAAGGAAATATTCCTCATGCCTTCTGTCTTAAGCCGGCCCACCATAATATGAACCGGCCTACTGGGCCTTGGGCCTAGTCTTCTATGTGACCCGCCGTCGGGGTCATCCGTGAGTCATCTGACCAGTGAGCCGCCAGACCCGTGAGTCGCCAGTCCTCCGGCGGGTCATCGGTGAAGCGCCAAGTCCGGCCGGGTCATACTTCCGGTCGGGTCATACCGCGGGGTATATCCCCGACATTAGCCCCCAGTTTAATTTGGATTTATCCATGTTAAACTGATCCTGTAAAACAAACACAAGAACAACTTTGATAGATTGTGTTCCGGATTAAAAAATTCTTGTACGCCGGCACCTGATCATCCTTAATTCCTTGTGCTCCGGGTTAAATATTCTCCTGAGGCGGGACCTGATTATCCTTAAGTCCAATTGTCATTTCCTTCATCTAGAAAATCCGGGTCAAATAAGCTAGCTTCATACTCAATTTGCTGATGTTGGTTTCTCACAGAAAGATATTGTGAAGAATAATCCACTTGAGTCAGCTTCCAAGGCGCCGGGTTAAATAATTTTTGTCTTCAAATACTCATCTGATATTCAGCCGGCTTGAAGATGTAAAACTTGCCGGTTTATCATTACCAAAAACTGCCGGATTATAAAACAGACGATGCCGGGTCATAATTGTTGTTGACACCGGTTTATGTAATTGATCCTCCTGATTTGCTCAAAACTGATAATTTGAAGATTTTTCTCCTTTATATCCATATTACCTGTAGCCCCCAAGTCTTGAGCAGAACAAAGTGATGGTTTAAGACTTGCTCCAATAAATGCTGCAACCTTGAAGAAATCCGGTTTATTCATCTCAATCATATAAACTGAATATTCCACACATGTAGCCCCCAAGTGTCGGGTTGTCATGCTTGCAGCAACCTGGGACTTGTAATTGCTTTATGCTCATGAAAACATCAACCAGTGTAGCCCCCAAGGGCCGGGTCATTATGCAATAATGAGCAGGGACTTTGTAGATATAACCATGTAAATTTGAACAGTAATGTGTAGCCCCCAAGGGCCGGCTTAGTAAGATAATACTGAGCTGGGACTTTGTATATAATTGATAATAACATCATATAATATAGTCTCCACCATGGGGCTTGAACCCACGTCCACAAGGTTAAGAGCTTTGTACTCCACCAACTAAATAGTGGACCGTTCAATATAATGGAGTAATGCTTGTGTACCTTGAATTTTTGACAGGAGCAATTGGTAGCCCCCAAGGGCCAACTCATTTAGAATGTGATGAGTTGGGTCTTCAATAAGTTGAGCAAAAAATGACTTTGCATTAGCCCCCAAGTGCCATGGTGCATGCTGGCAGTGACGTGGGACTTGTATATTCGATGTATTCTCGATTTGAACAATGTAGCCCCCAAGTGCCGGGTCATAAGCCTGCAGTGACTCAGGACTATTTCCTCCATTGTAAAATAAATCATGCCCATTGATAAAAATAATAGCCGTTGCGCTAAAGCGACTTTGAAAACCTCAATCATAACACTGGTTATTGTTAATCACAATAGAAATCCAGCCATGATGGCTATTCAAGATTTGAATAATATAATCCAGTATGAAAACCTCAATCATTCAATATCATCATGAAAATCCAGCCAGTTTTGGCTATTAAAGATTTGAATACCTCATCGGTTGACAAGTAAATATGGAGTTTAAATACCTGGCGGCTCTTGGCCGATGATGACTTAATGCGCATTCATTGTAAGCCGGAATTTTTGTAATCCGGTGGCCTATATCCCTTGAGAAAATCAATAATTGATAACCCTTTTGAAACACTAATTTCAGTGATGAGCTTGGACTGAAGCATTTATATAAGTCATAGTTCTGCAAATCCTGCACAGAGTTTAAACAACATATGCCCTGGCGACTTAACGTCAAGAGCCAGGGCGGGTAACCACCCAAATGTAGTCTTGCCCTGCACACAAGTAGATCACAAGAACCCTTGGCGGTTTGTCGTGGGGCGGGTCATAATACCTCACATATAACCACTGTGATATTGAATTTGTGCTGCCGGTTTACATGACCTGTGCAGTAAGGGTGATAACCCAATCCTTAGAAGCCAATGCTTCCACATACATGATGATTGTCATAAGCTGGCGACTTATAGTCAAAAGTCAAGCCGGGTTAAGCATAAAACACTTATATACATTTGAGATATAATCCAAAAAAGGTCTCAAGTCAAACCCAAAATTGTTCGCAAAAAAGACTTAAAAAACTTAAGGCTTCTGATTCGTATACGATCAGAAAACCGTTCCAAAGGGGTTGAGCTAAGATTCGAATACGATCATATAGCCCCCAGTGGCTTTGGCATTGCCGATCAAAGTGGGTATCGACAGCTATGATCTCTTTGGTTCGAATACGACCTATGTTTGAACAGGAAGCCTCCAAATGACCTTAAGAGTTGTTTAGCGACACTGATTCGAATACGATCCACGTCGATTCCCAAAGGGGTTGAGCTATCATTCGGATACGATCAAGAAGCCCCCAAGTAGGTTCGGCAGTTTGCCAATCAAAAGGGTATCGACAGCAATGTTCTCTTTGGTTCGAATACGACCTATGTTTGAACAGGAAGCCCCCAAGTGACCATATAAGTTTTGGCATTGCGGCGATCAAAGGGTACTGATAGCTATGCTCGATGAGCAGGAAGCCCCCAAGTGATCATAATAAGATAAGCCATAAAGTAGGATACCCAAGTTTGAACCGCGCATCATGGCAGCAAATTCTTTGGCAACCTTTAATTTTTCTGAGAACTCGATCTTGCGAGAGATTAATTCTTTTTGAACCGGAAGTTTAAACCGGATGTGAAAGCTTCAAAACTTTGTGAGAGATAAATTTACCTTGAGCCGGATTTGAACCGGATTTGAGAGCTTCAAAGCCTTGTGGTAAACAAATTTCCCTTTAACCGGTTTTCAAACCGGATATTAAGAGCTTCGGTGTTTTGTTGGAGAGAGATGTCTCTTGAACCGGGATCCTTCTTTTTAAACCGGAAATTTTCTGACGGCCTTTTAAATTTTTCACCAATATAGCGGTAGCCTCCGGAACCGGGTTACCTTCCCTTCAATGGCCCGGAGTTCTTGAATTCACTAACACCGGCCAATTTCGCCGAGTCATGTCATTGTAGCCCCCGAGTCTCAAGACGATTCGAGGAGTTGGCTTGAGATTCTCCATATTGTACCAGAGCAGAAGGTGTATATCATCAGCGCATTGATAGCGCGATGTGAACCCACAGAAGGTTGAAGTGACTGCGGCGGGTTATAAATGATCCCATATGAGCCATGTCAACAACTCGGCCAATGGCTTCTTCCAACTGGTTGTTCGAAGTTAACCAAACTGTAGTGGCGGCGACTCGTGCGCCTGCCCATTGAACCATCCAGTGCAGACGACGGCTGATAATATATGATAATTTGCCTCCAGTTTGTTGGAAGAAAACCGGGCTTCCCAAGTAGTGACTTGCTCATAATCAATAAACAACTCATCCAGACAAGTGCGGCCTGGATGTTGATGTAGACCAGGCCGCGAGAGACGAATGGTAAAGACGACCGTAACATCAGAGGCGGCACAGACAGATGAGTCGGCCATGGCATTGTAATCCGGTGCGGACGGGTGAGTTGTCCTCCTTGTTGTAAGTCGGCGTGGTCGGGAGAGACGGCCACGGCGTTGTAAGTCGGCGTGGTCGCGAGAGACGGCCACGGCGTTGTAAGCCGGCGCGGTTGCGAGAGACGGCCACGGCGTTGAAGCCGGTGCGGGAGCCCGTTGAGTAACGACGACCACCTGTGCCAAAAGATGTTGGCGTGCCTCAGTCACCGCGGTATAATATCACTTTTTGTCATAAATAATTGCCCTGCATAAACAATATTGCAGACCAAGGCAAAGATAAACTTGTTCTTTGACAAAAACAACATGTGCTAATAAAACAAACTTGGATGGATATCACCTGATTTGTTTGGACGATGTTTATCGAGACAGAGGTGGCTCAATATAGTTCCGGCGGCTCAGGCAGACCAACGGCTCAATATAGTTCCGGCGGCTCAGGCAGACCGGCGACTTAATATAACCCCGGCGGCTCAAAGCGGCAAGGGCGGCTCAATATAGCCCCGGCACAGTAGCAGAAGCGGGGGCGGCTCTCCGGCGGCCCGGAGTAATAGTAGAAGAAGGGCGACTCTCCTGCGGCCCGGAGCAGCAGCAGAAGAAGGGACTGCGGGGGCGCAGGGGCTAGAAGCCTGCGGCGGCTTGGTGCAGACGAGGGTGCGGACAAGCCCTGGAACAGAGGAGCAGCCGACCACGGCGGGTCGCACGTGGGGAGTCACGCAGAAGCAGAACCCGGCGACTCGAAGACGAGGTTGTGGTGGCGACTCTCGCGGCTGGTTTGACGAGGCGATGGCTAAACCAGGGCGACGCCGGCGACCCGGAGTCACGACGGATAGCTGTAATTTGATGATCGATTCGTGAGTTGATGGCCCGATTCAGACTTATCCTGTCTTCGCACAGTTGGTATTTTCTTCTGACTCGGTCAATCTGCACTCGATCAATGTATCCGGACTCGACGCGTCGGCAAAAAACAAGCACCAGTGGAGAACGACGTTCTTGGCGGTTTGTGTTTGGTCCGCTTGCTCAAACAAGCGGCGGCGACTTATCTGGTAGTTTGTGCAGGCAAGAGCTCTTTTAGCACTCCCGTAACTTGACTTGGATTGAAGGGAATCTCCATCACTCCATGGGACCCTTGAGCATACGATTGGAGTACACTCATGATTGCTTTTAGGTAGTTTGGAAACTTGCGTCCGAACGGGACTTGGCCTCTTTCCTGGCGGCTGTTCTGACCGGATCAATCTGTAGAATTAGCAATATGGATCCGGTCTGATTTACGATGTACAGGCTGCTGCCTTTTCATGTTGATTCTGATCTGATTTACGTTGATGCTGAAACTTTTTCCAAGCCCACTGATGAACTCCTAGTTGACATATATCCTTATGCGCCGGTTGCAGAGTTGAACAACGCCAACCCAGAGTCTGTATCCTCCTCAGTCGTGGATAACTTTCTCTACCCGGACGCGACGGCTCACGGCAGCTTGGCGGCTTAAGGAGCGGCCGCGACCTCAACAACAGCAACCCGGCGATGCGGCACGGCAGCCACGGAGTCAAGGGTCGCAGTGGCGGTTCGAAGGCAACAGCGGTTTCAGCCGGGAGTACGGACGACGCGACGGGCGGCTCAGCGGAGAAACGACGCGAGTCCATGGCGGTTGGTGGCCGGCGGTTTGTAGCAAAGGCGAAGTCCGGAGCGGACAACCCGGTTTTGGCATGAAGCAGCCTGTTTGACCCGGCCATCATGGGAAATAGAAGTGCAGTCAGGGAGGCTCGGGGGCTGCGGCCGGCGGCTTGTGGATGGCGGCTTCGAGTAAACCACAATGAAAACAGCAGCCCGGAGTAGGCCACAATGGAGTTCGTGGCGGTTTAGCGGAAACACGGTCCAAGTCGGAGGCACAGCTGAACCGGCGGCGACGCGTGAGGCTCGGACGGCGGTTCTCACCTAGTAGTTTCGCCGTATTGGGTCTTCAACCGGAGTAGGTTTCCATCAGATACAAACTTGCCGCCGTCAGTGCTGCCCTTGATTTGACTGCAATTTGACGGATTTACACAGCCGATGGCGGCGGTTCAACAACAACTCTAACTTCTTTGACGATGAATTTGCCAACTCTTTCTAATGTTGATTCTTTTTCTCCCGGTCAATCGCGAACTTCTCGAACCCTAGATGAGATCCCTCCAAGAACTCAACACCACCGTGCGCCAGCCCCATGGTGGGCGCCAACTGTCGTGGATTTGTCACGGCAGATGTCCTTAGTGTCAGGACTTAGTCGCGAGGCCAACGCATCTATGTAGTAGCTTGAGAGGGGTTGATCGGGACGAGAGACGCGACACACAAGACAAGGATTTAGACAGCTTCGGGCCCCGGGAAACATCATCCGGAATAGCCCTACATGCTGTTTGTGGCTAGGTCTCATTATGCTCATGAGGGAGTCACCGGGAAGCCGGCTCTTTGTGTCTAGCCCTAGAGATTATTTTCCTCTTCCTTGTCCCTCTTTGGGGAGCCCTGCCCCTCCTTATATAAGTTGAAGGGGCGGCTTACATGTAGAGTCCTATTAGGATTAGAACTAACTTGTTCTCTATTACAAGCCGGATACAAGTACGGGTCTTGCTTCCTCATAAAGGAAATATTCCTCATGCCTTCTGTCTTAAGCCGGCCCACCATAATATGAACCGGCCTACTGGGCCTTGGGCCTAGTCTTCTATGTGACCCGCCGTCGGGGTCATCCGTGAGTCGTCTGACCAGTGAGCCGCCAGACCCGTGAGTCGCCAGTCCTCCGGCGGGTCATCGGTGAAGCGCCAAGTCCGGCCGGGTCATACTTCCGGCCGGGTCGTACCGCGGGGTATATCCCCGACAATTACTGAATTTAGTAACCTGGTTATCCTACCTCCCTTGAATTACCATATCTTATTGTATCATACGAAGGCTTCCTCACATGGCATCCCATATGAACTGCTCATTACTAACTTGTAAACTTCGTCCTATTTTATACATCTCCAGTACCTAAAAAATGAGGAAGCTACACATTACAATATTTTATTGCACTATGCCTTCCTCACATGGCGTCAAGAATATCAAACCTTGAAAAGCCACAAACGTGCACATATTCAGGTTTTCGCTGATCATATTTAAGATCATGTGGCATGTCTCACCATTAAGAACATAAAGCTTGAGACACGATGAAGTACATTACAAAATAAGACATGATCCATCTAAGCTATGAGATGAGCATAACTACTTCAAAATATAGGAATCTGTTTAAAAAACTTCTAATCTAATTTGGTGGGAACTCTTGTTGCAACGACAAGTGCCCATGCATTTGATAAAATATAAACCTTCTAGTTAATTTACAGGAAAATATGAAGGAAGCAAAGAGAAAAAGAAAGTATACGAAGGGCTACAACTTAACATCACACATCGCACAATCAGATATGAACATAGTGCCAAGCCATCTAATTATTCAGTCCGGAGAGGTAAAATTCTTGCTAATTTCAAAATTCTGCAATGCACAAGCTGCTAGGAAGGTGCAAAACATAATTAAGGATAACTAATAGTTGTGTATGGAAAGCATTCCAGCACAAAACCTACATAGCCAGTGGTAAAAAATAAACCTCATGACCAAACTATATGATGTATCATCTCCTCTGCTCTAAAAATATATGGGTGCAGCAAGCACTGAAGAGCTGTAACGTGTACCACACCTATAATAAGATTAGTAGCTCTCCTTTGCAGTTTATAACTTATGTCCACCATGACATGCAAATTATCCAACAATAACTCGTCTTTGGCAAAGAAGAAAATTGAACTCATCGAAAACCATAACATCGACAAGTTACAATGGATACAAAGGCAAGAAGAATGAGACCGAAAATAGCTACAGAGCTGAGTACAGGGAATTCACTAAGTAATTTCCAAGAAAATTTTAGCACCCTTAAAATGAAATAACCAACAAAATTAGAATCGCATTAAAGATCACTTACATCTATCTATCCACCATGCTTGTTCAGCATGCCTCTCTCCTCCGCATAACGGAGGAACTAACCGAGGGTGTATGTTTTTTTAACCAATTTATCCACCTCCAGGTTGTGGCTGGTCATCTTGCTGCTGAGAACCATAAGAATCCATCCACATGTTGCAATCATCACCCTGCATATTAAGCAAGATAAAGTGTTCCAGTATCAGTTGATAAATAGGAACACACGATGAATAGATTACAAAACATACCACATGTAAAAATGAGAAAGCTAAGAATAATATATTAGCTGCACTGTAACTTTGTGGCACAATATATACATCCATTTGAGCATACAAAATTAATTCCATGGATGTAGAAGTCAAAACAAATCAAAAGAAAATGGTTAAGAAAAACAAACATACAACTACAAAAATGAGCAGAGCTAAATCAAGGAAAAGTAACACAAGCCTAAATTAGTATATGGCTAAATTACGTTACCGTACCCTGTTCAACACAAACAATAGTACCACTATAGCAATATCTTGCACCAGATTAAACTAAAGCCCACATAGTTTATTACCCAAAACTTCCTGGCAGCACATCTATAATCCTAGCCACTAATAACTCAATCTGCCACATCTATTCAGAGCAGAGAACAAGGGCAACAACCATCCATGTGCAAACAAACAAAAAATCCCACCCCTAGTAGGATCTACACAAGGAACAAAAAGCACACACCTATAACCCACAAAAGAACAAACAAGGAAGGACAGGAGGCCAAAAAAATCCAACCATGGGATAATACCTTTTGCCTCTACCAGAAAGAAGACAACGAAGAGATACAGTCATTGGGTAACCTGCATACCAATCGAAGGTGCTCCGAACCCAACTATTTTCTTCATAAGCATGGAGAAACTCTCGTGAACAGAGCAAGCTCGCGTCATATAAAAAAATATTATAAGAAACAACACCAGATAAGAGCTAACAAAAGTAAGTTTAGAATATATGCTAGCAAATCAAGAACTTTACAAAAATATCGTGGGCCGAATCGAAGTCATATAGGCCACTAACTAAACTGAAGGGAACTCAACTTTTATATTTTAACCAATTGTTCAGCATTAGTCTGAAGCTCTTGTTCATTCATCCAAATGGATCCATCTTGCGAGTACAATTTCAACGATAAACTTACATAATCACTAAATTCTTTCATATCAGAGAGGCAACATATCACACACAAATGGTAGAGCGTTGGCAAAGTTCATAGTTGATTGTACACATGAACATCACTAATACTCTCATGAGTTTATTTTAGTAAGAATATACACATTGGAACCCAGATTCTACCATCGCCATTAAGCACTAGTTTTGTCTACAGAAATTTCAACCAATGTGGAGGAAGAAAACAGAGTGAATTACTCAAAACATGAAAACCACATATAACTCTTTACCTTCAACAACTACATCATCATCTATATCCTTAAAAGAGCTTGAAAATAATAAATCTTTGGTTTGCTGAATAGAAAAAGGCTGCATAGAAGATAAAAAAGAAATAAGAACCATGTGGGTACCAGCAACATGTCGCCACTAAGATAAAACACTCTCGCTTGTTTAAGTGTACAACAGTTCCCTGTGAAGCTTGATTTTCAGAACTACTTCATCCATTACAAATCTTTATCCACTCATAATGTACAACAAAATGTTATGGAAGATTTGTTCTACATGTTTTATAGTCTACTGATTATGAATAGAAATCTAGCATTAAACCTAAATCCATACTCTAATTATATACATGACATTCCAGTTTATACATACACAAATATAAGGAGCTATATCCTTACAGCCATCGTGAGCGTAGCATGCAAACGAGTCATTGCTTTGTCCACCCCAAATAATCAAATCATAAAGTAACATTTGGTTATGTAAATGGAATACTACACTAAGCATCACTAAAAAATTGATAAAAAGGAAATACATAAATATATACATGCATACGAACCTACTATAAATCAAACTAATGCTGGCATAGCAATCCATTAACTTTACATCATTCAAGAGAACAGATCAATATTACCAGTTTGAGAAAACAACAGTTTCATCACCAATGCACTATGTAATGCTTCTATCATACCAATGACTCAAGCACAACTGCTAAGCAATGGTACTCGTCACTCTTAGTAGTTGCCTCACAGGAAACAGTTAAGATTGTGTAAACAGAAGGACTTCATATATCATCCAGAGCATTTGGTCACATATAAGCCATGGAAAGAAATTGGTGGAATTCAGAGTGTGCTCTAACAACCTACCTATAACGCTTTACTACTGAAATGCAAAACAACATGAATTGATCATTGAGTCCTACTGTTCTTTCGTTTTCATCAAAAGATATGTGAGAAATGACATTAGGCGAGATGAGATTTGACTGTACAAAATTAATCCCTTTCGTGTAAAATATCAGGAGAATTTGGTTCAAATTCCAATGCTTTATCCAAGTCATCAGCCTGAAAAGAAAAGGAATAGAATAGAATATATCATCATGCTTGTTAATTTATTGCTATTACAATGCGACTATACTACCATACAATATCAGGGGTTTCTAAAATATAACATGTCTTTATTAACTTGACCCATGTTAGTTTGGATGCTTACACAAATATAGCAAGGTTGCCTCGACGAACTCTCCTAAAGCAGCGCGAGCTTGTCCCGCTACTTCCACGCCTCCCCAGCTGATGGATTTGATTGTATAGCCTGCCATTAGAGTTAGATCATAAGGTCATTTTACACAAAAGTAAAGGGAATGTTCTGAAGTTCTAAATTTAAAATTTCAACCTTGGTGAAGTTGGAAATAGCAGAGTCCAGTTCTCTTTGAAATGCATATGTTGTACCTCTCCCAGTTGGTGCCTCTGGATAAGCTGGACTTTCCTACAGTATCTGCAAATGTAAATGCAGATTTTTAGGTTCCTTTTCGGATGAGAGAGAATAAGCGAGAAAAATTGATAATAGACCAAAAGAAAACCAGACAAAAGAACCAGATTATAGGTAATAAAACCTAATAAAAATTAATGGTGAAATTTGCTTCAAAACAACAGTATGCACATGTAAAAGAAATAGAGATGATATCTACGGAAACTTCACTGCAGATGGAAGAACTTTTTTCATTCATGTGTTCTTTTGATCATTACTGTACCTTGGACTCAGAGCAGTGGAGCATCCACTTACAAGCCAGGCTAACGCTCAGCAACCTTCGAGCCCAACACAAGAGGTTCACCTCCTGCAGTTCCATGATGATGGGTGGAGCAATGGTCAGAGAGAGGGAGAGAGAGAGAGAGAGAGAGAGAGAGAGAGAGAGAGAGAGGACATGTAGTAGAACTGCAGTCGAGCCCCTCCTGGCAATGAAGGAGAAGGAGGAGCGATGGGGAAGCATCTGCAGTAGACGTGGAAGGAGGAGTGACGGGGGAGCGCCGCATCGAGCGCCTGCTGCAGGCGCTCCTCGGCCGCGCGCACAGCCTGACCCCCGCTTGGACAATCCCCTTGAGCATGTTGGGGACGCCCAGGGTGCAGCCGGTGTACATGGCGCGCATCACCTGGCCTCCTCCCGTCGCTGTGCCAGCCGGTGGTGATGGTGCGCCTCCGCCGGCTGGCCTCCTCCTGTCAATCCGCCTGGCCTCCTCTTGTCGATCTGCCTGACCTCCTCCCGTCGACGACGCGACAGCGTGATCCCCCGGCCGAAAGAGCAGCGCCAGGTGAGGATGCTGGGGGCGGCGCGAGGGGGAGTGATAACCCACAAGTATAGGGGATCGCAACAGTTTTCGAGGGTAGAGTATTCAACCCAAATTTATTGATTCGACACAAGGGGAGCCAAAGAATATTCTCAAGTATTGGCAGTTGAGTTGTCAATTCAACCACACCTGGATAACTTAATATCTGCAGCAAAGTATTTAGTAGCAAGTAGTATGATAGTAGTAGTAACGGTAACAAAAGTAGCGGTAGCAAAAGTAATATTTTTGGTGTTTTGTAGTGATTGTAACAGTAGTAACGGAAAAGTAAATAAGCGAAGAACAATATGTGAAAAGCTTGTAGGTATTGGATCGGTGATGGAGATTTATGCCGGATGCAGTTCATCATGTAACAGTCATAACATAGGGTGACACAGAACTAGCTCCAATTCATCAATGTAATGTAGGCATGTATTCCGAATATAGTCATACGGGCTTATGGAAAAGAACTTGCATGGCATCTTTTATCCTACCCTCCCGTGGCAGCGGGGTCCTAATGGAAACTAAGGGATATTAAGGCCTCCTTTTAATAGAGTACCGGAACAAAGCATTAGCACATAGTGAATACATGAACTCCTCAAACTATGATCATCACCGGGAGTGGTCCCGATTATTGTCACTTCAGGGTTGCCAGATCATAACACATAGTAGGTGACTATAGACTTGCAAGATAGGATCAAGAACTCACATATATTCATGAAAACATAATAGGTTCATATCTGAAATCATGGCACTCGGGCCCTAGTGACAAGCATTAAGCATAGCAAAGTCATAGCAACATCAATCTCAGAACATAGTGGATACTAGGGATCAAACCGTAACAAAACTAACTCGAATACATGATAGATCTCATCCAACCCATCACCGTCCAGCAAGCCTACGATGGAATTACTCACACACGGCGGTGACCATCATGAAATTGGTGATGGAGGATGGTTGATGATGACCACGACGATGAATCCCCCTCTCCGGAGCCCCGAACGGACTCCAGATCAGCCCTCCCGAGAGGTTTTAGGGCTTGGCGGTGGCTCCGTATCGTAAAACGCGATGATTCCTTCTCTCTGATCTTTTTCTCCCTGAAAGTGAATATATGGAGTTGGAGTTGAGGTCGGTGGAGCGTCAGGGGGCCCACGAGGTAGGGGAGCGCGCCCCCACCCTCGTGGGCAGGGTGTGGGCCCCCTGACGTGGATTTTTCTTCCAGTATTTTTCTTATTTTCCAAATAGATGTTCCATGGAGTTTCAGGTCATTCCGAGAACTTTTGTTTCTGCACATAAATAACACCATGGAAAGTCTGCTGAAAACAGCGTCAATCCAGGTTAGTTCCATTCAAATCATGCAAGTTAGAGTCCAAAACAAGGGCAAAAGTGTTTGGAAAAGTAGATACGACGAAGACGTATCAACTCCCCCAAGCTTAAACCTTTGCTTGTCCTCAAGCAATTCAGTTGACAAACTGAAAGTGATAAAGAACAACTTTTACAAACTCTGTTTGCTCTTGTTGTTGTAAATATGTAAAGCCAGCATTCAAGTTTTCAGCAAAGATTATGACTAACCACATTTGCAATAACTCTTAGGTCTCATGTTTACTCATATCAATAGCATAATCAACTAGCGAGCCATAATAATAAATCTTGGATGACAACACTTTCTCAAAACAATCATGATATGATATAACAAGATGGTATCTCGCTAGCCCTTTCTGAGACCGCAAAACATAAATGCAGAGCACCTTTAAAGATCAAGGACTGACTAGACATTGTAATTCATGGTAAAAGAGATCTAGTCATAGTCATACCCAATATAAATTAATAGTAATGGATGCAAATGACAGCTGCGCTCTCCAGCTAGTGCTTTTTAATAAGAGGGTGATGACTCAACATAAAAGTAAATAGATAGGCCCTTCGCAGAGGGAAGCAGGGATTTGTAAAGGTGCCAGAGCTCGATTTTGAAATAGAGATAAATAATATTTTGAGCGGCATACTTTCATTGTCAACATAACAACCAAGAGATGGCGATATCTTCCATGCTACACACATTATAGGCGGTTCCCAAACAGAATGGTAAAGTTTATACTCCCCCTCCACCAACAAGCATCAATCCATGGCTTGCTCGAAACAACGAGTGCCTCCAACTAGCAACAGGCCCAGGGGGAGTTTTGTTTGCAATTATTTTGATTTAGTTTGCATAAAGCATGGGACTGGGCATCCCGGTGACCAGCCATTTTCTCGTGAGTGAGGAGCGGAGTCCACTCCTCTTGAGAATAACCCGCCTAGAATGGAAGATACGGGCAGCCCTAGTTGATACATGAGCTATTCGAGCATACAAAACAGAATGTTTATTTGAAGGTTTAGAGTTTGGCACATACAAATTTACTTGGAATGGCAGGTAGATACCGCATATAGGAAGGTATAGTGGACTCATATGGAATAACTTTGGGGTTTAAGGGATTGGATGCACAAGCAGTATTCCCGCTTAGTACAAGTGAAGGCTAGCAAAAGACTGGGAAGCGACCAACTAGAGAGTGACAACAGTCATGAACATGCATTAAAATTAATAAACATTGGATGCAAGCATGAGTAGGATATAATCCACCATGAACATAAATATCGTGAAGGCTATGTTGATTTGTTTCAACTACATGTGTGAACATGTGCCAAGTCAAGTCACTTAAATCATTCAAAGGAGGATACCACCCCACTATACCACATCACAACAATTTTAATAGCATGTTGGCACGCAAGGTAAACCATTATAATTCATAGCTAATCAAGCATGGCACAAGCAACTATGATCTCTAATTGTCATTGCAAACATGTTTATTCATAATAGGCTGAATCAGGAACGATGAACTCATCATATTTACAAAAACAAGAGAGGTCGAGTTCATACCAGCTTTTCTCATCTCAGTCAGTCCATCATATATCGTCATAATTGCCTTTCACTTGCACGACCGAACGAAGTGAATAATAATAAGAGTGCACGTGCATTGGACTAAGCTGGAATCTGCGAGCATTCAATAAACAGGAGAAGACAAGGCAATATGGGCTCTTGGTTAAATCAACAATAATGCATATAAGAGCCACTTCAACAATTTAATCATGGTCTTCCCCTATCGACCCCCAAAGAAAAGAAAAGAAATAAAATTATTTACACGGGAAAGCTCCCAACAAGCAAAAAGAAGAATAGGAAATCTTTTTGGGTTTTCTTTTAATTACTACTACTACAGCAAGAAAGTAAACTAGCTAGAGGCTATTACTATTTTTTTTGTTTTTCTTAAGATTTAACAAACACACAAGAAGAAAGCAAGAAAAGGAAAATAAACTAGCACGGATATTACAGTGAAAGAGTATGAGCACCGACATCTAGCAGTGAGTGTGTGTGAACATAAATGTAATGTCGGTGGGAAATACGTACTCCCCCAAGCTTAGGCTTTTGGCCTAAGTTGGTTCATTGCCATGGATGGCCTGGCGGATATCCGTAGTTGTAGCCAGAGTCGTACTGAGATGCAGCGGCTATCGCCTCCTGAGCTGCAGCGTGGCGGCGAGCTGCCTCCGCCCTCCTCTCGTACTCATCTGCCTCCTCTCTGGTAATAACATATCTTTCTTTTGCCTGATAATCAAAGAAGGCAGGAGCAGGGAGAGTAATACGGACAGCACGACGTCTGTCAAATATTAAGCGATACCGGAGAGGTGATTCATTCCTCTCGACAAACTGGTGGTGGACCATAGCATTATAGTCTAAATAAGTAGGAGGCAACTCAATATCATCCTCACGAACGTCCACACCAAGAAAATCAGCTAAGCGGGTTGCATAAATTCCACCAAAGAAATCTCCATTAAATCTATTATGATGCAACCTACGTGCAACAATGGCTCCCAAATTATAAGATTTGTCTCCTAACACAGCACTCCTAAGAATACTAAGGTCAGGGACACACATATGACATGCGTCATCTTTACCATTTATGCACCTACCTATGAAGAGAGCAAAATAATGTATAGCAGGAAAATGAATGCTCCCTATGGTAGCTTGTGCTATATCTCTAGATTCCCCCACAGTTATACTAGCAAGAAAATTTCTAAATTCAGATTTGCGAGGTTCACTAGCACTACCCCATTGTGGAAGTTTGCAAGCAGTGGTAAAATCCTCTAAGTCCATAGTATAAGATTTTTCATAAAGATCAAACAGGACAGTTGGAGAATTACGTGAAGATGAAAATTCAAACCTCCTCACAAAGGAACTAGTGAGATAGTGGTACTGGCGGCATTTGTCTGCCTCAAAGCTCACAAGATCAGCGTTACGCAAATATGCGTTAAATTCTTCCTTGATTCCCGCTCGATCCATAAAGTTCTCTGAAGGCCATTCACAAGGCCGCACTGGAGCGTCCCTTGGTGGCTCATCGTCAGCATCACGCATTGCAAGCATGGGTCCTTGCTTCCTTGAAGAACCACCTTGGAACATTTTCCTAAGCATATTTCTTCCTCTGAAAAATTTCTGAAATTTTTAGTAACTTCAAATAAAAGTAAACCAAACTCAACAAAATTGATAGCAACCACTCCTACAAGTGCCTAGAGCCTATATCATGCATTAGAGCTACTTGGAACCATATAAATTTGACATGCAAGCTCAAGAACATGGTCACCTAGGCAGCACAAATTTGCAATGAATAAAGCACTAGAACAAAAAACTAATTGGACCAATGGAGGAGTCACATACCAAGGAACAATCCCCCCAAGCAGTTTTGTGAGAGGTGCTTTGAGCAAGGAGATCGAAAATCGCAGCAAAATGAGCTAGAACTCGTGCTTGAGCCGGATGGTGATTTTTTGGGAGGAAGAAGGAGTGTGTGGGTGCAGGAATAAGTGGAGGGGGCCCACCATGGGCCCACGAGGCAGGGGGGCGCGCCCAGAGAGTAGGGCGCGCCCAGGGGGTAGGGCGCGCCCTCCACCCTCGTGGCCAGGTGCTTGCCCCTCCTGCTGTGTTCTCAGTGCCAGATATTCTCAAATATTCCGGAAAAATCGTATTCCATTTTCAGGGCATTTGGAGAACTTTTATTTTCGAGGTATTTTTATATTGCACGGATAAATCATAGAACAGACAGAAAAATACTATTTTTACTTTATTTCAACTAAATAACAGAAAGTAGAAAGAGGGTACAGAAGGTTGTGCCTTCTAGTTTCATCCATCTCATGCTCATCAAAAGGAATCCACTAACAAGGTTGATCAAGTCTTGTTAACAAACTCATTCCGAATAACATGGAACCGGAGAAATTTCGAATAACACTATGTTACCTCAACGGGGATATGCACATCCCCTATAATATGAATATCATATTTCTTCTTGACAGTAGGAAGAGAAAATTCAAAACCCCCAAAAATAATCGATGGAATTTTTCCAATAGAATTGATACTGTGAACTTGAGGTTGTTTCCCCGGAAAGTGTACCGTATGCTCATTACCATTAACATGAAAAGTGACATTGCCTTTGTTGCAATCAATAACAGCCCCTGCAGTATTCAAAAAGGGTCTTCCAAGAATAATACACTACTGGAATCAGCTACTTTGCCATCTGCCAGCTCTTTGCCGTCTGCTAGCAGACGACAAAGAAGCTCTTTGCCATCAGCTACCCAAAAGCTGACGGCAAAGAACTGGCTGATGGCAAAGAATTCTTTGCCGTCCGCTAGCTGACGGCAAAGAGGGAGGGGGGCCCCATTGACGAGCTGCTTAAAAAAACTTAACGGCTCCCCTCTTTGCCGTCTGCTAGCAGACGGCAAAGAGCAAAAAAGCGGACGGCAAAGGGGGCGGACGGCAAAGACTTAACATATCTAACGGTCGCGCCCCACCCCGCCCTGTTTCTCTCCCTGCTCTTCACACGCGCGCCGCCGCCCCCACCACTCGCCGCCGCCCGGTCGCCCCACCACCCCGCCGCCCCACCGGCCCCCCGCCCCGTCGCCACTGTCGCCCGGCGCCGTCGCCCCACCACCCGGCGCCCCACCGGCCCCCCGCCCCGTCGCCCCCGCCGCCCTACCGTCTCGGCGCCGCCGCGCCCCGGCCCCCCGCGCCCCACCGCCCCGGGCCCGGCGCTGCCGCCCCAGGCCGCCCCGCCCCCCTCCTCCACCGGCCACCTCCCCCACCGGCCCCCCGCCCCGTCGCCCCCGCCGCCCTACCGTCTCGGCGCCGCCGCGCCCCGGCCCCCCCGCGCCCCACCGCCCCGGGCCCGGCGCCGCCCCGCCCCCCTCCTCCACCGGCCACCTCCTCCACCGGCCCTGCCCCAGGTGAGCTCTACCTCCTCTTTTTTTCCTTTTTTCTGTTTTTTTAGTTTTAGGTTTATGTTTAGTTTAGATTTAGTTTTAGGTTTAGTTTTAGGTTTAGTTTTAGTTTAGTTTTAGGTTTAGATTTAGTTTTTTCCGTTTTTCTGTTTTTTTAGTTTTAGGTTTATGTTTAGTTTAGATTTAGTTTTAGTTTTAGATTTAGGTTTAGTTTTAGGTTTAGTTTAGTTTGAGGAAAGAAGAAGAAGAAGAAGAAGAAGAAGAAGAAGAAAAGAGGAGAGGAGGAGAAGAAGAAGAGGAAAAAGGAAAGGAAGAAGAAGAGGAGGAGGAGGAGAAGAAAAAAGAAGAAGAGGAAGAAGAAGAAGAAAAAAGAGGAGAGGAGGAGAAGAAGAAGAGGAAAAAGGAAAGGAGGAAGAAGAAGAAGAAGAAGAAGAAGAAGAAGAAGGAAAAAAAAGGAAGAAAAGGAAGAAAAGGAAGAAGAAGAAAAGGAAAAAAGAGGGAAAAACCCCGACCCGACACGGCACCCCGACCCCGACCCGGCACCCCGACACGACACCCCGACCCCTAGACCCCGACCCAGACACCCCGACCTCGACCCCGACCCCGACACCCCGAGCCTGACCCGACACCCCGACCCCGACACCGACACGACACCCCGACCTGGCACCCCGACCCGACACCCCGACCCCGAGACCCCGACCCCGACACGACACCCCGACCCCCGACACCTCCCGAAAAGGTGTTCTTTGGCCTTCTAGAGGCCGACGGGGTCATATATTTGTGAATTATTAGTTAGGTCATATATTTTTCGATTTTGTTATGAAAAACATCATATATAATTGTGTTGATCGGGTAGTTTTAAATGTGCAGTTGTTTCATCGCTGTGAGGTTTGGTGTTCGACGACCTCGCCGTGCGTTTGACGAGCTCTGCCCCTTCGTTCGTGGGTGAGCACAAATGACATGTCCTCCTCCCCCATTAATTATTTGATCTATTCCGATGAAACTTGATAGCTAGCTATATATGTGTCTTGAATCATTAGTATGCGTAACCAATATGTGTCTCCCGTTCGAAAGCGTCATAGTTATAAATATGCATGCATTTGCATATTTATAACCTTGATTCTTTCGAATTGTCCAACGCTATCCATGGACAGCCCGAGTATGTTTAGATTGGGTTCGTTTTCCCATATGCTTTGCTCCGGATCCGACGCATAAATTTCGTCAGTGCCTCCCCTGTCTTTCTCCGGGTAAACATCCTCTCTGTTTATTACAGAGACGTGTATCAGGAGAACAGCGGGGAGGTGCTGCCGAAATTTTGCGTAGGATCCGGAGCATAGCATGGGAAAATGAACCCAATCTAAACATACTCGGGTGGGATTAGGACCTATCATTACCTATTAGAGTGTAGGTTGCATGGACGTAATAAAATTGACAAAGTAGATCAACTGATGAATATATACATGGTGAATTATATATATATATATATATTTGTTGTGTGTCTAGTAGCTCTGAAAGTCAAGATGAGTGATCGTGCGTGGATGTACACCAGTCACACTGGTCAGAACAAATGGAGCACTGAATGGTTCACAAAAACCAAGGGGTTTGTGCGAGCCGCATTTGCAAATGGCCAGAGGAAAACCTGGTGCCCCTGTTTACGGTGCGGCAATTGGGAAAAGAGGACAGAGGCTGAAATGGGCAAACACCTGCAGAAGAGTGGTTTTACGCCCGATTATACGGTGTGGACATTTCATGGTGAGTCTGCCCAACGTGACCGAGCTGAGGTGGATCGTCGTCGCACCGACGAGCATGGTACCGGGATGGAAAACATGGTGCAAGACTTCGATGATGCTCGGGATTCGGACGAGGAGATGGAGGAATCTGCAAAGGCCTTCAATGAAATGTTGGAGTCTTCAAAACGTCCGCTCCATGAGCACACT
The DNA here is from genome assembly GCF_018294505.1 of Triticum aestivum. Lineage (NCBI taxonomy): Eukaryota > Viridiplantae > Streptophyta > Magnoliopsida > Poales > Poaceae > Triticum > Triticum aestivum. The sequence goes on along the minus strand of NC_057811.1, from coordinate 211,303,703 downwards.
GAGCTTTGTCAGTTGGATGCCATCTCACAAGTAATGGCTCTGAAGGCTCAGTTCAACTTGGGCAGAGAATGCTACGATGCAATGATGACAGTATTTGGACGCTTTCTACCCAAAGGCCATGTAATGCCTGCAAACCTGTACCAGTCGGACAAAATCCTCCGTGCACTGAAGATGCCCTATGATAAGATACATGCCTGTGAGAAAGGATGTGTCTTGTTTAGGCTTGACTATGCGGACTTGAACTATTGTCCCATTTGCAAGTCTTCCAGGTATGTTGTGGTAGACAACGGTATGGGTGAGAAGACACAGACCAAAATCCCCGTTAGTGTTCTTCGGTATATGCCAATCGTACCAAGACTTCAACGTCTTTTCATGGTCGAAGAGACGGCCAGACAGATGACATGGCACAAAACGGGCAAAAGAACCGAACTAGATGCAGATGGGAATCTGATGATTGTACACACATCGGATGGTGTTGCGTGGAAAAAGTTTGATGAATTACATGGTGACAAAGCGGCAGATCCGAGGCATCCTCGAGTCGGCATCAGCACGGATGGGTTCAGTGTGTTTGGTATGACGGCAGCCCAATACAGTTGTTGGCCCGTATTTGTCTTTCCACTCAATCTCCCCCCCGGACAGATTATGCAAAGAAAGAACATTTTCCTGACGTTGATAATTCCAGGGCCCAACTATCCGGGGAAAAATATGAATGTGTACATGCAGCCGCTTAAGGACGAATTGCAAGAAGCCTGGGATAATGGGTTCAAGACATACGACGCCTATAGCAAACGGAACTTCATAATGCGTGTCTGGTACATGTACTCGACGCATGACTTGCCGGCGTATGCGCTATTCGTTGGCTGGTGTGTGCATGGAAGGTTCCCGTGCCCCACATGCAAGGGAGCTCTTGAGTTTCGTTGGCTTCAGGCCGGTCGCAAGTTTTCTTGCTTCGACATGCATAGACAGTTCCTGAATCCTCGCCATAAGTTCAGGAAAGACAAGAAGAACTTCATCAGAGGTAGAGTTGTCAAAAACTCTGCACCACCTGCATTGACAGGCCAACAGACCCTGGATCAGTTAAACGCTCTCGAGCCAGATCCAGAGCGTCCAGGGTACTTCAAGGGGTATAATTCTAAGCACGCCTGGACTCACAAAACATGCTTATGGGATCTGCCTTACTTCAAAGACCTCCTTTGCCCACACAACATCGACGTGATGCACACTGAGAAGAATATCGCCGAGGCACTTTTTGGTACATTGTTCGGCATAGATGGGAAGTCAAAGGATAATACTAAGGCTAGAGTCGATCTGGAGGCGCTATGTGATAGGCCGTTACAAAACATGAAAGAACCGAAAGGAAAGCAGAACTGGACGAAGCCAAAGGCATGGTTCAATCTTGGAAGGCCAGCTATGAGGGAAATTATCTTGTGGGTGAAAATGCAGTTGATGTTCCCCGATGGGTATGCAGCGAATCTAAAGAGGGGAGCCAGTCTTGATAAATTGAAGATATTTGGTCTCAAGAGTCATGATTGGCACATATGGATTGAGCGGGTAATGCCGGTGATGTTGCGTGGCTTCATCCCTGAGGATGAATGGCTAGTACTGGCAGAACTCAGCTATTTCTTCCGTGTTCTTTGTGCGAAAGAACTATCGCCTGGCGTGCTAGAAGAAATGGAAGAGTTGGCGCCGGAGTTGATCTGCAAGTTAGAGAAGATCTTTCCACCGGGCTTCTTTAATCCAATGCAACATTTGATTTTGCATCTCCCGACCGAGGCAAGATTGGGGGGGCCCGTGCAAAATCGTTGGTGCTACCCAACTGAGAGGATGCAGAAGACGCTTCGACAAAAATGTAAAAATAAACGTAGAATTGAAGCATCGATGGCTGAGGCATTCATCACTGAGGAGGCGGCAAACTTCGTGACAGCACACTACGAAGCCAAAAATCGTCATTTGCATAATCCGAAGCCTCGGTACAATGCTGACGACCCTAAAAAGGGTGGATCCAACCTCAGCCTATTCAAAGGGAATCTCGCACCAGCCAGTGTTTCAAATCCAGTATCTTTGGATAACGAACAATGGCGGACCATTTCGTTGTATATCTTCAACAACCTGATAGAAGTGCGGCCGTACATCGAGTAAGTTCTCGGTACATAGTTTCGCAACTTCTATTTCCTTTGAACTGCTCTTATTCCTGGATATTTCATACAGTCGATACGTCGCCTTATTCTCGTATGGAGCGGTGATCCAAAAGGATTCTGTCGAAGAGTATGAGCTTCTCGCAAAGCAAGGAGGCGGCTATCCCGGTTTCATCTCTTGGTTCAAACAAACGGTAATTTCTATTAGACAATTTCATTTCATTCGCTAATTTGTGCGTAATGCAACAATCCTTTCATATTAAACTTGTAGGCTAATTCAGAGTCTATGGACGCCGAATTGAGACAAGTCGCTAATGGTTTTGACTATAAGGTCCGTTCATTTGACAAATACGACATCAACGGGTATCGCTTTCGTACCTATGGCAAAGAGCTATCTATGGCCGACCGAAAGTCTACAAATTGTTGTGTATCTGCTATCGGCGAAGGAGGTACCGAGTATTATGGGAGAGTTGAAGCAATTTATGAACTTCTATTCTATGGTGAAAACCCACCGAATGTCGTAGTCTTCAAATGTTATTGGTTTCAGCCGAAGGAGACTAGAAGGACTCATGAACATATAGGGCTAGTTGAAATCAACCAAAGCACCCATTTAGATGTTCCTGATGTCTATATTACGGCTCAACAGGCGACCCAAGTATTCTATCTACCGTGGGCCTGCCAAACTAATCCAAATCTGAAAGGTTGGGATGTCGTTTATGAAGTGCCGCCACGTGCTAGACTATCTCCCCCAAAGGAAGAGGATTATGAACCTCACATTAACCCAGACACATATGAAGGAGAATTCTTCCAAGAGACACGTCTTTCCAAAAAGCGTTTCAAGAACCGCTATACTTCACCCCAAAACATTGAAGTAGACAGCGACAGTGAATCCGACATCACCCCAGAGGAGGAACAAGAAGAGCCGGAACAAGAAGAGGTTACTGCTGCGGATGACCTGTCATTGCTTGACCGATTACGTCAAGGTGGCCTTCCACATGTTGATGCCACTGAACCCTATGAGCCCGTCATTGATTATAGTGATGATGATGATTATGCATTTATTGATGATACTGATCGAGATTATTAGTAGTGTCAGGTATTAAATTTTTTTATGTTGTACTTGATGATGATACACTTAAGTGATACACATATTATTATTCATGTCGGTCTTTTTTTTATGTTGTACTAATTTCGTTTACTGTTTGTCATGGCAGGTGTTGAAAGATGGTGGGCGCTGGTCGGGAGCGCGCCAAGGCCCCTTCTTCGTCGGCGCGTGGTCTGAGGTCTTCCATTCCAGACGCACCTCTCCGCCGAGCGTTGCTGGACAGTATGGCGACACCGCCGGGCCCTTCTTCGTCGACCGCGGTGCCCAGCAGGGGACGAGGTAGGAAGAGAGGAGGTGGGGCACGTGGTCGCGGGAGAGGAGGTAGGGTGACTGCTACGGCGCCTTCCTCGCCGCCACCCCCAGCTGTTTCACCCGAGCACGTGACTGCTAGGGTGGACTCGTCCGAGGAGGAGGCTACACGGACTCCGGTCCACGAGCCTCCGGTCCACGGGTCTTGGGCCCACGAGCCTCGGGTCGACTGGCCTTCGGCCCACGAGAGTTCGGCCCACGAGACCCCGGAGGAGCACACGTCCGGATGGGGTACCTGGCCGGATCAGCCCGAGGAGCCGAGTGGCCATGCTGATGATGGCGGGGAGCCGACTGATATTGAGGAGGAGGGGGGCACCGTCTACCAGCGTGGTGCTACACGGCTCCCGTCCGTGCCGGCGACCCGCGAGCAGAGGTGGTTGATTTTCCCTGATGGGGAGAGGTACGTAAGTGCATTTAATATTTTTGTACCTTCTGCATTCACGTTTCTTCAAATAACTAATGCGTTGGCCTTGTCATGCTGCAGGGGTTGGGACCACCATCATAGTGTCCGCCGGCCCAACTCCGTCCTTGGAGTTCTTTGCCGGCAAAACTTCCCGGGGTTTGTCACGTTGCCTGGTGAGGGTCGGCTTCCAGAGCTTGGATTGAGCTGGGAGCACTACTTGGCTGCCCCGGCCCCGCCGGATGAGATTATCGACGGTGTCTTGTGCGACACGAGGGCAGACATGGTGATCAGAAAGTTCTGGGTAATTTCTCCTTTACACATTTAAAAATCTTCAACTAGCTAGTTATTAATTGTACTAATCAATATTGTCTCATTTGATTGCAGACATTCTACAGGTGTGAGGAGGGATACGAGGAGGACGCGGCACATGTTATCGAGAACGTCTGCAAGCGCCTACTACAGAACTTACGGCACGAGGCTCGGGTGCAGGCTGTTCGAGACTACTACGCCTTGCGTGGTATCAAGAAGACCAAGCCGGCGTGCCGCGATAAGTTCCTGAGTAAGGAGCAGTACATGAAGGTAATTCTTAAGGCCTTCTACTTAAGTTCCTTCATTTAGTAATTCTTAGCCGTAGCGCTCAAGTTTCTATTTGCTAACTTAGGCGCCTCCGAGATGGTGTGCGGATCGGATGGATTGTTGGGAGGTGTTGGTCAATGAGTGGTGCTCAAAAGAATGGCTAGCCCTCCACAACGAGGCCAAGGACAAACGTGCCCAAATGGAAGGTGTGCCACACCATCAAGGCAGCTCCAACTTATATCAGTTCGGGCGGAACTGGGTATGTGGTTTGCTTCATGATTCATGCAATTCATTCATCATGCTAGCTTGAGCCCTTTAATTACTAATTTACATTGTTTCTCTCTTTCAGGCACGCCACAATAAGGTGGATAAGGTGCCAGAGGTGTACGACCTGTATGCCATGGCCCACACTGCCTCTTTCAAGAAAGTCAAGGCTTTCTCTCAGTCTGACCTCGATGATGCAAACAACTTCACCAACATCTCCTCCCACAACAAGCTCGTGAGATATAGAGATGAGGGGAAGGCGAGGAAAGGGGAGGACTTTAACCCGAGCCAGGGTCCCATTGATCCAGAGCTGGTGATGATATCTGGTGGCGGGAGGTCCCATGGCTCCATAGCCATTGGAGATGGACTTATCCGTTGTCCTAGCACTCTCCCGGAGATCAAGGCGCGCCAGTCGAGCTCCGCTCCTGAGATAAGGCCTCGTGAACGGCCAGTGCAACTCGCCATCAAGGTTAGTGATACGTACTCAGCTATCTTTCTCCATTACATTGTGTGCGCTTCCATCAATGATTACAAATGGTCATGTGAGTGGTGTTGCAGGCTGCTATACAGAGTGAGAGAGATAGAACGGAGAAACTTCTGGCGGAGGCGGCGGAGAGGCAGCGGGAGTTGGAGGAGAGGACGACAAAGATGATGGAGGAGGAGAGGGCACGGAATGACATGCAGGCAAGGGCCATGTACGAGCTCCTTGTGGTAAGTTTCTTCTGCAGATTAGCCAAAACATTCATGTAGTGTTTGTCTCATTACTAACTAGTATGACTGAGTCGTCAAAACCAAATGTGCAGTCTGTGTGCGAGAAGACCGGTCAGACCGCTCCGCCGATGCCAGTGATTGCTCCTGGGACCACGGTGAGTTTAATTTGAATGGACATTACTTGCTAGTCTTAACATTTGAGTGTCATAATGCTAACGAGACATTGGAAATGATCTTTGGTGCAGCTTAACTCCAGAAACGCATCGCACGATCCTTCTCCAGCTACCGGCACTAGCCAGCCCGCTCCTACACCTCCCTGATCACGGTAAGTTTCTCTAGTGTTTTGCTTAACAAATGCATAAAGACCTAGACTTAGCTTTATTTCCTCCAATATGCTTACCATAATGACCTAGAGTTAGCTTCTTTTCCTCCAAAATGACTTAATAAGCTTACTGACCTCATAAACCATCCATTTTACCTAAGTTAGCTCTAAAACGATATGTACTTAGCTTACTTATGTCAAAAATTGCATAATTAGCTCATAAACGACCCATTTCACCTAGGTTAACTCATAAACGACCCATTTCACCTAGGTTAGCTCATAAACGACCCATTTCACCTAGGTTAGCTCATAAACGACCCATTTCACCTAGGTTAGCTCATAAACGACCTATTCACCTAGGTTAGCTCATAAACGACCCATTTCACCTAGGTTAGCTCATAAATGATCCATTTCACCTAGGTTAGCTCATAAACGATCCATTTCACCTAACTTAGCTCCAAAAGATCCATTTCACCTAGGTTAGCTCATAAACGACCCATTTCACCTAGGTTAGCTCATAAACGACCCATTTCACCTAAGTTAGCTCATAAACGACCCATTTCACCTAGGTTAGCTCATAAACGACCCATTTCACCTAGGTTAGCTCATAAACGACCTATTTCACCTAGGTTAGCTCATAAACGACCCATTTCACCTAAGTTAGCTCATAAACGATCCATTTCACCTAGGTTAGCTCATAAACGATCCATTTCACCTAACTTAGCTCATAAACGATCCATTTCACCTAAGATAGCTCATAAACGATCCATTTCACCTAGGTTAGCTAATAAACGATCCATTTCACCTAAGTTAGCTCATAGACGATCCATTTCAACTAATTTAGCTCATAAATGATCTAGTTCTCCTAAGTTAGCTAATAAATGGCATATACTTCTTCTTCTAGTCTTCTTCTTCTTCTTCTATTCTTTTTCTTCTAGTCTAATTCTTCTTCTAGTCTTCTTTTTCTAACTTTCTTATTTGTCATTTTGCAGGTTTCATTCACTTCACGGAAGCCAGCTTCCTATGATGGATTGCTTGTTTTTTCCTTTGATGCACTTCTTGTATTCTGCTCGCTTGCTATGATGGAATTAACTTGCTATGATGAAACTAGATTGCTATGATGAAACTTTGCATATTGTAATATGTATGGATCGATGGAACTATGTGCAACCTACTATGTATGTATGGATGGATATATATGTGCTGGATATTTATTATGTTGGATATATATGTGCTGGATATTTATTGTGAAAGAGTCCTGTGATATATTTGCTGTGATAATTGTTGGATATAAGAAAAACAGAATAAAAAAAGAGGCAGTGCAGGCTCTTTGCCGTCCGCGGCAGACGGCAAAGACACCTTTGCCATCGGTGGCAGACGGCAAAGGGGGCACGTGGCGCCCACCCGTGCTTCCTGAGACTTGGGCCATTTGGCAAATTTGCCTACCGTGGCGGACGACAAAGCTAAGCTGATGGCAAAGACTTTGCCTTTGCCGTCCGCCGTGGCAGACGGCAAAAAATAGTGGGCACTGACGCATTGCTGACGTCAACTGGCGGACGGCAAAGAGGCGCTCAAATTTGCCGTCCGCTGGCGGACGGCAAAGGCCGCCGTTAGCCGCCTAACGGACTAACGCTGGCGGACGTCCAGTATTTTGCCGTCCCTCCTCTTTGCCGTCCGCCGCTGTAGGCAAAGGACTCTTTGTCGTCCGCCATAAAAAGCAGACGGCAAAGGACCTGTTTGCTGACCCTGTCTTTGCCGTCCTTATTTGCCGTCCGCCGCTGACGGCAAAGCTCTTTGCCGTCCGCCGTCCGTGCCTTTGCCGTCCGCCGTGGCAGACGGCAAAATACTGGATTCCTGTAGTGATAGACATACTATCGTCCTCAGGAATATCAAGAATAACAAAGTTCGTAAAATAAGTAACGTTTGCAACCACAACAGGCACATCCTCACAAATACCGATAGGTATAGCAGTTGATTTATCAGCCATTTGCAAAGATATTTCAGTAGGTGTCAACTTATTCAAATCAAGTCTACGATATAAAGAGAGAGGCATAACACTAACACCGGCTCCAAGATCACATAAAGCAGTTTTAACATAGTTTCTTTTAATGGAGCATGGTATAGTGGGTACTCCTGGATCTCCGAGTTTCTTAGGTATTCCACCCTTAAAAGTATAATTAGCAAGCATGGTAGAAATTTCAGCTTCCGGTATCTTTCTTTTATTTGTAACAATATCTTTCATGTCAATCGCATACGCAAAAAGATAGGTCTAATCATTTCAGCAAAGCGCTCAAAATCCTCATCATCCTTTTTCTTGGATGGTTTTGGAGGAAAAGGCATGGGTTTCTGAACCCATGGTTCTCTTTCTTTACCATGTTTCCTAGCAACAAAGTCTCTCTTATCATAACGTTGATTCTTTGATTGTGGGTTATCAAGATCAACAGCAGGTTCAATTTCTACATCATTATCATTACTAGGTTGAGCATCATCATGAACATCATCATTAACATTTTCACTAGGTTCATGTTCATTACCAGATTGTGTTTCAGCATCAGAAATAGATATATCATTTGGATTCTCAGGTGGTTCAGCAATAGGTTCACTAGAAGCATGCAAAGTCCTATCATTTTTCTTTTTCTTCTTTTTAGAAGGACTAGGTGCATCAATATTATTTCTCTGAGAATCTTGCTCAATTCTCTTAGGGTGGCCTTCAGGATACAAAGGTTCCTGAGTCATTTTACCAGTTCTAGTAGCCACTCTAACAGCATAATCATTTTTCTTACTATTCATTTCATTGAGCAAATCATTTTGAGCCTTAAGTACTTGTTCTACTTGAGTGGTAACCATAAAAGCATGTTTAGTAATGAGTTTGAGTTCACCTTTAACTCTAGACATATAATCACCCAAGTGTTCAAGCATATCGGAATTGTATTTCAATTGTCTACCAAAATAAGCATTGATGTTTTCTTGTTTGACAATAAAATTATCAAACTCTTCTAAGCATTGTCTAGCAGACTTATAGTGAGGAATATCACCTTCATCAAATCTATAGAGAGAATTTACCTTTACTACCTGTGTCGGGTTATCAAGACCATGAGGTTCTTCAATAGGTAATGGATTAAGATCATATGTTTCTTCAATAGGCGGTAGATTAAGACCATGTATTTCTTCAATATGAGGTAAATTCTTAACATTTTCAGCTTTAATACCTTTTTCTTTCATGGATTTCTTTGCCTCTTGCATATCTTCAGGACTGAGAAATAGGACACCTCTCTTCTTCAGAGTTGGTTTAGGAATAGGCTCAGGAACTGGCTCAGGAAGTGTCTAATTATTTTCATTTGTCAACATATTATTCAATAGAATTCCAGCTTCATCCGGTGTTCTTTCCCTGAAAACATAACCAGCACAACTATCCAGGTAATCTCTGGAAGCATCGGTTAGTCCATTATAAAAGATATCAAGTATTTCATTTTTCTTGAGGGGATGATCAGGCAAAGCATTAAGTAACTTGAGAAGCCTCCCCCAAGCTTGTGGAGACTCTCTTCTTCAATTTGCACAAAATTATATATATCCCTCAAAGCAGCTTGTTTCTTATGAGCAGGGAAATATTTAGCAGAGAAGTAATAAATCATATCCTGGGGACTACGCACACAACCAGGATCAAGAGAATTAAACCATATCTTAGCATCACCCTTTAATGAGAACGGAAATATTTTAAGGATAAAAGGTAGCGAGATTTCTCATCATTAGTGAACAGGGTGGCTATATCATTTAATTTAGTAAGATGTGCCACAACAGTTTCAGATTCATAGCCATGAAAAGGATCAGATTCAACCAAAGTAATTATATAAGGATCAACAGAGAATTCATAATCCTTATCACTAACACAGATAGGTGAAATAGCAAAAGCAGGGTCAGGTTTCATTCTAGCATTAAGAGATTGTTGCTTCCATTTAGCTCGTAACCTCTTGAGTTCATATCTATCCTTGCAAGCTAAAATAGCTAAAGCAGCTTCTTTTTCAAAAACATAACCCTCAGGAATAACAGGCAAGTCTTCATCATCACTTTCATCAATATAATCAGTTTTAATAATTTCTTCCTCTCTAACCCTAGCAATTTGTTCATCAAGAAATTCACTAAGTGGCACAGTAGTATCAAGCATAGAAGTAGTTTCATCATAAGTATCATGCATAGCAGAAGTGGCATCATCAATAACATGCGACATATCAGAACGAATAGCAGAAGCAGGTTTAGGTGTCGCAAGCTTACTCAAAACAGAAGGTGAATCGAGTGCAGAGCTAGATGGCAGTTCCTTACCTCCCCTCGTAGTTGAGGGATAAATTGTTGTCTTAGCGTCTTTCAAGTTCTTCATAGTGACCAGCAGATATAAATCCCAAGTGACTCAAAGAATAGAGCTATGCTCCCCGGCAACGGCGCCAGAAAATAGTCTTGATAACCCACAAGTATAGGGGATCGCAACAGTTTTCGAGGGTAGAGTATTCAACCCAAATTTATTGATTCGACACAAGGGGAGACAAAGAATATTCTCAAGTATTGGCAGTTGAGTTGTCAATTCAACCACACCTGGATAACTTAATATCTGCAGCAAAGTATTTAGTAGCAAGTAGTATGATAGTAGTAGTAACGGTAACAAAAGTAGCGGTAGCAAAAGTATTATTTTTGGTGTTTTGTAGTGATTGTAACAGTAGCAACGGAAAAGTAAATAAGCGAAGAACAATATATGAAAAGCTCGTAGGCATTGGATCAGTGATGGAGAATTATGCCAGATGCGGTTCATCATGTAACAGTCATAACATAGGGTGACACAGAACTAGCTCCAATTCATCAATGTAATGTAGGCATGTATTCCGAATATAGTCATACGGGCTTATGGAAAGGAACTTGCATGACATCTTTTGTCCTACCCTCCCGTGGCAGCGGGGTCCTAATGGAAACTAAGGGATATTAAGGCCTCCTTTTAATAGAGTACCGGAACAAAGCATTAGCACATAGTGAATACATGAACTCCTCAAATTATGGTCATCACCGGGAGTGGTCCCGATTATTGTCACTTCGGGGTTGCCGGATCATAACACATAGTAGGTGACTATAGACTTGCAAGATAGGATCAAGAACTCACATATATTCATGAAAACATAATAGGTTCAGATCTGAAATCATGGCACTCGGGCCCTAGTGACAAGCATTAAGCATAGCAAAGTCATAGCAACATCAATCTTAGAACATATGGATACTAGGGATCAAACCCTAACAAAACTAACTCGATTACATGATAGATCTCATCCAACCCATCACCGTCCAACAAGCCTACGATGGAATTACTCACACACGGCGGTGAGAATCATGAAATTGGTGATGGAGGATGGTTGACAATGATGACGGCGGCGACGAATCCCCCTCTCCGGAGCCCCGAACGGACTCCAGATCAGCCCTCCCGAGAGGTTTTAGGGCTTGGTGGCGGCTCTGTATCGTAAAACGCGATGATTCCTTCTCTCTGATTTTTTTCTCCCTGAAAGTGAATATATGGAGTTGGAGTTGAGGTCGGTGGAGCGTCAGGGGGCCCACGAGGTAGGGGGGCGGCCCCCCACCCTCGTGGGCAGGGTGTGGGCCCCCTGACGTGGATTTTCCTTCCAGTATTTTTCTTATTTTCCAAATAGATGTTCCGTGGAGTTTCAGGTCATTCCGAGAACTTTTGTTTCTGCACATAAATAACACCATGGAAAGTCTCCTGAAAACAGCGTCAGTCCGGGTTAGTTCCATTCAAATCATGCAAGTTAGAGTCCAAAACAAGGGCAAAAGTGTTTGGAAAAGTAAATACGACGGAGACGTAACAGGGAGCAACAGCGATATGAGAGGATGAGGGAGGCGGCGCGAGGGGGAGGAGCAACGACGAGAGAGGATGAGGGAGGCGGCGACTGCAATAGAGAAGGGATGGGGCGGAGGCTAGGGTTCTCACCCAATCGGCGCTTTCCTCGCCTCATTCGACCACGGGCCAACCAGTGCCCAACACGCACGAAGAGGCAGGACATGAAAAGGCGACAATGCCCTCGACGGGGTGCGCGATTTACGGCGGTGGCATGTGATATTTCCAGTGAAGAGCAGATTGTTCATTGTGACAGTGTCGTTGGCTCAATCCGACGACTAGGTCGTCTGAAGGCTTGATCCCATGGCCCAGATTCGGTCAAGCAAGCAGATCCAACGGCCAGGAATCCAAATCGCTGAGGAGGCTGGAGGTTCCCCGTCATTCTTATTTCTCGAGGTGTAGTCTGTGAGCGAAAATGCTAGACTCACGGGGGCACTACGGGCTAATACGGGCTTCTACCAACAAATCAAACTAGCCCCCCCTGATTTTCAGGGGGTGTGGGCCGATTTTCTCCAATGCCCAATGACAAATAGCCAAGTGGAACAACCCCCGTAATAACACAGTATTAGTCCGTGTGTGTAGCATTAGACTAGCCACAATGGGGAGTAACATATGTGTGGTAACATGTAACACTTTATTTATTAGGCTATAGACTCATTTTGCCTTGATATGTGTGATGTTACTCATACTATTAGTAACTAGCTATGTTACCACTTTCCTTCATTTCTTCATTTATTTGCTTGCCACATCATCTATTTTATCTAAACATGTGTGATGTTACTACCTATGTTACTCCAATTGTGGGTAGTCTTAGTGGTCTGTGAGTGTTGCTAAAAAAGAAATGTTTTTATCAGTTTTGCCATCGATTGTATAACACTACTTAGTTTTGCCACTAAAATTTTTCACTACTAAAAAATGCCACTGTTTCGATAGACACATACTCAAAAACACCATTTTTCATCATTACCGTCAAGTCAATGCAAGTTGACTGAAGGTAGATGACGAAAATACCCCTGCTCTTATTTTGCAAGTCTCTCCATAGTGTGGGCCCCACTTGTCCAGGAGTAAGGATAAAGAATTTCGAAGAAAAAAGAGCCATGTCAGTGTTCGAACCAATGACTTCACTGTGGATCCACGAGCATGACAACCATTCCGACCAACATACGCATTCGGTTGAAATTAGAAATATTCTAATACTATAATTTATCTGGACCTAACTAAACAGACCCAATCCTACTGAACCTAATCCTCTGGCCGATCAGCCCGTGCCAGTTTTGCCAGTTTCCCCAGCGGGAACAACAAATCCCTAGCGACGTCAGCCTGCCTAATCCCTCTCCTGGCACCGCCAGTCGCCGGGCTAGCCGCCTAGGTCCGGCGCGCCTCCACTCGCCGCTGCAGCGGCGCCTCCTGCCGAGTGCCGTTGTGCTGCCCGTCCACTGCCGCCACCCCCGGCCCGCAGCTTCGGCTCTGCCTCCCGCCCAACATCGGCACTAGACGCAGGCAGCTCCGGCGCTTCTCCCGCCTGACCCCCCAGCTCCTCCAGAGTCTTGAAGTGCAGCAGTTCCACGGCAATGGCGACGGACAGCAGGCCCGGATCAGAGGGTTGCGTCGGCCACCCGACACCCCAACATGCTGCTGTGTTGGCATATTATTCCGTATAAACATTATAGAGAACATAGTTCATTGTACACTAAAGGCTTCTGTAGCTTAGTTGGTTAGCTCGCGTGACGGGCAGGTCCTGGTCATGGGTTCGAAACCTCACAATGCTCATTTATTTCTCTTTTTATGCGCCCCTTACAGATGGGCCCACCAAAAGAGAGGTGATTTGACAAACATGATAGGGTATTTTCGTCATCTACCTTCAGTCAACGTGCATTGACCTGATGGTAATGGTGAAAAATGGTCTTTTTGAGCATATGTCTAACGGGACAGTGCCGTTTTTGAGTAGTGAAAATATTTAGTGGCAAAATTGAGTAGTTTTATACAACCGACAACCCAAAAAGAAAAGCTCTCTATACGTTACCCTCACGCGACCCCCCATCCTGGCGGACACGCTTCTCGGCCCGTTCCCCACCCCCGCGCCGCAAACGCGACCTGCCAGTTCATCACTTTCCCCGCCGCCTGCTATCCTAGCGGTTCGATCCGCCTTTGGGTAAGCTCCTCCAATTCCTTATTTTGTGTTGGAGCAGTCTAGATATCTTTCTTTCTTCACTACTTGTCTAGACTGTTTTGTTCTGATGATTTATTCGCCAGAAGTTGGATTGGCGAATGGTGGCGCACCAGGAGGCGGAGGCGACGACGACGACGACGGTGGACCCGATGCGCCTGGCGTCGCGGTGGCGGTCCCCGGCGGAGTGGGTTGCCACCGCAGCGGCACTGGACTCGGAGCCCATGCCATCCGAGCTCAACACCGCCAACAGCTCGGGCCTCTTTGCAGTCGTCTCCGTCGACAAGATGTCCGTCAAGTACCTCGGCGTCAACCACCACGGCCATGACGTCGGAGTCGTGCAGGCCGACTGCCCCGCTCCCATGCACCGAGCCGTCTACTACTTTGAGATGACCGTGAGGAATGCTGGGCTCAAGGGCCAGACCTCCATCGGCTTCACCACCGAGAGCTTCAAGATGCGCCGCCAACCTGGGTGAGCCACCTTTTCTTGGCTCTTGCTGCTATTTTGGTCTCTCTAGCCTGGGTTTAGTGCTCTGCTAGCAATTAGCAATTCCAAACTTGTCTCATTTTGTGAAAATGTACTACTTTGTGGTATTCGTGCATAACCTGTCTGAGTCTGAGATGATGTGTGATAGCTGAAATTGCACAATCTGGGCGAGGAAGGCCAAATAACATGTACTCCCTCCGTTCCGAATTACTTGTTGCAGGTATATGGATGTATCTAGATGTATTTTAGTTCTAGATACATTCATTTCTGCGACAAGTAATTTGGAACGGAGGGAGTAGTTTTTAGTAGTTGTATGCGGCTATTTGTTGTAATTCCTACACCGTTCATGCTAAAAAGAGGTTTTGTGAATCTAATGAACTTACCCATTGTTGTTTGCCCTGGTGGGCATGTCTTTTTCAGGCAGTCTGTTAGTTGTAGCGTTGCTTGCTATGATCTCTATTTCTATGTAATGCTTCATATATTTTATGCGACCTGTCTCCTGTTCATTTGAACTGACTTGAAATTTGACCTGCTATAACACTTTATTTTAGTGGTTGCTACTTGCTACTCAACGACAATTACCTGCTGATTATTCTTTCTGTTCTTTCTTCATTCCAGTTGGGAATCTCAAAGTTGTGGATACCATGGCGATGATGGCTATCTTTACCGGGGTCCAGGGAAAAGTGAGTCTTTTGGTCCCAAATTCACATCAGGCGACATAATTGGCGCTGGAATTAACTACATAGAACAACTTCTTTTCTTCACGTAAGTGTTGTTGATTACACTGTTTGTTTATTTGATTCGCAGACCATTACTCTTCTATGAGGTTTTGTATTATTACATAACATTACATTTTCAGTTACCATCCTTAATATTTTCGGTTTTCTTCTGAAGATGAATAAATGCATTTGGTTGGTACTTTTGTCATTTAACTTTAATAAAAAAATGATAGTTTTGGATTTGCACTGCCACCATAACTTTATGAATGGGCATATCTTCCTCTTATGCACTCATGTTGAATGCTGTATGCACCATATGCTTATCTCTTATTCTCTGCATTAAGTCCGTCACCTGTTTAATTTATTTAAAATATTGTGCTGTGCTGTGATCTAACTAGTTGTAGCATCTTGCAGAAAAAATGGATCTCTGATTGGAGCCTTTCCAAAAGATATTAAAGGACCACTATATCCTACTATTGCGGTCCATAGCCAGGATGAAGAGTAAGCTGTCTCTTTCTATAGTGATTATTATGTTGGTTTTGTACATGCTAAATAGAAACTAAAATTTGCCCCAAATATTTCAACCTTAGTTGCAAAAACATGCGTACTTATTGAAGCGAATTCTCCCTTACATTTATATCAAGCCTTCCCTGTCCTGATTTACTGAATAAATGTTGCTATAGGAATTTATTTTTAAGCCACTCAGTGGCTTAACTCTCTGATGATTATAATAAAGAGACAAGACCAGTGGACATCTTTTAAACCGTTCCATAGCTTTAGTGCACTTTGGTCTTGGCAATTGTTGACTAGGCTCCTTCTATAGAATCATCAGCTTTTGTGTTTCTTCGTTAGTTAAGCCACATTTTATAGGAAGGATTGTAGTAATCAGTAATTACAGGCCAAGTGGACCAATCACAAGAGCTCTGACCAAGAAATTAAATGAAATAACCCCTATGCTTATTTAGCAATGAAAGCATCTGAGTTGGTATTCAAAGTTAGTTAAAATATTTGCTGAACACAGTTTTTTTTTCTGTATCTTTACTTGACAGACCTACGTAAAGCACAATTCACTCGTTTATTTTGTTTCTTTCATTCATAATAGCTTCAAATTGAAGGTGATTTTCCTTTGTGCTTCCAAATCATATACTTTATTAGTAACACTTGGTAATGACTCTTTGTTTAATGCTTATATATAACTTCTATGCAAAAATTAATTGATTGAATTTTAGATTTTGACATTCTGAATATAACATTAGTAAGTATTTTCTCACGTGTAAAATTTATGATTAGTTTAGGAGCTAATAAGTGCTACTGAATTGGGGACTTAGTAGTTAGTACCAAGAAAAAAGTCTTTAATACCGTACGAGCTTTGATAGACTGCAAAACCAGGTATTATGCCCCTTGATATTCTAAAACTGCAAATAGTCCCTGAGGTGGTTTTGCCAATGTGACGGATAACATGACGTACAAAAGAAAAATCTTCACCAGGTAAAAGTTATCTCGATCCTCTCCTTATCTGGAGGGTGAGGTTGCCAACCCGTCCCCTGCAACAGTGCAGAGGGGTAGGGTGTCAGTGGAGGAGGACATCCAGCGCCATGGCCACAGCAGGAGCAGCCTGTGGTGCTGTTTGTCATCAGGCGCTGTAGTGGCAGGTCCTCAAAGTTTCCAGTGAGAAAGGACACACAGAGAGCACTATATCAAAGCTGACCTCCTTGGCACGCTACAACCTAAGCTGGAAAAACTGCCTCCACAAAACACATAAGGCTGTTGTTTGCTCCAGTTCTAAAAGATCAGGAGGCTTAATACCTGTTTTGGAGTTCAAGGTTTAAATAGACACACCATTAAAGAGTGGGGAGGGGTAATATATATTCATTTACCATTGGTTATTCTATCGATCCCGTCTTCATCTATTTATCAACCACCTAACAGAAGCTATTCCTTGTGTTTCATTGCTGCATATACCTGCCGTGATTGTTTTTTTGTCAGATCTGATTATTTGATATTTTTTTTTTGCAAACCAGGTTGACAGTAAACTTCGGAAAAGAACAGTTCTGTTTTGATATTGAGGTGAGGCAAGATATTGCTGCTACTTAAAATTGTCCTAATTTTTCTTATCTCATCTGCAATTCCTCTTTCCATGGCCTAACTGTACACCAACAGTATTTGCATCCATGGAACATGTTTCACTGTATTATGATTATCCATCCCAGTTTGCTGGATTCGCTGCATCTTTAGGTGCAACGATTTTTATGTACTCTGAAAGGAATAATAATAATCACATACACCGTTAATAAAAAATTGGTTGATTTTTTTCTAACATAGTTGATATAGTTGCAAACTAATGATGTGCTTGTGATAGATAAACACTACACAAATATTCACTTGGTGTATACACTATAGATTTTTTTGTGTTTGATGCAATTCACTCCTGTTTGGCAGGGTTATATTCTTGAGCAGAAAATGACGCAACAATCTATTAGCGACAAACTGTACTTGCAACCTGATATCAGTCATTGGTATGCCTCCATATACTAAATGACAGCCCATTATGTTTAGTGTTGCATCACACGATCTTAGATGTGGATCCAGAATTAAGGTCAACATGGATATGATTTAGCCATTTCACATGCACTAAATGATATGCACTGTTCACTTATTTTGGGTGCTGTTTTGTTGTTCTTGAGGTTTACCATTTGGTACAATCTACTTCGTAGCTTGCCATCTTCCCATCCAACCTTATTTCGAGCTTTGTTTCCAGTAAACTGTTTAAACATTGTGTTGCATAGATCATTCCTTTCTTAATATTTAAAATCATTTCTAGGCTGACGCGTCTTATGCGTATGTACCATGCACTTATGGCAGGATTGTTCGTTCATATCTCCTACATTACGGCTACCAAGATACATTGAGTTCTTTTGATGCGGCAAGTGAAACTGACCCTCCAGCGAATCATCAAACTGGTTATGGGGAACCTCCTGAAATGTATGGTCTTAGCCACAGAAAAATGTTGCGTCAGGTAAGCTGATACATTACATCACATGTAACTGTGTTTCTGCGATAAGTCTTATTTGTTTATATTTTGTCCCCTTAATTAGCAGCTCCAGAGAATCTGATCTCTTGGTTAACCTTTTATGCAATAGTTTAACAGCTAAAGATCAGTTACTAGCCAGATGGATGAACCCTTTGTGCCCATGTGTGTTTTAGTGTAGTTATTGTCTTTGTGTGCCGTGGTGGGGTAACCGGACTATTGTTTACGATAATTCAACACATTTTATTCTTTTGAACTTGTTCATTTTTACATTTGATTGGCCTCTGAAAATGGTATGGTTGCAAGCTTCATGAGAATATCCTTAAATTATGAAACAATTATTGCCCACTCCTCTCAGCTGTTATTTAGATTGCCTTAGGCTTGTCATTTTCCATATTTTTTCTGTACAGTACTGTTGTATGTGAAGCCCATCACTCTTGGCCTATGAGGCCCAGGCCCAGGCCCATTCAGTCAAGTGACTAGCTGCCTCTGAGCACCGCTAGAGCCGTTGCAGCCACCTTGCCACGTCTCCTAGATGCTCCACATGGTATCAGTCACAGGCGGGGCACTGAAGACGGCGGCAACGGTGGTCTAGTCGTCGGCCGGATGGCTGGTGGCAGGGTCCGGCGAGGAGGCGGCGTCACATCTGGGCATGGCTGTGCGCGCGTGTGCGGGTGTGCGGTGCTGTCGGGCTGCGCGAGAGGGGGCTGCAGGACAGCAGGTGCTCTTGCCGGAGATCAGTCGGCGGCGGCGGCAGGTCTGAGCGGGAGCGCGATGGCGTGTCCAGGCGCAGGAAGGAGTAAACTCCTGCGCCTCGTTCCTGCTGGTGCGGAGGTAGCTACGGGTGCGCGTGTGTGGCTGTGCGCGCGTGTGCGGTTGTGCGGTGCTGTCGGGCTGCGCGAGAGGGGGCTGCAGGACAGCAGGTGCTCTTGCCGGAGATCAGTCGGGAAGGAGCTGTGGTACATGGACCGTGAGGGAGCTTGATCGGATGGACAGCTCAGTGATTGCGGCAATTGTGGAAGAAAGAGAGTCCTTGGTGACGAAACATCACTACAGAATGGGGCATGTATCCTTTGATAAAATGTGCAAGCTATTTCCTGATGTAATGAATGAAGTAGACAAGAACAAGCTGAAATGTGATGTGTGTGAGTTTGCAAAACTTTGCTAAACACACGAGGACGTCTTATGTGAGCAAGGGACTTAGAAGTATATCCCCATTCATGCTTATTCACTCGGATGTGTGGACAAGTCATGTGTTGTCGGATAGTGTGCAAAGTATTTTGTGACCTTTATTGATTGTCACTCGCCTATGACATGGGTCTATTTGATCCGTCACAAGGACGAAACTTTCCAATGCTTCAGGAGGTTCTATGCCTATGTGAAAAATCACTTCACTGTTCAGGTACAAGTGATAAGAAATGATAATGACACCGAGTATGTGAACAAAGTGTTTGGGACTTTTTGTCAGAGCAAGGGATTTTGCATCAAACCTCATGTTCGGACACAACTCAGAATGGAGTGGCAGAAAGGAGGAATCGACATATTTTGGTTGTTGCTCAATCACTCATGTTTACTACTATGAACGTGCCGAAATTCTTGTTGACTGAAGCTGTGATGACTGTGACATACCTGATCAATCGCACATCATTGAGAGTACTAGGTATGAAAGCACCTTCCGAGTTACTCAGGGGAAAGAATGATTTCGTGGTTCCTTCCAAGCTGTTCGATTGTGTCTTCTTTGTCAGCGATCACATGTCATCCGTGGGCAATTGGATCCATGGGCCATCAAGTGTATCTTCATTGGACATTCTTCTGGGCAGCGCGGCTACAAGTGTGGGAGTCCTGAACGAAGGACCTTTGCGAGCATGGATGTCACCTTCAGGAATCCAACCATTTTATGGTGAGAAAACTGATCTTAGTGGATTATCTGAAAGTCTTGACCATACTCAATCTACCTTGATAGGTCAAGGGGGTGGCGGTAACTGTGGTGGTGCTGATTCAATGCTGCAACAACCAATTGAGGGTGACATTCTGGTACGGTGAAGTGAGTAGCAGCCCCAGTAACTGATAACATCGCCGAGTGGTAGGCCGAGTGAAGGACTGATTGTGATTGATGGGGCGCCGAGTCAGTCAGACGGTGCTCCCACATGGATCGGTTGTGTACCGAGGTGGACGGCAGAGCAAGATGAGTAGCTAAAGACAGGCGGTGCTCCCACCTTGGTTGGTTGTGTACTGAGGTGGATGACAGAGCAATAGGAGTAGCTAAAGGTGTACACGGAAGCGAGGTGATGGTGTTACACCAACTCAAATTGGTAGTGTGCCGAGGTGGATAGCAGAGCAAGAGGAACAACTAAAGGTGTATTCACAGAAGCGAGATGATGGTATTGCTATCACAGTGAGCAACTAGGCCAGTCATTGATGGAGCAACAAGGTAGTACTGATGCGATGTCCATCTCCTCTGATGGGGATAAGGGCCAGTTGCTACTGAAGGGTCAATTGATAGGCCAATTGCTTTGAGGAAAACTACTCGAGCAACAAGAAGAATACCCCAACGACATTGGACATTATGTTACCTGTGAAGCATTATCTCTAGCCTACAAAGCATTTGGTTCTTCTCTTCGGTCTGTGTCAATTCTGACTGACTTGAAGAAGGCAAAGGAGGGCTCAAAATGGCGCATGGCCATGGTGGAGGAGCTGGAGGATCTATGTAAGAACAAGACATGGGTACTGCCACCTTGTAATAGGAAATAAGGCAGCCAGCTGCAAGTGGATATACACTAAGAAGCAGAATGTAGAAGGAAAAATTGAAATGTACAAAGCAAGGCTTGTGGCGAGGGGGTACAGCCAGACCTACAACATTGACTATTATGAGATATTTGCTCCAGTGGCAAAGATAAACGTTGAGGATTGTGATCTCCTATGCAACAAATTTCGGCTGCTCTTTACATCAGTTTGACGTGAAGAATGCGTTCTTGCATGAGAACATACAAGAGGACTACATGCCTCCTACGTGGAGATCCCATCTGGGTTCTCTACTTTGGAGACTGCTGGCAGGATATGCAGGTTAAAGAAAGCTCTTTATGGTTTGAAATAGTCTATGACAGCATGGTTCGACAAGTTCAGATGTGATGTATGTAATGTGAGGTATGGGCAGTGTAATGGTGATCATACGCTGTTCTACAGAGATGGGAAGGGGAAAATCACTATATTTGCTATATATGTGGATGATATTATTATCAACGAGAAAGCTAAAATCCATCCGACAGGAATTCTGCGACAGATCCGAATGACGTGCGATCAGTCCGATAATCTCGCGCACTCCCGCAAATAAAACGGGCTGCGCTCCCTACTCCTTTCGCTAAAACCGCTCTAGGTGCGCTCTGTAGGCTCGGCCAATCAGAGAAAAAGAGAAACTGAAAAAGGAGGTCGTGTGCATGATTTGAACCTGCGTCTCTGCCAACACTATCTCAAAGACCTCACGCCGTAGCCAACTAGTCCAACCATCATTATTGTACACTAGCTGGAAGCCATTAATTTTTACCTCAACTACTATAGAAACATGAGATATTTCATAGATATTTTCATGCCTTGTATAGTGATCATCATTGCAGTGCATCACCAATCTTGCACTTCATGTGATGGGTATAAGGGCATCTCCAATTTACCACATGTGTCCGGACCGCGCTGTCTGGACCATGGAAGTCATCCAATGCGGTCCTGTATCGGTCTGTGGTGCGGTACAAACGTACTTTCTCCCGCAAACAAGAGACAAACATGGGGCTTTGCGGGTCTGGACCGCTCACACCCCCGCTTCTGACCACCCTGGCCCACCCAAAAAACCCTCCCGCGCTTTCCTTTAGATGCACGCACCGCTTACCGTGCCGCCTTCATGCCGCCCTAGAGCACGAAGCGGCCGACATTGATGTCGCGTGGCGTGACAGGACGAAGGGCGGTGCTGACCGGCGCGACCTCTCGTCAGCCGCCGCTTCAAGCGGACGCAACTTCTCGAGAAACCTGTTAGGAATAAGCAACTTGTATTCCCATGAGGCCATAGGCCGATATATATATACGTACAGGTGTGGTACATATGCAGGAAACCCCTTATACAACGGGATAAATACAAAGGGGTATACATGACTTATATTATAACTCTAACACCCCCCCTCAAACTCATGGTGGAGGAACAACACTGAGTTTGGAGAGATAATAGCCATGTTGTGCTCTAGTCTGGGCCTTCGTCAGGAAATCCGCCAACTGTAACTCGGAAGGCACATACTGAAGAGCAATGACCTGATCCTGCACAGCAGCGCGCACATAGAAAGCATCAACACCAATATGCTTGGTGAGCTCATGCTTCACAGGATCGCGCGCAATGCTAATAGCACCTGTACTGTCAGATAAAAGCATAGTCGGTGTAGTGACAGAAACACCAAAATCCTGAAGTAACCACCGTAACCAAGTCACCTCTGCCGTCAAAAGAGCCATAGCTCGCAACTCAGCCTCAGCACTCGAACGGGAAACTGCAATCTGTTTCTTCGTCTTCCAGGCAATGAGAGAACCGCCAAGAAAAACACAGTAAGCAGAAAGCGAACGGCGATCAGAAGGATCACTAGCCCACGTAGCATCCGCATAGGCCTGAAGCTGTAAAGAACTGGAGCTAGGAAAAAAGAGACGGTGAGAGATCGTGCCCCGAAGATATCGGAGAACACGAAGGAGATGACTATAATGAACCGATGTGGGAGCAGAGACAAACTGACTCAGAATATGAACCGGATAAGAGATGTCCGGACGAGTGACAGCTAGATAGACTAGACTGCCAACGAGATGACGGTAACGCGTCGGGTCAGGGAGAGGATCACCATCAGTAGCACGGAGGTGAACATTGAGCTCCATAGGAGTCTCAACAGTGCGCTCGTCGGAAAGAGCAGCACGAGCAAGAAGATCCTGGATATACTTTTCCTGGGATATAAAAAAGCCATCAGAGGTAGAAGAGACTTCAATCCCAAGAAAGTAGCGAAGAGGTCCAAGATCAGACATAAGAAACTGCTCACTAAGACGAGCCTTTACAAAGGCAATATACTCGGGGTCATCCCCAGTGATGACCATATCATCAACATAGAGAAGAAGTCCGGCCACGAGAAGAAAGGTGAATAAACAATGCGGGATCATGAGCACTGGCTGAAAAACCAGCAGTAGTGACCACAGAAGCAAAACGCTCAAACCAGGCGCGAGGGGCTTGCTTAAGGCCATAGAGAGAGCGACGAAGACGACACACTGCCATCAGGAACAGAATACCCAGGTGGTGGCTGCATGTACACCTCACGCAGCTCACCATTAAGAAAGGCATTCTTAACATCAAGCTGAGATATAGACCAGTGGCGTGCAGAGGCAACAGCAAGAAGTGTACGAATAGTGGTCATATGGGCCACAGGAGCAAAAGTCTCGTCATAATCACGACCATGCTCCTGCTGAAAACCACGAGCCACGAGACGAGCTTTGTGACGCTCAAGAGAACCATCGGAGCGAGTCTTAACCTTGTAGACCCACTTACAAGTGATGGGACGGACTCCGGGAGGAAGAGAAACAAGATCCCAGGTACCAGTGCGTTCAAGAGCAGCAATCTCCTTTGCCATCGCAAACTGCCATTCAGGATGAACAACAGCCTGACGGTAAGAAGTCGGCTCAAGAACAGCAGCACCAGCGGTGGGAAATCCAAAGCGATCAATAGGCGGACGAGGACGAGAACGCAAGCCATAAGTAGGCTGAGAGGAAGAGGACGACTCATCCAAGGAAGCATCCACAGGTCGTGAACGACGAGTGTAATGCTGAGGAAGAGATGGAACAAGAGAAGGAGGAATCACCAAGGTAGAATCAGGGGGTGGCGACGAAGAAGTCACCGGAGATGAAGGTGTAGAATCCGGTGACATGCTAGGTGAGGAGACCGGGGAAGATGGTGGCGGCGAATCGACGAGGGGTGGAGAAGCAGAGGGAGTGGAACGAATAGGCAAAGGCGCGACGGGGGTGATAGGGGAGTCAGGAAAAGTGAGGAAAGAGATATCCTCCACGGAAAATATCGAGGAAGATGGGCGTGGAAAGAAAGGACGAGACTCATCAAAAGTCACGTCTCGAGAGATACGCATCCGACGACCGATAGGATCCCAACAACGATAGCCCTTATGTTCATCACTGTAGCCTAAGAAGACACACTCAACAGACTGAGCGGTCAGTTTGGTGCGTTCGCGAGGGGCAAGAAGAACATAGCAAACACAACCAAACAAGCGAAGCATCGAATAATCGGGAAAACGATCAAAAAGACGCTCAAAAGGAACACCACCCTGCAGAGCAGCGGACGGCTGAAGGTTGATGAGATAGGCGGAAGTGGAGATAGCCTCGGCCCAAAAATGAGGCGGAAGAGAGGCAGCGATCATCATCGCACGAGCCGTCTCAAGAAGGTGACGATGCTTGCGCTCAGACACGCCATTCTGAGCATGAGCACCAGGACAAGAGAACTGGGCAAGAGTACCCTGCTCAGCAAGGACACCACGCAACATCTTAGAGATATACTCACCAGCGGAGTCAGCACGAAAAACACGAATGGGTGAAGAGAACTGAGTATGAACCATGGCAGCAAAACGCTTATAAATAGACAACACCTCACTACGTGAAGTCATGAAATAAAGCCATGTGTAACGAGAAAAATCATCGATGAAAATAATATAGTATTTATGACCACCTTTCGAAGCGAAAGGAGCCGGACCCCATACATCAGAATGGACTAAGTCGAAAGGACGCTTAGACACTGACTCACTATGGGAATATGGTAACTGAATCTGCTTGCCAAGACGACAACCCTGACACTCTAAAGAGACATCTCCTGAGACAGACCCCAGAAGACCTCGACGAACTAAAGACGATAACCGAGAACCACACAGATGACCAAGTCGATGATGCCACTGCTTGAAGGAACCAGTAACAGAGGCGACAGCAGCGGAGGGACTGGCGATGGTAGTGGCAGCGGAAGGAACATGAAGCCAGTCCAACTCCCAAAGACCCTGAGAATCACGGCGGCGAGGGCCAGCCCCAACCAGAGTGTGCGTGCGACGATCCTGGACAGAACAAGTCAACATCAAGGATGACACGACAACCAGAATCAGTAAGTTGACCGGCAGAAAACAGATTCATGGTAAGTCGAGGAACATGAGCAACATCAGGAACAGAATAAGGAGTGGAAAGATGGCCTCTACTAGCAACAGAAAGTGGAGTACCATCAGCAGTAAAGACATGAACAGGAGAATCCAGCGAGCGAAGAGAGGACAAAGCGGAAGAATGAGAAGACATATGAAAAGAAGCTCCAGAGTCCAGAACCCATGGGAATGTACCTGACTGTGTAGAGGGCGGGTGCTCAGTGCGGGAAGCATCAGTCACAGAACCAGCAGTACCCGTCGAGGAAGAACCTGAAGCCGCGAGCAGACGCTTAAGTCTCAGAATATCCTGTTCAGTCAAAGCAATGGCTGAAGCTGGCGAGGGAGATGACGAAGTCCCTGAGGAGGATGATCGCGCCTTGCGCAGGTGTTTCCGCTTGGTGTAGCACTGGGACGCAATATGACCATCATCGTTGCAGTAGTCACAATGTGAACGGGGGCGACCTGAGCCTCCAGAAGGAGTGGGCAAGAGCGGCGGAGCACTCGAGCGAGAATGGGGCGGTGCAGCCGGCGAAGTGGAAGAAACCCGAGTAGCGAGCACAGAGGGAACCTCCAGCAAACCAGCACCACGTAGGCGAGTCTCCTCAGCACGAATCTCTGAAAGCGCCTCCATGAGAGAAATACGGCCACGAGCAAGCAACTGAGCACGCCGGGGCTCAAACTCCTTACGGAGCCGAGACAGGAACTCGTAGACGCGATGAAACTCCAAATCGGGCCTGGACAGCCTGACAGCAGGGGCAAGTACGACAACCAGCACTGCGGAGAGAATCAAGCTGGCGCCAGATAGCAGAACTCTGTGCATAAAAGTCATCAACAGTAGAGTCACCCTGCTGAAGAGCATGCTCCTGACGAACCACAGAAAGGTATAAGGCATCACCAGAGGGCTCATAGCGCTGATGAAGACAGGTCCACATCTGGAAGACAGTAGGAAGACCCAGAAACTCAGAAGCAAACTGAGGCAGAACACTAGTAGTGAGAACAGCTGCAGCACGAGCATCATCATCAAGCCACTGGGTGTAAACAGACAAAGCACCATGATACGTCTGAAGAGCCTCCTCATAAGCCAAAGCCCTCTCATCATAGGCATGATCAGCAGCCTCATCAGCAATCTTAGCCGCATCCTTGGCGGCCTGAGTAGCGTCCGGAGGAAGAACCAGTGGAGTCGGCGGAGTAGGGGCCACCGGAGGGACCGGACGTGGCGGACAGCAGACCTCGCCAGAAAGAACACCCCAGAGACGAATGCCACGCATGTGAATGCGCATGAAGCCAGCGAACTCGGTGTAGTTGGTACCATCGAAGATCACCGGACAGCGAGGGACAGCAACGTAGCCTGATGCAGCAGACATGTTTTTTTTATTTAGCAAAGATCCGAAATCAGCAGAAAGCCGGACGAGGACGGCGGCTGGAAGCGGGACCTGGCACGGGAATCACGGCGATCAACAATCGCGTAGGCGGAGCCCGTTCGTGTTGGCGACTGGGTGCACGGCTGTGAGCAGGAGGGAGGACGGGGCAGCCCAGCGTGGAGGAGAGGGAGTGGCCCAGCCCAGCGTGGCAATCCACACAGCGCCGATCGGGAACTTCGAGCGGGAGGGAGCCGGCGACTTCGATCGAGCAGGGAGGACGGGGCAGCCCAGCGTGGAGGAGAGGGAGCGGCCCAGCCCAGCGTGGCGATCCACACAGCGCCGATCGGGAGGAGAGATCGAGAGGAGAGGCAGCAGTGACGGAAACTTCGAGCGAGAGGGAGCCGGCGGCTTCGATCGAGACGGATCAGCACGAGTTGCAGCGTGCAAAAAATTGACCTAGCTCTAATACCATGTTAGGAATAAGCAACTTGTATTCCCATGAGGCCATAGGCCGATATATATATACGTACAGGTGTGGTACATATGCAGGAAACCCCTTATACAACGGGATAAATACAAAGGGGTATACATGACTTATATTATAACTCTAACAAAACCAACTCCGGCCCCTGCGCTGCATTGAAGCAGGCTAACAGCCCCTTCGCCTTGGCCTCACCGCGACTATATAAGCCGTGCGCTGGCGACGCACAAAGCCGGATTCCCCTCCCCGAGCACCGCCCCCTCCCCTCCCCTGTCTCCATGCCCGAGCCCCTCCTCCTCTTCGCCCCCAGCTGAGGCGATGTCAAAGTCGTGGTGCTCCGCGCCGACAGGCGGAGTAGGCGGAAGCTCCTCCTTCGACGGTTCTTGGCGCCGCCGCCCACGCTCTTTGGGCTTGTCGGTGATCATGTCCGCTGGCTCCTCTGCCAAGGAGGAGATCGTCATCTGCTTCGATGGCGAGGAAGACTAGGTGCCGCCGCAGCGGCCACCGATGAGCTGCCCCGACTCCTCAAGGAGGCCGCTCTGACGGCGTCAGATCGAGATAATGACGGAGTGATCACTCCGTTACATGGGCCCGTGGCCGCAATCGTCGGCGCACGTGAAGGAGGAGCAGCCGTCACCGCGCCACCGCGTCCTGTGAAGGAGGAGCCGTCCTCGCCCCGGCACAACCGCGGTGTCCAGATTGGATGCCACGTGAAGGAGGAGTCGACATCGCCCCCACACCACCGCGGCGTCCAGATCGAACGCCGGGTCAAGGAGGAGCCGGCGTATCCGCCACCCGCCGGTACGGCCGAATGGACGCGCCGTCATCGTCGTCGCGTTGCCACCATGCCGCCACCGCCTCACCGCCAAGGAGGAGCTGCTGCCCGCGATCAAGAAGGCGCGGGGCCGCCTCCTCCACTACCTCGGAGGAGGTGGCGGCGGGGGAAGGGGGTGATGAAATATACACCGGTAACTTTTGTGTGAATAGCATGGTAACTCACACATCGCAAACCTGATAACTTGTGAACCCCGGTCCTGGTCCTGGTAACTTTAGCGTGGGAAGGGGGGCAGGGGTGGTTGATGAAATATCCCCTTGTACTTTTACGTGAATAGCATGGTAACTCACACATCGCAGACCTGATAACTTATGTACCTCGATCCTGATAACTTTGGCATGGGGGGGGGGGGGGTTGATGAAATATCCTCTCGGTAACTTTTGTGTGACTAGCATGGTAACTCACACATCGCAGACCTGATAACTTAGGTGTCTCGGTCCTGATAACTTTGGCGAGGGGGGTGATAAAACATACCCACGACAACTTTAATGTTAATAGCACGATAACTCACACATCGCAGACTTGATAACTTATGTACCCTGATCATGGTAACTTTGGCGTGGGGGGGGGGTTTGGTGGTTGATAATATCCACCTGGTAACTCTTATGTGAATAGCATGGTAACTCACACATCGCATACCTGATAACTTATGTGCCTCGGTCCTGATAACTTTGGCGAGGGGGAGGGGTTGATGAAATATCCCTCTGGTAACTTTTGTGTGAATAGCATGGTGATTCACACATCGCAGACCTGATAACTTATGTGCCTTGATCTTGATAACTTTGGTGAAGGGGTTGTTTAAAAACATACCCCTGATAAGTTTCGTGTAAAGTTCGTCAACAAAAAAGTTCGTTAACAAGGGGATATGTGTAAGTTATCAGGAGATCAACTTCAGGCCATGTTTTTGTAGGAGGATATTTAGTGTCTTGGAGAAGCAAGAAACAAGCCATGTCTCAGGGATGAGTTAGTTGTTATGGTCAAGAAATATATTATAAGAGCTAAAGATATCAAAGACCAGATGCATGAATGTATGGTGTGACAACAATCAACAATTAATATAACAAACAACCCAGTTAAACATGATAGAACCAATCACCAATCATATGGAGATAGACATATTCTTTATCGATGAAAAGCTGGATGCTGGGATTATCATGTCATGTGGGGCAGGCATTACCGCCGCCACCACAGGGTCTAGGGTCCAGTGGAACCATCTTCAGGAGATAAATCCTCATATTAGTGTTTTTTTCTAGGTCTTGTTAGTTTGACGGTTTGGATTCTATGTGAGTCGTTCCTTTCTATTTCGTCCCTCTTAGTCGCCAACTATGCTATAAAGCAAAGACAGTCCCCGTGTAATAGGTCATCAAAGAAATAAACAGAGAAAATCAAAGGTTTACCTCTGGAATCAATCTATCCCCCAGCCGTCACGACGCCAAGCTTAAACTCCTTGGCCCTCGCCCTCCTACCACCCACAACTACCCCCTCCGTAACCTAGGTCGTGACAACTTGGTATCGGATTTGCCGGTCCTCGGCTCTTCCCCACCGCCGACGACCATGGCCTCCCTCGCAGAGATTACCAAGCTCTAGACAAGAAGTTTTCTCTGCGGAGGAAGGAACTTGTGGACAAACTACAGGGCACCATCCTCACGAAATTTGAGGTGGACATTGATGACCTCAAGGAGCAAGCAGCACCCAACTGGCTGGCTATCCAGCGCCTAGAGTAGGGGGGCTTCAGCAAAAGCGATGACAAGGTCAAGCCCATCGAACGACCATGACGGTGGCAAGTCTGATGCTGAACTTGCTGATTGGAAGCCCAAATTCCACAAACTGGAGTTTCCCACTTTCGACGGCTTTGAAAACACGCTGCTATGGTTCATGCGCGTGGAGCATTTTTTGAAGGGCAAGGAACACTTGGAGGCAAGGTGTGGCCCGCATCATACCATCTGTCTGGACACGCGTCCTGTGGTATCAGTCTTGGTGGTATCGGCGTTTCAAGGCGCGCATGGCGCATCCCCATGCGTAGAGTTCACCAAGCTGTTGAATCGGCGTTTCGGGCGTAAAATCTTGAATGAGCTGGCTGCTATCATGCACTTGCGCCAGACGGGCTCCGTCAACGACTATGAGGTGCAATTTTTGACGCTTGCCTGCAGGTGTGACGGGCTCACCAAGGCACACCAAGTGGAGTTGTTTGTGGCGGGTCTCCATAAGTTGATTCGGGCCGACGTCAAGCTCCGGTACCAGGAAATGCCTGGAGGTTGCCATGGATCATGCACGTGCATACGAGGAGCGTGATGCACCAGATGATGGCGACACACCTCCCATGCCTAAGGGCAGAACTTGGGGCTGGGGGGGGGGGGGGGGGGATGGCCATCCACTCCAGCACCTGCAGCTCTCCCCAAGGCTGCCTCACCAGCCGCAGTTGCGTTGCCTGGCAAGCGGCTATCACCAGCTGAGATGGATGAGTGGCGTACCAAGGGACTCAGCTACAACTGCGACGACAAATTCACCCCTGGACATCGTTGCAAGCGTATTTTTTGCATGCTACGTGGACGTTTCTGGCACGGAGGAGCCTGATACACATGTTGACTCTCCATGCCCTCATTGGCATCGCGGATCTGGAAACACCATGCAGATTTTGGTGGATGTCGCTGGCACACATCTCATAGCTCTTGTAGATTATGGGTCTACTCACAACTTCATCTCCAGGAGGCCGCATCCCGCTCGGGTTCCTGTAACCAAGTGCGTCAGCATGTGCGTGGCTGTAGCAAATGGTGACCATGTGTCCAGCAACGGTGTCTGTCGTGATATGGCTGTCATTTGTACCCAAGAGCGCTTTGTGATCACCTGTTATGCACTCGCTCTCAAGGGGTTTGACATGGTCCTCGCCGCCTCGGCATTCAGTGGCTGCGCTAGCCTGACCAATTTACTGGGATTTCTCCAGGCTGACCATGACATTTTGGATCGTCGGGTCACATTACATGGCGAGGCACTATTGAAGTCTTGATCGGGGCTGGCTTCTTACACTGCTCACGAGCTCCTGCCTGGGCTGCTTGAGGAGTTCCGGAACCTCTTTAGCAAGCCATGCATCCTTCCACCTCCCTGACATTGTGATCATTGCATCCATCTGCTCCCAGGATCCGGTCCAATGGTGGTACGCCCATACCGCTACCCAACAGTGCAGAAAGATGAAATTGAGAGGCAACACATGGATGTTAGAGTATGGGTTGATCTGGCCAACCAAATCAGGATTCTCCTCACTTGTGTTGCTTGTAAAGAAGCCTGACAAATCTTGGCGCTTCTGCATTGACTAGTGCACTTAATACTGTGAAGGACAAGTTTCTGATCCCGGTTGTTGAGGAATTGTTGGACAAACTCCGTGGTGCATGTTTCTTCACTAAATTGGACTTGCGTTTCGGCTATTACCAAGTCCGCATGCATGTTGATGACATCCACAAGACAACATTCCGCACTCACGAGGGCCTCTTCGAGTTTGTGGTCATGCCTTTTGGGCTGACTAATGCACCAGCCACCTCCCACCTTCCAGGCACTCATGAATGAAGTCCTCTAGCCCTACTTGCAACTCTTCGTTCTTGTCTCTTTTGATATATTCTTATTTACAGTACCTCGTGGCTTGATCATTTGCATGCAGTATTCCAGTTGTTACAGGAACATCAGCTAAAGCATGCTACGTGCACCTTGGGCGCACCCAAGGTGGCATACTTGGACCATGTCATCTCTGAGGGAAGCATCACCATGGATCCAGACAAGGTTCAAGCTATGGTGGACTGGCCGATGCCTAAGCCTATTCGCCATGCGGGGCTTTCTTGGTCTTGGAGGTTACTATAGCAAATTAATCCGCAACTTTGGCTCTAGTGCAGCACCCCTTACCTAGCTCCTCAAAAAGGAAGGGTACCGCTGGACCGACGAGGCAGAAATTGCATTCCAGACACTCAAGGCAGCACTTACTCAGGCACCGGTGCTAAACATGCCAGACTTCAGCAGGGAATTCATCGTCGACTGTGACATATGAATTACAGGGTTTAGGTGGAACAACCTTTGGATCTGAGGGCTATTCCGTGGCCTGGAGGTGCTTGGGGGCCGACGGGTTGTCGACGGTGCGGCGCCGCCGCCGCTGCAGTAGTAGAAGGTAGCAGGGATTAGAGATAGAGAACAGAGATTAGCGAAACTAGACTTTATTGATTATTGCTTGCCTCTAAGCTTACAAGGGTAGGTCCTTTATATAGGACATGGACTAGTACTACTTCGACATACTTCAGATTCTAATAGGAATCTGACTCAAATACTACCTTAATAGAATCTGGAGACTACCAAAACATATGCATCCTTCTAGGACATCGAACTGCCCTTGTCTAGCCACAGCCTAACCTGCCCCTGCTGCCTTGCGCCTTCCATAATGAATTCCCCACGTAACATCTCTCCCTCGACAAGCAGCTTCCCTCGAGCTGATAATCTGGATACTGCTTGATGAAGTCAGCAAGGGGCTCCCAAGTGGCATCCATTTCTGAAGAACCGACCCATTGAACAAGCACATGCTTCACTCCTCTGCGCATGCATGAGCTTAATACTTTGGCAGGCTCCGGAATGACGCGGCCATCCTGAATTAATGGCAATGGTGGTGTCACATCAGGAGCGACGCCATGGAATTTCTTCAAAAGACTCACATGGAAGACATCATGTACTCGAGAGCCTTCTGGAAGATCCAGCTTGTAGGCAATAGAACCAACGGGCTCCAGAATCTTGTAAGGTCCATAAAAGGCTGAGCTAACTTGCCACGTGTATGGCCTGGCAATGAAGCAGCTTGCTCGTGGTGAAGGCGCAGCCATGCCCACTCATCAACATCAAAGGACAGATCCCGATGATGGTCATCATCATACTTCTTGCAGCGTTGTTGGGCTCGCGGCAAGTAGACGCCCACAAACCTCCTGTAGAAACTGATCACATTCTTGCAAAGCTGTCCCTACCGACTCAACTTTGGCTTCGCCCCTGTTGTAAGTTGGTAGAGCAGGAGGGTCACGGCCATAGACCACCTTGAAAGGAGTATCACGAAGCGAAGAATGATATGATGTGTTGTAGCAGTATTATGCCCAAGGAAGCCAGTCCAGCCACTGCCGAGGTCGATCTCCTGTCATGCACCGAAGGTACATACAAATCACCTTGTTCACCACCTCGGTCTGATCCTCGGACTGAGGGTGAAACGCTGAACTCATATGCAAGCGAACTCCGGAAAGGCGGAAGATGTCGCGCCACAAATTGCTGGTAAAGACAGGGTGACGGTCGCTTATGATGGACCATGGAAGCCCATGGAGCCGAACAATACCGTCAAAGAAAGCGCGTGCCATCGGGATAGCAGTGTATGGATGTGCCAATGGTATGAAGTGTGCATATTTGGAGAAGTGATCAACAATAGAAACGATCACTCTCTTGCCATGGACACGGGGAAGGGCCTCAATAAATATCCGACCAGACCGACGCAGGTACTATCAGGGGCTGAAGGAGACTAGCAGGATGAAGAGTCTCAGTCTCGGTCCGTTGACAAATCTGGCAGGAACGTGCCGATTCTTGCACCAATGCACGGTCAACAGGTATGTGGAAGGTCTCACGCAAGCGATAAAGTGTCTTCTGAATGCCCTCATGAGGTGCACGGGGCTGTTCCAGTAAAGAAGCTACCAGTGGCGATGATGGAAGCACATAAACATGTCGGCCGTGCAAGATCAGATCATCACAACATGACCAAGGGTCATCGAGCTCACCAGACAGAATACGGGCATGCAAATCAGATAGCTCGGTAGATGTTGCAATCTCATTGCGCAAGTCATTGAAAAGAGCAAACTGCGGTGATGAGATGGCACAAACTGTGACAAGGCTATCATCAGAGTCACGTCGAGACAATGCATCAGCGACGGTGTTAAGGCGCCCACGGTACTCCACTATGAAGTCGTATCCAAATAACTTGCTCAACCCATTGATATTGTGGAATTGTCGAAAGCCGTTGGTCTAAGATGAACTTGAGACTGTAGTGGTCAGTGCGGACAGTGAATGCACGTCCCCACAAGTATGGCCGCCAATGCCGCACAGCTTGGACTAGGCCGATTAGCTCCCTCTCATAGGCTGCCAACTTAGCATGACGCGGTGTTATGGGCCGACTGTAGAAAGCCGACGGACCATCACCCTGGTGAAGAAGAACCACGCCAAAGCTGGAGCCGGAAGCATCACACTTGATGAAGCGAGTGCCGAAGCCAGGCATCTGAAGTACTGGGGCTGTAATGAGGGCAGCCTTGAGCGCACCAAATGCGGCTTGAGCTTCTGCACACCAACGAAATCCCTCCTTCAGCAGCTTCGTGAGCGGGGCTGCGATGGTACCAAAGTCCTTGATGAACTTGCAGTAATAGCCTGCAAGGCCAAGGAAACCTCGTAGCGCATGCACTGACCGTGGGTTTGGCCAATCTGCCACAACACGGACCTTGTCGACATCCATGGCCACACCATCTGCAGAAATCACATGGCCTAGGTATGCAACGGATGCAGTCCCAAAGGTGCACTTATACCGTTTGAGAAAGAGAGTATGCTGCTGCATAACCTGAAACACAAGGCGAAGATGGCGGAGGTGCTCCGACCATGATGAGCTATAAATCAAGATATCATCAAAGAAGATGAGAACAAAACGGGCGGAGGAAGGGCGAAGGATCTCGTTCATCATGGCCTGGAAAGTTGCCGGGGCATTGGTCAGACCAAAAGGCTAGGAACTCGTAGTGGGCATCATGCGTGTGAAAGGCTGTCTTCGCGATGTCATCTAGGTACATGCGCACTTGTTGATAACCAGAATGCAAATCAAGCTTGGTGAAGAAGCGCGCGCCATGAAGCTCGTCAAGAAGTTCATCCACCACTGGAATTGGAAACTTATCCTTAATCGTTTGCTCATTGAGAGCACGATAGTCAACACAAAAGCGCCACGAGCCATCTTGCTTCTTAACAAGAAGAACTGGTGAGGAAAAAGTTGAATCACTGATGCGAATAATGCCCTGCTGCAACATTTCTGTGCATTGGCGCTCAATCTTGTCCTTCTGCAGTTGCGGATAGCGGTAGGGCCGTACATCGACCGGAGACCCATCAGTCCGGAGTCGAATTCGGTGATCATGTGCATGGGCAGGTGGCAAGGAGGAAGGCTTGGTGAGATGTCGTCAAATTCTGCGAGCAGTTCAGTCATCCAATCCTCAGGCTCGGGAGCAACCAAAGCACGGACAACAGCCGGTCGTGGCAAGACGCGACTTGTCCAAGTCACAGGTTGGCCCTCCCAGTGGAATGACACGGTCATGTTGTCGAAATCCCAGAGGATAGGACCCAAATTACGCAACCAGCCAACACCAAGAACAATATCAAAGCTGCCAAGGGGTATGGCAGAACAGTCTGTTGTGAAGTGTTGCTCCCCAATATGCAATGGAAGGCCACGAAAAACTCCACCACTGGCCACTTGGTCACCATTAGCAACCATCACACGTAGGCCAGGACAAGAACGTGGGGTCAAACCAGCGCGGGTCGGCGCTCTCATCGATGAAATTATGGGTCGACCCTATATCCAGGAGCGCCGTGAAGGGTGAATTACCAATTAGAACCTCTAGCTGCAAGGTGTCGGTCGCCTGGATGCTCCACAAACTGGTCATAGCTTGGATAGACACCTTCACACAGTTCTCTTCCTCGGGCAGTGTCTCAAAATCATCATCGAAAGATGTATCAACCTCAATCGAAAACAGCTTGGCGCAACGGTGACCGCGCACAAACTGTTCGTCACAATTAAAGCAGAGGCCTTGCTTTCGGCGTTCTGCAATCTCTGTGGGAGAGAGACGACAAAAGGCGCGACCGGCTGGCGTGGTGGCTGCTGCTCAACCTGGCAATCGGGTCGGGTCAGGCCGGGTCGACCTCAGCCAGACCCACGCCCGAACCCTTTATCGGGCCAAGCTTGCGCCCACGACCCTACCCACGGGTCTCATATCAGACCCACGCCCGAACCCATCGGGTTACCCGGCCTAATCGGGCACCCATCGGTCATGACTAAAAACAATTATTAGTTCTAATTTTCGCTTATTATGGTACTACTTTTAATAGTGGCGAACCAGGCTCGCGTACACTACGATATTTATGTCTGCGAGCTGAAGTAAAATGAGCATCCGTGTGCTACCTTTATAGTGCTCCTGAAGCTCCACTTCTCATCAGCTAGGCGAGGTGGTACTAAAATTACCTGCTTTGCCCACTTTTGCTAGTGCCCCGTGCGGCTGCATATCCACCATAGGCTGATGATGGCTGAACAATGCTTGGGCCCATCATTTGTTTTGAGAACTTGGCCCATCATACATATACGTGTGTTGTGTGCACAAAAGAATGATTCAAGGCCGAGCTCGTTTGGGCTCTTGGCATAGTAGTCATGTGTTGCCCACTTGCCATCGGTAGAAAAAGCTCTCTGATGTCGTTTTACATGCATTGCTACGTTTGGTTGTTCTGAATAAATTAATTAGCAAGTATCTTCACCAAAACGTCCACACATAATATAATATTTTAATCACTATATTAATCGGGTGACCCATTGGGTGACCCACGGGCAGAACATTATACCCATACCCTACCCATATATTATCGGGTTACCCATCGGGCTTACCCATGGGTGAATATGGCGACCCAAACCCTACCCATTCGGGTCGGGTGCCCATGGGCGCAGCCGCCCATGGGTTGGATTGCCGGGTTGAGCTGCTGCAGTGGTTACCCCGGGTACAGTTGGTCCTCCAAGCCGCTGTTTGGTGGCAGGAATCGGCAAAGATGGTCGTGTGAACGAACGGGATGAGTGAGGAGTGGTTGCTATGGAGGATTGAGTCAGATATGCACGACGTTCATATGCAAGTGCAAGGCTGATGGCATCATCAAGGTCCTCGGGACGAGCTAGTTCCACATCTGTGCGCAAGGTCTCAGGCAGGCTCATGGTGAACAATTTCACTAAAGTCTCGACTGGCTGAGGGGGCGCGCGGTGCAGCAGATGAGTGAACCATTCCTGGTAGTCAGTGACGCTGCCATTGAACGGACAACGTGCTACAGCTCCAAGCTTATTGGTGTGTGCAGGTGGTCCAAATTTCTTGGCGCACAACTGCTTAAAGAGATCCCAAGATGGGCGGCCCTTTGCTTTGGCATACTTGTGATACCATAGGGGAGCATCGCCATTGAGATGGAACGATGCCAGCCAAACCTGACTTGCATCTGGAGTGCATTGACCTTCAAAAAATTGCTCACATCGTACTAACCATGCAAAAGGGTCTTCCTTGCCATCAAATAGTGGAAACTCCAGCTTGGCATACTTTGGTACATGGGGCGAAGCACCTGGGTCAAGCATGTCAATTGAGTGTCGGTTTGGGACGGATGGTGATGGGTGGAAGTGGGCAGAGCTATATGGTGGAGGCGGGTAGTTTGGAAGCTGTTGTTTTGCTGGGTCTGGAGGGATAGAGATAATTGGTTTGTTGTGTTGGATTGGGTAGGACAGGGGGTTATTCTGTGGCCTGGAGGTGCATGGGGGCCGACGGGTTGTCGACGGTGCCGCCGCAGTAGCAGAAGGTAGCAGGGATTAGAGATAGAGAACATATATTAGGGAAACTAGACCTTGTTGATTATTGCTTGCCTCTAAGCTTACACGGGTAGGTCCTTTATATAGGACATGGACTAGTACTACTTCGACATTGTTCGGACTCATAGGAATCAGACTCAAATACTACCTTGATAGAATCTGGAGACTACCAAAACAGATGCATCCTTCTAGGACATCGAACTGCCCTTGTCTAGCCACAGCCTAACCTGCCCCTGCTGCCTTGCGTCTTCCATAATGAATTCCCCACGTAACATTAGGGCACACCAAGGTGACGGTGCTATAGCTTTCTTCGTCCGCCCCATTGCCCAGTGCCATGCCAGACTGGCTGCCTACGAGTGTGGGCTCATTGGCCTCATGCACGCCATTTGACATTAGAGATCATATCTATGGGGTTGTGCTTTCTGTGTGCGGACAGACCACTACAGTTTCAACGCTTGTCCACTATCCCTCAACACCACTGGGTCAGCAAGCTCCCCGATTATGATTTCTCCATTGAGTTCCTCCCGGGCAAGGTAAACATTGTGGCTGATGCCTTGTTTCGTCTGGAGGAAGACAGGGACTGCTGATGGCATTGTCCAGCCTGTCCTTCACGCTTTTTGACACCTTGCGTGCTTCTATGGCCACAGACCTAGCACTGGTGTAGTTGCAGCAGTAGCATGTTGCGGGTGACCTCGGGCCTCCTTGGGGTTGCACCTATAGCCTTCTCACATATGGTGGATGCATCTACATCCTGCCATCCTCCATTATTTTCCACCATACTTGGCTGTGACGCCCCCGATTCGACCGTACACTAATCATACACGCAAATGTGTACGATCAAGATCAGGGACTCACGGGAAGATATCACAACACAACTCTAGACACAAATTAAAATAATACAAGCTTCATATTACAAGCCAGGGGCCTCGAGGGCTCGAATACAGAAGCTCGAACACAAGAGTCAGCGGAAGCAACAATATCTGAGAACAGACATAAGTTAAACAAGACTGCCTTAAGAAGGCCAACACAAAAGCAAAAACGATCGAAAAGGCAAGGCCTCCTGCCTAGGACCTCCTAACTACTCCTGGTCGTCGGCGGTATCCACGTAGTAGGCACTCTCGGGGTAGTAGTAGTAGTCGTCGGTGGTGGCATCTGGCTCCTGGGCTCCATCATCTGATCGCAACATCCGGAAAGGAGAATGAAGGGGGAAAAAAAGGAAGCAAAGCAATCGTGAGTACTCATCCAAAGTACTCGCAAGCATCAGATCTATACTAAGTATGCATTGACATCAAAGGAAGGGATGTATCTGTGGACTATACTGCAGAATGCCAGAATAGAGGGGAAGGCCTAGCCTATCAAAGACTAGCATCTTCAAGCATCTAGTATTAACGTCCAGAGATCCTTCCTCGACTCCCTGCGAGAAAGCAATCCCGGAGCCAACATATCCATCACATGTCTCAAGTATCCATTTCTAGTTGTAATAGATCGGGATACAACTTTGAGCGTCCGTTACCGTGGACACGGCTATTCAAATAGATAACTTCCCTGCAGGGGTGCACCACATTACCCAACACACTTGATTACTCTGGCCGGACAGACTTTCCTGGGTCATGCCCGGCCTCGGAAGATCAACATGTTGTAGTCCTACCTAGCCTTCGCAGAGGTCCCCGCCGGTCTACATCCTAAGCGCTCCGGGGTCTTGGGCCCATCGCCCTTTGCAATTCGGGTCGTTGCGCGCAGGCGGGTCCAGGCACCACCTCTGCCTAGATGGCGCCGGCCCAGCCGTGCCGCAATGCTGAACTGGATGTCTGATAGAGCTTTCGGAAGAAACGTACGACGCTGAGTGCCCATATCTGTTCCCGTGTGGTGGTTAGTGCGTATAGGCCAGTGGCCAACTCAGATCAAATACCCAAATCCTTAGTGTGTTGGGAGCTCGCGGAGACGAGCAGAGACTCACGATCATGTGACCCCGTCGCCCCGTCTCGAGGAAATACGACAAGGGCCAGGCCCAACCCTCTCTCTAGGGCGGTCTACATGCCCGGCCGTGCCTCGTAATTATTTAGCGGGTACCCTCGAGGTCAACCTAACAAACCAGAGACTGTCGGGAACTCAGGTCCACCTCTACCGGGCTGGTACCGCTTGTCCCTTCAGTCCCGCAGGAACAGTACACGGGGGCTACAGGTAAAGGTAACTGTGTGTTCGTGTCATCAAGGGGGAAATCCGAGGAATCACCCTCGACGGATTCCTTCTCGATGTAACCGTCAAGGTGAACTAGGAGGAATCACCCTCGATGGTTCACACTTGAGGGGTTGCACGACAGAGACGTCATCGGGAGTGGTGAAGGAGGAATCACCCTCGATAGACCACGACCGATTAGCTACGTTACAGAGTTATCATCAGGAGTGCGTTACGAGGTATCACCCTCGACACTCGATAGTAGCT
Organism: Triticum aestivum; assembly: GCF_018294505.1. Classification (NCBI taxonomy): domain Eukaryota; kingdom Viridiplantae; phylum Streptophyta; class Magnoliopsida; order Poales; family Poaceae; genus Triticum; species Triticum aestivum. The sequence goes on along the minus strand of NC_057811.1, from coordinate 211,263,671 downwards.
CTGCAGAGTCGTACAACTAAGGGGGTGAGGTGATGTGTTGGGCTCTGGTCGTCGATCACGTTGATCGAGTCATCGGTGATGAAGCAGGGGCAACTGGGACAAGGTGAGGGTCACTGATGGATCACTAACCAACCTATACTAAGTAGTTTAGGATAAGTAGGTAAGGTACAATGAGCAGTTACAAAAGCAGGCTATGCATCAGAATAGGAGCAATCAAGTACAGTAGCAAAATCTAATGCAAGCATGAGAGAGAATGGAATGGGCGATATCAGAATGATCAAGGGGGGTTTGCTTGCCTAGAAGCTCTGCTGGAAAGGAAGAAGGGTCGTCGATGACGTAGTCGATCACAGGAGCATCGACAGCGGTCTCGGGGTTACCAAAGAGGAGGGGGAAGAAACAGTAAATATAAAGCACATAGGTGTAACCCAGATGTAAGACATGACAACAGGCAGTGCTAGGGGTGTTCTAACGCGGTACTATACGATGCAGACGGAGGGGGAAAACATCCGGGAATGTTTTCCTAGTGTTAGGCATTTTTGGTCAGATGAAAGAGAGGGGATGGTTCCATGTTCGCTATGCTAGGGGCACGTGACAGACGAACGGAGTGCGTATTCGGAATCGTCACGTTTTTTTGAGCAACTTTCATATATAAATTATTTTAATCCGAGTTACGGTTTATTTTATATGATTTTTTCAAAGTTTTAATTATTTTTTGAATTTATTAATAATTAATTAATTCAGAAAACGAATTAATGCGTCAGCATGAGGTTAGGTTGACATCAACAGTCACCTAGTCAGCTGACTGGTCAAACTGACATGGGGGACCCACCTGTCATAGACAGTGGGTTAAACAGAGTTAATTTAAACCTAAATTAGTTAATTAGACTAAAGGACCCACCTGTCAGTCTCTACCTATTTAACTAATTAAATTAACTTAGTAAAACCTGTTTAATTAGTATTAAGGGGGTGGGCCCCATTGTCAGTGTCCATTTGGACTTAATAACCCTGGGCCCGCCCACATGTCAGTGGCCCGGGGGTTAGTTGTTTTAGTCAGTAGGTGGGGCCCCGGGGTCGGTGGGTGATTAGTAACTAACCCCTGCGGGATCCACTTGTCAGTGGCCCACGGGGTGCCTCTGGCGGCCGGCGCACGTGGTTGGCCTCTGGCGACCACCCAGGACGGCGGCGACGGCCGGAACCTCGTACAGGGCTTGGGGGGGGGGCATGCGGCTGGGCCGGTTCGAATGTCCACGATGTGGCGTGTCGAACCGCGGCCTCGGTTTGGCCCGGGAGGGGCGGTAGTGCGCCGGCGACGAGGGTCGCGACTGCCGGAGGTCGGACTAGGGCGGCGCAGTAGCTAGAGACGGTAAGAGAGAAAGGGGGAGGGCGCATCCGGCGCGGCGGCTGGAGGCGGCGTGAGCGGCTGCGAGCGCGGGGAGGGACCGGCGCAAGGAGGCAAGGAGGCGCGTACGGGGACGTGGCGAGCAGAGCCAGCGGCTACGGTCATCGGCACGGGCGGTGGCGGGCAACCTAGAGAGAAAACGGGGACGGGAGCCTCACCATGGGGCACACGATGGCCGTCGGGAGGTTAGTAGCTGCAGCGACGAAGGTCGGCGCCGGGGATTACGGCGTAGGCGTTGCTGCGCAACTTCACCGGTCGGCCTCGGGCTTGTGCAGGACGAGGGCGACGCCGGGGAGGCCGTAGGACGGCTCGACGAGGCCCAGTGAGGGCGTTGGCCATGACCATGATGAAGCGACGGCGGCGGCAGCGTTCGGTGGATCTGGAGGAGGGGGGTGTAGCGAGAGGGGATGGGGGAGAGGGAGGGGGAAGTGAGCGAGTGGGGGAGGGGGGGGGGACGAGGAGCCGCGGGGTGGCTCCCTTATCCCCTCCACGGTGGGGATGACGAGGCGGTCCGGCAGGGACGGCGAGGGGCGTGCGCCCTCGGTCGGTCGAACAGGAAGAAGACGACCGCGAGAGGGGAAGTGGGCTGGGCTGCTGGCCTGCTACCTTGGCCTAAGGCCAAGGGCAGTGAGTGGGTTTTCCTTTTGTTTTTATTCTTTTCCGTTTCTTCTAATTTTTGTTTTCTTTTAGTTTCATTTTATTTTAATTTTTGTAAAATATATTACTAGCCCCTAAATTAGTATTATTAATTATGCCACTGCCACAATTAGTTTGGCCCCAAAATAAAATAGTTTAATATTTTATAAATTAAATAGCATTTAGATAAATGTTTTAGCCATTGTTTTATTGATTTTTGGGCATTTAGATACTTTATAAAATATGGGTTTCAACATGATAATATCTAAGGATTATTTGCCACACCTTGAACATTTTAGTTTGCATGTTTGACAAATTTAAATTTGGATTTGAATTTGAATTCTGCCTTGGACCAAATGAGGATTAGCAACAGTAATGTGATGACATGGCACCATTAACAGGGGGTTATTGTAGCTTAATTATCGAGGTGTTACATTGGCTTAGCACATGACACGGGCCATGAGGGGATTCAAAAGACGTTGCACCGCCTACGTCGGGACTTCCATGTGCCAAATGCTCGATGTGTTGTGGATGACTTTGCGTGTGCTTGCCCAATCTGCCAACGTAATAAGTCTGAGCATATGCACTCCAGCAGCCTCCTGCAATCCCTACCAGTCCCCTCTCAGATCTGGGCAGATATTTCTATGATTTTTGTGAAGGGCCTTCCACGGGTGCACGACAAATCAGTCTTTCTTTCAGTGGTGGATCGATTCTCCAAGATGGCACGCTTCATTCCGCTTGGTCACCCCTACTCGGCAGCAACAGTCATCCATGCTTTCTTCACCGACATCGTACAGCTTCACGGCCTACCAGAGACGATAGTATCTGATCGAGACCCTGTGTTTACAAATTACAAGTCAGTTCTGGTCAGAACTCTTCCGCCTCTCCAGGGTTCAGCTCCACATGAGCTCTGCCTTCCATCCGCAGTCTGACGACCAAACGTAGTTTGTCAATTGTGTAATTGCCATGTATTTGCGATGTATGACCGGCGATCGTCCATGCACTTGGCTCCAGTGGCTACCTTCGGTAGAATTCTGCTACAATACATCCTTTCATACCGCCCTCAAGACCACTCCAGTCAAGGTTGTTTTTGGCTGTGATCCTCCAGCTCTAAGGTTCTATTATACTGGGGCAGCCCACATACAAACAGTTCCTTACTCCCAAGATTGAGATGAGTTTATTGCTGATGTCCGGGACCGTCTTCTCCAGGCCCAACAAAGTGACAAGAAATATTATGATGCCAAGCACCATGAAGTCTCCTTCAATGTTGATCAGTGGGTCTGGCTCTGCCTACAGCACCGTCCAGTGGCATCTTGACTGGCTCTAGCTCTGGCAAGTTAGCGGCACGTTACTATGGGTCTGGCTCTGCCTACAGCACCGTCCAGTGGCATCTTTGACTGGCTCTAGCTCTGGCAAGTTAGCGGCACGTTACTATGGTCCTTATAAAATCACAGTGAGAGTGGGTTCAGTGGCTTACAACTTGCAGCTGCCCCCCTCCCCTCCCCCTCCCGGTCCCGTCTACACAACGTGTTTCATGTTAGCCAGCTCCTCCCAGTCTAGTCTACCGTCTACACAACGTGTTTCATGTCTACCATGGCGAACCACTAGCTGCACCTCCTCCGCTGCCAGCAATACATCATGGAAGGGTCATTCCACCACCTCTTCAAGTCCTCAAAGTCCGGCCGGCCTGAGGTATTCATCAGCTCCTAGTCCATTGGGAAGGAGCAGCTGCTTCTGAAGCTTCCCAGGAAGACATGGCAGAATTCAAGTGCAGATATCCCACTTCCAAGCTTGAGGACGAGCTGCTTGTCGAAGGGGGGGAGTGATGTCATGTGGGGCAGGCATTACCGCCGCCACCACAGGTCCAGCCGAACCACCTTCAGGAGATAAATCCTCGGATTAGTGTTTTCTTATTCTTCAAGTCTTGTTAGTTTGGTTGTTTGCATTCTGTGCGGGTCATTCCTTGTGTGTCTCTCCCTCTTAGTCGCCAGCTGTGCTATAAAGCGAAGGTAGTCACCGTGTAGTAGGGCAAAGAAATAAACAGAAAAAAGGGGAGGTCTACCTCCGGAACCAATCTATCCCCCAGCCATCGCGGCGCCCAAGCTTAAGCTCCCTCGCCCTGGCCCTCCTACCACCCACAACTACCCCCTCCGTAACCTAGGTCGTGACATATCAAGATAGAGTATGTAGATTCAGGGCAACAAATTGCAGATTGCTTGACTAAAGGACTGGGAACCAGAGAATGTAGCTTAGCGCGTGACAAGATGGGAATGATATATATCTATCATCCCTCTTGAGGGGGAGTGTTGTATGGAAACTCTTTTTTAGTTTCTGGTGTGGTTCCTGCCTTCTAAAAACACTTTATTTGATTTTATGAAGCTCATCATAAATGGGGATATCGATTCTGCATTCAAAAGGCTTGAAGAGTGGTATCCACAGGTCTTAAAGGTATACTGTACTGTCATTTTCCACACTTTGCTATTGTGGTTGCTCAATGTTTTTCGTGTTGCGACCAAAATTATATATGTGCACTGACCAATGAATTATTGTGGATATATGGTTTGTTCCTTAGCACGCTATTTTCAGTTTTCCATAATCAGTATCCTGGAAAAGGTTTCCACTCTAAAAAAGAAGCAATTTTTATCGCAGGACGAAATATCAGTTATTTGCTTCTTGCTTCATTCTCAGAGATTCATTGAATACATCAGGGTAATTATCTGAATATTCTGAATTCAGTTGTGGTTAGGTTTGCATGCAAACATTTTGTACTGGGCGTATGAGCAATTAGTATTTATTATATATTGTTTCAAAGTTGATTGTAAGTTTTTCTCATGCATAAGGCTGAGCAACTGGAGGGTGCTGTAAAATATGCCCGTGCTAACCTGGCCAACTTTTTGGCACACAAAGCTTTTGAGGGGTTGCTGAAGGTAAGTAATTCCATGGACTTTTGCCTCCTTGGCAATAGCGCGTTGCTTTGAATCTTCAACTGTGTTGAGCTATATATTTTGTATTGTTGATTTAAGGAGTGAGTATTTTTCTGTTGCAGGAGAGTGTGGCCCTGCTTGCGTATGAGAAGCCTTCAGAATCTTGCATTGGATATTTGCTGGAGTCCCCACAGCGTGAATTTGTAGCGGACGCGGTGAATGCTGCCATCCTGTCAACGAACCCCAAAATGAAGGATCCAGAGAGCTGCCTTTACTCGTGTCTGGAGAAGTTACTGAGGCAGCTCACGGTATGCAGCTCTGAGCTACGTGCGTTCAACAGCGATCAAGGGGATGTCTTCTTACTTCATAAGGAGATCTATGAAAGATCCAGGCGTCCCTAAGGCACGTCGAGCATTCATACGAGCAGTCAACTCGGAAAATAAGATCCTCATTCTTCTTGGAAAGAAAGAAACATCACCTGGAATTGTGGACCATGCCATGAGGAAACACACACATATTCTCCCCTGAGTGAGGCCTCAAGGTGAATGGAAATTTCGCAGCTTGGGCATAGGACTTTCCAGGAGCTCCTTCCCTGTAATCAGTGAATTTAGATTCACGTGTGATCTCAACCCCTTTGGTGTTTTCATAAACTTGTTGGTTATGTGCAGTTGCACATTGTGAACTTTAAGATAAAGAGCTTGAACAGTACTGTAAATGCAATCAGAATACCATTCTTGTTGACGTGCTATGCCATCAGGTATGTTCGTTCCAGAGATGTAACTGTGCGCTCCTTTTCATTATCGTAGCATTTGGGTCAATAGCGTATGAGCAGCGGGAAGGATAAAAGCAACGCCAGTTTTTTTCTTGACAATCAAGGTATCTCTTTGTTTATTACTCCCTCCATCCCAAAATTCTTGTTTTAGATTTATTATCTAGATACGGATATATCTAATACTAAAACGTGACTTGATACAGAGTAGGGCGTTTTGGTGCCCAGGCTCATGTGCACCTGGTTAGAAAAAAATTCGTAAAAATTTCAAAACAAATTCAAAAAATTTCAAATAAAATTTGTGTGATAGACAATTTGATGCGTGAGGCCCGCTCCAAATTTCAAGTCATTTGGACATATGAGCAGTTCTCAGCAAAAAAGATAAATCGGGCTAAAATAATACATGAACAGTAAACATTTTGCAGACCCCTAATTTGTTTTTTTGCTGATGTCCAAATGACTTGAAATTTGGAGCGGGCCTCACGCATCAAATTGTCTACAACACAACTTTTATTTGGATTTTTTTTGAATTTTTCTAGTATTTGTTTTGATTTTTTTCGTCGGCGCGGGTGCAGATGAGCTCGGGTGCAGAAATGGATTTTCGCTTGATACATTCATATTTAGACAAATTTAAGACAAGAATTTTGAGACGAAGGGAGTAGAAAATAAGGTTACATCATTGACTAAAAGAGATACAATTGAGGGAGGAGGACATCTATCCATGTGCTAGAATCAGTATACTTAGCAAGCTGGGCAAGTTCATGGGCAATCGTATTTGCCTCTCGGTTCTCATGTTTGAAGGAAACTTTCACAAACTCTTAGACATGAAGTAGCAATTATTGAAGATCGCTGCTTCATTACCTAGCATGCATGTCATTCTTCACTCATCAAACGAAGCATCAATGTTAACCTTGACAAAGTCTCTGTGAGGAGGGTTCCAAGTCACTTCCCTCACCCTCTGTTTGTAAAGCAACACTAGTTTTTGTTGTTGAGGTAAACAAAAATAGTTCTTGATTTGAACGCATGAATCAAGAGATAAATATTTAAAAATCAAATCAATGAGAAAACGCAAAAATCTCAGGTTGTGACAAGTGCCGCACATACAATATGTTGCTTGTCACAACTAAAGAAGATGAGAGTGACATTAGTAAGTGGTACCCATTTAACTAGTGATTTCGATGATATATAGCAATCAAAGTGACATTTGGATACCCCTTAGAGCATCTCCAACCCCTCACAAAAAACTCCCTAACATCCCTAATAAGACTTTTCTGGTTATTGAGGTTGAACGCTTTAGAAGATCCCCAATAACCCACCCCAATAAAGCAAACTGATACGGGACCCACTTGTCAACCCCACACCAGGGAACACACACTATTGATGGCAATGTCGGCGCGGCGACGATGACGATGACGTGCGGGTGCGGCACAACAGCGGGCGTTGCTGCGCCTGGCGGCCGGCGTTGTCGTATCGTGGTGGCGTCGGGCGCGGCAACTGGCGGTTGTGGGCGGCGGTGCGGTGTGGCAAGGGTGCACGCAGCAGTGGTGCCCGGCGGCAGAGTTGATGTGCGAGCGGCGGCGGGCGGCGCAGTGGCCCAACGGGCGGTCGTGAGGCGTGGCCGGACGACGGTTCGATGTGGCGGGAGCGTTAATCCAGCGACGTATGGGAGGAGAGAAGAGAAAAAACTGACGTGGCGCTATTTGGGATGGATTGGGAGAAGGCCAACTCCTCCTTTAAATAGGGGAATATGATGTATCTTTTTGCGATCATCAATAACTTAACTTCTGGATCGTGATATTTGACATATGTGTGCCACATGGCTAAAACTATTACACATCTCCTTTCTTCTCTTTTAATTACATGCATAATTGCATTAGGATGAACCATTCTTCTTGCACGTGCATTTGTAGCTCAAACCGTTGGTTTGTTGCAAAAACTGTTTTTATATAAAAGATTCGTTGCAACGAGATCTTCAAAACTAAATCCTATGTTGGTATGTTCCACGACTTTTTCCCCGGGTCAAAATTACCGCGCCTCAGCTATATAAGTTACCATACCTGTGGTATGCAACTTACCATGCTATTTCCACATAAGTTACCGGGGGCATAAACATGGTTCTTCCATCTTCTCCACGCGCACATGTATGCACTAAAGAATAAAAAAGATGATGTTATCCTGGATTCTCCTTATTTCAAAAATTTCAAAATGTTTTGTACCTCAAATCGTCGGTTCGATGCAAAAACCTTATCACATAAAAGATTTGTTGCAATGAGATCTTCAAAATTTGATCCTATATTGATATGTTCCGCTGACTTTTTTGGGGTCAAAATTTACCATGCCTCAGCTACATAAGTTACCATGCATGTGGTATGCCATTTATTGTGCTATTTCCACATAAGTTACCGGGATATATTTTTCAGCAACTTTCCCACTTGGTCAAAAGTTACTGCAGTGTTTATATTTAAGTTACCAGGTATGTGACTCAGTACATTACCATGCTATTTCCATATAAGTTATTGGGGGATATTTTTCAACATCTTTTCCTTCTTGTCAAAAGTTACCGTGATATTTGTACGTAAGTTATCAGGTATGTGGTTCATATATTACTGTGCTATTTTCACATAATTTACTAGGGTATGTTTTCAACAACCTTTTTTCCCGGTCAAAAAAGTTATCGTGGTGTTTCTAGTAAGTTGTTGGGTATGCGGTTCACATATTACTATGCCATTTTCACATAAGTTACCGCGAAAAAGGGAGTATGTTTTCAACAACTTTATTTCCCTTTGGTCAAAATTACCGCAGTGTTTATACGTAAGTTATCGGGTGTGCGGTTCGTGTATTACCGTGTTATTTTCATGTAAGTTATCGATGTATGTTTTCAATAACTTTTTTCTCCTGGTGTAAAAAGTTACCGCAGTGTTTGTACTAAGTTATCATGTATGGATTTGTATATTAACGTGCTATTTTCACATAAGTTACGGAGGTTATATTATGCAACAACTTTTTCTTTCGGTCAAAAAAGTTAACGCGGTGTTTGTACCTAAGTTATCGAGTGTGTGTTTTGCATATTACTGTGTTTCTTTTTACACCCTCTCTATATTTTACAACAACTTTTTTCTCTCCTTCAAAGTTACCACAGTGTTTGTACATAAGTTACTGGATATGCGGTTTGTATATTACCGTCCTATTTTCACATAAGTTGCCGGGAGTATATTTTTCAAATGCTCTTGTCAAAGCTACCGTCGTGTTTGTATGTAACTTATTGGGTATACAGTTCATAAGTGTTTGTTCGTAAGTTATCATGTATGCAATTTGTATATTATCATACTATTTTTACATAAGTTACCCCCAGGTATTTTCTTCAATAACCTTTTCCCTTTGATCAAAGTTACCACGACATTTTATGCAGTATGCATATTACCATGCTATTTTCACATAAGTTACAAGGTATGTTTTCAACTACTTTTTCTTGGTATGTGTTTGTCCGTGAGTTATCGAGTCTGCGGTGCATGTATTACCATGCAATTTACACATAAGTTACCAGGGTTTGTTTTCAAACATTTTTCCCTCCGAGGTTAAAAAGTTATCAAGGTGTTCGTGTGCAATTTATCGTATATGTGGTGTTCATATTATCAACATATTTACATAGAAGTTACAGGGCGTATGTTTTTAAACAACGTTTTTCCTGGGCCAAAAGTTAGCACGCTTACGCTTAGTAAGTTACCACGCCTACGGTGCGTATATTGTCATGCTATTTAAACGAAAGTTAGCGGTTTATATTTTCAATATATTTGTCCCTCTGGGTCAAAAGGTTACCAAGATGTTCATGTGCAAGTTATCATATCTGTGGTGTGCATATTATCAAAGGTATTAACACAAAATTTACCGAGGTGGGGGGTTTGTTTTTAAACAACTTTTTAGGGCTAATAGTTATCACGCGTAGGCTAAGTAAGTTACCACGTATACAATTTGTACATTACCATGCTATTTACACAGAAGTTACTGGGGGTATATTTTTGACATTTTTTTCTGTGCAAGTTATCATATTTGTAGTGTGCATATTATCAAGGTAGAAGTTACAAGGGCAATTTTTTGAACAACCTTTTTCCTGTGCAAAAGATTATCATGATGTTTGTATGTGATTTATCAGCTCTGTAGTCTGTACATTACAGTTCTATTTACATATAAGTTACACAGTGGTATATTTTCATGAACTAGGTGCGGTACTAGAGCTGCAAGCCATGTCATGCATGAACAAAAACAACAACAATTCATCATGATGGATCAAAAAATATGCATGTTGCACATCCATATGAGCGTTATGATTTTGTCTTTACTACTAATATCGAGAGGAACACTTTGCATAACTCTAATATTCAAATTTTTCATGTGCTCCCTACTGATCTTATTTAGCATTGACAGGATTAGGTAAATGTAACATGAGACACTCATCCATCTGCATATTAGAATATGTCATCTCGGTATTAGGCACAATAGACAAATAGTTCATACTTAGGTAGATTCAACGACAGAGGTGAGGGTCTCGATCATTCAATGAGATGATAGCTATCGATTTGGTAGAGACGTCTTGGACGATCCGACTACAAATGTGCAACGGCATTGCGCCTTAACAATCGTTAAACCAACTCTGAGAGGTTATTGACCACGTCGGAGCACGATCAACCTGACCATGAAGGTCTATTCCTGCAAGCAATCTAAGAACAAACAAGAATATGATAAAGCAATCTGAATATTCCGAATATGGATGAAGATTGATAAAAGTGCGGTTTCAAAAGCGGTCTTGGCCTAGTCGTAGGACACAAACAAAGTACACGAAGTTGCAACAATGGCTAACTTTTAACTAAATAAAACCCGAGTCTAAAGGATGCCTTAAGGGCTAATGTAGGGTGGAACCCTAGGGGCCGATCTTTCACGATTTGGAGGGGGATTCCCGAAGAAAACGAAGAACACACAAGAGGAAAACACTCAAATCAATTAGATCCAATCACACATGTGCTAGATCGAAGTACTCAATTTCGGAAACAAAGGTCCAAATCCAACAAAGGGGGATATAAGGGTAACTAGTTCATCTCCATGAAGGAAGTCTTGAATCCACTAGGGGATCTTCCCACAAGGGGGCCGTGAATCCACTTGGGGGATCTTCTCCTAGGAGGCCTTGGTCTCCAATGGAGTAGGGGTACAAGTGGACGAGCAAAGCTCTATCTCCAAAATGAGCTATCACAATGCTAACCCTAAAATGTAGGTGGAGCATGAGTATATATAGTCTAGGGGGCGAAGGGATACATGGGCTTCGGCCTAGATGCACTGCACGCACGCAGGGGGTGGCGGATGTCTGGGCCTTTGAGGGGGGGGGGCACATGTCCGGGCTGGAGTGGTCAGGCTTCGGGTGCGTTCTATGAAGGAGTGGCCGGATTTCCGGGCTTGGGCCGGATGTCCGGTGCCTGTAGATGCTCCTCGGCTGGGCTGTTGCTGTGGCCGCTGGCTTCAGGGGACGAATGTCTGGGTCCTCGGAACTTCCTCTGGTTCCTTTCGTCGGTCCTCTTCGTCCATGCACTTGGGGACTTGTCCATCTTCACGAGCATCTCCGAGAGGGTCTTCTTCGTACCTAATCACGCATAGCATTCCAGCTTTAGGTAGTAGCCATGTCTTGATTGCTTGTAATCTGCATTGGTAATTCCCCGAAGAGGAGGGGATGGTGCAACACAACAGAGGTAACTATTTTCCTTAGTTATGAAACCAAGGTTATAAATCCAGTAGGAGAACCAAGCAATACTATGTAAACAACACCTGCACACAAACAACAAAAACTTGCAACCCAACACGTAAAGGGGTTGTCAATCTCTCAACGATATTGAGATAGATTAAATTGTATGAGATTTGATAAATTGATCTAATTGAAACAAAAAATAAAATAAATAAAATAAAATTGCAGCAAGGTATATTTAGTTTTAATATATGATAGGAAATAGACCCGGGGGCCATAGTTTTCACTAGAGGCTTCTCTCGAAAATAGCATACGGGGTAAACAAATTACTGTTGGGCAATTGATAGAAAAGCAAATAATTATGACGATATCCAAGGCAATGATCATGTATATAGGCATCATGTCCAAGATTAGTAGACCAAAATGATTCTGCATCTATTACTATTACTCCACACATCGACTGCTATCCAACATGCATCTAGTATATTAAGTTCATGGTAAAACAGAGTAATGCATTAGGCAGGATAACATGATGTAGACAAGATAAACTCACGTATGAATAAACCCCATCTTGTTACCCTTAATAGCAACGATACATGCGTGTCATGTCTCTTTCTATCACTGAGATTGAGCACCGCAAGATCGAACCCATCACAAATCACCTCTTCCCAAGGCAAGATAAATCAATCTAGTTCGCCAAACCAAACCAATAAATTAGAGAAGAAATACGAAGCTATAACAATCATGTATAAAAGAGTTCAAGGAAGACTCAAATAATATCCATGGATAGATCTGACCATGAACTCACAATTCATCGGATCCCAACAAACACACCGCAAAAAAAGAGTTATTGAAGGAAATATGCCCTAGAGGCAATAATAAAGTTGTTATTTATGTTTCCTTATATCATGATAAATGTTTATTATTCATGCTAGAATTGTACTAACCGGAAACTTAGTACATGTGTGAATACATAGACAAACAGAGTGTCCCTAGTGTGCCTCTACTTGACTAGCTCGTTAATCAAAGATGGTTAAGTTTCCTAGCCATAAACATGTGTTGTCATTTGATGAACGGGATCACATCATTAGAGAATGATGTGATGGAAAGACCCATCCATTAGCTTAGCATAATGATCGTTTAGTTTTTCTGCTATTGCTTTCTTCATGACTTATACATGTTCCTCAGACTATGAGATTATGCAACTCCCGAATACCGGAGGAACACCTTGTGTGCTATCAAACGTCACAACGTAACTGGGTGATTATAAAGATGCTCTACAGGTGTCTCCGATGGTGTTTGTTGAGTTGGCATAGATCAAGATTAGGATTTGTCACTCCGTGTATCGGAGAGGTATCTGTGGGCCCTCTCGGTAATGCACATCACTACGAGCCTTGCAAGCAATACTAATGAGTTAGTTACGAGATGATGCATTACGAAACGAGTAAAGATACTTGCCGGTAACGAGATACCGACGATCGAATCTCGGGCAAGTAACATACCGATGACAAAGGGAACAACGTATGTTGTTATGCGGTTTGACCGATAACGATCTTTGTAGAATATGTAGGAGCCAATATGAGCATCCAGGTTCCGCTATTGGTTATTGACCGGAGATGTGTCTCGGTCATGTCTACATAGTTCTCGAACCCGTAGTGTAACGCCCACGATGCGGCTATATCTCCCACGTGTCGAGGCACGACTTAGAGGCATAACCGCATTGTGGTTTTGTCGCAAGAAGGGTCACCTTCACACAATCCCATGTAATGAACAAGAATGGGATAAAGAGTTGGCTTACAATCGCCACTTCACACAATACATAAATAAATCATACATCAATCAGAGTACACACATAGGTCCGACTACGGAACCAAAATAAAAGAAGACAACCCCAAATGCTAGATCCCCGATCGTCCCAACTGGGCTCCACTACTGATCAACAAGAACAGAAACAACACAACGAACAAGATCTTCATCGAGCTCCCACTTGAGCTCAGTTGCGTCACCTGCACTGGTATCGTCGGCACCTGCAACTGTTTTGGAAGTATCTGTGAGTCACGAGGACTCAGAAATCTCACACCTGCGAGATCAAGACTATTTAAGCTTAAGGGGTAGGAAAGGGTAAGGTGGTGAGGTTGCAACAGCGACTAAGCATATATGGTGGCTAACATACGCAAATAAGAGCGAGAAGAGGAGCAACGGAACGGTCGTCAACTAGTAATGATCAAGAAGTGATCCTGAACTCCTGCTTACATCAAACATAACCCAAAAGCCGTGTTCTCCTCCCGGACTCCGCCGAAAAGGGACCATCACGGCTACACACACGGTTGATGTATTTTAATTAAGTCAAGCGTCAAGTTCTCTACAACCGGACATTAACAAATTCCCATCTGCCACATAACCGCGGGCACGGCTTTCGAAAGATAATACCCTGCAGGGGTGTCCCAACTTAGCCCATTATAAGCTCTCACGGTCAACGACGGATAAACCTTCTCCCGGGAAGACCCGATCAGTCTCGGAATCCCGGTTTACAAGACATTTCGACAATGGTAAAACAAGACCAGCAAAGCCGCCCGAATGTGCCGACAAATCCCGATAGGAGCTGCACATATCTCGTTCTCAGGGCACACCGGATTGTCCAAGCTTCCGATAGGTGATCCCAGAGTTGCTCCTGGTGGCCACCGGCGACTGACGGGTTGGACCAACACTCAGAGGAGCACTGGCCCGGGGGTTTAAAATAAAGATGACCCTTGAGTCTGCAGAACCCAAGGGAAAAAGGCTTAGGTAGGCAAATGGTAAAACCAAGGTTGGGCCTTGCTGGAGGAGTTTTATTCAAAACGAACTGTCAAGGGGGTCCCATAAATCACCCAACCGCGTAAGGAACGCAAAATCAAGGAACATAACACTGGTATGACGGAAACTAGGGCGGCAAGAGTGGAACAAAACACCAGGCATAAGGCCGAGCCTTCCACCCTTTACCAAGTATATAGATGCATTAATTAAATAAGAGATATTATGATATCCCAACATAAACATAATCCAACATGGAGCAATCTTCAGCTTCTCCTGCAACTAGCAATGCTATAAGAGGGGCTGAGCAAAAGCGGTAACATAGCCAAACAATGGTTTGCTAGGAAGGGTGACAAAGGTTAGAGGTGGTTTCATGGCAATTTGGGAGGCATGATATAGCAAGTGGTAGGTAGCGCAGCATAGCAATAGAACGAACAACTAGCAAGCACAGATAGAAGTGATTTCGAAGGTATGGTCATCTTGCCTGAGATCCCGCAAGGAAGAAGAACGAGTCCATGAAGAAGACAAACGGATGTAGTCGAACGAATCCTCACAACTCCGGAACGAAACCGAAGGTAACGAGAGAAGCAACCCCGAAAGAAACAAACAACATAGTAAACAATCACGACATACACATGGCATGATGCACAAACAAGTATGATGCATGTCCGGTTTAAATGAGGCATGGCATGGGAAAATGCAACAAACAATACTACAAATTAAGTGGAGCTCAATATGCAACGAGTTGCATATTGACGAAACACCACATCAATTATTTAGTTCTCTCTCGTTTATGTACCCAACAATATTAAATGTTGTTAAACATGGCAAGAGGTGAAACATAAGTAAACTAACTATTTAGGCAAGTTTAAATGAGGCCGGAACAACAAACAACAATTCCGGAAAATCCCCATGTGCATATTTTAGATTTGCTACTGTTCTGCCCTAAACACAATTTTAATGTTGTTAAACAGCAAAATGAAGTGCACCATGTTAAACTAGGAATTTTTCTACCCCATTTACATATAAAGTTTATTAAATTCCGAGTAACGGTTAATTAGTTATGAAATAAATCATTTTTGCATGACATTTAGCAAATTAATACAAACAGCAATTTAAACATTTAACATAGATGAAAGCAGCATATTATGAAACTAGATGAAATTCTAAGCACTTTACATGTTGAAAATATTTCAATCCGATGCACGGTTGTTGAGTTATTAATTGCATGAAGTCTAGGGGTTTTTCTGTAAAACTGGCAGTCTCTGGATAATGTATAAATTCGTAGCAGGAAAAAAATACATGCGGGCTGAAACTGCTGGGCGTTGGGGGCACTCACCATGGGCCATCAGGCCGGCTGGTGGAGAGGCTGGGCTGCAGCGCCTTGCTGGGCCGCGGGCGAGGCGCGATGAGGCACGAGGCAAGGCCGGCCCAGGCACTAGATCGGGAAGCAACGACGACTACTCAATGCGGGAGGAGGAGGCTCGTTCGAGGACACAACAGAGCACGCAGGGTCGAACTCGCACGCAGCCAACGGCGACGGCGGGGACGCGTGGGACTCCGGCGAGCGGCGGGAAGGAGCGGACGGGCGGATCCGGGCACGGGAAGATGGATCCGGCCGGTCTTGGAGGAGATCGAGGCGCGCGAGGCAGCTCGAAGCAGAGGAGGCGTCGCCCTCTGCTCGACAGGAAGCAGCGGCAGCAGCGAGAACTTGGCGCGTCGGCGAGGGACTTGCGCGGAAGGCGAGTTGGGTCTTGGTCGGCACTCCAGGAAGCAGCAGGGCGCAGGGAGGGTCCTAGACACCGGATCCGGCAGCTGGGAAGCTCGCCGATGTGTGCGCCCATCCATGGCGTCGGGGAAGAGCCTGGGGGCGGCGCCATGCCTCGATCTGTTGCAAGCAGAGAGAGAGGGAGGTGAGGAACGAGGGAAGAAGAGGAAGGGAGGAGGGAGATGGCAAGGGCAGGACAGCCTGGTGGTGACTTCGGTCGCCGGCGGGTGAAGTGGCTCGGGGTCGTGGACGAGCTCCTGGCTCGAGGCAGGGAAGGAAGGGGTGTAGGTGGAGCTCATGGGGAGCTGCTAGTTGGATCGATGGAGGGATTGGGTGGTGACTGGCCAGTGGCTGGAATCGAGGGGAGGTGGTGGATCGATGGATTGGTATCGATGGATTGGTAGGTTGTGGTTGGCCCGATCTGGAATACAAGGTGTTGGGGATCGTAGCATAATTTTAAAATTTTCCTACGCTCACCAAGATCCATCTATGGAGTATACTAGCAACGAAGGGAAAGGAGTGCATCTACATACCCTTGTAGATCGCGAGCGGAAGCGTTCCAATGAACGTGGATGACGGAGTCGTACTCGCCGTGATTCAAATCACCGATGACCGAGTGCCGAACGGACGGCACCTCCGCGTTCAACACACGTACGGTGCAGCGACGTCTCCTCCTTCTTGATCCAGCAAGGGGAAGGAGAGGTTGATGGAGATCCAGCAGCACGACGGCGTGGTGGTGGATATAGCGGGTCTCGGCAGGGCTTCGCCGAGTTTCTGCGAGAGGGAGAGGTGTAGCAGGGGAGGAGGGAGGCACCCAAGGCTGTCATCTTGCTGCCCTCCCTCCCCCCTTTATTTAGGCCCCCTGGGAGGGGGGGGCGCCGGCCAAGATCCCATCTGATGGGGGGGGCGGCGGCCAGGGGGGTAACTTACCCCCCAAGTCAAGTGGGGCGCCCCCCACCCTAGGGTTTCCAACCCTAGGCGCAGGGGGGAGGCCCATGGGGGGCGCCCCAGCCCACTATGGGCTGGTTCCCTTCCCACTTCAGCCCATGGGGCCCTCCGGGACAGGTGGCCCCACCCGGTGGACCCCCGGGACCCTTCCGGTGGTCCCGGTACAATACCGATAACCCCCGAAACTTTCCCGGTGGCCGAAACTGGACTTCCTATATATAATTCTTCACCTCCGGACCATTCCGGAACTCCTCGTGACGTCCGGGATCTCATCCGGGACTCCGAACAACTTTCGGGTTTCCGCATACTCATATCTCTACAACCCTAGCGTCACCGAACCTTAAGTGTGTAGACCCTACGGGTTCGGGAGACATGCAGACATGACCGAGACGCCTCTCCGGTCAATAACCAACAGCGGGATCTGGATACCCATGTTGGCTCCCACATGTTCCACGATGATCTCATCGGATGAACCACGATGTCGAGGATTCAATCAATCCCGTATACAATTCCCTTTGTCAATCGGTATGTTACTTGCCCGAGATTCGATCGTCGGTATCCCAATACCTTGTTCAATCTCGTTACCGGCAAGTCTCTTTACTCGTACCGCAATGCATGATCCCGTGACTAACGCCTTAGTCACATTGAGCTCATTATGATGATGCATTACCGAGTGGGCCCAGAGATACCTCTCCGTCACACGGAGTGACAAATCCCAGTCTCGATCCGTGCCAACCCAACAGACACTTTCGGAGATACCCGTAGTGCACCTTTATAGTCACCCAGTTACGTTGTGACGTTTGGCACACCCAAAGCACTCCTACGGTATCCGGGAGTTGCACGATCTCATGGTCTAAGGAAAAGATACTTGACATTGGAAAAGCTCTAGCAAACGAAACTACACGATCTTTTATGCTATGCTTAGGATTGGGTCTTGTCCATCACATCATTCTCCTAATGATGTGATCCCGTTATCAATGACATCCAATGTCCATAGTCAGGAAACCATGACTATCTGTTGATCAACGAGCTAGTCAACTAGAGGCTTACTAGGGACACGTTGTGGTCTATGTATTCACACATGTATTACGATTTCCGGATAATACAATTATAGCATGAACAATAGACAATTACCATGAACAAAGAAATATAATAATAACCATTTATTATTGCCTCTAGGGCATATTTCCAACAGTCTCCCACTTGCACTAGAGTCAATAATCTAGTTACATTGTGATGAATCGAACACCCATTGCGTCCTGGTGTTGATCATGTTTTGCTCTAGGGAGAGGTTTAGTCAACGGATCTGCTACATTCAGGTCCGTATGTACTTTACAAATATCTATGTCTCCATTTTGAACACTTTCACGAATGGAGTTGAAGCGACGCTTGATATGCCTGGTCTTCCTGTGAAACCTGGGCTCCTTCGCAAGGGCAATAGCTCCAGTGTTGTCACAGAAGAGAGTCATCGGGCCCGACGCATTGGGAATCACCCCTAGGTCGGTAATGAACTCCTTCATCCAGACTGCTTCCTGTGCTGCCTCCGAGGCTGCCATGTACTCCGCTTCACATGTAGATCCCGCCACGACGCTTTGCTTGCAACTGCACCAGCTTACTGCTCCTCCATTCAAAATATACACGTATCCGGTTTGTGACTTCGAGTCATCCAGATCTGTGTCGAAGCTAGCGTCGACGTAACCCTTTACGACGAGCTCTTCGTCACCTCCATAAACGAGAAACATATCCTTAGTCCTCTTCAGGTACTTCAGGATATTCTTGACCGCTGTCCAGTGTTCCATGCCGGGATTACTTTGGTACCTTCCTACCAAACTTACGGCAAGGTTTACATCAGGTCTGGTACACAGCATGGCATACATAATAGACCCTATGGCCGAGGCATAGGGGATGACACTCATCTTTTCTCTATCTTCTGCCGTGGTCGGGCATTGAGCCGTGCTCAATTGCACACCTTGCAATACAGGCAAGAACCCCTTCTTGGACTGATCCATATTGAACTTCTTCAATATCTTGTCAAGGTATGTACTCTGTGAAAGACCAATGAGGCGTCTTGATCTATCTCTATAGATCTTGATGCCTAATATATAAGCAGCTTCTCCAAGGTCCTTCATTGAAAAACACTTATTCAAATAGGCCTTTATACTTTCCAAGAATTCTATATCATTTCCCATCAATAGTATGTCATCCACATATAATATGAGAAATGCTACAGAGCTCCCACTCACTTTCTTGTAAACACAGGCTTCTCCATAAGTCTGTGTAAACCCAAACGCTTTGATCATCTCATCAAAGCGAATGTTCCAACTCCGAGATGCTTGCACCAGCCCATAGATTGAGCGCTGGAGCTTGCATACTTTGTTAGCATTCTTAGGATCGACAAAACCTTCCGGCTGCATCATATACAACTCTTCCTTAAGGAAGCCGTTAAGGAATGCCGTTTTGACGTCCATCTGCCATATCTCATAATCATAGTATGCGGCAATTGCTAACATGATTCGGACGGACTTCAGCTTCGCTACGGGTGAGAAAGTCTCATCGTAGTCAACCCCTTGAACTTGTCGATAACCCTTAGCGACAAGTCGAGCCTTTGTAGATGGTCACATTACCATCCGCGTCCGTCTTCTTCTTAAAGATCCATTTGTTTTCTATGGCTCGCCGATCATCGGGCAAGTCAGTCAAAGTCCATACTTCGTTTTCATACATGGATCCTATCTCGGATTTCATGGCTTCTAGCCATTTGTCGGAATCCGGGCCCGCCATCGCTTCTTCATAGTTCGAAGGTTCACCGTTGTCTAACAACATGATTTCCAGGACAGGGTTGCCGTACCACTCTGGTGCGGAACGTGTCCTTGTGGACCTACGAAGTTCAGTAGTAACTTGATCCGAAGCTTCATGATCATCATCATTAACTTCCTCCCCAGTCGGTGTAGGCACCACAGGAACATCTTCCCGCGCTGCGCTACTTTCCGGTTCGGAAGGGGTGACTATCACCTCATCAAGTTCCACTTTCCTCCCACTCAATTCTTTCGAGAGAAACTCCTTCTCCAGAAAGGACCCGTTCTTGGCAACGAAGATCTTGCCTTCGGATCTGAGGTAGAAGGTATACCCAATAGTTTCCTTAGGGTATCCTATGAAGACGCATTTTTCCGACTTGGGTTCGAGCTTTTCAGGTTGAAGTTTCTTGACATAAGCATCGCATCCCCAAACTTTTAGAAACGACAGCTTAGGTTTCTTCCCAAACCATAATTCATACGGTGTCGTCTCAACGGATTTCGACGGAGCCCTATTTAAAGTGAATGCGGCAGTCTCTAAAGCATAGCCCCAAAATGAGAGCGGTAAATCGGTAAGAGACATCATAGATCGCACCATATCCAATAGAGTGCGATTACGACGTTCGGACACACCGTTTCTCTGAGGTGTTCCAGGCGGCGTGAGTTGTGAAACTATTCCACATTTCCTTAAGTGTGTACCAAACTCGTGACTTAAATATTCTCCACCACGATCTGATCGTAAGAATTTTATTTTTCTGTCACGTTGATTCTCAACCTCACTCTGAAATTCCTTGAACTTTTCAAAGGTTTCAGACTTGTGTTTCATTAGGTAGACATACCCATATCTACTTAAGTCATCAGTGAGAGTGAGAACATAACGATATCCTCCGCGAGCCTCAACACTCATTGGACCGCACACATCGGTATGTATGATTTCCAATAAGTTGGTTGCTCGCTCCATTGTTCCGGAGAACGGAGTCTTGGTCATCTTACCCATGAGGCATGGTTCGCACGTGTCAAATGATTCGTAATCAAGAGACTCCAAAAGTCCATCTGCATGGAGCTTCTTCATGCGCTTGACACCAATGTGACCAAGGCGGCAGTGCCACAAGTATGTGGGACTATCGTTATCAACTTTACATCTTTTGGTATTCACACTATGAATATGTGTAACATCACGTTCGAGATTCATCAAGAATAAACCATTAACCAGCGGGGCATGACCATAAAACATATCTCTCATATAAATAGAACAACCATTATTCTCGGATTTAAATGAGTAGCCATCTCGAATTAAACGAGATCCAGATACAATGTTCATGCTCAAAGCTGGCACTAAATAACAATTATTGAGGTTTAAAACTAATCCCGTAGGTAGATGCAGAGGTAGCGTGCCGACGGCGATCACATCGACCTTGGAACCATTCCCGACGCGCATCGTCACCTCGTCCTTCGCCAGTCTCCGTTTATTCCGTAGTTCCTGTTTTGAGTTACAAATATGAGCAACCGCACCGGTATCAAATACCCAGGAGCTACTACGAGTACTGGTAAGGTACACATCAATTACATGTATATCACATATACCTTTGGTGTTGCCGGCCTTCTTGTCCGCTAAGTATTTGGGGCAGTTCCGCTTCCAGTGACCACTTCCCTTGCAATAAAAGCACTCAGTCTCAGGCTTGGGTCCATTCTTTGACTTCTTCCCGGTAACTGGCTTACCGGGCGCGGCAACTCCCTTGCCGTCCTTCTTGAAGTTCTTCTTACCCTTGCCCTTCTTGAACTTAGTGGTTTTATTCACCATCAACACTTGATGTTCTTTTCTGATCTCCACCTCCGCTGATTTCAGCATTGAATATACCTCGGGAATGGTCTTTTCCATCCCCTGCATATTGAAGTTCATCACAAAGCTCTTGTAGCTTGGTGGAAGCGACTGGAGGATTCTGTCAATGACCGCGTCATCCGGGAGATTAACTCCCAGCTGAGATAAGCGGTTGTGTAACCCAGACATTCTGAGTATGTGCTCACTAACAGAACTATTCTCCTCCATTTTACAGCTGAAGAACTTGTCGGAGACTTCATATCTCTCGACCCGGGCATGAGCTTGGAAAACCATTTTCAGCTCCTCGAACATCTCATATGCTCCATGTTTCTCAAAACGCTTTTGGAGACCCGGTTCTAAGCTGTAAAGCATGCCGCACTGAACGAGGGAGTAATCATCAGCACGCTGCTGCCAAGCGTTCATAACGTCTTGGTTCTCTGGGATTGGTGCTTCACCTAGCGGTGCTTCTAAGACATAATCTTTCTTGGCTGCTATGAGGATGATCCTCAGGTTCCGGACCCAGTCCGTATAGTTGCTGCCATCATCTTTCAGCTTGGTTTTCTCTAGGAACGCGTTGAAATTGAGGACAACGTGGGCCATTTGATCTACAAGACATAGTGTAAAGATTTTAGACTAAGTTCATGATAATTAAGTTCATCTAATCAAATTACTCAATGAACTCCCACTCAGATAGACATCCCTCTAGTCATCTAAGTGAAACATGATCCGAGTTAACTAGGCCGTGTCCGATCATCACGTGAGACGGACTAGTCAAGATCGGTGAACATCTCCATGTTGATCGTATCTTCTATACGACTCATGCTCGACCTTTCGGTCCTCCGTGTTCCGAGGCCATGTCTGTACATGCTAGGCTCGTCAAGTCAACCTAAGTGTATTGCGTGTGTTCCGAGGCCATGTCTGTACATGCTAGGCTCGTCAACACCCGTTGTATGCGAACGTTAGAATCTATCACACCCGATCATCACGTGGTGCTTCGAAACAACGAACCTTCGCAACGGTGCACAGTTAGGGGGAACACTTTCTTGAAATTATCATAAGGGATCATCTTACTTACTACCGTCGTTCTAAGCAAATAAGATGCAAAAACATGATAAACATCACATGCAATCAAATAGTGACATGATATGGCCAATATCATTATGCTCCTTTGATCTCCATCTTCGGGGCACCATGATCATCTTCGTCACCGGCATGACACCATGATCTCCATCATCATGATCTCCATCATTGTGTCTTCATGAAGTCGTCACGCCAACGATTACTTCTACTTCTATGGCTAACGCGTTTAGCAACAAAGTAAAGTAATTTACATGGCGTTATTCAATGACACGCAGGTCATACAAAATAATAAAGACAACTCCTATGGCTCCTGCCGGTTGTCATACTCATCGACATGCAAGTCGTGATTCCTATTACAAGAATATGATCAATCTCATACATCACATATATCATTCATCACATCTTCTGGCCATATCACATCACATAGCACATGCTGCAAAAACAAGTTAGACGTCCTCTAATTGTTGTTGCAAGTTTTTTACGTGGCTTGTAGGTTTCTAGCAAGAACGTTTCTTACCTACGTAAGACCACAACGTGATTTGCCAATTTCTTTTTACCCTTCATAAGGACCCTTTTCATCGAATCCGTTCCGACTAAAGTAGGAGAGACAGACACCCGCTAGCCACCTTATGCAACTAGTGCATGTCAGTCGGTGGAACCTGTCTCACGTAAGCGTACATGTAAGGTCGGTCCGGGCCGCTTCATCCTACAATACCGCCGAAACAAGATACGACTAGTAGCGGCAAGAAGAATTGGCAACATCAACGCCCACAACTGCTTTGTGTTCTACTCGTGCATAGTAACTACGCATAGGCCTGGCTCTGATACCACTGTTGGGGATCGTAGCATAATTTTAAAATTTTCCTACGCTCACCAAGATCCATCTATGGAGTATACTAGCAACGAGGGAAAGGAGTGCATCTACATACCCTTGTAGATCGCGAGCGGAAGCGTTCCAATGAACGTGGATGACGGAGTCGTACTCGCCGTGATTCAAATCACCGATGACCGAGTGCCGAA
The DNA here is from genome assembly GCF_018294505.1 of Triticum aestivum. Taxonomy (NCBI): domain Eukaryota; kingdom Viridiplantae; phylum Streptophyta; class Magnoliopsida; order Poales; family Poaceae; genus Triticum; species Triticum aestivum. The sequence goes on along the minus strand of NC_057811.1, from coordinate 211,240,004 downwards.
CGGACGGCACCTCCGCGTTCAACACACGTACGGTGCACCGACGTCTCCTCCTTCTTGATCCAGCAAGGGGAAGGAGAGGTTGATGGAGATCCAGCAGCACGACGACGTGGTGGTGGATATAGCGGGTCTCGGCAGGGCTTCGCCGAGCTTCTGCGAGAGGGAGAGGTGTAGCAGGGGAGGAGGGAGGCGCCCAAGGCTGTATCTTGCTGCCCTCCCTCCCCCCTTTATATAGGCCCCCTGGGAGGGGGGGGGCGCCGGCCAAGATCCATCTGATGGGGGGCGGCGGCCAGGGGGGGGTAACTTACCCCCCAAGTCAAGTGGGGCGCCCCCCCACCCTAGGGTTTCCAACCCTAGGCGCAGGGGGAGGCCCATGGGGGCGCCCCAGCCCACTATGGGCTGGTTCCCTTCCCACTTCAGCCCATGGGGCCCTCCGGGACAGGTGGCCCCACCCGGTGGACCCCCGGGACCCTTCCGGTGGTCCCGGAACAATACCGATAACCCCCGAAACTTTCCCGGTGGCCGAAACTGGACTTCCTATATATAATTCTTCACCTCCGGACCATTCCGGAACTCCTCGTGACATCCGGGATCTCATCCGGGACTCCGAACAACTTTCAGGTTTCCGCATACTCATATCTCTACAACCCTAGCGTCACCGAACCTTAAGTGTGTAGACCCTACGGGTTCGGGAGACATGCAGACATGACCGAGACGCCTCTCCGGTCAATAACCAACAGCGGGATCTGGATACCCATGTTGGCTCCCACATGTTCCATGATGATCTCATCGGATGAACCACGATGTCGAGGATTCAATCAATCCCGTATACAATTCCCTTTGTCAATCGGTATGTTACTTGCCCGAGATTCGATCGTCGGTATCCCAATACCTTGTTCAATCTCGTTACCGGCAAGTCTCTTTACTCGTACCGCAATGCATGATCCCGTGACTAACGCCTTAGTCACATTGAGCTCATTATGATGATGCATTACCGAGTGGGCCCAGAGATACCTCTCCGTCACACGGAGTGACAAATCCCAGTCTCGATCCGTGCCAACCCAACAGACACTTTCGGAGATACCCGTAGTGCACCTTTATAGTCACCCAGTTACGTTGTGACGTTTGGCACACCCAAAGCACTCCTACGGTATCCGGGAGTTGCACGATCTCATGGTCTAAGGAAAAGATACTTGACATTGGAAAAGCTCTAGCAAACGAAACTACACGATCTTTTATGCTATGCTTAGGATTGGGTCTTGTCCATCACATCATTCTCCTAATGATGTGATCCCGTTATCAATGACATCCAATGTCCATAGTCAGGAAACCGTGACTATCTGTTGATCAACGAGCTAGTCAACTAGAGGCTTACTAGGGACACGTTGCGGTCTATGTATTCACACATGTATTACGATTTCCGGATAATACAATTATAGCATGAACAATAGACAATTACCACGAACAAAGAAATATAATAATAACCATTTATTATTGCCTCTAGGGCATATTTCCAACACAAGGAGGAAGGTGGCGGCTTCGGTTGGGGGTTTGGATCGGGAGGGGATCCCAAGGAGGAGGAGACAGAGGGCTGGCGGCGGCGGAGGATGGGACAAATTCCTAGAAGGTAGGGTTTGGTCTAGAAATGCACCGGTTATATATAGTAGGTGGGGTTTAGGGTAGGGGTTAATCCAGTCCGTCCGATTATAATCGGGCGGTCATAAATAAATAGGTTAGGTAGCCCGAATAATAAAACGGAGATGTTTTATAGATGTTAGGAGATTATCTGAATGCAACGGTGATGACTGAGTGGGTCGGGTTCGGGACAGGTTTCAGACGAGCAAGCGAGGGGGTCTAAGAGAGGTGATGAAGGCAAAGGGAGAAACGGCAACAACGAGCGAATGCAAGTTTTAAAACATGACGACAACGAAGTGCCGATGTAATGCAAATGATGTGATGATGAAATGCAACAAACCAATAAATCACACGACGAACTCGAAAAACATGGAAGGCGTCAGGAGCGTCGGTCTCCGGGCGTTACAACACTCCACCACTACAAGAGGATCTCGTCCCGAGATCTAGGATGGCACCGGAGAAAAACAGAACAGGAAGAGAAGAGGTAAAGCTAAGTTGCTTCTTTGACAAACGAGTGAAACCACGGACCTTAAGAGGTTGAACAAATTTAAAGAGAGAATGCAATGGAATGAACGAGATTGCAAACACTCTGTTATCAAAGAGGAACAGGGAACATTGCGAGAACCTTGTAGGTTGAAAGACAAACAAAAATGGTTACGATGGACAAGAAGTACATGCAAGCACTCCGGTTGAAACGAGATGTATAAGGAACGATAAAGATCAATTACGGCAACACTCCGGTTAAAACAAGATAGAGAAGGAATAAGAGTGATATAATTTGGACAACACTCCGACTGTAAATGGAAGGCATTGAACATGATCTTGACAAGATGAGAGGATACTCGATGAAATTAACAACACATTGCCTCCGAAACTAATGAAAGAATGGCACAAGGGGTAAGAAAGATTTCAGACAGCCCTCCGGTTGAGGAAGGAGACAAAACTTGATAAGATGAGAGAACTCGAATGAAAACACGACACTTCGGTTAAATGGATAAGTAAGAAAAGAACACGATCTTCACAATTCGAGATGATGAGCGAAGAGAGCAACATCACCATGCCTCCGGAAGAAAAAATAGAAGATAGATCATTGGAATAAAGAATTAAGAAGAAAATGACAACTTCTGCCACAAATGAGCTTGGAAAGCACCCTTCCAAGAAGGTTATAACGGAGTTGTTGGAAAATCAACAACGGAAAGAACAAGCTTGTTGAGGGCTTATGGAACACATCTCCAAATTATGAGGTGACAACCCGCCACTAACGGAAACAGTTGATTGGATTCAGATGAACAAGGAGATGAAAAACTTCTTCACCGAGATGAGAAGGAGAAAATTGGATCATTGATAAGCACCACAAATAGCTACATTCCTTAGGGAAGGCTGTAGGTGAAATATAACCCAATATAACTACAACAAAAAAATTGATTGGTTGAAAAGATCTCTTGAACGAACAGAAAATGATGGATTTAAATATGTCACTCTTGAAAACTTGTGAATCATGAAACGCGAAGGGAAATTATCAAGAATGACATAACACCATCTCAAAAGATAAGATAGAGAGAATTGCACTTCAGAATGCAAGATGAAGAATGCTTGAACTCCTCAAAACAGAACATGTGTTGAACACCATGTTTATTTTGGAGTATAGGTTGGCTGATCTTAACTCCGAGAGAAATCTTGAAGAACAATTGAAGAATGAAAGGAAACCTTGACGAACCACCATGTTGAGCCTTCGTGAGAACTCCGGTAATAAATGGATGATAAAAAGAAAGAGAAGTTGACAACACAAGGTGAAGCCTTGCAATGATTTAGATGGAGCTTCAGGACGATATGATTAGAAAACTTTGAACTCCGGAAAAGAAAGATGAACAACATATAGCTGAGAAATTGATATCACTACGAACTCCAGAAGAAGGAATTGAATTTTACTCGATGAAACAAGAATAAGAATTACATTATGCTCATCCTTCACCAATTAAATTGATGACAAGCAATGGATATGGCATACTACTTATTCTCGTAGAAAGTATTAAGATATATAGTGCAAACTTGGGAAGGTTTTCATCGAACCACCGGTAGGATTGAAACAACGAATAAATTGATATGATAACCAAGGAAGAGAACTCTTGAACGAACCACCGTAAAAATTGAAAACGAACGAAGTAAAGGGATGAATCACCGGTAAGACTTTGACAACGAACGAAGATACTTGGGGAACTTTAGATACAAGAGAATGAAGAGATCACGAGCTGACTAGGGAATATTTGAGCGATGCACCGGTAAGATTTGGAGAACGAGAGCTGAAAGCTGGAATGAGTAATTCTGAGATGATGAGTTCCGGAGAATCAAACTGAAAAGACTCCTGAATTGCTCCGGATGGGTGAAAAGAATTCTCATAGTCAAAACAATTATGAGAGGATGGCATGAAGCTGGAACCATGAATCTTGAGAGAACGGATAAGATTTGGAGGAAAAACTCTTCTTCGGTCTTCACAATCCGAGAATGACGACGAGAAACAACACCATGAATTGTTGAGGCACTCTGGAATGAAGAATAGAAGGTTGAACCAACGATGAAAAGAATTTGAAAGATCTTGGAGAAAGACATATGACTGATGATAATTCATTCTTACGTCAAACTTTGCAATGAATTTGAGAATAACTCTGAAAAGAATTAGAAGAGTCAGGTAAGATCCTGGGAAAAGACCTGTGGGTTAGGGCCCACTCAAAAGAAACACCGTTGAACAATTTAAAAAAAAAGAGATTGCGCCGGTTGAATTAAATGGCTTGAATGAGGTAACAACCTCGAAATAGCTTGAACGGATCTTGAATGAAAACACGAATCTCCTGAGATATCTTCAACACTCCGGAACGCATGAATGGCGAGAAGTGGATGATTAAGGGGTACACCGGCATGAGAAAGCATTTGAAACAAGGAAAGGAATGTGACCAACATTGAAGGCTTGAATTTAGTCTACCGGAGAAGAAAAAGAATGACGAATGATAAACTTGAAGAACATCTTCATGAGAACCACCGGGTAAGAACATTGATTGAAAAGAATGAAGGGACTTCACATGAATAAAATGGATACTTGGTTAAGACATCTGAGTCCTTGAAGAAAGAGGGTGGGAGGGCGGGAAAAAACAAAGGCAACTTGGGCAGATGGAATGGATACCGTTGAGAAAACTTAGAATTGATCTTGCGAATGTTGGGATGACTGGATGCACTTGAAGAGAAGCACACCGGTTGGAAAGAATTGGGATGACAATCTCGATGATCAAGAAGGATTGGTATTCACATAGAAGTATGAGAACACCACTTAGGAAAGGTAGGGAATCAACACCTGACGATGAAGCAACTCGAATACCACAACTTAAAACAAAACAAAGGATTGGCTTGCAGAATAAGCCGGAACAAACATATGATAGAGATTTCGTCCGAAGTTTTCGTGGTGGGGCCCACACGGGCTCGATCGTACATCACCATCATGTACAAGGCAGTGCACATGACATACAAAGCGTCCCCGAGCCGGCATAGCCAAGGACTCTTTAAGACACTACGAGACCACTGTAAAACCAATCGTGGAAAGGCGGACCACTAGACGTCGAACCCCAATCTCATATCATGCATCTGTCGGAAAGATATCCTAGGAGCTACTTGAATTCCCACTTATAAACTCCCGAAACTTTCTGGTTATGCAATCTGGTGTTGGGGATACAGGGGACACAAAATATATCACCCAAACTAGCAATCCCTAGATCCAGTTGTATCCATCCGTCAACACATAACCGAGAAACCTTCGGAAATCGTGTACCTCAACCTTCGAAAAAGCATCCGTTATACGAGTTATGGCAATACTCCCGAACTCCCGCCCCAGTACTGGGTGGCGTCGAGGTGATCTCACCAACAACTGCATAAAAGAGATTTTCAATGTTGGCAAAACTCAGGTATTCCAGAACTGCAACGATAAAATTGTGACGACAACACCTCGGAGCTCAACTCCCCGGGACACTGCCACAACCCCTAAATGTCAGGAGGCACCAAGAACAATGTTCTCGTCACAAAACCATCAGAACGATTCCAAGATACCCGCGTGATCCTAAATTTTTTTAGTGAAGTTTGAGGAGAGAAGAGTCAAAAGTTCTACGTCAGGAGGCCTCACCAGAGCGACGAAGGGACTGAGGAGTAAAAAGAATCCTACTCTCCGATATATATAATCCTAAGACTCAAAACATTTTTGTTCTAGACTCAACAACGCCAGCGATTCGATCAAGCAGGGGGCTCCTAAGTCGGGGATGGCTCTGATACCAACTTGTAACGCCCACAATGCGGCTATATCTCCCACGTGTCGAGGCACGACTTAGAGGCATAACCGCATTGTGGTTTTGTCGCAAGAAGGGTCATCTTCACACAATCCCATGTAATGAACAAGAATGGGATAAAGAGTTAGCTTACAATCGCCACTTCACACAATACATAAATAAATCATACATCAATCAGAGTACACACATAGGTCTGACTACGGAACCAAAATAAAAGAAGACAACCCCAAATGCTAGATCCCCGATCGTCCCAACTGGGCTCCACTACTGATCAACAAGAACAAAAACAACACAATGAACAAGATCTTCATCGAGCTCCCACTTGAGCTCAGTTGCGTCACCTGCACTGGTATCGTCGGCACCTGCAACTGTTTTGGAAGTATCTGTGAGTCACGAGGACTCAGAAATCTCACACCTGCGAGATCAAGACTATTTAAGCTTAAGGGGTAGGAAAGGGTAAGGTGGTGAGGTTGCAACAGCGACTAAGCATATATGGTGGCTAACATACGCAAATAAGAGCGAGAAGAGGAGCAACGAAACGGTCATCAACTAGTAATGATCAAGAAGTGATCCTGAACTCCTGCTTACATCAAACATAACCCAAAAGCCGTGTTCTCTTCCCGGACTCCGCCGAAAAGGGACCATCACGGCTACACACACGGTTGATGTATTTTAATTAAGTCAAGCGTCAAGTTCTCTACAACCGGACATTAACAAATTCCCATCTGCCACATAACCGCGGGCACGGCTTTCGAAAGATAATACCCTGCAGGGGTGTCCCAACTTAGCCCATTATAAGCTCTCACGGTCAACGACGGATAAACCTTCTCCCGGGAAGACCCGATCAGTCTCGGAATCCCGGTTTACAAGACATTTCGACAATGGTAAAACAAGACCAGCAAAGCCGCCCGAATGTGCCGACAAATCCCGATAGGAGCTGCACATATCTCGTTCTCAGGGCACACCGGATTGTCCAAGCTTCCGATTGGCGAGCCCAGAGTTGCTCCTGGTGGCCACCGGTGACTGACGGGTTGGACCAACACTCAGAGGAGCACTGGCCCGGGGGTTTAAAATAAAGATGACCCTTGAGTCTGCAGAACCCAAGGGAAACCGGCTTAGGTAGGCAAATGGTAAAACCAAGGTTGGGCCTTGCTGGAGGAGTTTTATTCAAAACGAACTGTCAAGGGGGTCCCATAAATCACCCAACCGCGTAAGGAACGCAAAATCAAGGAACATAACACTGGTATGACGGAAACTAGGGCGGCAAGAGTGGAACAAAACACCAGGCATAAGGCCGAGCCTTCCACCCTTTACCAAGTATATAGATGCATTAATTAAATAAGAGATATTATGACATCCCAACATAAACATAATCCAACATGGAGCAATCTTCAGCTTCTCCTGCAACTAGCAACGCTATAAGAGGGGCTGAGCAAAAGCGGTAACATAGCCAAACAATGGTTTGCTAGGAAGGGTGACAAAGGTTAGAGGTGGTTTCATGGCAATTTGGGAGGCATGATATAGCAAGTGGTAGGTAGCGCAGCATAGCAATAGAACGAACAACTAGCAAGCAAAGATATAAGTGATTTCGAAGGTATGGTCATCTTGCCTGAGATCCCGCAAGGAAGAAGAACGAGTCCATGAAGAAGACAAACGGATGTAGTCGAACGAATCCTCACAACTCCGGAATGAAACCGAAGGTAACGAGAGAAGCAACCCCGAAAGAAACAAACAACATAGTAAACAATCACCACATACACATGGCATGATGCACAAACAAGTATGATGCATGTCCGGTTTAAATGAGGCATGGCATGGGAAAATGCAACAAACAATACTACAAATTAAGTGGAGCTCAATATGCAACGAGTTGCATATTGACGAAACACCACATCAATTATTTAGTTCTCTCTCGTTTATGTACCCAACAATATTAAATGTTGTTAAACATGGCAAGACGTGAAACATAAGTAAACTAACTATTTAGGCAAGTTTAAATGAGGCCGGAACAACAAACAACAATTCCGGAAAATCCCCATGTGCATATTTTAGATTTGCTACTGTTCTGCCCTAAACACAATTTTAATGTTGTTAAACAGCAAAATGAAGTGCACCATGTTAAACTAGGCATTTTTCTACCCCATTTACATATAAAGTTTATTAAATTCCGAGTAACGGTTAATTAGTTATGAAATAAATCATTTTAGCATGGCATTTAGCAAATTAATACAAAGGGCAATTTAAACATTTAACATAGATGAAAGCAACATATTATGAAACTAGATGAAATTCTAAGCACTTTACATGTTGAAAACATTTCAATCCGATGCACGGTTGTTGAGTTATTAATTGCATGAAGTCTAGGGGTTTTTCTGTAAAACTGGCAGTCTCTGGATAATGTCTAAATTCGCAGCAGGAAAAAAATACATGCGGGCTGAAACTGCTGGGCGTTGGGGGCACTCACCATGGGCCATCAGGCCGGCTGGTGGAGAGGCTGGGCTGCAGCGCCTTGCTGGGCCGCGGGCGAGGCGCGATGAGGCACGAGGCAAGGCCGACCCAGGCACTAGATCGGGAAGCAACAACGACTAGTCAACGCGGGAGGAGGAGGCTCGTTCGAGGACACAACAGAGCACGCAGGGTCGAACTCGCACGCAGCCAACGACGACGGCGGGGACGCGTGGGACTCCGGCGAGCGGCGGGAAGGAGCGGACGGGCGGATCCGGGCACGGGAAAATGGATCCGGCCGGTCTTGGAGGAGATCGAGGCGCGCGAGGCAGCTCGAAGCAGAGGAGGCATCGCCCAGTGCTCGACAGGAAGCAGCGGCAGCAGCGAGAACTTGGCGTGTCGGCGAGGGATTTGCGCGGAAGGCGAGTTGGGTCTTGGTCGGCACTCCAGGAAGCAGCAGGGCGCAGGGAAGGTCCTAGACACCGGATCCGACAGCTGGGAAGCTTGCCGATGTGTGCGCCCATCCATGGCGTCGGGGAAGAGCCTGGGGGCAGCGCCATGCCTCGATCTGTTGCAAGCAGAGAGATAGGGAGGTGAGGAATGAGGGAAGAAGAGGAAGGGAGGAGGGAGATGGCAGGGGCAGGATGGCCTGGTGGTGACTTCGGTCGCCGGCGGGAGAAGTGGCTCGGGGTCGTGGACGAGTTCCTGGCTCGAGGCAGGGAAGGAAGGGGTGTAGGTGGAGCTTGTGGGGAGCTGCTAGTTGGATCGATGGAGGGATTGGGTGGTGACTGGCCAGTGGCTGGAATCGAGGGGAGGTGGTGGATCGATGGATTGGTAGTTTGTGGTTGGCCCGATCTGGAATAGAAGGAGGAAGGTGGCGGCTTCGGTTGGGGGTTTGGATCGGGAGGGGATCCCAAGGAGGAGGAGACAGAGGGCTGGCGGCGGCGGAGGATGGGACAAATTCCTAGAAGGTAGGGTTTGGTCTAGAAATGCACCGGTTATATATAGTAGGTGGGGTTTAGGGTAGGGGTTAATCCGGTCCGTCCGATTATAATCGGGCGGTCGTAAATAAATAGGTTAGGTAGCCCGAATAATAAAACGGAGATGTTTTATAGATGTTAGGAGATGATCTGAATGCAACGGTGATGACTGAGCGGGTCGGGTTCGGGATAGGTTTCGGACGAGCAAGCGAGGGGGTCTAAGAGAGGTGATGAAGGCAAAGGGAGAAACGACAACAACGAGCGAATGCAAGTTTTAAAACATGACGACAACGAAGTGCCAATGCAATGCAAATGATGCGATGATGAAATGCAACAAACCAATAAATCACACGACGAACTCAAAAAACATGGAAGGCGTCAGGAGCGTCGGTCTCGGGGCGTTACACGTAGGGTCCGCACGCTTAACATTCGATGACAATTTGTATTATGAGTTATGTGATTTGATGTACCAAAGTTTGTTCGAAGTCCCGGATGAGATCACAGACATGACGAGGAGTCTCGAAATGGTCGAGACATAAAGATTGATATATTGTAAGGTTATGTTTGGACACCGAAATGGTTTCGGAAAGGTTCGGGCATTTTCTGGAGTACCGGGTGTTACCGGAACCTCCCGTGGAGTTAACGGGCCTTCATGAGCCCTAGTGGAGAGAGGAGGCGGCGGCCAGGTGGCGGCGCGCGCCCCCCAAGCCCAAACCGAATTGGACAAGGGTTGGGGGGTCCCTATCCTTCTCTCCTCCTCCTCCTTCCCTCCTTCTCCTAGTGGGAATAGGAAAGGGGGGGGGGGCGAATCCTACTTGGACCGGGAGTCCAAGTAGAACCCCCCCATGGCGTCCCCCCTTGGGCCGGCCACCTCTCCTCCCCCTTTATATACGTGGGAGGGGGGCACCCCAAAGGCACACCAGGTCTTCTCTTAGCCATGTGCGGTGCCCCTCTCCACAGTTACACACCCCGGCCATATCGTCATAGTGCTTAGGCGAAGCTCTGCACCGGTAACTTCATCATCACCGCTGCCACGCCGTCATGCTGACGGAACTCTCCCTTGGCGTCAACTGGATCAAGAGTTTGAGGGACATCATCAAGCTGAACGTGTGCTGAACACGGAGGTGCCATACGTTCGGTGCTTGGATCAGTTGGATCGCGAAGACGTTCGACTACATCAACCGCGTTACTAAACGCTTCCACTTTCGGTCTACGAGGGTACGTGGACACACTCTCCCCGCTCGTTGCTATGCATCTCCTAGATAGATCTTGAGTGATCGTAGGTAAATTTTTTGAAATACTGCGTTCCCCAACAGTGGCATCCGAGCCAGGTTTATGCGTAGATGTTATATGCACGAGTAGAACACAAAGAGTTGTGGGCGATAATAGTCATACTGCTTACCAGCAACGTCTTACTTTGATTCGGCGGTATTGTTGGATGAAGCGGCCCGGACCGACATTACATGACCACATTCATGAGACTGGTTCTACCGACGTGCTTCGCCCACAGGTGGCTAGCAGGTGTCTATTTCTCCAACTTTAGTTGAATCGAGTTTGACTACGCTCGGTCCTTGTTGAAGGTTAAAACAACACACTTGATGAAAAATCGTTGTGGTTTTGATGCGTAGGTAAGAATGGTTCTTGCTAGAAGCCCGTAGCAGCCACGTAAAACTTGCAACAACAAAGTACAGGACGTCTAACTTGTTTTTGCAGGGCATGTTGTGATGTGATATGGTCATGACGTGATGATATATAAATTGTTGTATGAGATGATCATGTTTTCTAACAGTTATCGGCAACTGGCAGGAGCCATATGGTTGTCGCTTTATTGTGTGAAATGCAATCACCATGTAATTGCTTTACTTTATCACTAAGCGGTAGCGATAGTTGTAGAAGCAATAGTTGACGAGACGACAACGATGCTACGATGGAGATCAAGGTGTCAAGCCGGAGATCATAGTCTGAGAAATCATGACGGTGCTTTGGAGATGGAGATCAAAGGCACAAGATGATGATGGTCATATCATATCACTTATTTTGATTGCATGTGATGTTTATCCTTTATGCATCTTATTTTGCTTAGTACGATGGTAGCATTATAAGATGACCCCTCACTAAATTTCAAGGTACAAGTGTTCTCCCTGAGTATGCATTGTTGCTACAGTTCGTCGTGCCGAGACACCACGTGATGATCGGGTGTGATAAGCTCTACTTTCACATACAACGGGTGCAAGCCAGTTTTGCACACGCAGAATACTCGGGTTAAACTTGACGAGCCTAGCACATGCAGATATGGCCTCGGAACACTGAGACCGAAAGGTCGAACGTGAATCATATAGTAGATATGATCAACATAGTGATGTTCACCATTGAAAGCTACTCCATCTCATGTGATGATCAGATATGGTTTAGTTGATATGGATCACGTGATCATTTAGATGACTAGAGGGACGTCTATCTAAGTGGGAGTTCTTAAATAAAATGATTAATTGAACTTTAATTTATCATGAACTTAGTACCTGATAGTATTTTGCATGTCTATGTTGTTGTAGATAAATGGCCAGTGCTACTGTTCCTTTGAATTTTAATGCGTTCCTAGAGAAAGCTAAGTTGAAAGATGATGGTAGCAACTACACGGACCGGGTCCGTAACTTGAGGATTATCCTCATTGCTGCATAGAAGAATTACGTCCTGGAAGCACCGCTGCAGGAGAAACTCCGGACGTTATGAACGTCTGGCAGAGCAAAGCTGATGACTACTCGATAGTTCAGTGTGCCATTCTTTATGGCTTAGAATCAGGACTTCAATGACGTTTTGAACATCATGGAGCATATGAGATGTTCCAGGAGTTGAAGTTAATATTTCAAGCAAATGCACGGATTGAGAGATATGAAGTCTCCAATAAGTTCTATAGCTGCAAGATGGAGGAGAATAGTTCGGTCAGTGAACATATAGTCAGAATGTCTGGGTACCATAACCACTTGACTCAACTGGGAGTTAATCTTCCTGATGATAGTGTAATTGATAGAGTTCTTCAATCACTGCCACCAAGCTACAAAAGCTTCGTGATGAACTATAATATGCAAGGGATGGATAAGACAATTCCCGAGCTCTTCGCAATGCTAAAGGCCGCGGAGGTAGAAATCAAGAAGGAGCATGAAGTGTTGATGGTTAACAAGACCACTAGTTTCAAGAAGAAGGGCAAGGGGAAGAAGGGGAACTTCAAGAAGAACGACAAGCAAGTTGCTGCTCAAGTGAAGAAGCCCAAGTCTGGACCTAAGCCTGAGACTGAGTGCTTCTACTGCAAAGGGACTGGTCACTGGAAGCGGAACTGCCCCAAGTATTTGGCAGATAAGAAGGATGTCAAAGTGAAAGGGGCTACAGATTAAACAAAGATTGGCTAAGGACGAGGTGACGATGCACGTGGGAAATGGTTCCAAAGTCGATGTGATCGCTGTCGGCACGCTCCTCTACATCTACCTTCAGGATTAGTTTTAGACCTAAATAATTGTTATTGGTGCCAGCGTTAAGCATGAACTTTATATCTGGATCTTGTTTGATGCGAGACGGTTATTCATTTAAATCAGAGAATAATGGTTGTTCTATTTATATGAGTAATATCTTTTATGGTCATGCACCCTTGATGATTGGTATATTTTTGTTGACTCTCGATAGTAGTGATACACATATTCATAGTATTGAAGCCAAAAGATACAAGTTTAATAATGATAGTGCATATTATTTGTGGCACTGCCGTTTAGGTCATATTGGTGTAAAGCGCATGAAGAAACTCCATACTGATGGACTCTTGGAATCACTTGATTATGAATCACTTGATGCTTGCGAACCATGCCTCATGGGCAAGATGACTAAGACTCAGTTCTCCGGAACAATGGAGCGAGCAACTGACTTGTTGGAAATAATACATACTGATCTATGCGGTCCGATGAGTGCTGAGGCTCGCGGCGGGTATCGTTATTTTGTGACCTTCACAGATGATTTGAGCAGATATGGGTATATCTACTTGATGAAACATAAGTCTGAAACATTGGAAAAGTTCAAAGAATTTCAAAGTGAAGTGGAAAATCATCGTAACAAGAAAATAAAGTTTCTACGATCTGATCGTGGAGGTGAATATTTGAGTTATGAGTTTGGTCTTCATTTGAAACAATGCGGAATAGTTTCGCAACTCACGCCACCTGGAACACCACAGCGTAATGGTGTGTCCGAACGTCGTAACCGCACTTTATTAGATATAGTGCGATCTATGATGTCTCTTATTGATTTACCACTATCGTTTTGGGGTTATTCTTTAGAGACGGCTGCATTCACGTTAAATAGGGCACCATCCAAATCCGTTGAGACGACACCATATGAACTGTGGTTTGGCAAGAAACCCAAGTTGTCGTTTCTTAAAGTTTGGGGCTGCAATGCTTATGTGAAAAAGCTTCAAACTGATAAGCTCGAACCCAAATCGGAGAAATGTGTCTTCATAGGATACCCAAAGGAAACTGTTGGGTACACCGTCTATCACAGATCCGAAGGCAAGATATTCGTTGCTGAAAATGGATCCTTTCTAGAGAAGGAGTTTCTCTCGAAAGAAGTGAGTGGGAGGAAAGTAGAACTTGATGAGGTAATTGTACCTGCTCCCGAATTGGAAAGTAGTACATCACAGATATCAGTTCCAGTGATTCCTACACCAATCAGTGGGGAAGCTAATGATGATGATCATGAAACTTCGGATCAAGTTACTACTGAACCTCGTAGGTCAACCAGATTAAGATCCGCACCAAAGTGGTACGGTAATCCTGTTCTGGAAGTCATGTTACTTGACCATGACGAACCTACGAACTACGAGGAAGCGATGATGAGCCCAGATTCCGCAAAATGGCTTGAGGCCATGAAATCTGAGATGGGATCCATGTATGAGAACAAAGTATGGACTTTGGTTGACTTGCCCGATGATCGGCAAGCCATAGAAAATAAATGGATCTTCAAGAAGAAGACTGACGCTGACGGTAATGTTACTGTCTACAAAGCTCGACTTGTTGCGAAAGGTTTTCGACAAGTTCAAGGAGTTGACTACGATGAGACTTTCTCACCAGTAGCGATGCTTAAGTCTGTCCGAATCATGTTAGCAATTGCCGCATTTTATGATTATGAAATTTGGCAAATGGATGTCAAAACTGCATTCCTTAATGGATATCTTAAAGAAGAGTTGTATATGATGCAACCAGAAGGTTTTGTCGATCCAAAAGGTGCTAACAAAGTGTGCAAGCTCCAACGATCCATTTATGGACTGGTGCAAGCCTCTCAGAGTTGGAATATATGCTCTGATAGTGTGATCAAAGCATATGGTTTTATACAGACTTTGGAGAAGCTTGTATTTACAAGAAAGTGAGTGGGAGCTCTGTAGCATTTCTGATATTATACGTGGATGACATATTGTTGATCGGAAATAATACTGAATTTTTGGATAGCATAAAAGGATACTTGAATAAGAATTTTTAATGAAAGACCTCGGTGAAGCTGCTTATATATTGGGAATCAAGATCTATAGAGATAGATCAAGACGCTTAATTGGACTTTCACAAAGCACATACCTTGACAAAGTTCTGAAGAAGTTCAAAATGGATCAGTCAAAGAAAGGGTTCTTGCCCGTGTTACAAGGTGTGAAGTTGAGTCAGACTCAATGCCCGACCATTGCAGAAGATAGAGAAAAAATGAAAGTCATTCCCTATGCCTCAGCCATAGGTTCTATCATGTATGGAATGCTGTGTACCAGACCTGATGTGTGCCTTGCTATTAGTTTAGCAGGGAGGTACCAAAGTAATCTAGGAGTGGATCACTGGACAGCGGTCAAGAACATCCCGAAATACCTAAAAAGGACTAAGGATATGTTTCTCGTTTATGGAGGTGACAAAGAGCTCGTCGTAAATGGTTACGTCGATGCAAGCTTTGACACTGATCCAGATGACTCTAAGTCACAAACTGGATACGTATTTATATTGAATGGTGGAGCTGTCAGTTGGTGCAGTTCTAAGCAGAGCGTCGTGGCGGGATCTACGTGTGAAGCGGAGTACAGAGCTGCTTCGGAAGAAGCAAATAAAGGAGTCTGGATGGAGGAGTTCATATCCGATCTAGGTTTAATACCTAGTGCATCGGGTCCAATGAAAATCTTTTGTGACAATACTGGTGCAATTGCCTTGGCAAAGGAATCTAGATTTCACAAGAGAACCAAGCACATCAAGAGACGCTTCAATTCCATCCGCGATCAAGTCAAGGAGGGAGACATAGAGATTTGCAAGATACATATGGATCTGAATGTTGCAGAACCGTTGACTAAGCCTCTCTCACGACCAAAACATGATCAACACCAAGACTCCATGGGTGTTAGAATCATTAGTATGTAATCTAGATAATTGACTCTAGTGCAAGTGGAAGACTGAAGGAAATATGCCCTAGAGGCAATAAGAAAGTTGTTATTTATATTTCATTATATCATGATAAATGTTTATTATTCATGCTAGAATTGTATTAACTGGAAACTTAGTACATGTGTGAATACATAGACAAACAGAGTGTCCCTAGTGTGCCTCTACTTGACTAGCTTGTTAATCAAAGATGGTTAAATTTCCTAGCCATAGACATGTGTTGTCATTTGATGAATGGGATCACATCATTAGAGAATGATGTGATGGACAAGACCCATCCGTTAGCTTAGCATAATGATCCTTTAGTTTTTCTACTATTGCTTTCTTCATGACTAATACATGTTCCTCAGACTATGAGATTATGCAACTCCCGAATACCGGAAGAACACCTTGTGTGCTATCAAACGTCACAACGTAACTGGGTGATTATAAAGATGCTCTACAGGTGTCTCCGATGGTGTTTGTTGAGTTGGCATAGATCGAGATTAGGATTTGTCACTCCGTGTATCGAAGAGGTATCTCTGGGGCCCTCTCGGTAATGCACATCACTATGAGCCTTCCAAGCAATGGGACTAATGAGTTAGTTACGGGATGATGCATTACGGAACGAGTAAAGAGGCTTGCTGGTAACAAGATTGAACTAGGTATGATGATACCGACGATCGAATCTCGGGCAAGTAACATACCGATGACAAAGGGAACAACGTATGTTGTTATGCGGTTTGACCGATAAAGATCTTCGTAGAATATGTAGGAGCCAATATGAGCATCCAGGTTCCGCTATTCGTTATTGACCGGAGATGTGTCTCGGTCATGTCTACATAGTTCTCGAACCCGTAGGCTCCGCATGCTTAATGTTCGATCACGATTTGCATTATGAGTTATGTGATTTGATGTACCGAAGTTTGTGTGGAGTCCCGGATGAGATCACGGACATGACGAGGAGTCTTGATGTCTACTACACAACCTTCTTCTTGTAGATGTTGTTGGGCCTCCAAGTGCAGAGGTTTGTAGGATAGTAGCAAATTTCCCTCAAGTGGATGACCTGAGGTTTATCAATCCGTGGGAGCCGTAGGATGAAGATGGTCTCTCTCAAACAACCCTGCAACCAAATAACAAAGAGTCTCTTGTGTCCCCAACGCACCCAATACAATGGTAAATTGTATAGGTGCACTAGTTCAGCGAAGAGATGGTGATACAAGTGCAATATGGATGGTAGATATATGTTTTTATAATATGAAATTATAAAAACAGCAAGGTAACTAATGATAAAAGTGAGTGAAAACGATATTGCAATGCGTTGAAACAAGGCCTATGGTTCATACTTTCACTAGTGCAAGTTCTCTCAACAAGGATAACATAATTAGATCATATAAGTATCCCTCAACATGCAACAAAGAGTCACTCCAAAGTCACTAATAGCGGAGAACAAACAAAGAGATTATTGTAGGGTACGGAACCACCTCAAAGTTATTCTTTCCGATCAATCCATTGGGCTATTCCTATAAGTGTCACAAACAGCCCTAGAGTTCATGTAAAATAACACCTTAAGACACAAATCAACCAAAACCCTAATGTCACCTACATACTCCTAAGTCACCTCAAGTATCCGCGGGTATGATTATATGATATGCATCACACAATCTCAGATTCATCTATTCAACCAACACAAAGAACTTCAAAGAGTGCCCCAAAGTTTCTACCAGAGAGTCAAGACGAAAACGCGTGCCAACCCCTATGCATAGATTCCCAAGGTCACGGAACCCGCAAGTTGATCACCAAAACATACATCAAGTGAATCAATAGAATACCCCATTGTGACCACATGTATCCCACGCAAGACATACATCAAGTGTTCTCAAATCCTTAAAATGTCAACCCGATAAGATAACTTCAAAGGGAAAACTCAATCCATTACAAGAGAGTAGAGGGGGAGAAACATCATAAGATCCAACTATAATAGCAAAGCTCGCGGTACATCAAGATCGTGCCAAATCAAGTACACGAGAGAGAGAGAGAGAGAGAGAGAGAGAGAGAGAGAGAGAGAGATCAAACACATAGCTACTGGTACATACCCTCAGCCCCGAGGGTGAACTACTCCCTCCTCGTCATGGAGAGCGCCAGGATGATGAAGATGGCCACCGGTGATGATTCCCCCCTCCGGCAGGATGCCAGAACAGGGTACCTATTGGTTTTTGGTGGCTACAGAGGCTTGCGGCGGCGGAACTCCCAATCTAGGTTTCCTTTCGGGGGTTTCTGTATTTATAGGAATTTTGGTGTCGGTCTCACGTTAGGGGGGTCTCCGAGTCATCCACGAGGTAGGGGGCGCGCCCAGGGGGGTAGGGCGTGCCCTCCACCCTCGTGGATGGCTCGGGACTCTTCTGGCCCAACTCTTTTACTCCGGGGGCTTCTTCTGGTCCATAAAAAATCATCAAAAATTGGCACGTCAATTGGACTCCGTTTGGTATTCCTTTTCTGTAAAACTCAAAAACAAGGAAAAAACAGAACACTGGGCTCTAGGTTAATAGGTTAGTCCCAAAAATCATATAAAAGCATATAAAACATCCAAGATGGATAATATAATAGCATGGAACAATAAAAAATTATAGATACGTTGGAGACGTATCAAGCATGCCCAACCTTAATTCCTGCTCGTCCTCGAGTAGGTAAATGATAAAAACAGAATTTTTGATGTGGAATGCTACCTAACATATTTATAAGTGTAATCTTCTTTATTGTGGCAAGAATATTCAGATCCATAAGATTCAAAACAAAATTTTAATATTGACATGAAAACAATAATACTTCAAGCATACTAACAAATCAATCATGTCTTCTCAAAATAACATGGCCAAAGAAAGTTATCCCTACAAAATCATATAGTCTGGCTATGCTCTATCTTCATCACACAAAATATTTAAATCATTCACAACCCCGATGACAAGCCAAGCAATTGTTTCATACTTTTGATGTTCTCAAACTTGAGCCATGGACATAGCACTATAGGTGGAATAGAATGGTGGTTGTGGAGAAGACAAAAAGGAGAAGACAGTCTCACATCAACTAGGCGTATCAACGGGCTATGGAGATGCCCATCAATAGATATCAATGTGAGTGAGTAGGGATTGCCATGCAATGGATGCACTAGAGCTATAAGTGTATGAAAGCTCAAAAAGAAACTAAGTGGGTGTGCATCCAACTCGCTTGCTCACGAAGACCTAGGGCATTTTGAGGAAGCCCATCATTGGAATATACAAGCCAAGTTCTATAATGAAAGATTCCCACTAGTATATGAAAGTGACAACATAGGAGATTCTCTATCATGAAGCTCATGGTGCTACTTTGAAGCACAAGTGTGGTAAAAGGATAGTAGAATTGCCTCTTCTCTCTTTTTCTCTCATTTTTTTGTTTTTTTTGGTTTTTTTGGGCCCTCTCTTTTTTTGGCCTCTTATTATTATTACTTTTATTTTATTTTTCGTCCGGAGTCTCATCCCGACTTGTGGGGGAATCATAGTCTCCATCATCCTTTCCTCACATGGGACAATGCTCTAATAATGATGACCATCACACTTTTATTTACTTACAACTCAAGAATTACAACTCGATACTTAGAACAAAATATGACTCTATATGAATGCCTCCGGCGGTGTACCGGGATGTGCAATGAATCAAGAGTGACATGTATGAAAGAATTATGAACGGTGGCTTTGCCACAAATACGATGTCAACTACATGATCATGCAAAGCAATATGACAATGATGGAGCGTGTCATAATAAACGGAACGGTGGAAAGTTGCATGGCAATATATCTCGGAATGGCTATGGAAATGCCATAATAGGTAGGTATGGTGGCTGTTTTGAGGAAGGTATATGGTGGGTGTATGGTACTGGCGAAAGTTGCGCGGTACTAGAGAGGCTAGCAATGGTGGAAGGGTGAGAGTGCGTATAATCCATGGACTCAAGACTAGTCATAAAGAACTCATATACTTATTGCAAAAATCTATTTGTTATGAAAACGAAGTACTACGCGCATGCTCCTAGGGGGATAGATTGGTAGGAAAAGACCATCGCTCGTCCCTGACCGCCACTCATAAGGAAGACAATCAAAAAATAAATCATGCTCCGACTTCATCACACAACGGTTCACCATACGTGCATGCTACGGGAATCACAAACTTTAACACAAGTATCTCTCAAATTCACAACTACTCAACTAGCATGACTCTAATATCACCATCTTCATATCTCAAAACAATCATAAGGAATCAAACTTCTCATAGTATTCAATGCACTTTATATGAAAGTTTTTATTATATCCCTCTTGGATACCCATCATATTAGGACTAGTTTTATAACCCAAGAAAATTACCATGCTGTTTAAGACTCTCAAAATAATATAATTGAATCATGAGAGTTCATCTATTTCTTCAAAATAAAACCACCGTCGTGCTCTAAAAGATATAAGTGAAGCACTAGAGCAAACGACAAACTACTCCAAAAGATATAAGTGAAGATCAATGAGTAGTTGAATAATTATGTAACTATGTGAAGACTCTCTAACATTTAAGAATTTCAGATCTTGGGATATTATTCAAACAGCAAGCTAAACTAAATAAAATAAAATGACGATCCAAGCAAAACACATATCATGTGGTGAATAAAAATATAGCTCCAAGTAAAGTTACCGATGAACGAAGACGAAAGAGGGGATGCCATCCGGGGCATCCCCAAGCTTAGGCTCTTGGTTGTCCTTGAATATTACCTTGGGTGCCTTGGGCATCCCCAAGATTAGGATCTTTCCACTCCATATTCCATAGTCCATCGAATTTTTACCCAAAACTTGAAAACTTCACAACACAAAACTTAAGAGAAAACTCGTAAGCTCCGTTAGTATAAGAAAATAAATCACCACTTAGGTACTGTAGTGAACTCATTATAAATCCATATTGGTGTAATATCTACTGCATTCCAACTTCTCTATGGCTCATACCCTCTGATACTACTCATAGATTCATCAAAATAAGCAAACAACACAATGAAAACAGAATCTGTCAAAAGCAGAAAAGTCTGTAGTAATCTGTAACTCTCGAATACTTCTTTAACTCCAAAAATTCTGAAATAAATTGGTGGACGTGAGGAATTTGTCTATTTATCTTCTGAAAAAATAATCAACTTAAAATCTCTCTTCTGTAAAAAATGACAGCTAATATCGTGAGCGCAAAGTTTCTGTTTTTTACAGCAAGATCACATTAACTTTCACCCAAGTCTTCCCAAAGGTTCTACATGGCACGTCATTGAAACAGAAGCTATAAAACATGATTACTACAGTAGCTTAATCATGTTAACACACAAAAACAGTAGGGGTAAATATTGGGTTGTCTCCCAACAAGCGTTTTTCTTTAATGCCTTTTAGCTAGGCATGATGATTTCAATGATGCTCGCATAAAAGATAAGAATTGAAACATAAAGAGAGCATCATGAAGCATATTACTAACACATTTAAGTCTAACCGACTTCCTATGCATAGGGATTTTGTGAGCAAACAATTTATGGGAACAAGAATCAACTAGCATAGGAAAGCAAAACAAGCACAACTTCAAGATTTTAAGCACATATAGAGGAAACTTGATATTATTGCAATTCCTACAAGCATATATTCCTCCCTCATAATAATTTTCAGTAGCATCATGAATGATTCAACAATATAACCATCACATAAAGCATTCTTTTCATGATCTACAAGCATAGAATTTTTATTACTCTCCACATAAGCAAATTTCTTCTCATGAATAGTAGTGGGAGCAAATCAACAAAATAACTATCATGTGAGGCATAATCCAATTGAAAATTAAAATCATGCTGACAAGTTTCATGGTTATCATTATTCTATATAGCATACATGTCATCACAATAATCATCATAGATAGCAACTTTGTTCTCATAATCAATTGGAACCTCTTCCGAAATAGTGGATTCATCACTAAATAAAGTCATGACCTCTCCAAATCCACTTCCATAATTATCACAATAAGATTCAACACCCTCCAAAATAGTGGGATAATTACTTCCTAAAGTTGACACTCTTCCAAACCCACTTTCATCAATATAATCATCATAAATAGCAGGCATGCTATCATCATAATAAATTTGCTCATCAAAACTTGGAGGACAAAAAATATCATCTTCGTCAAACATAGCATGCCGAAGCTTGTGGCTTTGCATATCATTAGCATCATGGATATTCAAGGAATTCATACTAAAAACATTGCAATGTTGCTCATCATTTAAATATTTAGTGCCAACCATTTTAATGCATTCTTCTTCTAACACTTGAGCAAAAATTTCCTTTCCATCATTTTCACGAAAGATATTAAAAAGATGAAGCATATGACGCACCCTTAATTCCATTTTTTGTAGTTTTGTTTTATAAAATAAACTAGTGATAAAACAAGAAACTAAAAGATTCGTTTGCAAGATCTAAAGAAATACCTTCAAGCACTCACCTCCTCGGCAACGGCGCCAGAAAAGAGCTTGATGTCTACTACACAACCTTCTTCTTGTAGACGTTGTTGGGCCTCCAAGTGTAGAGGTTTGCAGGATAGTAGCAAATTTCCCTCAAGTGGATGACCTAAGGTTTATCAATCCGTGGGAGGTGTAGGATGAAGATGGTCTCTCTCAAACAACCCTGCAACCAAATAACAAAGAGTCTCTTGTGTCCCCAACGCAACCAATACAATGGTAAATTGTATAGGTGCACTAGTTCAGCGAAGAGATGGTGATACAAGTGCAATATGGATGGTAGATATAGGTTTTTATAATCTGAAATTATAAAAACAGCAAGGTAACTAATGATAAAAGTGAGTGAAAATGGTATTGCAATGCGTTGAAACAAGGCCTAGGGTTCATACTTTCACTAGTGCAAGTTCTGTCAACAAGGATAACATAATTAGATCATATAACTATCCCTCAACATGCAACAAAGAGTCACTCCAAAGTCACTAATAGCGGGAACAAATGAAGAGATTATTGTAGGGTAAGAAACCACCTCAAAGTTATTCTTTCCGATCAATCCATTGGGCTATTCCTATAAGTGTGACAAACAACCCTAGAGTTCATAGTAAAATAACACCTTAAGACACAAATCAACCAAAACCCTAATGTCACCTAGATACTCCAATGTTACCTCAAGTATCCGCGGGTATGATTATACGATATGCATCACACAATCTCAGATTCATCTATTCAACCAACACAAAGAACTTCAAAGAGTGCCCCAAAGTTTCTACCGGAGAGTTAAGACGAGAACGTCTGCCAACCCCTATGCATAGATTCCCAAGGTCACGGAACCCGCAAGTTGATCAACAAAACATACATCAAGTGAATCAATAGAATACCCCATTGTCACCACAGGTATCTCACGCAAGACATACATCAAGTTTTCTCAAATCCTTAAAGACTCAATCCGATAAGATAACTTCAAAGGGAAAACTCAATCCATTACAAGAGATTAGAGGGGGAGAAACATCATAAGATCCAACTATAATAGCAAAGCTCGCGGTACATCAAGATCGTGCCAAATCAAGAACACGAGAGAGAGAGAGATCAAACACATAGCTACTGGTACATACCCTCAGCCCCGAGGGTGAACTACACCCTCCTTGTCATGGAGAGCGCCGGGATGATGAAGATGGCCACCGGTGATGATTCCCCCCTTCGCAGGATGCCGGAACAGGGCCCCGATTGGTTTTTGGTGGCTAGAGAGGCTTGCAGCGGCGGAACTCCCGATGTGGGTTTCTTTTCGCGGGTTTCTGTATTTGTAGGAATTTTTGGCGTCGGTCTCACATCAGGGGATCTCCGAATCATCCACGAGGTAGGGGGGCGCGCCCAGGGGGGTAGGGCACGCCCTCCACCCTCGTGGATGGCTCGGGACTCTTCTGGCCCAACTCTTTTACTCCAGGGGCTTCTTTTGGTCCATAGAAAATCATCAAAAATTGGCACGTAAATTGGACTCTGTTTGGTATTCCTTTTCTGTAAAACTCAAAAACAGGGAAAAAACAGAAACTCGCACTGGGCTCTAGGTTAATAGGTTAGTCCCAAAAATCATATAAAATAGCATATAAATGCATATAAAACATCCAAGATGGATAATATAATAGCATGGAACAATTAAAAATTATAGATTCGTTGGAGACGTATGAAGTCTCGAAATGGTCTAGACATAAAGATTGATATATTGGAAGGTTATGTTTGTACACCGGAATTGTTTCGGAAAGGTTCAAGCATTTTCTGGAGTACCGGGGGTTACAGGAACCCCCCAGGGAGTTAATGGGCCTTCATGGGCCCTAGGGGAGAGAGGAGGCGGCGGCCAGGTGGTGGCGCGCGCCCCCAAGCCCAAACCGAATTGGACTAGGGTTGGGTGGACAACCCCCTTTCCTTCTCTCCTCCTCCTCCTTCCCTCCTTCTCCTAGTGGGAATAGGAGAGGGGGGGTGAATCCTACTGGGACCGGGAGTCCAAGTAGGACTCCCCCCATGGCGTGCCCCCATTGGGCCGGCCACCTCTCCTCCCCCTTTATATACATGGGAGGGGGGCACCCCAAAGGCACACCAGGTCTTCTCTTAGCCGTGTGCGGTGCCCCTCTCCACAGTTACACACCTCGGTCATATCGTCGTAGTGCTTAGGCGAAGCCCTACGCCGGTAACTTCATCATCACCGTCGCCATGCCGTCATGCTAACGGAACTCTCCCTCGGCCTCAACTAGATCAAGAGTTCGACGGACGTCATCGAGCTGATCGTGTGCTGAACGCGGAGGTGCCGTACGTTCGGTGCTTGGATCGGTTGGATCGCGAAGACGTTCGACTACATCAACTGTGTTACTAAACGCTTCCGCTTTCGGTCTACGAGGGTACGTGGACACACTCTCCCCGCTCGTTGCTATGCATCTCCTGAATAGATCTTGCGTGATCGTAGGTAAATTTTTTGAAATACTGCGTTCCCCAAGAGTTACATCAAATAGATCTCCAAGAACATCGAGGAGAACATTGTATTGAAGATCAAAAGGAGAGAAGAAGCCATCTAGCTACTAACTAAGGACCCGTAGGTCTATGGTAAACTACTCACACATCATTGGAGGGTAGCAAGGATGAGGAAGAACCCCTCCGTGATCATTGCGCTCTGGCAGAGTGCCGGAAAAGGCCTCTAGATTAGATCTCGTGGTTCTAGAACTTGCGGCGGCGGAAAAAGTATTTCGTCGACTCCCCTAGGGTTTTTGGGATTTTAGAGTATTTATAGAGGCGGAGGTAGGTCAAGAAGCTTCTTGTGGGCCCCACTACCCATCAGGGCGCGCCAGAGGTCCCTAGCATGCCCTGGTGTCTAGTGGGCCCCACATGCCTTCTCTCGTCTGCTCCAGAAGCTTCTAGGGTCCCTTATCACCAGAAAAAAATATCCAAAAAGTTTCGTGGCAATTGGACTTCGTTTGGTATTGATATTATACAAAGTAAAAATAAGCAAAAAACAACAACTGATACCGGGCACTATGTCAATAGGTTAGCCCCAAAAAGTGATATAAATTTGCTAGTAAATGTATATAAAACATCCAGATTGATACTTTAATAGCATGGAACAATAAAAAATTATAGATACGTTGGAGACGTATCAAGCATCCCTAAGCTTAATTCCTGCTCGTCATCGAGTAGGTAAATAATAAAAATAGAATTTTTGATGTCGAATGCTACCTATCATATTCATTACATATTCTTTTCTTTGTAGCATGGACATTTGGACTTTAAGTGATTCAAAGCAATACTCTATAATTTGACATGAAGACATCAATACTCAAGCATATCAACAAGCAACCATGTCTTTCAAAATATCAACGCTAAAGAAAGCTACCCCTACCCCATTATGCTCAATCATTGATCCATTCATGAATCACACTCAAATATTAGCTACATCCAATGCACAAGTATGCCAATAGTGTTCCCTAGTTGGTGGTTTATGAGAGAAGATGGATGATACGTCTGGTACATCTCCATCGTATGTACTTTTCCAAACTCTTTTGCCCTTGTTTTGGACTCTAATTTGCATGATTTGAATGGAACTAACCCGGACTGACGTTGTTTTCAGCAAAATTGTCATGGTGTTATTTCTGTGCAGAAATAAAAGTTCTAGGATTGACCTGAAAATTTACAGAGAATATTCCTGGAATATATAAAAAATACTGGCGGAAAAAGATACCAGAGGGGGCCACCGAGGAGCCACAAGCCCCGGGGGCGCGCCCCCAGGCTTGTGGGGCCCCTGGAGCTCCGGCAACCCTAAGTATAACTCCATATATACCTATTCGTGGAGAAAAAAAATCAGAGAGAAGGGTTCATCGCATTTTATGATACGGAGCCACCGCCACCTCCTGTTCTTCATTGGGAGGGCTGATTTGGAGTCTGTTCGGGGCTCCAGAGGGTGGAATCCGTCGCCCTCGTCATCATCAACCTTCCTCCATCACGAATTCCATGATGCTCATCGCCGACAGTGAGTAATTCCATCGTAGGCTTGCTGGACAGCGATGGGTTGGATAAGATTTATCATTTAACCGAGTTAGTTTTGTTAGGGTTTGATCCCTAGAATCCACTATGTTCTGAGATTCATGTTGCTATGACTTTGCTATGCTTAATGCTTGTCACTAGGGCCCGAGTGCCATGATTTCAGATCTGAACCTATTATGTTTTCATGAATATATTTGTGTTCTTGATCCTATCTTGCAAGTTGTAGACACCTATTACGAGTTATGATCCGCATACCCCAAGGTGACAATAATTGGGATTCTTTTCGGTGATTACCATAGTTTGAGGAGTTCATGTATTCATTAAGTGTTAATGCTTAGTTCCAGTTCTCTATTAAAAGGAGGCCTTAATATCCCCCCGCTGCCATGGGAGGGTAGGACAAAAGATGTCATGCAAGTTCTTGTCCATAAGCACGTATGACTATATAGGAAATACATGCCTACATTATATTGATGAATTGGAGCTAGTTCTCTGTCGCCCTAGGTTATGACTGCTACATGATGAATATTATCCAACACAACTATCATTGCCGATCCAATGCCTACGAGCTTTTCACATATTGATCTTTGCTAAGTTACTTTTGCCGTAGCTACCGTTACAATCACTACAAAAATTGCTACTGTTACTATTGCCACTGTTATCATTACTATCATACTACTTTGCTAATAAATACTTTGTTGCAGATATTAAGTCTTTCGGGTGTGGTTGAATTGACAACTCAACTGCTAATACTCGTGAATATTCTTTGGCTCCCCTTGTGTCGAATCAATAAATTTGGGTTGAATATTCTACCCTCGAAAACTGTTGTGATCCCCTATACTTGTGGGTTATCAACGTCCATTTTGCATCATGTTTTTATGTTGATATTTATTGCATTACGGACTGTTATTTCACTTTATGATACAATTCTGATGCCTTTTCTATCTTTACAAGATTTACATGAAGAGGGAGAATGCCGGCAGCTGGAATTCTGGACCGGAAAGGAGCAATTCTGAGATGCGTATTCTGCACAACTCCAAGTGTCCTGAAACTTTATGGAGAATTGATTTGGAATATATAAAAAATATTAGGCGAAGAAAGAATAGAAGGGGACCCACCAGGTGGCCACAAACCTGGGGGGCACGCCCTACCCCCAGGGCGCGGGGGGCACCCTACCCCCAGGGCGCGCCTCCCGAGCTTGTTCCCCCCCGGCCAACCCCCGGTGTCCCATCTTCTTCTATATGAAGGGTTTTGACCTAGAAAACAAATCATACGAAGGCTTTCGGGATGAAGCGCCGTCGTCTCGAGGCGGAACCTGGGTAGAAGCAATCTAGGGCTCCGGCAGAGCAATTCTGCCGGGCAAACTACCCTTCGGGAGGGGGAAATTGAAGCCATCGTCATCACCAATGACCCTTTCATTGTGGGAGGGTCAATCTTCATCAACATCCTCACCAGCACCATCTCCTCTCAAACCCTAGTTCATCTCTTGTATTCAATTTTTGTTCCAAAACCTCAGGTTGGTACCTGTGGGTTGCTGATGACCCACAAGTATAGGGGATCTATTATGGTCCTGATGACCCACAAGTATAGGGGATCTATCATAGTCCTTTCGATAAGTAAGAGTGTCGAACCCAACGAGGAGCAGAAGGAAATGATAAGCGGTTTTTAGCAAGGTATTCTCTGCAAGCACTGAAATTATCGGTAACAGGTAGTTTTGTGATAAGGTAATTTGTAACAGGTAACAAGTAATGAAAATAAACAAGGTGCAGCAAGATGGCCCAATCCCTTCTGTAGCAAAGGACAAGCCTGGACAAGCTCTTATATAGAGAAAAGCGCTCCCGAGGACACATGGGAATTATCGTCAAGCTAGTTTTCATCACGCTCATATGATCCGCGTTCGTTAGTTTGATAATTTGGTATGTGGGTGGACCGGTGCTTGGGTTCTGTCCTTTCTTGGACAAGCCTCCCACTTATGATTAACCCCTATTGCAAGCATCCGCAACTACAAAAGAAGTATTAAGGTAAACCTAACCATAGCATGAAACATATGGATCCAAATCAGCCCCTTACGAATCAACTCATAAACTAGGGTTTAAGCTTCTGTCACTCTAGCAACCCATCATCTACTTATTACTTCCCAATGCATTCCTCTAGGCCCAAACAATGGTGAAGTGTCATGTAGTCGACGTTCAGATAACACCACTAGAGGAAAGACAACATACATCTCATCAAAATATCGAACGAATACCAAATTCACATGACTACTTATAGCAAGACTTCTCCCATGTCCTCAGGAACAAACGTAACTACTCACCAATCATATTCATGTTCATAATCAGAGGGGTATTAATATGCATTAAGGATCTGAACATATGATCTTCCACCAAATAAACCAACTAGCATCAACTACAAGGAGTAATCAACACTACTAGCAACCCATAGGTACCAATCTGAGGCTTTGAGACAAAGATTGGATACAAGAGATGAACTAGGGTTTGAGAGGAGATGGTGTTGGTGTAGATGTTGATGGAGATTGACCCCCTCCCGATGAGAGGATCGTTGGTGATGACGATGGCGATGATTTCCCCCTCCCGGAGGGAAGTTTCCCCGGCAGAACAGCTCTGCCGGAGCCCTAGATTGGTTCCGCCTCGTGGCGGCGGAGTTTCTTCCCGAAAGCTTGCTTATGATTTTTTGTCGGACGAAAGACTTCATATAGCAGAAGGTGGGCATCGGAGGCCTGCTAGGGGGCCCACGAGGCAGGGGGCGTGCCCAGGGGGTAGGGCGTGCCCCCTCCCTCGTGTCCAGGGTGTGGGCCCCCTCTGGTATTTTCTTCGCTCAATATTTTTTATTAATTCCAAAAATGACTTCCGTGAAGTTTTAGGACTTTTGGAGCTGTGCAGAATAGGTCTCTAATATTTGCTCCTTTTCCAGCCCAGAATTCCAGCTGCCGGCATTCTCCCTCTTCATGTAAACCTTGTAAAATAAGAGAGAATAAGCATAAGTATTGTGACATAACGTGTAATAGCAGCCCATAATGCAATAAATATCGATATAAAAGCATGATGCAAAATGGAAGTATCAACTCCCCCAAGCTTAGACCTCGCTTGTCCTCAAGCGGAAGCCGATAACGATAAATATGTCCACATGTTTAGAGATAGAGGTGTCGATAAAATAAAATACGGACATGAGGGCATCATGATCATTCTTATACAGCAGCATATATGGATATTGTCATATTATTTATTATGCTCAAGTAATAATCTATTCACAATTTCAAGTATGAATCAGAAACTTCATTGAGAACCAACAAACTATAATCTCAGTCATTGAAGCAAGTGCAATTTATCGTAACATCGGAAAGAGTCAATAAGAGATTTTCAGCAAGTCCACATACTCAACTATCATTTAGTGTTTCACAATTGCTAACACTCACGCAATACTTATGGGTATGGAGTTTTAATCGAACACAGAGAAAGATAGGGTTTATAGTGTTGCCTCCCAACCTTTTACCTCAAGGGTAATGTCAACAATAATAATTCATGCTAACTTACATTCAATTGGATATATATAGTAGGATCTTTCCAACACAATGTGCTTGCCAAAGGATAAAATGTAAAAAGGAAAGGTGAAGATCACCATGACTCTTGCAAGGTATAAGACAAAAGTAAAAGATAGGCCCTTCGCAGAGGGAAGCAGAGGTTTTCATGTGCTTTTAGGGTTGGATGCACAAAATCTTAATGCAAAAGAACGTCACTTTATATTGCCACTTGTGATATGGACCTTTATTATGCAGTCCGTCGCTTTTATTGCTTCCATATCACAAGATCGTATAAATCTTATTTTCTCCACACTAATAAATCATACATATTTAGAGAGCAATTTTTATTGCAATGCAACATGACAACTTACTTGAAGGATCTTACTCAATCCATAGGTAGATATGGTGGACTCTCATGGCAAAACTGGGTTTAAGGATATTCGGAAGCACAAGTAGTATCTCTACTTGGTGCAAAGAATTTGGCTAGCATGAGAGGGAAAGGCAAGCTCAACATGTTGGATGATCCATGACAATATACTTTATTTCAGATATAAGAAAACATAACCCATTACGTTGTCTTCCTTGTCCAACATCAACTCTTTAGCATGTCATAATTTAATGAGTGCTCACAATCATAAAAGATGTCCAAGATAGTATATTTATATGTGAAAACCTCTCTTTCTTTATTACTTCCTATTAATTGCAACGATGACCAAGACTATGTTTGTCAACTTTCAACAACTTTTATTCATCATACTCTTTATATGTGACGTCATTACTCTCCATAAGATCAATATGATCTCTTTATTTCTTTTTATTCTTTCTTTTTTTCTTTAATTCCCTCACGATCATAGCAAGATAATCAAGCCCTTGACTCAACACTAATCATTATTATATATAGCTCACGGACTCGATTACATAGAAGGATCATAAAGCAAAACTCAAAACTAAATCACACTAAAACTTTATTCTACTAGATCAAGATAATACCAAAAGGATAGAACTAAGAAAAACGGTAAAGATAGGAGTGTGATGGTGATACGATACCGGGGCACCTCCCCCAAGCTTGGCAGTTGCCAAGGGGAGTGCCCATACCCATGTGATCATGTCTCCTTCTTTGGAGGTGAAGAGGATGGTGATGATGAAGATAATTGTGCCTTCAGCTTTTTAATATTGTACTTGAGAAGAGCAATTTCCTCCTTTAAATCATCGACCTCCGATTCCAGCTTCAAGATCTTGTCACATAAATCTCCTTTGCTTTTCTGCCGAAAACGAGAGGGAATAGATCGGTTGTTAGACAGTTTAGCCCTCTTAGGAAGACTAGACTTCTTAAACTTCACATGCATATCGCCAGGTTGAGGTAGAGGGACATCCTCCTCCTCCAAACTTGAATCGTTGGTCCTCATCAAATGAGCATCCTCCTCATCATCCGTAGTTTGACCACAAGGAGATAGATCCCCATAGGTATTTGGGTCAGCAACGAGATGTGAGACATAGCTCTCTCCATCGGAATCCTGAGATGACATCTTGTTCCAAACCTGCTACAGAAACAGCTCGAAACAAAAACAGAGGATATTTGCGTGATACAGTGGTCAAAACCTTCGGGAGATTATATAATGAATTTTTACTGACCAAAAGAAGTATCGTGCAAGAAAATGGAGTCCGGAGAGCACACGAGGTGCCCACGAGGCAGGGGGCGTGCCTAGGGGGGTTGGGCGCGCCCTCCACCCTCGTGGAACCCTCGTGTCCTTCCCAGACTACTTCTTATTTTCCTATTTTTCTAAATATTCCAAAACGGAGAAAAATTACCATTAGAACTGTTTTGGAGTCGGTTTTCTTAACGTACCACATACCTATTCCTTTTCGGAGTCTGAAACGTTCTGGAAAGTGTCCCTTATGTATTCCTCCGGGGTTACGGTTTCAATAACATTGGTTTCAGCATTTCTAGGATTACCTGAAATATAATGTTTGATTCTTTGACCGTTCACCACTTTCGGATTTGTGCCTTAGAAGTTGTTGATTTTTATGACACCGGAACGATAGACCTCCTCGATAACGTAAGGACCTTCCCATTTAGAGAGAAGTTTTCCTGCAAAAAATCTTAAACGAGAGTTGAATAGCAACACATAATCACCTACATTAAACTCACGCTTTTGTATCCTTTTGTCATGCCATCTTTTGACTTTTTCTTTAAATAGTTTGGCATTCTCATAGGCCTGGGTTCTCCATTCATCAAGTGAGCTAATGTCAAATAACCTCTTTTCACCGGCAAGTTTGAAATCATAATTGAGCTCTTTAATGGCCCAATATGCCTTATGTTCTAGTTCAAGAGGTAAGTGACATGCTTTTCGATAAACCATTTTATGCGGAGACATACCCATAGGATTTTTATATGCAGTTCTATAGGCCCATAATGCATCATCAAGTTTCTCGGACCAATTCTTTCTAGATCTATTAACAGTCTTTTGCAAAATTAATTTGAGCTCTCTGTTACTCAAATCTACTTGACCACTAGACTGTGGGTGATACGGAGATGCAATTCTATGATTAACATCATACTTAGCAAGCATTTTACGAAAGACACCATGAATAAAATGTGAACCACCATCAGTCATTAAATATCTAGGGACTCCAAACCTCGGAAAAATAACTTCTTTAAGCATCTTAATAGAGGTGCTATGATCAGCACTACTAGTTGGAATAGCTTCTACCCACTTAGTAACGTAATCAAAAGCAACTAAAATATGTGTATAACCATTAGAGGAAGGAAACAGTCCCATAAAATTGAAGCCCCAAACATCAAATGGTTCAATAACAAGTGAATAATTCATAGGCATTTCTTGACGTCTACTAATATTACCAATTCTTTGACATTCATCACAAGATAAGACAAACTTACGGGCATCTTTGAAGAGAGTAGGCCAATAGAAACCGGATTGCAATACCTTATGCGCAATTCTATCTCCAGCGTGGTGTCCTCCATAAGCTTCGGAGTGACACTTGCGTAGGATCTGTTCCTGTTCATGCTCAGGTATACAACGTCTAATAACACCATCTACTCCTTCTTTATGAAGGTGTGGGTCATCCCAGAAGTAATGTCTTAAATCATAGAAAAACTTTTTCTTTTGCTGGTATGTGAAACTAGGTGGTATAAATTTAGCAATAATGTAATTAGTATAATCAGCATACCAGGGAGCAGTACGAGAAGTATTTATGACAACTAATTGTTCATCAGGAAAGCTATCATCAATAGGTAGTGGGTCATCAAGAACATTCTGTAACCTAGACAAGTTGCCTGCAACGGGGTTCTCAGCTCCCTTTCTATCAATAATATGCAAATCAAATTCTTGTAGCAAGAGAACCCATCTAATATGTCTAGGTTTAGCATCTTTCTTCTCCATAAGGTATTTAATAGCAACATGATTAGTGTGAACAGTTACTTTAGAATCAACAATATAAGGTCTGAACTTATCACAAGCAAAAACAACTGCTAAAAATTCTTTTTCAGTAGTAGCATAGTTTCTCTGGGCACTGTCTAGAGTTTTACTCGCATATTGGATAACATTTAATTTCTTATCAACTCTTTGCCCTAGAATATTTTAAATGTCAAAATAATCATAAACTAAAATGTTTACTGTTGGTTATATTCCACACAGTTGCCACAGTCAGTTGTATGATTTTTGAAAGTGCCTAGCTATTTTAAATGAAGCCCTGAAGTTACAGAATAAAAGAAAACAGAAACAAAAGGGAAGAAAAGGACTTACCTGGCTTACCTGTCGCGGCCCAGTTGGCCAGCCCACCTGGCGGCCCAGCCCACTGGCCTCCTCATGTCGTCTTCCTCCTTGCCAGAAGGACGCCGGGCGTGTGCCCCATGCGCGCGGCCACGCGCCCCGGCCACCTCCTGCTTGCCTCTCCCCCTCGACGGTCTGGACGCCCTGGATGTCGACACGCACCCCCGACCCCTCTCACTCTTCCCCGAGACCCTCCTCCCCTCTGCTCCCTCTCTCTCGCTCGAACCCGAGCGCCGCCATCGCCACCGACGACATTCGCCGCGGCCATAGCCATCGCCTCGCCTCTCCGTTGTGTCCAGACGCCCCGCAGACGTCCGTATCATCTCCACGCTGACGCATGCAAGCTCAAAGGCCTTGAATCATCGCCATCGTCTTCGTCTTCAAGCTCGGGCATCGTCGACCGCCACCATCGATTCACCTGCTTCCGGCCTTCCCCAAGCACGCAGAGCCTACCCGTCGACGCGCTGTGAGATCTCCATCCTTTCTCCCTCGTTACCTCCGTACCTTTCGACCCCTAGCATCAGCAACTGCCGTGGCCGAGGTTCCCCTGCCGCCGGGCATGTCGCCGCCATCACTGCAGCAGCTGGAGCTCGATTCAGAGCACGTCACTGCGCTCAGGAAGCCACCAGGAGCCTAATGCACATGCTAACTCGCCCTCCCGTGCACCACAACGCCAACCCCGCACTCACCCGAACTCCCGCGCCGACGCGAGCTCACTTCCGGCGAGCTCCGACCAACCCGCGACCTCTCACCTGCTCCGTTGGATGCGCGCGAGCGAGAGCCTCCTCCCTGTGCCCTTCTCTCGCCCAGCCGCCTCCTGTAGCGCCGTCCCATGTGGACTCCGCCGCGCGGGAAGGTCGCCGGCGGCTTAACTCCGGCCGTGTCGATGTGCCGCCGTCATTAGTGGCTAATGACGCCACTAACTAACCCCCTCTCTCACTGACTATGGGCCCCATGCCTTAATTAACCCCGGGATTTATTCCCTGTTTAGTTTAGATTAATATAGTCGGCCCCACATGTAAGTTTGACCATGCCACATCATCCTTGACCCGGACCCACTAGTCAGCCTCTGTCCCTGCCCTGTTACACTGACGTGCGGGTCCCACTGGTCAGGTTTGACCTGGACCGCCTCTATTGACTTGCTGATGTCACACCGACGTCATGCTTACGCAGTAATTTTTTTGGGATTTTAAATAAATCAAAAATGATTTATTATTTTCAGGAAATACCCAAACCTTCTAAAAATCATATAAAATCAACCATAGCTTAGAATGAAATAAATTATATATGAAAAATGACCAGAAAAATATGAAGAATCTGCTTATGGCATTCTCATGCATGTTTGAACAACTTACAACCACTACAATTTGAATTAATGGTATTTGGAATGTCTCATGTGGAGTTCGAATTTGAATCTAGTGTTCGAACCAACTCCATTTAAATCGTTGCTAGCTGCATTAGCTCAAAAGACAGCATATTGACATGTCATGATCATGCATCATATTGTGCATTGCATTGATTGTGTTTTCCTTCTCTGTTGCCGGTATTTGTTCCCTCTCGATAGACGTGCTTCCGACGATGAGTTCGATGACACCGATGAAGAGCTATAATATCTTCAGAAGTGCCAGGCAAGCAAAACCCCCTTGTTCATTCCGATACAATCCCACTCTCTCGCTCCTGCTCTCTTTTACTGCATTAGGACAACAACGATTCAACTGTTACTTGCTGCAGTAGTTGAACCCCTTTCCTCTGCATGACCTGTCATTGCCACAGTAAATAGATGAAACCCACTAGCATGAGTAGGAGTTGTTTGAGCCCTGATGCGCCTACTCATTCATGCTTGTTGTCATGCCTGCTACTGCTTAGAGTTGAGTCAGGTCTGATTCATCAGGGATGAATTGGAGTGTGTGAACATGTTCTACTGTTGAGAGCTAAGTGTGTGAACATGATTTGGTAAAGGTAGCGGTGAGAGGCCATGTAGGAGTACATGGTGGGTTGTCTCATTGAAACCGTCCTCAGGAACTGAGTTCTGTGTTTGTGATCCATGAACAGCTACTACCACGCGTTGGGCCCGAAACCAATGGACCCTCTCGACTTATTATTCGCCTTGATCTCTGTCCAGGAGTTGCAACTAGTTTCTGGTGTTTGTAGGATATGTGTTGGAGGCCGTGCGTAGCGCTGACCCTAGGGGTGGGCTATGATGTGGTAGATACACCGTGGCACGGTGTATCAGGCGCCCGTTTGGTGTCTTGGGAACCCTGCACACATCGTTTGGGGCTGTGAGCGAAACCCCGGCCGGATCTCCTCGCGGATGGAACCCGAATAGGCGATAAACCTAGACTAGAGACTTGTGTTGTTAATCAGGTCGTGGCCGACTCCCTCGCCAGGCTTCCGCTTGAAGGTTGCCGAGATACACGACGTGTACATGGTGGTAAGTGGCGAGAGCGTGTGTGAAGAAGTACACCCCTGCAGGGTTATAAATGATCTATTCGAATAGCCGTGTCCGCGGTAAAGGACTTCTGGGTTGCCTGTACAGTTCATAGACAAGTGAAAGTGGATACTCTAAAACTCGCAAGATAAGCGTGAGTGCTATGGATGGCCTTCTCGTAGGGAGACGGGAGTGGATCCATAGTGGTGTATTGATATGGTGAATATGTGGACTCGTGTGTGCCACCTCAAAAGAGTTAGTTGCAGTCATAGTTTAGGATAGCCACTGAGTCAAAGCTGGCTTGTTGCAGTCAAACTCCACCACCCCCCTTGTTGATACTGATGCATATGTAGCTAGTTCTGATGTAAGTCTTGTTGGGTACATTTGTACTCACGTTTGCCTATTTTATGTTTTGCAGAGAGACATCAGTCTTGCTACTAGTTCTGTGTGGACTTCGACGTTTAGCTTGATACCTCAGCTACGATCTTGTGCCCTCGGCAGGATCTGGTAGATACTCAGGCTTCTCAGCATTTTTCATTTGTAGATGTCTGTACTCAGACATGTTAAGCTTCCGCATGTGCTTTGAGTTGTATGCTCTGAATGTTGGGTCATGAGACCCATGTTTGTAATATCTCGCTCCTCGGAGCCTAATGAATAAATACTTGAGTCGTAGAGTTATGTTGTGATGCCATGTTGTATTTACACATATCGAGCATATTGTGTGTATGATTGAAATGCTTGGTATGTGTGGGATCCGACAACCTAGTTGTTTATCCTTGGTAGCCTCTCTTATGGGGAAATGTAGTCTTGTGCTTCCATGAGCCATAGTAGTCCGCTACAGCCTGGTTCACCGGAGTCCTGCTAGCCCAACACTACTGCTCTGGAACACTTGACTGGCGACATGTGATTCACTTCGTTCCTGTGTCTGTCCCTTCGGGGAAATGTCACGCGGTGACATCCGGAGTCCTGCCTAGCCTGCTACAGCACAGTTCACCGGAGTCCTGTTAGCCCAGTGCTACAGCTCGGATTCGCACGCTGCTGACCGACATGCTTGATGTTGATTCATGTATGCATGTCCCTGTAAGTTAGTGCCACTTTGGGTTCACGACTAGTCATGTCGGCCCG
This sequence comes from Triticum aestivum, assembly GCF_018294505.1. Classification (NCBI taxonomy): domain Eukaryota; kingdom Viridiplantae; phylum Streptophyta; class Magnoliopsida; order Poales; family Poaceae; genus Triticum; species Triticum aestivum. The sequence goes on along the minus strand of NC_057811.1, from coordinate 211,202,775 downwards.
AGTTCTCTGTCATATGGATGCTAGAGACACTATCATATACGTGAGCCAAAAGGCGCAAACGGTCCCGGCCATGGTAAGGCGACACCCATGGGAATACCGTGCATGAGGCCGCAAAGTGATATGAGGTGTTACCGGCTAGATCGATGTGACTTGGAATCGGGGTCCTGACATGCAAGTTTTGAAAACATGAGGATGCAATGCACATGATGACATGGCAAAGTGCAACACGCAAGCTAATGACATGGCAACGACGGCGAATAATTGGGAGACACCTGGCGCATCGGTCTCGGGGCGTTACAACTCTCCTCCACTAACAGAAGATCTCGTGCCGAGATCTCAGGAACGAGACATAAGAGAAAGAGGATGAGGTAAAACAAGAGCTGAAGAGAGAAGATGAACAAAGTCGAGAGCACTCAGGTAGAAAAGAGAAATGATGATTATGACAAGAATCAAAAGCTCAAGGAATAAGATAGACTCCAAAACCACTTCGGCCAGCAAAAGATAGAAAAGGAATAATAACAACGAATTGGGATAGCATCCTAGTTGAACATGGAATGGAATAGAACATGAACTTGACACAATGGATCGATACTTGACGAGAGAGACAACATCATGCCTCCGGAAGAACAGAAAAAATGGAATGAACAGAACAAAGAAGAAATGACATCTTCTACCACAATTGAGTTGAAAGCATCCTTGCAAGGAAGGATTGAACAGAGTTGTTGGAAATTCAACAGCGAAAAGAATAAGCTTGTTGTGGACTTATTGAAATCATCTCCAAAATTATGAGGTGATAACCGACCACAACCGGAAATGATTGAATAGCTGAGAAGAACGAATAAATGCAGAACTCCACTTCAAAATAATATGGAGAATTATTTGCACTTCGAGACGCTAGAGGAAAAGATACTTGCTCTCCTCCAACAAGAATCTTGACGAACACTTGAAGGATGAATTAAATCTTTACGAACCACTGTGAAGAACTCCGGTAACAAAAGGTTCACGTGATAGAATTGAAGGATGAAAAGAATAAGATTAAAGCCTTGCGATGATTTAGATGGAGTTTCCGACGAGATGACCGAGGAAACTTTGAACTCCGGAAAAGAAAAGATGAAACTTAGAACCGAGAGATTACTCATCATGAACAATCTCCGAAGGAAGGAATTAATCAACTTGATGAAAGAGGAATAAGAATTATGTTACGCTTACCCTTCATCAATTAAATTGATGAGAAGCAATGGATTGCATACAACTTATTTGCATTGGAAAAGATTATGGGGAGATATAGCGTAAAACTTGGGAAGGTCTTCCTGAACCACCTGTAGGACTGGAAAGAATGAATGAATTGATATGATAACAGAGGAATCTTGAACGAACCACCATGAAAAATGAATGAAGAAAGAGAATTCCTCGTCGGGAAGAATTAGAAAACGAACGAAGATACTTGAGTGAATCAAGATGCAAGAGAACGAAGAGATCGCGAACTGATTAAAGAATGCTTGAACGAAGCACCGGTACAAATATGGCAACGAATGAAGCTGAAAACTTGGAACGAAGAAATATTCTGAAATGGAGCCCTCCGGATAATCAAAATGGAAAAACAACTCCTGAAATACTCCGGATGGGTAAGAAAGGAATCACACGATTGGAAACAATTTGAGAGGATAACATCAAGCTAGCACCACGAATCTTCTAGAGAACGGACAAGATTTAGGGGAAACTCTTCTTCGGTCTTCCAATGTTGAGAATGACGACGAGAAACATCATTAAAATTGTTGGCATACTCCAGAAAATGAAAAGAGGAAAGGTTGAACCGAACAATGAAAATAATATGAAATTGATCTTAGAACAACATCTGACTGATGAAATTCATCCTTACGTCAAACTTCGAAAAGAATTTGAGAATAACTCCGAAAAAAATAGGAGAGTCAGGTAAGATCCTGGGAAAAGACCTGTGGGTTAGGGCCCACTGAAAAGAAAGCACCGTTGGAAAGGATTGTTTGAATGAGAAATGATGCACCGGAATGATTGAAAGACTCGAATGAGGTGACAACCTCGAATTAATTTGAACACAAACACGAATCTTCTGAGATGTCTTGAACACTCCAGAAGAATAAACTGGCGAGAGGCGAATGAGCAAAGGAAAACACTTGAGCCAAAGAAAGGAATATGATCAACCCGAGAAACATGAATTGAATCCACCAAAGAAAACTAGACGAACCATGATGAAGTTGACAAGAATTCACCGGCTGAGACAATTGAGGAAAGACTGCAGAGGCTCTGAATGAATGAAATTGTTGCTCGAATAGAGGCTCAGACTCCGGGAAGAAAAGGGTTGGGAGGCCGGGAAAAACAAAGGCAACTTTGAACGGGGAACCGACGAATAACTTGAAGAGAAAAGCACCGGTTGAAATAATTGAGGAAAGAATGCAAAGGCTTCACACGAGTAGGATGGATACTCGATTACGGACTCCGGCTCCAAGAAGAAAAAAGGGCAGGCGGGTGGGAAAAAGAAAGACAACTTCATACGGGGGAACAACGTCATTGAGAAATAACTAAGGATTGATCTTGCAAAATACAAAGAGGGTCGAATCAACTCGCGGAGAAGTGCGCCGGACGAAAAGAGCTGACATCGCAACGAACGAAAACTAACTGCGTGATCCTAAATTTTTTTGAAAGGGAAGTGGAGCAAGTCAAAACACCTACGTCAAGATTTCTCACGAGAGCGACGAAGGGACTGAGGAGTAAAAGGAATTCCTACTCTCTGATATAACTAGACTCTGAAAAAGTTTTCTTCTAGACTCAACAACGGCCAACTACGAACAATCAAGGGGGCTCCTATGGTCGGTCGAGGCTCTGATACCAACTTATCACGCCCAATATGCGACCCTATCCTAAAGGAACTCGAAGGTTCCACCAAGGATAGAAGCGCATATTGGAGACACTTTTGCAAGGTGGATATCATTACATCGTACCATTACATATTAGCCGGGGATACATACAAAGGCATACAAATGCCACATGAATACATCAAACATCATACATGAGAACAACATCCGACTACGGATGAAACACAAACAGAAACTCAAACGACATCCACCTTGCTAGCCCAGGCTGCCGACCAGGAACCTAACCCAAGATCGACGACGAAGAAGAAGAACTCCAAATCAAGCAAACAATTCTCTCATGTCGGATCATCACATTACCTCTACCTGCAACTGTTGGTGTAGTAATCTATGAGCCACGAGGACTCAACAATCCCATTACCATGGGTATCAAGACTAGCAAAGCTTAATGGGTATGGAAAGGATAAGTGGTGAGGTTGCAGCAGCGGCTAAGCAATGTATGGTGTCTAACTTACGAGTACAAGAGTAAGATGAGAAACTACGCAACGGTCGCAAACTAGTAGTGATCAATAAGTGATTCTGAACTACTTACGTTCAAACATAACCCAACCGTGTTCTCCTCTCGAACTTCCTCGAAAAGAGACAGTCACGGTTACACACGTGGTTGGTGTATTTTAATTGAGTCTACTTCAAGTTCACTACAACCGAATATTAAAAAATTCCCATCTACCACATAACCGCGGACACGATTCTCGAAAGTTTAAACCCTGCAGGGGTGTCCCAACTTAGCCCATGACAAGCTCATGATCCGCGGAGACAATCCTCCATTGCGGGACCCTCCGATCAGACTCGGAATCCCGGTGCACAAGACATTTCGACAATGGTAAAACAAGTCCACCAAGACCACCCGACGTGCCGACACCCTGATAGTAGCCGCACATGTCTCGTCTCAGGCCACGATGGATGAGCGAAGCTTACGGTCCCTGAGACCCAAGTTGCCCAGGTAGCGCCGCAAGGTGCTCTAGTTTGGACTAGCACTCATGAGGAGCACTGGCCCGGGGGGTTGATTAAGTCCTCGGGGTCCGGAAAGTCCCTATGCAAGTTTTAGGTGTTATTAGGCAAATGTTAAAACCAATGTTGGGCCTTGCTAGAAGAGTTTTATTCAAAGCAAACTGTCAAGAGTGGCCCATAAACCCTCACAGTGTTAGGGACGCAAAATCAAGGAACATAACACCGGTATGATGGAAACTAGGGCGGCAAGAGTGGAACAAAACACCAGGCAAAAGGCCGAGCCTTCCACCCTTTACCAAGTCTATAGATGCATTAGTTAAATAAGAGATATTGTGATATCCCATGATATCCATGATATCCATGTCCCAACATGGAACAACCTGCACTGCACCTGCAACTAGCAACGCTATAAGAGGGGATGAGAAAAGTGGTAACATAGCCAAACAACGGTTTGCTAGGATGACGGAAAACATTAGAGGCTATCATGGCAATTTGGGAGGCTTGATAAACAAGTGGTAGGTAGTGCGACATAGCGATAGCATCGAGACAACTAGCATAGCAAAGATAGTAGTGAGATCCAAGGTAAGGGTCATCTTGCCTGAAATCCCGCTAGGAAGAAGATCAAGTCCGTGAAGAAGATGAACGGGCGTAGATGAACCAAGCGTAGACGAACGAATCCTCACGATCGCAACGAAACAGGAACTATCGAGAAGAAGCACAACCAGAAAGAAGCAAACCACATGGTAAACACACAACACATATCTTGACATGATGCTCATCCAAGTATGATGCATTTCAATGCTATATGATGCTACTCATGGCAAGAGATGATGCATACAGGAACAACACACCAAAACAAGTTTAAATGAGGCTGGAAACAACATATAACAATTCCGGAAAGTCCCCATATGCAAATTTCAAAATTGGTACTGATCTGAATGAAACATTATGTTAAAGTTGTTAAAAAGCAAGTTAAAGTGCACCATGATGATCTACACGTCTTTCTAGTCAAGTTACATATAAAGTTCGTTTAATTCCGAGCTACGACCTAGACGATATGAGCAAAACAAGTTAAACATGGCACTGATGCAAATGCAAGCAAAACAACATCACAAACACTCCAAAATATGGATGCAACATGGCATGATGATACTACATGCAAAACCAAGCAAGTTTCATCTAGAGCATGCTCCAAACAGAGCCACGGTTCAACACATACACTCAGTAGAAGTTTTAAACACAATCTGCCCAAAACGGCAACTAACACTTTGCAATCAAGGAAACAACATGCTACAGGAAACATATGGACACAAACTTGCTATGCACTTCAAGTACAGACAACATGCTTCAAATATCATTAAGGTTCAGGTTCATAGGCATCAATATTAGTCCAAGATGATCAAAGTGAGAAGGCAACTTGATAACACAGATTATGACTTGGTGAAAAACAGGGCATAAACATGAGCAGGAATAACATGTTGACATGTTGGAGGCATGAAACAAGCATGCTACAGTGCAATATCCTAGCAAACAAAAGCATGGCATTAAAGAACAGGTCAAACATGGAAAAACACGATTACTAAGCATCTCCACATAACATCTAGATCAATGGCAATCATCAAGACAAGATTGCAAGTCATAACAGATTCTCAGACTTCGTGAAAATCAAAGGCTGAAAACAGATTCATGATGCATATTTTGAGACAACAAAAGTATATGCTACAGGAACATTTCATGGTATCAAAGGGCATGACAAGGATGTACAGGTAGAGCACTACAAAATATGATCACTGAGATACTGCTAGAAACCACTAGAACATGCTCAAAACATCATGGCAAAATGCAAATGATAACAGTTTCACAGACTGTGTGAAATTTAGTGAACATGGCAAGAACAACAACATGTAGGCATGTTTGCAATCTTGGAACAGAGGTCATATTAAGTCCAAAATTATCAAACTTGGCTTGTGGGAAAAGTACTCATAGCATACTTCAATTCATGTAATTGGAGCATCTCCAAAAGAGGCATAGATTAATTAATAACAAGCTCACAACATGGCATCATGAAGTTAACAGAAAACTGGAACATCATTTAGGCATGTTCATGGCAAGTATGCTACAGGACATATATGAGGCATCAAATGGCATGGCATGATAGAGCATAACATGGACATCAAAACATGTCAACTAGGCATATCCAGATTATGCATGTATACGATGGTAGCATCAAGTTAACATGGCAACATAATGTAACAGTTACAAACTTAACATATTTTACTAAGTCTCAGAAAACATCAAACATCAAATCGCACACTTTGCAAGCTTGATGCACTCACCACAAGGCACATAAAAAATACATGGATTGCACCACTGTAAAGATGGCATGAATATGCTCCTAAAATATGTTGACATGATGCTCAAAAGATAAACACACAAAATGCTATGAAAAAGACCAATCAGCAAGTTATGGCAGTTTTCAACATTTTATAACATTTAGCACTTTGAAACGATGATTAAGGCATCAAGATAAACTCAAACAAGCATGCAACAACAACCAACATGTAGAGCATCACGAAATGAACAATTTGACATATCATACACTCCAATCGGACCAACATGCGCAAAGTTACACACACCACAAGATGCACATATGACATGAGTTTTCTAAGGACTTTGCAGTTTTTCACCTCGCAGAAATCGGGACGGAGAGGTTCAGGGGGACGAAGGCGTGCGGTGGCATGGGCGTTTGGTTCGGTGGTCCCGCGGATCCAGGGCATGGCGGTCCTGGCGGGGTAGCGGAGGCCGGTGGCTGGAGGTCGAGGCGGGGAAGTGGCGGTTCCAGGGCGAAGGACGCCGGATCCAGGGGGGAGCGACGGATTCGACCCGCGGGGCGGCGCAGATGAGGGCGGGCTGGAGGCGTGGGGCGGTGCCATGGCAACGATAGTGCGTCGGGGTGGCAGCGCGGAGGCGGCGCACGGGAGCCCGGCGGGCGAGCGGCGGCGGAGGGGCTCCTGGGCGACGGGGAGCGACGGGGCCGGCCTGGAGGAGGTCGCGGACGGCGGCTCCGGCGAGCCGGACAAGGTGGCGTGGAGGAGCGGGCGATGAGATGGAGGTAAGGGGCGCGGGGCGCGCCGCGGATGGGCTTCGGCGGGCCATGGTGGTGGGAGGAGGCAAAGGCGCGACGTGGCGGTGCAGGATTAAAGGGGAGCGGCGGCTTGGCGACGTGGAGGCCCCGGATTGGCCACGGGCGGCGGCGCAGGTGGTTTCAGGTGGTGGCGCTGGCCTCTGGGCCGGCGACAAGTGGTGGCGGCGGGGTGGCTTGGCCCAAAAAACGAGGAAGGTGGGGGTTGGCTGCGGCTGGAGGTTAGGGGTAGGGTTAGGCTGCCAAAATTGGAAGGGGGTTGTGTTTAAATAGGCATGGGGCTAGGGTTTGGGGGTGTTTTTGAACCCTTCGATCGCGATCCGACGGCTCCGGTCAGAGGGGAGGTTAGGTGGGCTTAGATGGGCTGTGTAGAGGGGTTCGGCTGAGAGGAGAGGGGAGAAATGCAGCCCGGCAAGGTTTCCGGAGACCGAAAACGTTCGACGATTTAACCGGCAACGGTGCCATTGCCGATGACGGTTGGGCTATCAAACGGACTCCGAATGCGACGAAATTTGGCAGGCGGTTTACCTACACCATAATAAGACCTCCCACCAACTTCCAACCTATTCCAAGAATGTTTTGATGCCACTTACAAAATAATATTTCGGAGGTGCCGCCGGCGCGTGCAAGTGTGTCTGGCCTCAGAACGGACAACAGAGAGAACTGGGAGACCCGGACGGATACAAGTTTTGAAAACATGAGGATGCAATGCACATGATGACATGGCAAAGTGCAACACACAAGCGAATGACATGGTAACGACGGCGAATAACTGGGAGACACCTGGCGCATCGGTCTCGGGGCATTACATGGGTCCCCCTCTGGTATTTCTTCGCCCAATAATTTTTATATATTCCAAAATAATTCTCTTTATATTTTCAGGACTTTTGGAGTTTTGCAGAATAGGTCTCTCATATTTGCTCCTTTCCGGTCCAGAATTCCAGCTACCGGCATTCTCCCTTTTCATGTAAATCTTGTAAAATAAGAGAGAAAAGGCATAAGTATTGTACCATAATGTGTAATAACAGCCCATAATGCAATAAGTATCAACACAAAATCATGATGAAAAATGGACGTATCAACTCCCCCAAGCTTAGACCTCGCTTGTCCTCAAGCGAAAGCCGAAATCGATAAATATGTCCACATGTTTAGAGATAGAGGTGTCGATAAAATAAAATACAGACATGAGGGCATTATGATCATCTTTAGAGCAGCAACATATATTGTCATATAATTTCTTACGCTAAAGTAACAATTCATTCACAAGGTAGAGTGTGAATCAGAAACTTCATTGAAAACTAACAAACTATGATCTCAGCCATTGTAATTTATCATAATATCGGAAAAAGTCAATGTAAGAGATTTTGTATAGCAAGTCCACATACTCAACCATCTTCTAGTCTTTCACAATTGCTAACACTCACGCGATACTTATGAGATCAAAGCCTCAATCGGACATAGAGAAAGATAGGGGTTTCGCCTCCCAACTTTTACCTCAAGGGTAATGTCAACAATAATACTTTATGATAACCTACATCTGAGTGGATATATATATGTCTGGATCTTTCCCCAACACATAGAGCTGGCCAAAAAGAAAATGTGTAAAAAGGAAAGGTGAAGATCACCATCACTCTTGTATGAAGGTAGAAGGTAAAAGTAAAAGGTAAGCCCTTCGCAGAGGGAAGCATAGGTTGTCATGCGCTTTTATGGTTGGATGCACAAAATCTTAATGCAAAAGAATGTCACTTTATACTACTGCTTGTGATAAAGAACTTTATTATGCAGTTCGTAGCTTTTATTTCTTCCATATCACAAGTTCGTATAAAGCTTATTTTCCTCACACTAAAAGATCATACATATTTAGATAACAATTTTTATTGCTTGCACCGATAACAACTTACTTGAAGGATCTTACTCAATCCATAGGTAGATATGGTGGACTCTCATGGCAAACTGGGTTGATGGATTTTGGATGCATAAGTAGTATCTCTACTCGGTGCAAAAGATTTGGCTAGCATAGGATGAGAAGCAAGCTCAAAATGTTGGAGGATCCATGACAATATAACTTTTATTCGGATATAAGGAAACATAACCTATTATGTTGTCTTCCTTGTCCAACATCAACTTTTTAGCATGTAATATTTTAATGAGTGCTCACAATCACGAAGGATGTCCAAGATAGTATATTTATATGTGAAACCTCTCTTCCTTTATTACTTCCTATTAATTGCAACAATGACCAAAACTATGTTTGTCAACTCTCAACAAAATTTATTCATCATACTCTTTATATGGGAAGTCATCACTCTCCATAAGATCATTATATAATCTTTTTACTTCTTTTATTCTTTTCTTTTCTCAAGATCATAGCAAGAAAGCAAAGCCCTCATCTCAAAACTACTCTTTATTATACAACTTACGGACCCGATTACATAGGTAGATCACAAAGAAAAACTCAAAGACTAAATCATACTAAAACTTTTATTCTACTAGATCAAAATATAACCAAAAGTATCAAAACGGTAAAGGTAAAGATATGATGGTGATACGATACCGGGACACCTCCCCCAAGCTTGGCACAAGCCAAGGGGAGTGTCCATACCCATGTACTCATGTCTCCTTCTTCGGGGGTGGTGATGATGGTGTCAATGATGTATCTGTCAGCTTCATTAAGGTACCCTTCAGGTCCTGCAATTCTCGGATTACACGTTGGAGCATATTCACATTCTTCTGAATTTCCTCCAAAAGATGCTTATTTTCAGGCCACCAAGAACTTTTCCCAGCATCACTTTCACTTGGACAGGATATATCCCAATTGGAGGGGATATGTGCACGCGGAGTATTCTCCACTCCATAGTTATGAACCAAATTACGAAAGTTGTTCCGATGTAACCTGTGTAAGGGCCTCCTAGGGGAAGCCCTTCTCGTATCTCTTGGCCTTCATGGTTGCTTGTTGTCCCTATTGCTTGATGGGGATTTGGGATAGTGGAGATGCCGGCCAGAGTAGCTCTCTCCGAAGGCGGAGGCTGGACCTCAAGCGAATCTCCTTCATTCTCATCCATCGTGACTCCCTCGGCATCCTCCCTCCCGAGTTCCATCTGCATCAACCAAGCATCGTCTTCCACATTGTTGGAGGAGGAAGAAGACATGATGCCTGGCCTTGAAAACTCTGGCAGAAAACAATTCGAAACAAGAACAGAGGATATTGCCATGGTACCGTGGTCAAAACCTTCGGAAGATTATATAATGAATGATTTTTTACCGACCAAAAGAAGTATTCTCCAAGAAAACTGAGTCCGTAGGGTACATGAGGTGGCCACAAGGTTGGAAGGCACGCCTAGGGGGGTAGGGCGCCCCCAAGGCTTGTCGCCTCCTCGTGCACTTTTCGTACTAATTTTTATTTTTCTTATTTTTTAAATATTCCAAAATTGAGTAAAATTGCCATTGGAAAAGTTTTGGAGTCATTTTACTTACCTTATCACATACCTCTTCCTTTTCGAGGGTCTAGAGCATCCTAGTAGGTCTCCCTTATGTACTCCTCCGGTGTTATGGTATTAATAATATTGGTTTCAACATTTATGGGAGTACTTGAGATATAATGTTTGATTCTTTTCCCGTTTACCACCTTAGGGTTATTGCCCTCGGCATTGTTGATCTTGATGGCACCGGAACTATAAACTTCCTCGATAATGTTAGGCCCTTACCATTTAGAGAGAATTTTTCCTTGCAAAAAATCTTAAACGAGAATTGTATAGCAAGACATGGTCACCTACATTGAATTCACGCTTTTGTATCCTTTTGTCATGCCATCTTTTAACCTTTTCTTTAAACAACTTGGCATTTTCATAGGCACGGGTCTTCCATTCATCGAGTGAGCTAATGTCAAATAGCCACTTCTCACCAACAAGTTTGAAATCATAGTTGATCTCTTTAATTGCCCAATAAGCTTTATGTTCTAGTTCTAGAGGTAAGTGACATGCTTTTCCATAAACCATTTTATATGGAGACATACCCATAGGGTTTTTATATGCAGTTCTATAAGCCCATAATGCATCATCAAGTTTGTTAGACCAATTCTTTCAAGATCTATTAATAGTCTTTTGCAAGATCAATTTTATTTCCCTATTACTCAATTCTACTTGACCACTAGATCGAGGGTGATAAGGTGATGCAATTCTATGGTTAACATCATAGTTAGCAAGAAATTTGCGGAAAGCACCATGAATAAAGTGTGAACCACCATCAGTCATTAAATATCTAGGGACTCCAAACCTTGGGAAAATAACTTCTTTAAGCATTTTAATATAAGTGTTATGATCAGAACTACTAGTTGGAATAGCATCTACCCACTTAGTAACGTAATCAACAACAACTAAAATATGAGTATACCCATTAGAGGATGGAAAAGGTCCCATATAATCAAAACCCCAAACATCAAATGGTTCAATGACCAGTGAATAATTCATAGGAATTTCCCGACGTCTACTAATATTACCAATTCTTTGACATTCATCACAAGAAAAGACAAAATTACGAGCATCCTTAAAAAAAGTAGGCAAATAAAAACCAGATTGTAATACGTGTGCAGTTCTATCCCCAGCATGGTGTCCTCCATAGGCTTCAGAGTGACACTTGCATAGGATTTGTTCCTGTTCATGCTCAAGTACACAACGTCTAATAACACCATCTACTCCTTTATAAATGTGTGAGTCATCCCAAAAGTAATGTCTTAAATCATAGAAAACCTTTTTATTTTGTTGGTATGTGAAACTTGGTGGTAAAAATTTAGCAACAATGTAAATAGCATAATCAGCATACCATGGAGTACTACGAGAAGAATTTATGACAGCTAGTTGTTCATCATGAAAGCTATCGTCAATATGTAAATCAAATTCTTGTACTAAGATAACCCATCTAATAAGTCTAGGTTTAGCATCTTTCTTTTCCATAAGTTATTTAATAGCAGCATGATCAGTGTGAACAATTACTTTGGAATCAACAATAAGATCTGAACTTATCACAAGAAACACAACTGCTAGAAATTCCTTTTCAGTAGTAGCATAATTTCTTTGAGCACTGTCTAGAGTTTTACTAGCATAATGGATAACATTTAATTTCTTATCGACTCTTTGTCCTAGAACAACACCAACAACATAATCACTAGCATCACACATAATTTCAAAGGGTAGGTTCCAGTCAGGTGGTTGAACATGATACATCTCCAACGTATCTACTTTTCCTAATGCTTTTCCTCTTGTTTTGGACTCTAATTTGCATGATTTGAATGAAACTAACCCCGGATTAACGCTATTTTCAGCAGAACTACCATGCTGTTGTTTTTGTGCTGAAATAAAAGTTCTCGGAATGGAACGAAACTTTGTGAGGATTTTTTATACAATAAAAGAGAATTTCTGGAGCCAAGACCTGCCAAAGAGGGGCACCTGGGTGGGCACAACCCACCAGGGTGCGCTCCCCTCTCCTGGCGCGCCTAGGTGGGTTGTCCCCACCTGGTGGCCCCGCTGACCCAGAAACCAACGCTATAAAATCCTATTTTCAGAGAAAAAAGTCAGGGAGAAAGAATTATCGTGGTCCACGAGATGGAGCCACCGCCAAGCCCTGTTCTTCCTCGGGAGGGAAGATCTGGAGTCCGTTTGGGGCTCCGGAGAGGGGGATCTTCGTTCTTACTCATCACCAACCCTTCTCGATCGCCAATTCCATGATGCTCCCCACCGGGAGTGAGTAATTCCTTCGTAGGCTCGCTGGTCGGTGAGGAGTTGGATGAGATTCATCATGTAATCAAGTTAGTTTTGTTAGGGCTTGATCCCTGATGTTGCTATGACTTTGCCATGCTTAATGCTTGTTACTTTGGGCCCGAGTGCCTTGATTTCAGATCTGAACCGTTTATGTTATCATCATTATATCCATGTTCTAGATCCGATTTGCAAGTTATAGTCACCAACTACGTGTTATGATCCGGTAACCCCGGAGTGATAATAACCGGGACTTCTTATGGTGATTACCGTAGTTTGAGGAGTTCATGTATTCACTATGTGTTAATGCTTTGTTCCGGTTCTCTATTAAAAGGAGGCCTTAATATCCCTCAGTTTCCAATATGGACCCCGCTGCCATGGGAGAGTAGGACAAAAGATGTCATGCAAGTTCTTTTAATAAAGCACGTATGACTACTTACGGAATACATGCCTACATTATATCGATGAACTGGAGCTAGTACCGAATCGCCCTAGGTTATAACTGTCACGTGATGAATATCATCCAACAAGTCACCGATCCAATACTACAAACTTTTCCATATTGTTTCTGCTAAGTTACTTCTGCTATCATCACTGTTACACTTGCTACAAAATTACTGCTATCACTGTTACAATTGCTACTGTCACTACTATCAAAACTATCAAACTACTTTGCTACTGATCACTTTGCTATGATAATTAATCTCCAGGTGTGGTTGAATTGACAACTCAGCTGCTAATACCTTCAAATATTATTTGGCTCCCCTTGTGTCGAATCTATAAATTTGGGTTGAATACTCTAACCTCAAAAACTGTTGCGATCCCCTATACTTGTGGGTTACCAAGACCTTTTTCTGGCGCCGTTGCCGGGGAGCATAGCTATATTTGTCGAGTCACTTGGGATTATTATCATATTATCACTATGAAGAATCTGAAGGATCCTAAGACTGAGATATTTCCCTCAAGTACGAGGGGAGGTAAGAAACTGCCATCCAGTTCTGCTTTAGATTCACCGTCTGTTATGAGTAAACTTGCGACACCAGCACATGCTATTACTTCTGATATGTCACAAGTTATTGATGATGCTACTTCTACTATGAATGATGCTTTTGATGATGCTAGTACCTTGCTTGATAATGATGATGTGCCACTTGGTGAATTTCTTGATGAACAAATTGCTAGAGTAATACAACATGATGTTGTTGAATCTGATGATGAGCTTGAAACTGAATCTCTTGAAACACCTGCTAGAACTAGCCCTCCTAGATATGAATTGCCTAAGGTACCGGAAGGTTATATTATGAGTGAAGAAACAACTAGAGATATTCTTGCTTGTAATGCAAAGATGATCTAGAGAAATTATTACAAAAGTATAAAGAAAAATCTCTGAATGCTAGAATGAAATGTTATCCTAAGTTTGCTACTTCACCTATCTTTATTGATGATAAGAATTATGAATTCTCTGTCGATCCAGAGTTAATTACTTTGGTTGAATCTGATCCTTTCCATGGTTATGAAACTGAAACTGTTGTGGCACATCTTACTAAGTTGAATGATATAGCCACCCTTTTTACTCATGATGAGAAAACTCGCTACTACTTTATAATCAAATTATTCCCTTTCTCATTAAAGGATGATTCTAAATCTTGGTACAATACTCTTGCTCCTGGTTGTGTGCATAGTCCCCAGGAAATGATTTACTACTTCTCTGAAAAATATTTTCCTTCTCATAAAAACAAGCTGCCTTATAGGAAATATTTAACTTTGTTCAAACTAAAGAAGAGAGTCTCCCACAAGCTTGGGGGAGGCTTTGCCAGTTACTTAATGCTTTGCCTGATCATCCTCTTAAGAAAAATGAAATACTTGATATCTTCTATAATGGACTAAGCGATGCTTCTAGGGACTTCCTAGATAGTTGCGCTGGTTGTGTTTTCAGGGAACGAACTGTTGGACAAGCTAAAGAATTATTGAATAATATATTGAAAAACTATGATGATTGGACTCTTCCTGAACCACCGCCTAAACGCACTCTGAAGAAGATGGGTATATTATATCTCAGTCCTGAAGATATGCAAGAGGCAAAGAAATCTATGAAGGAAAAAGGTATTAAAGCTGAGGATGTTAAAAATTTACCTCCTATTGAAGAAATACATGGGCTTAATACACCACCATTGCCTAAGGTGGTAGAGGTAAATTATTTAATGAAGTTCGATGATAATCCTCACAATATGCATCCTAGTCAATGCCTTTATGAGTTTGAAAACTATATTAGAAAACAAGATCATTTCAATGCAAATGTTATGAAACAATTGAAATATAATTCTGATATGATTGCTCGCTTGAGTGACTTGTTATTTAGAATATCAAATGATGTTAGAGGTGTGGGAAAACATGCTTCTATGGTTCAAACTCAGTTAGAACAAGTTGATAAATCACAAAGAGAATTACTTGATGAAATGAATCATAATATGCATGCCTTTGCTGTTAGAGTTGCAACTAGAGGAGGTAAAATGACTCAGGAACCACTTTATCCTGAGGGACACCCAAAAAGAATTGAACAAGATTCACAAAGATGCACCTAGTCCTTCTAGAAAGAAAAAGAAAAAGAAAAATGATAGGACTCTACATACTTCTAGTGAACCTGAAATAGAAAAACCTCCTGATAATGATAATGAAATTTCTATCTCTGATGCTGAAACTCAATCTTGTAATGAACACTCACCTAGTGATAATGAAAAAG
The DNA here is from genome assembly GCF_018294505.1 of Triticum aestivum. Lineage (NCBI taxonomy): Eukaryota > Viridiplantae > Streptophyta > Magnoliopsida > Poales > Poaceae > Triticum > Triticum aestivum. The sequence goes on along the minus strand of NC_057811.1, from coordinate 211,187,286 downwards.
ATAATGATGAGGTTCATGAAGACTCTCAACCAAATGATAAAGAACCAGATAATGATGTTGAGATAGAACCGCCTGTTGATCTTGATAACCCACAACCTAAAAATAAAAGATATGACAAAAGAGACTTTGTTGCTAGAAAACACGATAAAGAAAGAGAACCGTGGGTTCAAAAACCCATGCCTTTTCCACCCAAGTCAACTAAAAAGAAAGATGATGAAGAATTTGAAGCTTGACTGATATCTTGAAAATGCCTCCTTATGCAAAGTATATGAAAGACATCATCACAAATAAGAGAAAAATACCGGAAGCTGAAATCTCCACTATGTTTGCTAATTACACTTTTAAAGATGGAGTACCTAAAAAACTTGGAGATCCGGGAATACCAACTATACCTTGCTCTATCAAAAAGAATTATGTGAAAACTGCTTCGTGTGATTTAGGAGCTGGTGTTAGTGTTATGCCTTTCTCTTTATATAAAAGACTTGGCTTGAATAAACTCACGCCTACTGAAATATCTTTGCAAATGGCTAAAAAATCAACTGCCATACCTATCGGTATCTGTGAGGATGCGCCAGTTGTTGTTGCTAATGTTACTATTTTGACTGGCTTTGTTATACTTGAGATGCCGAGGACGACAACATGTCGATTATCCTTGGTAGACCCTTCTTGAATACTGCAGGGGTTGTTATTGATTGCAATAAAAGCAAGGTCACTTTTAATATTAATGGAATGAGCATACGGTGCACTTTCCAAAGAAACAATTCCAAGTGAATGGTATTAATGTTATTGAAAAATCTCCGACAATCACTATGGGAAGTTTTCAAATACCTTCACCTACTGTCAAAAACAAATATGAAATACTTATTGTTGGGGAAATGCATATCCCATTGAGGCAACTTAGTGACTTTACGAAAGTTCTTCGGTTTCATGCTAATCGAAAGTGGTTATTAATAAGACCTGATCAACCTTATTAATGGATCATTTTTGAACGGTATGAAGTTGATGAATTTATTAACCACTACCTTCTGTCCTTACCTTTTTCTTTTCTATTTTTATTAGTTAAATAAAATAAAATGCTCTCTTTTGTCTGTTTTCTGAATTTCCCTTGCAATAAAAAAATGACCCAAAAATAAAAGTTCTCAGAATGCCCTGAAAATTTTACACGATCTTTTTTCTGAATATTTCTGAATTTCTGGTGCAAATAATACCAGAGGGAGGTGCACCAGGTGGGCACAACCCACCTGGGCGCGCCGGAACCCCCAGGCACGCCCTGGTGGGTTGCGGTCCCCATGTGGGCCCCCTCACTTACCTCTTCATCCCACATCATCACTTACCTCCAGAAAAAAAATCTCCATTGCTCTCTCTCCCGTGTTCTTGAGCTCAAACCCGCGGATTTCGATCTCTTTCCTTGAAGCTCCGTTTCCGAAACTGTTTCATGGATTGTTGCTTGGTATGTGACTCCACCATTTGTCCAATTAGTTTTTGCTTTAGTAGTTTATATTTTGAATAATTAGCTACTCTTGGTGCTGCTGTAGATGTGCTTGCATGTTAAATTCTTAGTGATCTAAGTAGTTTGAATGCTTGCTATGGCTTCTATGTATCCCTATGAGTAGTTGCTATCAATTTTATAAAGTTTTGTTGACAAATTTTTGTCAACCAATTTTTTTTAGTTTTAGAAAATTGTACGCGGACATGAATATCTTCAGGAAGTTTGGCTCTAAGAAGAACTCCAAGGGTGTTATTGGGGAGTCTTCTGACAGTGATCTCCACCCTCGAAGGTTGGCGGAGGTACGGCCGTGCGAATGGCCGCACACCCCATCCCTAAAGAGGCTGGAACTCTTCAGGAGTTCATGCAATATGTTGCAAACGCCGGCCTCACCGACTTCATCGCAGATGAGTGTGACCAGCACCAAATCCTCACAAATATCTTTGTTCAGAGTTTTACTTTCCTGCCTAGAAATAATCCTCCTGAAGTGAGTTTCGATTTATATGCTGAAAACCATCAGATACCACTCACTGAATTTTGTGATATATGCTTGATCCCCTCTGATGGGAGCTTAGCCGAGCCTAGGCCGGCTTGGTTTGAGGACTATTATCGCACTTTGACAGTGGGATATGAGAGAGGGGTGTCAGCCGCCACAACTGCTAGCATACACTTTCCTGCCATACATTATTTTGCTTTATTTGTTGCTAAGTGCTTGCTTGCTAGAAAGAAAGTAGGTGCGCTCAGTGCACCAGACTTTGTTGTTTTACACCGAGCACTAGAGGGCGACAACACCCATAGCTTGGGAGCTATTGTTGCTCGTCGCCTCCACCATAATAAATCCTAGGGTGAAATACATGGTGGGATTTTTGCTACTCGTTTGGCGGCTTACTTCGAGGTCAAGATACGCCCTCATGGTTACCCTTTGACCAAGGTCTACCTAGACAGGGTAGCCATTGAACACCATCATTTTCTTGCACGAGATTATCCTGACATTCCCATTCCTTATAACCTGGTTTTTAGCGTTAAAACTCGTGATATTATTCCACTGCCTGCACCTGCTTTGTTTGATTCTGCTGCCAGGGGCGGATATAGGATCATGCATGCGGACATCATCGCCTACCTGAACACTCAGGCTGCTGCGGAAGCGGCACAGCAGGATCCCCAGCAGTGGGACGAGTGGATGCCCGCTCCTCAGCACCCTTACTACCCTCCAGGCTACTTATCGACTACCAAGTTAGGCCAAAAGCCTAAGCTTGGGGGAGCACGTGTTTCCACCGACTTTACATTCATGTCCACTTATTCCATTTGTCGGTGTCCACACTTTTTCATTTTATCATCCATGCTTAGATTTATTTTCTTGCTTTCTTCTTGTGTGTTTGAAAAACTTTGGAAAAACAAAAAAAATAGTTATAGTTAATTTACTTTCTATGCATGCTTAGTAGTAATATTAAAAAGAAAACCCAAAAAGTTTTCCTTGTTCTTCTTTTGCTTGTTGGGAGCTTTCCCGTGTAAATAGTTTTTCTCGTTTTTGCTTTTCTCTTTTGTTCGCTTGTTCAACAAAACCAAAAACTCCAAAAATATTTCAGTGTGTTTCTCTGATTTTCTTTTTTTATTCGAGTTGTACCGAGAAGAAGACCACAATGAAAATGTTGAGTGGCTCTCATATGAATAATTTTTGAACTAATAAAGAGCACATTTTACCTTGTCTTCTCCTGTTGAATAAAATGTCTTGCAGATTCAAGCTTAGTCCACGACACTCTTGCAATATTATTATTATTTTCATATCGTTCGGCCGTGCAAGTGAAAGGCAATAATGACGAAATTCGATGAACTGGCCGTGGTAGAGAGAAACTGGTATGAACTCGACTTGTTCTGTCTGTGTAAATATGTTTAACCTAGTATCCATGATTCAGCCCATTAGGATTAAACATGTTTGCAATGACAATTAGAGATTATAGTTTCTCATGCCATGCATAAGTAGCTGGGAGTTGATAATGATTTATCTTGGATATCAATATTGCGTTAAAATGATTGTGATGTAGTATGATGATATGGTATCCTCCTCTGAATGTTCGAGTGGCTTGACTTGGCACATGTTCATGCATGTAGTTAAATCAAAACCAACATAGCCTCTATGATATTTATGTTCATGGTGTTCATATCCTACTCATGCTAGTGTCCAATGTTACTTATGCATAATGCATGGTTATGATCGTTGTTGCTCTCTAGCTGGCCGCTTCTCAATCTAATTGCTAGCCTTCGCCTGTACTAAGTGGGAATTCTGCTTGTGCATCAAAAACCTTGAACCCAAAGTTATTCCAGATGAGTCCACCATACCTACTTATATGCGGTATTACCCTACCGTCCTAAGTAAATTTGCATGTGCCACCTCTAAAAAACTTCTAAAAATATCCGTTTTGTGTGCCTGGATCGTTCATGGAATGACAGGAGGTAGTGAGTATCTTCCATGCTAAGCGGGTTATTCTCAGGTCTAGTGTTCATTCACTCGCCATCGCACGAGAAAAGGGCGGTATTAGGGATGCCCAGTCCCAAATTGCAAAATACATAAAGAGTTAATCACTCGAATAATCAAACAAAAACTCCCAATGGAGTCAAAACCTTTACTTTTTATCGCTTGGGAACCGCCACTAGCTTGTTTAGCATGGGAGATATTGATAACTAATAGTCGTGAAGTAAATGAGAAGGGTGCATGTCGCGAAATAATCATTTACCTCTGTTTTAAAAATCGAGCTTTGGCACCTCTGCAAATCACTGCTTCCCTCTGCGAAGGGACTATCTATTTACTTTTATGTTGTGTCACCACCTTCTAAAACAAGCGCGAGAAACTGAGGGAGCATAGCTGTCATGATTTATGCGTTGTGTGTAGCTAATGTTGGGTGCATCATGACTGGATCTTTTCTACCATGAATACAATGTTTAGTCGCTGCTTGAACTTTAGAGGTGCTCTGCATTTATGTTTTGCGGTCTCAGAAAGGGCTAGCGAGATACCACTATTGTCATATTATATCATGGTTGTTTTGACAACGTGTTGCCATTTGAGATATCTTATTATTGCTCGCTAGCTGATTATGTCGTTGATATGAATCATTTTTATCTTTACGAGTTATTGTCGACATGGTTAGTTATAATGTTGGCTGAAAACCTGGGTGCTGTTTAAGCTTATTTATGCAAACAAGAGCAAAAGAGTTCGTAAAAGTTTTTCTTTTTCACATTCAGTTTATCAACTGAATTGCTTGAGGACAAGAAAAGGTTTAAGCTTGGGGGAGTTGATATGTCTCCAACGTATCTACTTTTCCTAACGCTTTTCCTCTTGTTTTGGACTCTAATTTGCATGATTTGAATGAAACTAACCCCGGACTGACACTGTTTTCAGCAGAACTACCATGGTGTTGTTTTTGTGCATAAATAAAAGTTCTTGGAATGGAACGAAACTTTGCGAGGAATTTTTATACAATAAAAGAGAATTTATGGAGCCAAGACCTGCCAGAGAGGGGCACCTGGGTGGGCACAACCCACCAGGGCGCGCCCCCTCTCCTGGCACGCCCAGGTGGGTTGTCCCCACCTGGTGGCCCCGCTGACCCTGAAACCAACGCTATAAAATCCTATTTTCGAAGAAAAAAATCAGGGAGAAAGAATTATCACGATCCACGAGACGGAGCCGCCGCCAAGCCCTGTTCTTCCTCGGGAGGGCAGATCTAGAGTCCGGTTGGGGCTCCAGAGAGGGGGATTGTTGAGGATATAACCATTAGGGTCACCCGCCCAGGAGGGGCCGGGTTACATCATAATGGTCATCACGCGAAACCCGGTACCAAGCTTGAAGACGGCGGGTTAGATAATGGGCTTAAGACCCGGAGGAGGCTTAAGGCCCGTAGTGATAAACCGTCGCATGGCAAGACTTGTAGTGTAAGGCAAGAATAGTTGAGAGTCCGAGCCGGACACTCTTATGAGCCGGCCGGGACTCTGAGAGCCGCTGGGTGTCAACCTCTCTATATAAAGGGACGACCCGGCGGCGGTTTAGGGACAAGTAAGATCTCGTCGAGAGCCAGGCATAGCAATTAAGTTCCCTGGTCATCGAAACCGTAATCAATACCACCTCAACTGGACGTAGGCTTTTACCTTCACCGTAAGGGGCCGAACCAGTATAACCCCCGTGTTCCTTGTCCCGTTTAACCCCTTTAAGCTTCCTAGCTGCGATGGCTCCACGACTAAGTCCTAGCTCGAGGACATCTGCCGTGACAATTCCACGACAGTTGGCGCCCACCTTGGGGCTGGCGCATGGTGGATTTGAGTTCTTGAAGGGTAGCTTCGAAGGGCTCAAGGGATACGCTGTGGGCCAGATGACCAAGAGTCGTCGCGGCAAGCTCTACATCGATGATGCAAACTGGGGCCCCGACGCCGGCTCAATTGAGTACGGGTACCGGGTCCCCTTCGGTGGAATTCATGTCTTCATTGGCAAGATTGGGGAGCCGGGCCCTGAGCCGGATCTCTGCGCCGATCTCATCGAGACGGCTCAGCGCGCACGACCCGCCCGGGCTCTACCTGCCTTGAAGCATGCTTTTGTGGGATGTGTTCATGGAGGACTCTTTGAGGGATCTGGATCTGGTGATGAGACGGCCGCCGGCTCTGACGGCGAGTCGTCTACGGATGAGTCAAATTCGTTGTATCAACTTCAAGATGGCAGGCTCAGGGGTTGTTCCGATGGCGACAGCATTCCGGACCCTTTTGAACCACCGAGCCGGGTTGGAATCTTCATGGCCGGCGCGCAACCTGTTCAAAACCCCGCCTCCGGGTCAGGAAGCCCGGTGCCTTCACCGGCTCAGGTGCTGATGGATCTCACAGACAAGCTGACGGTCCTGTTGACCGCTACGGTGGCTCCGGCGGATCAAGTTCAGCATGACACGGAGGTAGCATAGTTAAAGTTGGATCTAGCGGCGGAGGGGATCAGGATGGCTGCAGAGAGGGCGGCTCTCGACGCCCAGACTCAGCTGATTCAGGCACAGTCCTTCCGGCTCACGATGGATCAAAACGCATCCAATGAGGTCATGAGAAGGAGGCATCAAAAGGCCCAATCTCGACTCCCTCCGGTTTACGATCCTCGAAACCTCTTCAACACGCCGGGTGCAGGGTCTAGTAACCCGCCGGAGATCATAGTACCCGGGGCTGGGACACCAATTCAGCCCCAAGTGATGGGACCTCCCCGGGTGAACCATGCCCCACCTCAGTACGTGCCAATACCACCGGGTCATTAAGCCAACCCGTTGGAAAACATGGTCGCCGCGGCGGCATGGCTGGCGGCTCTCCCAATTGATGGCGACTCTCCAACGGCGGTTGAAACCCACCGGGTCAGAGAGCTCCTTCAGACAGCTCTGGCGCAGCAAGAGGCGTACTCTTATAGCCGGGACATGATCCATTCAACCCCTCGTCCAGGCCGGAGCCCGAGCTATAGCAGACACATGGTATCAGCGACCGGCTCAAGTAATGTCCGACGCCAGGACTTGCCACCTGGCCACGGCCCGGCTCATAACGGGGCCTTTCACGCAGCAGACCAAGATAGAGCACGGCAAGAGGCGGAGCAGGTGCCTCAGTTGACGGCTTACCAGACACCCCCGGCTCATCCGACGGCTTCCGTCGACGTGGGTATCCCTACGAGGACTGGAGGTGTCCCTTGTTTAGTGCCGGCTCTCCGCAATGAACGTTTACCCAAGGACTTCAAAGGGCCGAGGAAGGTGCCTAATTACACGGCTGATTTACAACCCGGAGCCTGGATCAAGAGTTACGAGATGGCCATGGAATTGCTGGAGGTCAGCGAAGCGGCGATGGCCAAGTACTTCACCATGATGTTAGATGGGACTGCCCGCACTTGGTTGAAAGGGCTGCCGCCGAATTCTATCGGGTCTTTGGCTGAGCTGAAAGCCCGGTTCATCCAAAACTTCAAAGATACCTGTAGGCAGTCTATGTCAATTGTGGATTTGACTAACTGTAAACAGCAGGAGGGTGAGTCTACGACACATTGGGTTCGCCGGGTCAAAGAGATAATACATTCATCTGATAAGATGGACGCCGGCTCTGCAGTCTTAATGTTGGAGCAGAATTGTCGTTTCTTGCCCTGAAGATGAAACTCGGGCGGCCCAAGCGCGACTGCAATGATATGGGTACGCTGATGGCGGCTCTCGTCAAGTACGCCGACTCTGATAGTACCAAGGACCCCGTGTCAGATGATGAAAGGACAGGGAAGGGAAAGAAGAACGGCAATGGCAAGGGTCCTCAGCATAACCCGGCAAATCAAGGAGGTAACAAGCGTAAGGCGGATGGCAGCATGGAGTTTGTGGCCAATGCCAGCTCACATGGTAACAACCAGCGACGTAAAGGGAGGCCACCTCCCTGAGCCGGCGGTTCAGGCCCAATGCTTGAGCAGTTGTTGAATGAGCCTTGTCCAAGGCATGGCTCTAGGGAGAAGCCAGCTACTCATCTATGGAAAGATTGCGCAATCATGAAGGCCTTTAAGAATTCCAATGCCTTTAATGGCAATAATGGCTCGGGCGGCGGCTCAGGCGCCGGCGGCTTTCATGGCCCGGGCGGCGGCTCAAATTCCAATCCTCAGAATGTTCAAGGGGGCTTTAATCAGCAGTCCGGCCAGGGTCATCAACAGCAACAGGGGGGATACCAGACCAATCCAAAGCAGCTCAATGGTGGACAGTATCATGTGTTTACCACCAGTCTGTGTAAGCGAGATCAGAAGCTTCACAAGAGGGCTATGAATGCTGTTGAGCCGGCGGTTCCACGCTATTTAAGATGGTCTGAGCAGCCTATTGTGTGGAGTAGGGAGGATCACCCTCCCCGGGTTGATAATCCGGGTCACTTGGCCCTGGTGGTGGCTCCTCAGGTGGGAGGATATAAGTTCACTAAGGTGCTCATGGATGGAGGCAGCAGCATCAACATCCTCTATTATGAGACCTTCCGTCGTATGGGGTTGATTGATAAGAACCTCAGCCAGTCCAATACTGTTTTCCATGGTGTGGCGCCTGGTAAATCGGCTTATCCAGTTGGTAAGATCGAATTGGAAGTGGCCTTTGGAGATGAGTACAACTACAGGGTGAAAAAATTGACCTTTGCGGTGGTCAAGATAAGAAGTCCGTATCATGCCATATTTGGGCGGCCGGCTTACGCCAAGTTCATGGCACGGCCGTGTTACGTATACCTACAGCTCAAGATGCCGGGTCACAATGGGACCATTACGGTTCATGGTAGCCGAAAGATAGCCTTGGAGTGTGAGGAAGGTGACGCGGCTTATGCAGAATCTGTTTGTGCAACAGAGGAGCTGAAGTTTTACAAGGATAATGTTGACCCAACAGATATGACATCTCTGAAAAAGCCGACCACGGAGCATGGGCCGGCAATGAAATTTAAGTCAGCTGATGAGACTAAACTTGTTGATTTCGTTCCAGGTGACTCATCTCAGCAGTTTAGCATCAGTGCCAATTTGGATCCAAAATAGGAAAGCGCGCTCATCGAGTTCATCCGTGAGAACAGGGACATCTTTGCATGGAAACCTTCTGACATGCCAGGTGTACCTAGAGAACTCGCTGAGCACACTCTCAATATTGATCCGAAATTTAAGCCGGTCAGGCAATTCCTTCGGCGGTTTAATGAAGAGAGGCGGAAAGCCATTAGTGAGGAGGTGGCCCGGCTCTTGGCAGCCGGGTTTATTGTCGAAGTCTTTCATCCAGAATGGTTAGCTAACCCGGTGCTCGTGCTCAAGAAGAATGGCACCTGGCGGATGTGTGTGGACTATACGGACTTAAACAATGCGTGTCCGGCTGATCCTTTTGCTCTCCCCCGTATTGATCAAATCATTGATGCTACGGCGGGTTGTGAACGCTTAAGTTTCTTGGATGCTTATTCTGGATACCATCAGATTAAAATGGCACTTAAGGACCAGGAGAAGACGGCGTTCATCACTCCCTTTGGAGCCTTCTGTTATGTGTCTATGCCTTTTGGACTCAAGAGTGCACAGGCGACTTACCAGCGTTGTGTGCAAAATTTTCTTCATAACCAGATTGGGCGCAATGTTCATGCTTATGTGGATGATATCGTGGTTAAATCCAGGGAGAAGGAGACTCTAGTCGATGACCTTAGAGAAACCTTTGATAATCTCCGGGTTTACAAGATGATGCTTAACCCGGCCAAGTGTGTTTTTGGTGTTCCTGCAGGCAAGCTCTTGGGTTTCCTGGTTTCTAACAGAGGCATTGAAGCTAACCCGGAAAAAATCAAGGCAATCACCTCTCTAGCTAAGCCGGCGTGTATAAACGACGTCCAGCGCCTAGCAGGCCGCATTACTGCTTTGAGCCGGTTTATAAGCCGCTTGGGTGAAAAGGCCATGCCATTGTACCAGTTGATGAAGAAAACTGATGACTTTATCTGGAATGATACTGCTAATGCTGCTTTTGAGGATTTAAAGAGGCAGCTGGCTGAGCCCCCAGTCCTTGCTGCTCCGGTTGACAAGGAGCCCTTATTACTGTATGTAGCTGCTAACACACGAGCCGTCAGTGTGGCTGTGGTGGTGGAGCGCAAGGAAGAGGGTAAGGAGTACCCAGTTCAGCGGCCGGTTTACTACGTCAGTGAAGTGCTCATTGAGTCCAAACAACGGTATCCACATTGGCAGAAGCTTGTGTATGGTGTGTTCATGGCAAGCCGGAAGCTTAAGCATTATTTCCAGGGTCACCCTATCACTGTGGTTAGTTCTGCTCCCCTTGGAGATATCATCCAAAACAGAGAGGCCACAGGAAGAGTGGTAAGTGGGCTATAGAGCTTGGGCCTCATGGTCTGAAATACGTACCGCGCACTGCTGTTAAATCTCAAGCTTTGGTGGATTTTATCAACGATTGGACAGAGCTACAGGTGCCCGAAGAAAAGCCGGATAATACATATTGGACTATTCACTTCGATGGGTCCAGGCAATTGGAGGGCTCGGGGGCTGGAGTTGTATTGGCTTCCCCTAAAGGTGACAAGTTTCATTATGTGCTACGATTGATGTTTCCTTGCACTAACAATGCGGCTGAGTACGAGGCCTTGCTCCATGGTCTTCGGATGGCTAAGGAGATGAGCTTGAGCCGGGTAAGGTGCTTCGGCGACTCAGACTTAGTGGCTCAACAAGTATTAGGCAAGTGGGATTCTAAGGACCCTCTCATGGCGGCTTATCGCCGTGAAGTTGATGCCATTGCTGGACACTTTTAGGGTTACCAAGTAGAGCACATCGATCGCAGGAAGAACGAGGCGGCTGATGCATTAAGCCGGCTGGGCTCTCAGCGAAAACCGGTGCCGCCTAATACTTTCTTGGGCATCTTGCATAACCCTTCTGTTAAGGTACCTACAGAGGAAGACTTGGCTGTCCCTGACCCGGAAGCATAGTTGGTGGCGGCTCTCCACATCACCCCGGACTGGACGGTGCCATACTTGGCTTACATGACCCGGGGAGATTTGCCTGAGGATGAGACTTTGGCCAGACAAATAACCCGGCGGTCTAAGTCAATGGTCATCATCAATGGCGAGCTGCATCGTCGCAGTGTTACTGGAACTTTCCAGCGATGTGTTTCCCCTGAGGAAGGCCAAGATATTTTGCGTGAGATTCACGAGGGGGATTGTGGCCATCATGCCGGCTCAAAATCTCTCGGCTTTCCGTCATGGTTTTTATTGGCTGACGGCTCATGCTGATGCGGAGGACTTGGTCAGTAAATGTGACGGTTGTCAGAGGTTCTCGCGACGGGCTCATGTGCCGGCTCAAGAGTTGAGGAGGATACCAATCACTTGGCCATTTGCGGTCTGGGGGCTTGACATGGTTGGGCCTTTTAAAAGGTCCAAGGATAAGAAGACCCACCTCTTGGTGGCAGTTGACAAGTTCACAAAGTGGGTTGAAGCAGAGCCAGTTAGTAAGTGTGACGCAGCCACGGCGGTTCAGTTCATGAAAAGGGTGATATTTCGCTTTGGCTTTCCACACAGCATTATAACTGACAATGGTACCAATCTATCTAAGGGAGCTATGGAAGAGTTTTGTCAACGAGAGGATATTCGACTTGATGTTTCATCAGTGGCTCATCCTCAATCCAATGGTCAAGCTGAGAGAGCTAATCAGGAGATCTTGAAGGGCATTAAGCCCCGGCTTTTAGTCCCTTTGCAACGAACGCCGGGTTGTTGGGTGGAGGAGTTACCCTCCGTGTTATGGAGCATCAATACTACTCCTAACAGGTCTACGAGTTACACGCCCTTCTTCATGGTTTATGGAGCGGAAGCAGTCCTCCCCAGTGACATCCGTCATGATTTGCCTCGAGTGGCGGCTTATGTTGAGGCGGATAATGAACAGGCGCGCCAAGATGCTCTTGACTTGTTGGACGAACAGCGTGATGTGGCAGCAGCTCGCTCAACAATTTACCAACAAGACCTGCGCCGTTATCATAGTCGCCGGGTTAAGTCCCGGGTCTTCCAGGAAGGTGATCTGGTGCTTCGGCTCATCCAAGATCAAACAGATGCACACAAGCTATCCCCGCCTTGGGAAGGTCCCTTTGTGGTCAGCAAGAACTTGCACAACGGGTCATACTACCTTATTGACGTTTGGGAGCATAAAGATTCACGCAAGTCGGAGGAAGAGACCCGTCGGCCGTGGAACATAGCTCAGCTTCGGCCTTATTATACTTGAGCCACCGGCTCTCATAATGTACATATTTCTATAGCCATGTATATATTATGTTAAATAATAAAGCAGGACCTCTGTCCTTTTCTCCTCCAAAGGTAAATGTGTTATTTCCATTACAACATCACATGGTTACTTGGAGGTGGATCCGGCTTATGATCGTATTCGAATCTAGCTGTAAACAATATAATCACCTGGGGGCTTCCTGTTCAAACATAGGTCGTATTCGAACCAAAGAGAACATAGCTGTCGATACCCACTTGATTGGAAAAGTGCCGAGCTCATTGGGGAGTTTTCTTCGATCATATTTGAATCATTGCTCAACCCCCTTTGGGAACCGACGTGGATCGTATTCGAATCAGCGTCGTTAAACAACTCTTAAGGTCAATTGGGGGCTTCCTGTTCAAACATGGGTCGTATTCGAACCAAAGAGAGCATAGCTGTCGGTACCCTCTTGATTGGCATCGCCAAAGCCACTGGGGGCTATATGATCGCATTCGAATCTTAGCTTAACCCCTTTGGGACGGTTCTTTGGTCGTATTCGAACCGGAAGCCCCTAAGTTTTTGATCTTCTGACTTGCAACAAGTTCTGTTGGTCACATCAACAGTGTGCAAGGGCGGCTTTTCCTTTGCCGACTTAGTTTTGATTCACAATGTTGATAACATATAGTAAGTATTCTTGACGCTGGTAAACCGGAGTTGAGATCTTCACCTCATTATTCGGGTTACATAAGCCGGAACTATACTTGAAGGCTCGTAAGTATGCCATTATGGTTACATCAAAGATGTAATTGAGGGCCAGTCTTCGGTGATTTTTAATTCATATTCCGGGTTATATATGTAAGGTCTATGGTTCTCAGTGTGGTAAGCCGCCTAGAGACTTGTGACTTGTTTTTCTATGCAGGATGGTTAAAGACAGCTATTCGAGCTTAAGGACAACAAATGATCAATTATGACCCGGAGGAATATAAGGAATCAACTTCAACGGAGCTAAGCATTCAACATGTGCATGATGGCATGACAAGGTTAACATGTTTGTCCTACTCTATTACAAGACTCCCTGAGTCCAAAAGGTGAGGCATTGTTTTAAAGGCATAACCATGGGCCGCCTAAGAGTCAAGATGCTTGCTGGGTCGAAGCTTCCGGCTCATCCCTCTCCGCTCCTCCGGCTGTTCCCATGACCTGGAAGGTTGACGATTTCCAGTCAATGCCGCTCAAAGCTTCAAATTGAGCCTCCTCGTCAATTAACCCGGCCGGGTCAACTTCTGGGGCGAAGGTATGCTTACGAGTCGGAGGGATCAAGCTGATTGCTTCGTAGCGTGGAGTGGGGATCCTTTGATTCTCCGAGTCATAGCCTGGCTGATACTTGGTCAGGTCGGTGTCATTCCCAATCGTGGTAGCCACCGGGCGCACACTCTTCACGCAGGTAGCGAATTCTTTTTGATCAAAGGGAGTGCCATCTTCCTTCAGACTGGGGTATCCGAGCGCGATCTCTGCCGGGTCTAGCTCCGGGAGGAAGGCCTTGGCCTGGCTCAGAGCAGCTATGGCTCCGGCTCTTGCAGAGGCCCGTCGTAGCTCTTGGAAACGCTGAGGAAGAACGGCAAGCCGCCGAAGTACGTCCGCCAGGTGAGTCGGAACCTCATTGGACAGGGCCACAACGGCCAAGGCGCGCTGTGACCCGGTGTAGAGTTGCTCCACCAAGGTGTACACGGCTTTCAGCTTGGTCAGCACATTCTGATTGAGGTTGGCGCTTCTGGGACCTGTTTAACAAAGGAAGGTAAGCCGCTAGCAATGATGGGATTTATGAGACATAAAGAGTGTAAACTTGTTGAAAGCCCGCAGAATGACTTACCGAAGATTGCGGCGACCATCTGTGACACATGGCGTTTTAAGCCGGAGAGTTCGGCGGTTCTCTCCATCAGAGCCGCCTCCGCCTGTTCGGCCCGGCTAACCAGAGCGGCTTTCTCCTCGGCCCAAGTCTTCCTTTCAGTTTCAAACTTCTTCTTCAGTTTCTCTTGTGCAGCAACACTGAACTCAAATTTAGCGTTGGCCTTCCGGGTCTCAGTTTCCTGAGTCTTCAGGCGGTTCTTCAGCTCAGAGATCTCAGCTTCAAATTTCTTGCAAACAGCCTGTACAAATTCCGGGTTATAGTATGAGTAATTATTATACAACTTTAAAGTCCCAAGCACTTTCCAAGAAAAGACACTTGGCACTTGGGGGCTAATGCATGCTGAAAGGTTCTATTTACAAATTGCCGGTTCATGAAAGTAAGCCGGAAGTTAAGTCTACAACATATTCTATCATTTGTGGTAGACTTGGGGGCTAGCATGGGGAGAATGACTATGGAGTAAGCAAGAGAGTGGTACCTCAGATTTTTGCTGTATTTGCTTTACCATGTCAACCTCTAAGTCCCGGCTGTTGTGCACTTGACCAATGTAACTTGAGACGATGTCTCCAATGCTCAAATTCGCATAGTCAGTGATCTCCAGCCTGGCCCTGCGGCGCTCCAACAGTTCTTCTTTGGCGGAGCATTTGGCCAGCGCAGTGGGTCTCCCCGGCTCGACGAACTCTGTCCGGGTGATTACGACGTCCGGGTCATCGGCCGGCTGAGCTGGGCTGGGGATCTCCGGGTTAGTGGAAGTCTCTATGACTAGCTCGTCGGTTGGAGAGGTGGCTTCAGGAGCAGAGGCAGATGGCAGCTCTTGAGCTGAAGTCTCCGGTTCAGTTAGGACCGGCTCTTCGACCGGTTTATTCTTCTTCTCCCTCTTGCTGAGCTTTGCTTGGGCACTGAAAGGACAAAAGGTTAGTACAAAAGCATGAGTAAAGATAAGCACAACACAAGATGATCATCGTTACCCGGGTGCGGTCTTGAAAGCCGGCATGTTAGATTGCATAGAATCACCAGAGGAAGGTGAAGTTTCCTGATAATTTGAATCAGAAGAATTGAGCGGTTGACGAGTAACGCCCGCCAAAGGATGAAAAGGATATAAGTTGGAGATAACCTCGGTCCGGCGCTTCCTTGATGCTTCAGGTAAGCTGGAGGAGAGGTCTGCATCCTTGTTGGTCCGGGTGTGCCGCCGGCTCTCATGAATGTGTTGCTTCAAAAGAAATTGAGGATCTTGATAAGCTAAAGGATGTGAAAATCTTACTTTCCGGGTTACTCTTTGGACTTTCAGCCTTGGCAAGGGTTCCGAGTAAGAGGAAAGTGTCGTTACCTCTTCAGTCACCGGGTTACTTGCTCCGATGTCATCCTGCTGATGATCAGTATCGATAAGGTGGATAGGAATAAACAAGAAACAAAACAAGAGCCTACAGATTCAGGGGTTACCTCTGACTCGGAGCTGTCACTTAGCTGAAGCACCTCTGAGGTAGTAGGCCTGCTTCCCTTCTTGCGGGGAGCGGCTCTCCTGGCGGCTTTCTTAGCCTTCCTGGCTTTTTTGCCCGCTTCATGGTCATATTTGACCTTCCAGAACTTGTCATTAGCCTGAAACATACAACAAAGATTTCTTAAAGTTCAAATGGAAACTATTAAAAGGAAAACCAAGGTGTTCAGGTCAGTGGCTTACCGCCGGAGCTGGGTTAGCTTGGCAGAAGGGGTTCAGGCCGGTCCTCCCACAGTCGGCTAAGCTCTCATTCAGGAGAGACTTGGTCATGTCGTCCACAACGTCCTCAGGAAGATCATTGGGGCTGTGCCGCAGAGGGTCATCCTTCCGGCCCGTGTAAGCACACATTAAGCCGGGGCGGCAGCTCAAGGGGATCACCCGCCAAGAGATCCAAACCCGGACCAGATCAATGCCGTTGAGGCCGTTTCCCAGGAGAGCCTTGATCTTATTGATGGTGGGGACCAGAGGTTGACGCTCAGCTTGAGATAGTTTGTCTGGCAGAGGGTGATTTGGCTCCAAACGCAGGGCACGAAAGCCGGGCAGAGGGCTCTCGTCAGCCGGAGAAGTATCCTGGCAGTAGAACCACGTCTGGTTCCAGTCCTTTGGATGGCTTGGCGGCTCAGCGTAAGGAAAAAGGCAATCTCTCCGTCGTTGAATGGAGATTCTGCCAAGTTCCAAGCTAGGCCCGTTGGCGCACTCATTCTGGCGATTCAGATAGAACAACTCCCTAAAAAGAAGTAGGCTGGGCTCTTCTCCAAGATAGACTTCGCAGAATACTTGGAAGTTGCAAATATTTGACACGGAATTGGGTCCTATGTCTTGCGGCCGCAGATCAAAGAAGTTCAGAACCTCTCTAAAGAATTTTGAGCCGGGCGGTGCGAAGCCCCGACTCATGTGATCAGCAAATATCAGCACCTCACCATCTCTAGGTTGAGGACTTTCCTCTGACGGGTCAGGGGCACGATAAGACATGACCTCCTTCTTGGGCAAGTAACCCGTCTTCACGAAATCAGCTAAAGTGTCGTCGGTGACATTGTATCTCATCCAGTTGCACGTGATGGGTGCCTTGGGAGCTTTGGGTGGCATTGTGAAAGATGAAGCCTATGACAAAAGGAAAATGTCCGGTTCAATTATAAGCCGGCAGACGTCTACAGTTCAATACTCAAATGGCGGCTTATGAAGGGGCCTAATGACATATGGCTAAGTGCATCGGGTTATCTAAGCCGCTGAGGGCATCGTAAGTAATTCAAATTGTCTACAGCTTTATGATAAATGAGCCAGAAATTTTACAGCGCGTGGCTTCTTTTAAGCCGGAAATGTGAGCCGCCATAGCTAAACAGACGCAATTTTTGACTAAGTGTGGCGAAAACAAGTTCCACAGACCGCAGTAATTATTTTGGATCAAACGGTTGGTTAAAAAGAAAAATTTCTAGACCTAGAACTGACGCAGAAGAAGTTCATGGATTCAGAATGGGATATTATTTCAAACAAAGGGGATCTACTAGTGTAAAAATGGATGCGCAACAACTACCGCAGGAGCTCCGTACTATTTTAGGATCAAACATGACTGTGGTGGAAGAACTACAGGGAACTCGAGGAGAACAGTGAAGAACAAAGGAAGAACAGCGGAAACCCTAAATGCGGATCTACGGTGGAGAGATGCAGGGACTTACAGACGCGGAGTTACGGTGGAGGTTCGTCGCGTCTTTCTGGTCACGTCAGGTTGATGCAGCGGCCTGAGTTGGTGAAGATGAGGAGACCTGCGGCGGCGGCGGCGGAGCTCGCGCGACAGTACAGTGGCGAGAGGAGGAAGACGATGGAGGCGACAAGTAACTGGAGACTCATGGGCCGGGCTATTTATAAGGTGAGGCTCATAAGTGGGCGTGAGAAACGAGGAGGCCACGGCGTGGTTATCTCGCCACAAAAACGCCTTGATTTTTGAGACGGCAATTAAAGATAAGATCCGTTGCGGATATGGTGGAATAAAGAATGAACTTAATGGAAGATGATGTCATGGTGGGTCGCCGGGAGTCCAGAAGATGACGTCACGGCGGGTTATAACTTTCGCACGAACATAAGCCGGAAGATTTTTTCTCTCTCAAACGAATTGAAGATTGACATGAACCGGTTCAAATCAATCTGGGGCCTAATGTTGAGGATATAACCATTAGAGTCACCCGCCCAGGAGGGCCGGGTTACGTCATAATGGTCATCACGCGAAGCCCAGTACCAAGCTTGAAGACGGCGGGTTAGATAATGGGCTTAAGACCCGGAGGAGGCTTAAGGCCTGTAGTGATAAACCGCCGCATGGCAAGACTTGTAGTGTAAGGCAAGAATAGTTGAGAGTCCGAGCCGGACACTCTTATGAGCCGGCCGGGACTCTGGGAGCCGCTGGGTGTCAACCTCTCTATATAAAGGGACGACCCGGTGGCGGTTTAGGGACAAGTAAAATCTCGTCGAGAGCCAGGCATAGCAATTAAGCTCCCTGGTCATCGAAACCGTAATCAATACCACCTCAACTGGACGTAGGCTTTTACCTTCACCGTAAGGGGCTGAACCAGTATAACCCCCGTGTTCCTTGTCCCGTTTAACCCCTTTAAGCTTCCTAGCTGCGATGGATCCACGACTAAGTCCTAGCTCGAGGACATCTGCCGTGACAATTCCACGACAGGGATCTTCGGTCTTCGTCGTCACCAACCCTTCTCCATCGCCAATTCTATGATGGTCCCCACCGGGAGTGAGTAATTCCTTCGTAGGCTAGCTGGTCGGTGAGGAGTTGGATGAGATTCATCATGTAATCGAGTTAGTTTTGTTAGGGATTGACCCCTAATATCCACTATGTTCTTAGATTGATGTTGCTATGAGTTTGCCATGCTTAATGCTTGTCACTTTGGGCCCGGGTGCCATGATTTCAGATCTGAACCGTTTATGTTATCATCATTATATCCATGTTCTAGATCCAATCTTGCAAGTTATAGTCACCTACTACGTGTTATGATCCGGTAACCCTGGGGTGACAATAACCGGGACTTCTTCCGGTGATTACCGTAGTTTGAGGAGTTCATGTATTCACTATGTGTTAATGCTTTGTTCCGGTTCTCTATTAAAAGGATGCCTTAATATACCTTAGTTTCCAATATGGACCCCGCTGCCACGGGAGGGTAGGACAAAAGATGTCATGCAAGTTCTTTTAATAAAGCACGTATGACTACTTACGGAATACATGCCTACATTATATCGATGAACTGGAGCTAGTACCGAATCGCCCTAGGTTATAATTGTCACATGATGAATATCATCCAACAAGTCACCGATCAATGCCTACAAACTTTTACATATTGTTTCTGCTAAGTTACTTCTGCTATCATCACTGTTACACTTGCTACAAAATTACTGCTATCACTATTACTGTTACTATTGCTGCTGTCACTACTATCAAAACTATCAAACTACTTTGCTACTGATCACTTTGCTGTAGATAATTAATCTCCAGGTGTGGTTGAATTGACAACCCAGCTGCTAATACCTTCATATATTCTTTGGCTCCCCTTGTGTCAAATCTATAAATTTGGGTTGAATACTCTACCCTCGAAAACTGTTGCGATCCCCTATACTTGTGGGTTATCAGAACAATATGTGCAGAAATTAAGGCCTTCTTAAGAATTTCAAATGCTTCTACAGAATCATCATAAAAAAATGGGACATCTTTTTGCAAGAGATTAGTGAGGGGCCTAGAAATTTTAGAGAAGTCTGTAATAAATCTCCTATAGAAACCAAGATGATCAAGGAAACTTCTTATATCTTTGATATCTTTAGGACAGGGCATTTTTTCAATTGCATCAACTTTAGCTTTATCCACTTCAATACCTCTTTCATAGATTTTATGCCCCAAGAAAATACCTTCATTAACCATAAAGTGGCACTTCTCCCAATTCAAGACAAGATTAGTTTCTTCACATCTCTGCAAAACTCGATCAAGGTTGCTTAAGCAATCATCAAAAGAAGATCCTTAAATGGAGAAATCATCCATGAAAACCTCAACAATCTTTTCACAAAAGTCAGAGAATATAGCAGTCATACATCTTTGAAAGGTAGCAGGTGCATTACATAAACCAAAAGGCATACGTCTATAAGCAAAGGTACCAAAAGGGCATGTAAAAGTAGTTTTTTCTTGATCCTCTTGTGACACAAGTATTTGAGAAAAACAAGAATAACCATCTAGAAAGAAAAAGTGTGTATGTTTGGATAACTTTCTAGCATTTGATCAATAAAGGTAGAGGATAATGATCTTTCCTAGTAGCTTGGTTTAATTTTCTAAAATCAATTACCATTCTATTACCTGTAACAATTCTTTGTGGAATAAATTCATTCTTATCATTGGGAACAACTGTAATACCTCCCTTCTTAGGGACACAATGAACGAGACTTACCCATCTACTATCAACAACAGGATAAATTATACCCGCTTCCAGAAGCTTTAATATGTCATTTCTTACCACTTCTTTCATCTTAGGATTTAACCGTCGTTGGTGATCAACAACTGGTTTAGCATCAGGTTCCATATTAATTTTGTGCTGACATAGAGTGGGACTAATGCCCTTGAGATCATCAAGAGTATATCCAATACCTGCACGGTGCTTCTCCAGAGTTTTCAATAATTTCTTTTCTTCATGCTCTGAAAGGTTAGCACTAATAATAACATGATATATCTTCTTTCCATTAAGATAAGCATATTTCAAAGTATCAGGTAATTCTTTAAGATCAAACACGGGATCACTCTTGGGTGGTAGAGGATCACCAAGAGTCTCAACATGCAAATTGTGTTTGAAAACAAGCATTTCTTTAAATAATATTTCATCTATTTCATTTCTTTCATTCATGGACATGTCATTTTCATGGTCTAGCAAATATTGTTCTAGAGGATTAGTAGGAGGCATGGGAATAGAAGCAAGACCAGTAATTTCATCTTTACTAGGCAATTCTTTATCATGAGGTTGTCTACGAAATTTGGAGAAATTAAGCTCATGAGACACATCCCCAAAATTTACACTAACTGTTTCTTTCTCACAATCTATCTTAGTATTGACAGTGTTCAAGAAAGGTCTACCAAATATAATGGGGCAAAAATCATCTTGTGGGGAACCAAGAACAAGAAAATCAGTGGGATATTTTATTTTCCCAAAAGACTTCAACATCTCTAACAATCCCAATTGGTGAGATAGTATCTCTATTAGCAAGCTTAATAGTAACATCAATATCCTCTATTTCAGCAGGTGCAATATCATTCATAATTTCTTGGTATAGAGTAAAGGGGATTGCACTCACACTAGCACCCAAATCACATAAGCCATGATAACAACGATCTCCTATTTTAACAGAGACAACAGGTATGCCAACAATAGGTCTATGTTTATCTTTATCACCGGGTTTAGCAATTCTAGCAGCTTTATCACAGAAATAAATAACATGCCCATCAATATTATCGACCAAGAGATCTTTAACCATATCAATACTAGGTTCAACTTTAATTTGTTTAGGGGGTGTAGGTGTTCTAGTATAACTCTTACGAACCACAGCTGGAGCTGTAGCATGTTCTTTTATCCTAATAGGAAAAGGTGGTTTCTTAATGTAAGCTGCAGGAATAACTGGATCAACATTATAAGTAATAGTTTCTTCTTCAGCTTTAATAGGTTGTACTACTTTTACTTCAATGGGAGGATGATATTTAAACCACTTCTCCTTAGGGAGATCAACATGAGTAGCAAATGATTCACAGAACGAAGCTACTATCTCAGAGTCAAGTCCATATTTAGTGCTAAATTCATGAAAAACATCGGTATCCATAAAAGATTTAACACAATCAAACTTAAGGTTTATACCTAACTCCTTACCTTCGTCGAGCCCAGTGTTCAGAGTTGCATTTAATTCTTTCCAATAAATCCCATTTGAATTCAATAGTCTTCTTTATAAAAGAACCAGTACAAGAAGTATCGAGCATGTATTGATCATTACGAGACAGCCGAGCATAAAAATTCTGAATAATAATTTCTCTTGAGAGCTCATGATTGGGGCATGAATATAACATTGACTTAAGCCGAGATGGCGCCTCCCACCCCCACCTACAACCTAAACCCTAGACCCACCCACCGCCGGCGATCTCCACTTCCCCCTATGGGTTTTGGAATCTGATCCGGCCATCATCTCCGGCGTCTTCTCTTCTTTCTTCTTGTGATCATCTCCATGGCTGTTCACGTGGCCATCTCCTTGGGTTTGGACTTTTCCCCTGGGATTGACATGGCGAAAGAGATCTGGCATTCTTTCCATCGCACGGTGCATCCCTCAGATCAATCTGGCCACTTCATCATGGTGGTATCTTTTGCACGCCATAGCTTCCGTTTGGAAAGAGAACGTGGCTCTGTCGTTGGAATCTGCGATTGGTGGATATTGCTCTTCTATCAAGGTATCTTGCCTACATGATCAAGTTTTTGCCTTTCATGTTTCATGCAAGGAAGTGGGGTTTTTCATCTTGCATCAATGCTCCTTTGTTTGCTCTCAATTCAAATGTTACTTTCATCTTTGGGGACATGGGGGCCCTGATTGGGAAAAGGAGCTTCGTGCTTGGCAAATTGAATGCCTGGAAGAATGGACCCTGGTTAGTCCATCCAAGCGACGTGCCCGCCTTGGACTTGAGGCTATGAAACATGCACTGACTAAGTCCTCCTTGCGTTCATCTACACATGCCACTAAGAAATCCCTACGTTTTGCTACATTCTTGAATTATGATGCTTGCAAGGGTTATCGTTATCCGGCAACTGCTGAGGAGATCAATATTGTTACTTTAGATGCTGGTTATACGGTAGATCCTCAGGAGCTTGCTGATCTTAACCGTGTTGATTTAGTTTCACCACCGGTGACCTCTCCGGCGACCTCACCGTTGAGGTTGTTGCACTCTCCGGATGTCATGTTTGGATCAATATCTCCCCGTGATCTTTTTCGGACACATCGGGATCGGGTATGTCAACCGGTTTGATTTTCTCCCATGCATCTCATGTTGGGCCTGGAAGTCCTACCCCCCAGCCTGATTCGATGGGCTCGGCCCATAACCCATTGGAATTATCACACGATGATTCTGATCAGGTTTCAGATTCCAGCCTTCAGTTTTCACCTGAGTTGCCTAAGTCTTCTGCCATGTCTGAGATATTTCTCCTAAATCTCCGCAAGATATAGTGCGTGATTTGCAAGGTCTGGATCAAGTTGTGGAGGAAATTGCAGCCATGTTTTGGGACTGTTCCAAGTGCCTGGGTATGGGTCATAGTTTGACACGTTGCACTAATAATGTCAGATGCCGAAAATGTTTCCGGTCTGGTCACGTTAAAAAGGACTGCAGCCGGTCTCCTCCTAATATTAAACTCTGGGTTCCCAAAACCGGAGCGCCTCGCATCGAGCCTCGCGCCATCAACAAGCAGCTTGACGCTTTGAGTTCCACCGCCTCTCTGCCAGCCCTGACACATCTCCACGAAAATCGCCGGACTTCTCTGCTTCCCCACCAAAACCACCAGCACCATCATCTCTGAGCAGCGAATCGCCCCACGGATCATCGCCACCTCCCTCAATGGCGGTGTATGAACTCGATCCTCGCTGGTTCCTTCTGGCGGGCCACGACATCATGACGGCGGGCCTTTCCGCGTCCCGAGGACATACTACACTCCTGCTCAGGCTCCTCCCAGACGCCATGAATGGTTGGCATCATGGAACCTCTCCCTCAACCTGAAGATGTTGCTATTCGTCGGCAGCAAGTCCATGCCTTCATCACCAACCAGCTGGAGTTACCGGTACGATCTGCTCAGACTTGGTTTCAGGGCGTAGGCCTCTATGAGATGCAAGATCCAGTTATTCGTGCTGCTCTAGTTGCTCACCCTCCTTGGCCGCTCGGTTTAGATCAGCATGGCAATGAGATGTTTGTTAGGTTTATCAATCATGATGATGGTCAGCGTTACTGAGCTTTGCAAGGGCATAGAACTGGTTGGTTGATGTTTGTTGGAGTACCTCTTGATTATCATAATGAGGTCAATTTGTCTGAAGTTGTGGGAACTTTTGGTCAGTTCCATTATTGGAATCATCAAGATGATCGGCTTGTGCGTGCGTTGGTTTATGCTTCTTTCCCTGATGATCAGTTGGTCCCAAGAGACGTGGTTTTTCGTCAGTTTGCGAATGTTGGAGGTGCAGTTGTTTCTTGGACTGCGTCAGTCTCAATCCTGACTACTGAATTTGCGGAGCAGCTTCCACTTGATGAGGACGTCATGCCTCTAGATGGAAATCCTCACCCGATGCCAGGTCAGCTACAGCCACTTGAGAACTTTTGGGTACTGCCACCGTACCCAGCTCTTGGTTGGAATGATGCTCCACAACCTGCTGCCCCTAGAGGAGCCCCAACATCCCAACCCTCAAGATCTTCATGGCTGGGGCAATGAGGAGAATCTGAATGACATAGAGCAGGTGCAGCCAGATGTCCAGGAAGCAAACTCAATGGTTTTGAATCCTTCCATGGGCTCTAACGATTCTGGCGATGCTGTTGGCACAATTCAGCCAGTTGGCCAGGATGGGCCTAACAATGTTGCAGTTCAGGGTCCCAACTTGTTTGATGAGCATATTCAGGATGCTGTTCCTCATGTGCCTCAACCAGAGCAGTTTGTTCCTCAGCCGGAGCAGATTATGCCACCACAGCAGCTTTTGGTTCAACCTGAGCAACCAGTGGCCATGGAAGATCCTCAGCATGATCTAGAGATGGGTTTGCCTGCAGATGACCTACCTATTGAGCAGAACAATCTTGCCATCGTTCCATATAACCCAATTGTGATGCAACCTCCTCTGCATGTTGGCCTTGTCAGAATTGTTATGGGGCTAGCTCTACCTCCTGAGTTTATTTGGAGAAGATCTTTTGAGTCACTCATGCCCACATTCCTCATTGCTCAAATCCCTAGAGATTTGTCACCTCCTGGCAGGTTTTGTCTGCGCAAAAGATCTTGGTCGGTGGCTTTTGATCTCCCAGTTTCTTTCAGTCCTTCGGCCCAATGCGATTCTGAGCCCTCTCAACACATTGCAAGAAGGTTGTTTTTGGAGGACAGCACCAGCCAGAGCTCTCTGCCTGGGCCAGATGACAGTGTCACTTTTTCTGAAGATTAATCTCAGAACACTGCCGACAAGAGCTTCATTTTCTCTACGACCACCATGCAGAGCAAGAAGCCCCGTGCTAGAAAGTCCAAGATGTTTGTTGTTCGTGCTATTTCAGACTTGTCAGATAGGAGGATGACCAGAAGTGCAGCAAAATCACAAGGTTTTAAACCTATCTCTCCTATGTCCCCCAAGCCTAGGCCTCTCAGGTAGCCTAGAGCTAAGAAGCTGAAACCTGACACACAGAGTGCCACTCCTAGCAATCAGGATCAACCAGAGGATGCAAACTCTCATGGTCAAGTTCCACCCCCGATACCAATTGCTATGCTTTAGCAGATTGGGTCTGCACTTGGAGTATCTCCGGAGAAGATGACTGTGGAGAAGCTTATGGCTTCTTCAAATGCTGCCCCACCACCTTCAGTTCCTAATGATGATTAGTTACCTTTATTGTCATATAGGGAGGCATGTCCCTTGTCATGCCAATTATCTGAAACTTATTTCTCCTCTGTTTCCTGCCTGCACATTATCCTGGATGCTACTTTATATATTAGGCTTTTGCTTCACTGTTATGCAGTGAACTATTATATCTGCCTCTTCATTAATGTTTTTTAATGAATTCACAACAAAGAAGAGACTGGAAAGTGCTTTGTTGGAACGTGCGAGGCCTAAATTCTGAGGACAGACAAAGAAGTGTTAGAGCTAAAATTGAGGAAAGTCAGTGCTCTGTTATCTGTCTACAAGAAACTAAATGCGATTTTTTTGATCAGCGAGCAGTTAGAAAGTTTTGCCCCAGACGGCTTGATAACTTTGTATACTCACCCTCTGTTGGGGCCTCTGGTGGCATTCTTGTGTTGTGGTGCTCCAATGTTTTCTCTGGCATGCTGGTGGATACAAAGCCATTTGGAGTTATAGTTTCTTTCACGTCTGTGCACAATGCAAGTCAATGGACTTTGGTTAACGTTTATGGGCCTTGTCAAGGGCCAGCTAGAGATGATTTTGTTCAGTGGCTCTATAATTTAGATATTCCAGTGGATGATAATTGGCTTCTTGTGGGAGATTTTAATTTCATACGATCTCTTGATAACAGAAATTTTCCAGGTGGAGATATAAATGATATGTTACTCTTCAATGAAATAATTGGTCATCTGGGCCTTCTTGAGCTGCCTTTAAAAGGAAGATCTTATACCTGGTCCAACATGCAAGAAAATCCCCTGCTTGAGCAACTACATTGGTTCTTTACTTCTTCCACTTGGATCAATGAATACCCCAACACAATGTTCCACCCTCTTGCAAGTACTGCATCTGATCATGTGCACTGTGTAGTTTCAATTGCTACATCTATACCTAAGGCAAAAATCTTTAGATTTGAAAACTATTGGGTGGACTTACCCGGTTTCTTTGAATGCGTGGAGCAGTCATGGAATGCTCCAACAATGAAATCAAATTCTGCAGCTAGGCTAACCAAAAAGTTCAAACGACTGAGATATGCTCTTAAGCAGTGGTATATCAGTTTGTCAAGGCTTAAGAAGGCCATTAAAGCTTGCGATGAGATGGTTTTATTCTTTGATAATATGGAAGAATTGAGGCCTTTAACAAGACCTGAGTTTAACTTCAGGAAAATTGTAAAGCTACATGTTGAAGACCTTCTCCATTTGCAGTTCATATATTGGAAACAAAGATGCACCATCAGATGGATCAAAGTTGGGGAGGAAAACTCCAAATTTTTTCAAGCAATGGCCACTGAAAGATTCAGGAAAAACTCTATTTCTTCACTGCAAGATGATGATGGAAATATTATTTCTGACCATCAACAAATGGCTGGTATGTTATGGGGAACTTTTAGAGATAGAATGGGTGTTTCTACAGGGATTGATATGAGGTTTGATCTAGGTTCTTTGATTGAGACTGTGGATGGACTGAACAATTTGTCTGCACCTTTTTCTGAGGATGAGATAAATGAAGTCCTCAAATCTCTACCCACTGATAGGGCACCTGGTCCTGATGGTTTCACTGGTTTGTTTGTTAAGAGGTGTTGGCATATCATCAAGCAGGATTTTTTTGCAGCTTTTCCAGGATTTTTATGATGACAAGATCACAATAAGCAACATTAGTGGGTCTCTGGTTACTTTAATCCCCAAGAAACTGTCACCTGAGGGTCCCAATGACTTTAGGCCCATTTATCTGACAAACACCTGCTTGAAGTTTCTGACAAAGCTCCTAACCAATAGATTGCAAAAGGTTATATTAAAATGCATTCACAAGAATCAATATGGGTTTCTCAAGTCTAGATCTATACAGGACTGCATTGCTTGGACTCTGGAGTATATCCATCAGTGCCATAAATCCAAAAAACCCATTTTGATTCTCAAGTTGGATTTTGCAAAGGCCTTGGATACTGTGGAGCATGATCTTATCCTCAAACTTCTGCATCATAAAGGCTTTGACAGCAAATGGATTGGCTGGATTAAAGAGCTTTTGTCATCTGACACTTCTTCTGTCATTTTGAATGGAGTTCCTGGAAAGCAATTTATCTGTAAAAGGGGTGTGAGGCAGGGGGATCCCCTGTCAACCCTCCTGTTTGTCCTTGCAGCTGATCTGTTACAAACTTTGGTGAATAACATGCTGAGAAATGGAGTGATTTCTTTGCCTATTGAAACACATGATAAGGAGTTTCCTATTGTTCAGTATGCTGATGATACTCTCCTCATAGTACCTGCGGTGGACTCACAACTCCTGGCTCTTAAGGACATGTTGTAGGATTTTCATGCCTCCACTAGCCTTAGAGTTAACTTTCATAAGTCATGTATTTTGCCTATAAATGTGGATGAGGCAGAAACTGCAAGATTGGCTGCTGTTTTTGGTTGTCAGGTTGGGACCCTCCCTTTTACTTACCTTGGGCTTCCTGTGGGTACCACCAAGCCAAGGATGCAAGACCTATTCCTAGTGGTGGATAGGGTTGAAAGAAGATTGTCTGCCAGCTCCTGTCTCCTCAATCAAGGAGCCAGATTGCAATTGCTCCAATCAGTATTGTCTTCTTTGCCCATATATTTCCTTTGCAGTTTATGCTTGCCAGCTGGTATTATCAAGCAAATTGAAAGAATTATGAGACAGTGCTTATGGACAGGAAACTCTGACACTCCCAGATAATCATTGGCAGCTTGGCCCCTAGTTTGCAGGCCTAAAGAAAAAGGTGGCATGGGGATTATTAACCTGAACATCCAGACACAGAGCCCTCCTTACAAAACATCTGTCCAAGTTTTATAACAAAGCTTATATTCCTTGGGTGTATCTCATTTGGAACACTTATTATGATGGAGTGGTGCCCCATGGAACTGTGTTGTGTGGCTCCTTTTGGTGGAGGGATATAATTAAACTTAATGAAGCTTTCAGGCTACACTGTGAGGTAACTATTAACATGGGGGACTATGTTCTTTTCTGGTTTGATGTTTGGATCTTTTTGGGATCATCTATTCCTCTCAGGTAAAGGTTTCCCAGACTCTTCTCTTTTGCCATTGATGATAAGGTCTCTGTAAGAGATGTCCTCAACACTCTTGATATGTCGGAGCTCTTCCATCTGCCCTTATCACCAGAAGCAATGGAGGAAATGATCACAGTGTAGAATGGCCTGCTTGGTATGAATATTGATGATAGTATAAATGATTCTTGGTCATGGATCCCAGGCAAAGGAAAATTCTCTGCCAAGAGTTACTATGCAACGATGCATGCCCATCTTCCTACTGATATGCCAGCCAAATGGATTTGGGAGAGCAGGTCAACAATGAAGATCAAGGTGTTTGCGTGGTTAATGCTTAATGATAGACTCAACACCCGAGATTTGCTGGTTAGGAGGCAATGGAGATCACCTCAGGAGGACAACACTTGTCCCTTATGTCATGCTCAAGCCCTTGAAGACAGAAATCATCTATTCTTTACCTATCAATTCAGCTCAAGAGTCTGGAATTTTTTGCAAATTCAGTGGCTTGCTGGTCTGTCTCCTTCAGAGTGCCTACTTGCTGCCAGGAAGAGTTTTGGCCAATCTTTCTTCAACGAGGTTGTTTATCTTGCTGCTTGTAATACCTGGTTATTGAGGAATGGAAGAATCTTCAGAAATGAGAGGCATACCTTTGCAGCATGGAGGAGAAATTTCATCCATGATATTACCCTGATTTCACTCAG
Organism: Triticum aestivum; assembly: GCF_018294505.1. Classification (NCBI taxonomy): domain Eukaryota; kingdom Viridiplantae; phylum Streptophyta; class Magnoliopsida; order Poales; family Poaceae; genus Triticum; species Triticum aestivum. The sequence continues at coordinate 211,158,365 of NC_057811.1, read as the reverse complement.
ATTCAAGCCTAGTTTAAAGACTTTGTTGCTAAATTGGATTAATTTTTCGCCTTAGATGGCGCCTTGTATTCATGCTGCCCATCTTGTAATTATGTACATAGGGCCATAGGTGAGTAGTCTAATTTTTCTAGTTGAGTAGCCTAACTTTTCTTACCAGAACCTTTTGTATTTTGTTGGTTGAGTTTTAATAAAGTACTGTGGGGCTGTTGCCTCACAGTTTCCAGTCAAAAAAACATTGACTTAAGTCTCCCCCAAGCTTGAGCGATACTTTCTCCTTCACGAGGCCAAAAATTATATATATAATTCCGATCACGATGAACCAGATGCATAGGATAAAACTTCTGATGAAATTCCAATTTCAATTGGTTGTAGTTCCAAGCTCCAATATCATCACATAGCCTATGCCATGTAAATGCCTTTCCCTTAAAAGATAAAGGGAATATATTCTCCTTGTCTTCATCCTCAGGCAAACCTGCAAGCTTAAATCATCCACAAACTTCATCCACATAGATTAGATGCATATCAGGATGTAGTGTTCCATCTCCTGCATAAGGATTAGCTAGCAGTTTCTCTATCATACCAGAAGGAATTTCATAATAAATATTTTCAGTAGTGCAGTAGGTTGAGGAGCAACTCTTTGCTCTTCCGGTTGAGGTGAAGATACCCCGAACAAGCCTCTCAAAGGATGATTTTCCATAGTGACAAGTGACAGTAAATTTCAGCACATAATATAAAATTTTCCTTACCAAATTCCACTCACCAAAGGCGCTTCACTCCCCGGCAACGGCGCCAGAAAAGAGTCTTGATGACCCACAAGTATAGGGGATCTATTGTAGTCCTTTAAATAAGTAAGAGTGTCAAACCCAACAAGGAACTGAAGGAAATGACAAGCGGTTTTCAGCAAGGTATTTTCTGCAAGCATTGAAATTACCGGTAACAGATAGTTCGGTGATAAGATAATTTGTAACGGGTAACAAGTAACAAGTGTAACAAAGGTGCAGCAAGGTGTCCCAATCCTTTTTGTAGCAAAGGATAAGCCTGCATGAGCTCTTATATAAAGCAAAGCGCTCCCGAGGACACATGGGAATTATTTTCAAGTTAGTTTTCATCATGTTCATATGATCACGTTCTTACTTTGATAATTGATATGTGGGTGGACCGGTGCTTGGGTGCTGTCCTTACTTGGACATGCCTCCCACTTATGATTAACCCCTCTTGCAAGCATCCACAACTACGAAAGAAGAATTAAGATAAATCTAACCATAGCACGAAACATGTGGATCCAAATCAGCCCCTTACGAAGCAACGCATAAACTAGGGTTTAAGCTTATGTCACTCTAGGAACCCATCATCTACATATTACTTCCCAATGCCTTCCCCTAGACCCAAATCATGGTGAAGCACTACAAAAAAATACACTTTCAGTGATGATACGTGTTTGTCACAGTAGGTCAGGTTTTTTGTCATGCATGTACATCCATGACGATTTTATGACAGAATCAAGATAACCTGTGCTGTCGTAGAAGTGTTCCGTGACAATGCCAAAATTATCATCACGGAAGTGTCCACTTCCATGATGATAAATGGTGCGTCATGGAAGTGCTTTCATCAAGGGTAACCGACATGTGGCATCCACCGTAACGGTCGCCGTTGAGCTATCGGGTTCCGGTTTGGATCCGGTAACCCGTTAACAGCCCAGACAAATGGGGATTTTCCACGTGTAAAATCATCATTAGCTGGAGGAAACACGTGTCGGCTCACCGTTGGGACAGATGTCATCCACTCATTGGACCGAAGGCGCCTATGATACATCGACATGTGGCACGGCCCAACAGAGGCCCATTCCTGTGAAAAGGCCGGCACGTTTGACTTGGTCAAAAGGTAGCGGGCCGGCCCACGGAAAGCCTGTTAACGGCCTGTTCGCATATAACCCATTTACAACCCGCTAACTCAGGTCCCGTTACGGCCTATCTGAATTAGGCCCAGTAGCATCATCTAGGCCGTCCAATATGATTCCAGCCTGTTGTAACTTCCGGCCCATGTATGGCCCATGACATCTTTCGGCCGATATGAGGCCCTTTGTAACTCTTGGCCCATTAACAGCCCATGGTAAAACTAGCCCGTAATGAACAGTGTATCACTTTATACCCATTAATGGCCCATTATTCCATTGGGCCGTTTCCAGCCCATGTTATCTTTCGGCCTTCTCAGGGCCCATTTATTCTTGGGCTCATTTCCAGCATTCGGTTATACGACCCGTTACTGGCCTTTTCTGCTTGTGGGCCAAATTTAGCCCGTGGTTACAGTCGGCCCGTTTGTGGCCCGTTAATCCGTTGGGCCGTTTTCATAGCGTCATCAAATACGACCAATTAATGACGACCCGTTATGGTCGGCCCATGAATGGACGATTCCAACTCTAGCCCGTTTATGACCCATAATGCGGTCCGTTATTGGCCCATGTTTGGCCAATCGATCAAACGGCCCGTAAAAGGCCCATTGATGCTACGCCCCATAGAAGGCCCATTGTTTCTACGGCCCGTAGGAGGCCCAGGGTCACTACAGTAAATATGTAGCCCATGGCCTAGTTTTAAAAAATAGGTTATTGCGGCCACTAGCAAACCACGGAAAAAGAACTGCACTAACTACAAGCAAACAAATAAACAAGACAACAAGGAAATAAATAAGCAAGCAACTTACGCTAGGCTATCACGGCTATTACACATATTACATCCACTGGGCATCAAAGTTCACCACCAGTGCAAATATAGGGAACAAATGAGCATATCACGTACACTGATTGTCAAAGTTGGCGATTAGTGTAAATAAACGCCGCAGCAAAACAAGTCGAGAACTGATACCACTTCAGAAGAGCTCAAGAAACAATATCCTGGGTACCCATAATGCTGGCAAGATGCTTCGCAAGCTTATTAACGTTCTCTTGTTTGGCGCTTAAATCCTCCAGCGCTTGCTGTTGCACCAGAAAGTATGCATCTGAATTCTGCAGGGACTTCCTCAGTCCTTCGGCCTCCTGTCGCAGAACATCTGATCGATGTCTTTCAACTTGAAGTTGAGACTCAAGAATCCGAACTGATTCAGGCAGCAAGTTCGAAGAGCTGGTGCCAGCAGTAGTGGCCAGTAACTCGAACACTACATCAAGACAGGACTTGGGGGTTGTCTCAGTGTCTCCAATATAGTTTTTATTAGCTTTCTTGGAGACCAACATGGATGTCTCACTATCTTGAACCTTATCTGCATTACTTCCTTTACCATTGCATAACGGGGTACTCTTCTCCAATATTTTATCCGCATTCTAAAAGAGAAACAAACAGACACATCACAAGTTTACCATGTTGTATATGAAACTCATTTTGGTAAACCAATTCAGTAGTAAGATGGAAAGGATAACAACATGAAACAAACATATATCTATGTAGTATGGTCACTGTATGGTCTATATCATTCTAGTTTATGTTGCCAAATCAAGATAGAGGCAGTTCAAATCATATCTATTTAAGACAAAGCAGCATAGGCAGAATATAAGTGTGGGAAACTACACAACAATAACAACACTTGTAATGTGTATGGCATGAGAACATAACTGTTTATTCAATTGAAACTGAAATCAACATAGAGCAAGTTACAACAGCAAACACGTTAAAGAAACATGTTTAAGACATACCTGTTGCGCCATTGGAGTTTCAATTGCATCCTTCAAATTTGAAATTAGTTGGTATGAGTAAATACAGTGATGCAAGAGCAAAGGAGTATGAACCATAGCTACAGAACCTGACCTGAGAACAATTCTTCTTCTTCTTTAAGCGTTGACTTGGGGTACGGAGTGGTGGTCCTCATGCTTTGGGCATTGCAGTTGCCTTACTAACTGCTCATGTTTGGATGCTCTATGGTGGAGACGGTGGTGTGTCAACTAGAACCGGGTTACTATCTGCTGGTGTTTGGGTTAGAAGGGGTGTAGCTGGTTCTATGTCCAACTGGGTAGGGGTACAATCTGCGTGAATCTGGGTTATGTGTGGTGGGGCTGATTCTTGCGCAAGTACAACCGTGGTTCTATCTGCATCGACAGGCAGCACGATCTTTTCTGAAGACCGTGTTTTTACTCCCGCAGATACTGCCATCATCCCTCCAATTCAAATGGCTGATAAACAAGAAAAGTAATTGAATGTACATACATTGTAAGATAGACATGTGCAATGGATAGTAGGGAAGAAAATAGGGCATGCAATAATTCACATTTATGTTGTCTAACCAAACATAATAGCATGACATAATTTCACATATATGATGGCTAATTAAACAGGATAGCATGACACAATTTCACATGTATGATGGCTAACTAAACAGGATAGAAGAACATACTTCAAAATATGATGACTATGTAAACAGGATGACATGAACTATACGATGTGTCTGTTAAAGTGGTTGGCATGCCATAATTCACAAACATGCCGTCGATGGAAACATGATGGCATGATATAATTCATGGATAGAATGACATAATTCAAAAATACGATGACTATGTAAACATGATGAGATGATATAGCTATATTATGTCTTTAGAAAATGGGTTGGCATGCCATAATTCAGATACATGCTGTCTATGTAAACATCATGGCATGATATAATTCAAATATATGATTTATATACTAAGCAAGTGAGCAGAGGGCAATCGCATATATGATGTGTCAACTAAGGAGATGGCATTCAATATTGTGTATATGATGTAAAAACTAAGCATTGCAAGACAACATATGCATGATATGAGTAATATAACCCTGCCAAGTTTGAGCATACACCTCAGGGGGGTAAATAGGACTGGTCATCTGCCTCTGAATCCTCCTCTGAGGAGCTATCTGTAACCAGCAAGATATATGCTTCAGCAGGTAGCATTGTCTGCTATGAAGACCTTGTTTTCACTCTAGATTTATCCATCACCAATTCAAATGGCCGACGCACAGGAAGAGCTGTTGAATATACAAACATCATCGACAAATGCAACAAGTAATACAAAAAAGGATGGCATGATATAATTCACATATATTACGCTTGGCTAAACAACATGGCATTGCATAATTCACATACATAATGCCTTGCAACAAGCTAGCATTGCATAATTCACATATACAATGTCTTGCAACAAGATGGCATTGAAAAATTCACATACATGGTAATTAGACCCTAAACAGGTGGCATTCACACAAAGCATGTCTAAACTAAGCAAATGACATGCCAATGCAAGACACCATATGCACGATATGAGCAATATAACCCTTCCAAGTTAGAGCATGCACCTTGGGAGGGGGGATAATACTGGTCATCTGTCTCTGAATCCTCCTCTGAGGAGCTATCCGTAACTAGCAAGACATGTGCTTCGTCAGATAGCATTGTCTGCTCTGTAGACCTTGTTTCCATTCCAGATTTTCCATGACCATGTCGAATGGCCGATGCACAGGAAGAGTAATTGAATGTACTAAATTGTTGAGAAAGTTAATACGTAATAAAAAATGATGGCATGATATAATTCACATATAAGATGACTGGTTAACCAGGGTGGCATTGCAAAATTCACATATATAATGCCTGACTAAACAAGATGGCATTGCATGATTCACATATACGATAAAGAAACTAAACAGATGACATTCACACAAAGCATGTCTATACTAAGCATATGACATATTTGATGTATAAAGTAAGCCATGCAAGGAACCATATGCATGATATTACCAACATCAGCATGCCAAGTTAGAGCGAAGACCTCAGGGGGTAAATAAGAGTGGTCTTCTCCTTCTGAATCCACCTCAGAACAGTTACCTTCCTTTTGATTACAATCTGAAATGCGTGGAGGGGCGCTGCCTTTGCGCCCACCATGGAGCGACGTCTGCATGAAATTTTATTGCCACACAAGGCTCGTCTCTTTTGCTATACATGTTCAGTTCCATTGTGTACAATAACTGACATGCATAGGAATAAAACATAGTGAGATTATATAAAGAGTGCATGCACAAATCCAGAGTGATGGTAGCAAACTGTGGATAGACCCAAAACCAATGATAGCAGGCAGATAATAGCTTTAGTTAAAAAATACAGATAATGGCTCCTTTAATTTTTGTTTCCACCCAACATGAAACTTGTGACGCCCGGATAATCAAGCTACAGTAACCTCTGCTAATGACGCCACGTCACCTCCGTTACTGTCGCTAATCTCACGTTAGTTCAAAACGATTCATATTCAAATTTGAATTTTTGGCAAACAACCAAAGTTTTCAAACATAAAACAAAAATGTTCGGAATGTGACTTAGTTAAGTTTACTACATTAAGGTACAACCTATGTATTTTTACAAAACTAAAATGTTAGGTAAATAAAGAGAAAACAAAAAGAAAATAAAGAAAAAGGAAAGTATAAAAAAATAGAAAAACAAACTAACAAAAATAAAAAGGAAAACACCCCCTCCTGGGCCACGGCATAGCAGGCCGCCCGGCCGGCCCACCTGGCCCAACCGGCCGCCCCCCCCACTCCCTTATCCCCCTCCACCCGGAAACCCTAACCCCCTATGCACCCACTCCCCCCACGACCCCCTTCCCCCCATCGATCTGGATCGGGATCGACCCCGACCCCATCGCCCCCGACGCCCTGCACCCGCCCTTCGCCGTCCACCGCCGCCCGGAACGCCGCCCGTCGCCGGAGCCACCTCGCCGGACCTCCCCCGCCGGACTGCCTCCCCATCTCCGATGCGTCGTCCCTGTCCTCCTCCCCGCGCCCCACTGCCCCGTCCCTACGCCCGGCGGTGAGGCCCCGACCTCCCCCTTCTCTGCCCTGCTCACTCATCCACCACGCCAACTCGTCGCTGCATCGTGCGCTTGGGCCGTCCTCGCCACATCCGCCGCGTCATCGCCCACGGCCCCGCACTGGTCACGCCCGCTCTCTGCGCCCACTAGCGTCGCGCCTGCACGCGGTGCGCCCGCGCCGTGGCCGGCCCCCTGCTGTTGTTCTACCTCACCGGCGCGCCCTCCACCGCGGCTCTCCGCTCCCGCGCTGGAGCTCGCGACTGCTGCCGCTGCCCGCCATGGCCGTGCTGAAGTGCCGCCCGACCACCGCTGCTCTGCTTTGCTCGCGCTCACCGCCCTCCCGGGGCGCACCCCGCAGCCGCTCTCGCACCCGGCTGCACCACTGTGCGCGCGCACACCCGCTCCGCCTACGCCCGGGGCAGCGCCTCCCCGCATGGCCTCAAGCGCCCTGCTGCTTCTCACGCGCCCACGGCCGCGCCTGCCTGCTCCGCTGCAGCCTTGCGCGGCCCCGCTGCACGTCCGCCGCCCCGTCGTGGCCACGGCCTCGTCCGCCTCATGCGCCCCCACTGGCCGCTCGTCGGCTCCCCTGTCTGTCGCCCCATGTCCATCCCGCGGTGGCCCTGCTACTGTGCCGCGCCGGCACGCAACCCCGGCCTCCTGCGCCACTGCGGCCGCTCGTCGCTCTGGCCGCCGGCGCCCAGCGCCGTTTCCTCCCTGTCGACGTGGGCGGGTGCCCAATGCCCACTCCAGGCGCCCGCTAGCGCCGAACCCACTATGGCCCTTAGGGCCAATGACATGTGGGGCTCCAGCCCCCAGAACGGTTTAAAAAATAAATAAATAAAAATAATAATAAAATATAATTAATTAATTAATGAAGGTAATTAATTAACTTAATTAATCCTATTAATTAACATAATTAACCTTGTTAATTAACCCTTATGGTCTGATTAGATAAATGGTCACTGACTGGTGGAACCCACCTGTCAGGTTGACCAAGTCAACGGTCAACGTTGAATTCTGACGTCATGCTGGTGCATTAATTAATTTACGAATTAAGTTAATTTATTAATTCAAGAAAATTGATTAAATCTTTAGAAATAAATATAAAATAAATCGTAGCTCGGATGAAAATACTTTGAACATGGAAGTTGCTCAAAACGACGAGACGAATTCGGATACGTAGCCCATTCGTCCACGACACATCTCTAGCATAGTGAACACACAACTTTCCCTCTCTGGTTCATTTGTCCAAAAACACGGAACACCGGGGATACTTTCCCGGTTGTTTCCCCCCTTCGCCGGTATCACCTCCTACTGCGTTAGGGCACACCTGGCACTATTACTTGTCATGTCATGCATCGATATGCATCTGTTTGCATTGTATTCATTGTTTCTTCCCCCTCTTCTCCCCGGTAAACTACGAGACTGACGCCGCTGCTGGTTCCCCGATCGACTACGTTGTTGACGACCCCTCCTTGCCAGAGCAACCAGGCAAGCCCCCCTTGATCACCAGATATCGCCTATTCCTTCTCTCTACTGCTTGCATTAGAGTAGTGTAGCATGTTACTTCTTTTGGTTAATCCTATTCTGCTGCATAGCCTGTCATTGTTGCTACAGTTGTTACCCTTACCTGCAATCCTAAATGCTTAGTATAGGATGCTAGTATTCCATCAGTGGCCCTAAATTCTTGTCCGTCTGCCATGCTATACTATCGGGCCGTGATCACTCAGGAGGTGATCACGGGTATATACATACATACATACTATAAATGTGGTGACTAAAGTCGGGTCGGCTCGTAGAGTACCTGGAAGTGATTTCGATGTGGGGGCTGAAAGGACAGGTGGCTCCATCCCGGTAGAGGTGGGCCTGGGTTCCCGACGGCCCCCGACTGTTACTTTGTGGCGGAGCAACGGGGCAGGTTGAGACCACCTAGGTGAGAGGTGGGCCTGGCTCTGGTCAGCGTCCGCAGATACTTCAATTAACACGCTTAACGAGATCTTGGTATTTGATCTGAGTCTTGCCACTGGCCTATACGCACTAACCAACTACGCGGGAACAGTTATGGGCACTCGACGTCGTGGTATCAGCCGAAGCCTTCTTGACGTCAGCGACTGAGCGGCGCGCGCCGGGTTGGACTGCGTAACACAACTTCCTTTGTAATGGAGGTTGCTAGGTCTGCTCACCGGCCGCCCACGCAACATGCAGGTGTGCAATGGGCGATGGGCCTAGACCCCTGCGCGCATAGGATTTAGACCAGCGTGCTGACCTCTCTGTTGTGCCTAGGTGGGGCTGCGACGTGTTGATCTCCCGAGGCCGGGCATGACCCAGGAAAGTGTGTCCGACCAAAGGGGATTGAGCATGTTGGGTAATGTGGTGCACCCCTGCAGGGAAGTTTATCTATTCGAATAGCCGTGATCCTCGGTAATAGGATGACCTAGAGCTGTACCTTGACCTTATGACAACTAGAACCGGATACTTAATAAAACACACCCTTCCAAGTGCCAGATATAACCCAGTGATCGCTCTCACACAGGTCGGCGAGGGGAGGATCACCGGGTAGGATTTATGCTATGCGATGATACTTGGTGAACTTACCATCTACTCTCTTCTACATGCTGCAAGATGGAGGCTGCCAAAAGCGTAGTCTTCGACAGGACTAGATATCCCCCTCTTATTCTGGCATTCTGTAGTTCAGTCCACCGATATTGCCCCTTTACAAAGATACCCATAGATATGTAGTGTAGATCCTTGCTTGCGAGTACTTTGGATGAGTACTCATGGTTGCTTTTCCCCCTCTTTCCCCCTTTCCTTTCTTCTTGGTTGTCGCAACCAGATGCTGGAGCCCAGGAGCCAGACGCCACCGTCGACGACGACTCCTGCTACACTGGAGGTGCCTACTACTACGTGTAGGCCGCTGACGATGACCAGGAGTAGTTTAGGAGGATCCCAGGCAGGAGGCCTACGCCTATTTTGATCTGCATCCCTGTTTGTGCTAGCCATCTTATGGCAACTTGTTTAACTTATGTCTGTACTCAGATATTGTTGCTTCCGCTGACTCGTCTATGATCAAGCACTTGTATTCGAGCACTCGAGGCCCCTGGCTTGTATTATTATGCTTGTATGACTTATTTTATTTTTAGAGTTGTGTTGTGATATGTTCTCGTGAGTCCCTGATCTTGATTGTACATGTTTGCGTGTATGATTAGTGTACGATTGAATCGGGGGTGTCACAAAACTCATAGTAGACACCCGAGATTAACCAGATAGTAGACAGATAGTATTGATTGCTTCCCCAATATGTACCCCACAACCATATAAAAACTCAAGTTTGAGCATTAGTTTGGACCTGACTCGGAGTCTAATAGGTGAACAGGACGATAAAGTAGCATGCCATCATATTAAGCGATGCATAACACAGGCAGACACGAAAGAGTGCGGCCTCTCTTGCGGACCCGTGTAGTCCTCAAGGTCATCTGCTCAGTTGATGATGGTAATGTAGTTTTCATGGCTGCCGGCGGCAGGGAAGAAGATCTGAGGCGGCGAAAGATAGTCTGGAGGGCGGATCCCTATTGTGGTGAACTCTTCTGCCGTTGGAGCAGCTGAGCTGGGGTGGAACACAACGCAACAAGAGCGGGACAAACCACACAAGGTTTTCTTTGACACATATCTGTAACATAAGTAATTGTGTAAGGGCTTGTTTGAATTTGAGGATTCTAACAATGCAGGGATAGGAAATACACATGAATAGGATAGGAATGCACATGCAAAATAGAGAATTTAAAAACATAGGATTTCTTCCAATCTGGTTGTTTGGTTCACAAGAATTGGAAGATCACATGATGCAAAGAAGCATGGTGAGATTAAGTCAAACCACAAGAAAATGTACGGTTATAATGCTATTATGCGACTATCTCTTAGCCTTGTGCTTCATGAATAGGAATTTGAAAAGGAGGACAAGTGGATATTAAAATTCCTACGGTTTTCTTTCAAGGAGACACTAAAGGAACAAATCCTAAAGTTTTCATTTGCTCCATTCCTTTGAACCAAATGCATGAATAGTAGTACCATAGGGAACTTTCCAATTCCTATGTTTTTCCTTCACTTTTCCTTTCAAGCACTGGCGATTCTAGTAGGTAGGCTTGAGCAGGGAAAAGCCTACACTCAAAAAATGTTTTTGTGCTACTTCTACTACCTTGGACCCAGACCACTGCCCTACTAGCTCAACTCCCAGGCCCATCTACAAATGCACAACTCAAACACGTAGAGATAAATAATGATGGCGTTCAAGAGAGTCCATCACAGATAGGTAAGTTGCCTGGTACCTCACTGCTTGTCATATAGTAGGAGAAACTAATCATATTTCATGTTAGTACATGTGCTCAATGGACAATATATATAACATGTAGAGTAAAAAAGAGATGCAACAAGTGTACAACCTCTTTAGCGAAGCCATGTCGATCTCAGCGTGATTGGGTTGGTCGGTGAGGATGCTCCGACTGATTTGGCTGTCGAAGGAGGGGAAGAAGATCTTAGGCGTATGGAGATGGAGCCCGGGGTACTGCTCCGCTGTGATGGAGGGTTTCGTCGTTGGAGCAGCTCCGATGAGTTGTACGACGGCGAGGCTGAATCAGGATAAGAGAGATAAGTTAACCTGAGTGGAATTCTAGTAGCATCTCTAATAGATGATGTAAAATACATAACCACAAAGTGCTAGATGTAAAATACATCAACCGCTCATCTCTGAACTTAATTGTCGAAACTGAATTTAACTGTAGAAACTGATTTTTGCTGTTGAAACTAAATTTTACTGGTGAAACAGAACACACTACTAGCAGAAAAGCAGTAGCAACACCAGCCGCGCCCGGAGCAGCAGCGCTTGCGAGATTTGGGGCAGCTGGTCGTGTACCAGCATCTCAGGTAGCAGCTGCAGGGGCTCGAGGGAGATCATGATCTACTGCTCGTGCAGCAGCAGCGTGTGCAAGAGTAGGGTAGCAGTGCAAGCAAGAGCAACTGCAAGAGCAGCAGCAAGAGCAAGAGCAAGAGCTAGAGCAGCAACATGAGCAAGAGCAAGAGAAAGAGCACACCAAGCAGAGGACCGAGAGCAAGAGCAGAGCAGCAACGCGAGGAAGAGCCAAAGCAGCAGCAGCTCCTACTGATGTGGATGTCCCTGCCGAGGGAGCGACGCTGTGGAGGAAGTGGCCGGCGACGCCACCATGGAGGGAGCCATGCCATGTTGGCTCGGGACCGAGCGCCGGCAGCACCGTGAGTTCGAATCAAGAAGAAAATGCAGCGATTAGTGTAGAACCTCTTTGGTGGCACCGATTAGGCCTCAGCTTCATCCGAGGAATCGGTGATGATGTTGCCCTTCTGGTGGTGCAGGTGAAGATGGTGGTGTGGGAATGGAGGTGGCGCGAAAGACGAGGGGAACGTCGGGGCAGCTCCTTGGAGATGGAGTACGGAGTGGCTGAACCGGCGGAACGACGAGATTGACGACGGATCCTCATCCAGTGCGGTGGATGAGGGACGTCGAGGTGTTGCTGTGGACGACGTCGTCGGGGAAGAGGCTCCGGCTGGGTGGCGGACGAAGGAAGGTGTGGGGCTTCGCGGGTTTTCGCGGCCTCGGTGTACAAATGGGTGGGCAGATGGGATGGGAGGGGGGAACCATGGCTTAGGGACGCGCTTGTTTGAAATGTGGGGTAAGTTACAAAAGTACCCCCATCGAGCTAGGTGGTTCTTTTGGTTCAGGGGTATCACGGGCATTTCGCTTGTTGGGATTTCGCAGGAGGTGGGAGTTTTCGCGCGCGTTGTAATTTTGGGATAGCAAGGCGCGGGTTGAGATGGAGGGAGTTTTCGGAGCACAACAAGACAAAGATATATCTTAAATATTTCAGGGTAACAAGGCGCGGGTTGAAGAGGCGGGAGTTCCATAGCACGATAGATAGAGATGCTAGCTCAAAATTTCGGCATAACAAGGCGCGGCTTGAAATTTTGGGAGAACAAGCTTAACGTGTACAAAAAAAGACAATTCGCACCTCATCACTAGAGAGATCCATGTCCCTTTTTACTATATTACTAGAAATGCTTTGAAATACAACAACAACAAAAAAATAAAAAAACCGGGACAACAAACATAACGTGTACAGTACCAAATCAATTTGCACTTCCCTCAAAAATAAAAAAACAATACGTGTTGTCTAGCATATGGACTAAATTTGAGTACATTTTCCCTGTTTGAATGGGATTATACTCTGGTTAGTTATACAACCATCTAAATATTATCTTCGCAACACATGAAATGAATATAGGAGTAGTAAATTCCTATATAAATACGAACTACATGTACATACGATCTCAAATTCAAATATATGTATCCATTTTATGTTGAATTCAAATCATAGTACATGTATGCTCTGGCTAGATGTTTGGAATCTAAGCCATGTATGATACTACGCACAATGTGTAATGCGCACAACACACACACAAACACCATTTAGACTAGTAAGGTACACGTGCATTGCACGCATGAGATTTGGCAACAAAATTATGAATAAATACCACATTATAGCATGTAAACTTTGAGTCATATATGCATGATGTAGATGTTTGTTTAATTCTTATAGTTCATCTCATTCAAAATCATTTAGATTTTATAAAAAAGCGAATCTATTTTAAGATTCATGGAATTGTGCGTTGTAAAGCATAAAGTAAAAACAAATAATGGCAATTCATGTAGAAAAAATCGGGCAATTATGATACGAAAGATTCTAGAACAAAGAAGAAGTGCTTGTGTTTTGAGGTTTGTGCATTATGCTTAAGTTAAACGATGGAGTCTTTTAGATTGTACATGTGACAAAATCTGGTAGAATGTAGATGATATCCAATGGCCAGTAGTGCTCGGATTTGCCATCTCTGCACCGTCGGATTGGCTTCATCCAACGACCATCTTTCAAAGTTAAAGTTATTCACACACTATATAAAATATAAAATATAATTTATAGGGGTATAGGTATAGATATGTGATGCGAAAGCCACCCATCATTTCCAATTAGAATAGTGTGTCCATGCACGGATGCAATGTGGCCAAACGATGTCTGCCGTCGGTATCTCAAATTCTAATTAGTCTGACCTTGTTCAATGTGTATACAGTATAGCATGCTCGTTTCCAAACCACACCACGTATATCTCAATTATATTCATGCATGCATGGGTTTCAAGCATCATGATCTCTTATTCAAATATTTGAATTCAACTTTACATTGATTATGACCTCATCTAGTCTTTTACACCCACACAGTCGTCTTCTCTTTATAATTGTACCACTAACTTTCTTGTGTGCATGCATGCACACACACTACCACTCGACATTATCCATCGCACACATGCAATCTTTTTCTTCAGGACGGTCTCTGAAAGAACATGCGGTGCCCCCATGTTTGGTTTTGGTAATTGATGACAATCTCTATGAACTAATGGTTTCCTTGAGTTATATTTGAAGGATTTGTCCATTGGCATTTCTTGAAGTCCATGTGTTGGTTTCAAGGAGTTTATGTGGTGACCAAGGTGTTATTAAGGAATTATCCAAAGATTGGTCATGTGAGAGTTGAACTTATTGCAAGCATGTCTTGAAGAAGAAGATTGTGTGATCATTCATGTTTACCTTCAAGACATCATCCAAATGAAGAGAGTTGGAAAGAGTCAAGGTTGATCAAGACTAAGTCAAGAGTGAATCAAGTTGATCAACACACAAAGCGCACAAGATGTACCGAGGGATCAAGCGATCCCATGGTATGGTAAGCATTGTCAATTAAGCTTTGTGTACTAACCCATGGTCTTCGTGAGAGTTCTTTGTGGGGTTAGGTTGCGGTGTGCATGTTCAAGTGAAGCGGGCAAGTTCAGGTAAAGCATCACGAAGAGATCAAATGCTTGAAGCTTGCCATCCATTGTGGTGACAATGGACTTGTGAAGATGTGCGGAAGGGTGGCTCACCCATAGTGGAGTATGGGGGAGCAATCAACTAGTCTTCATCGAGCCAACACAATCAAGAAAGGTGGTCCAACTTGAGGGCGTCAAGATCGTCATCATCCAGCTCAAGTGGACTATGCGCAAGGCAAAGGTTTGCCCTTGATAGGTTTTCTATTTTACCGGTCTCATGGTAGTTGTGGGAGACCGGGTTATAGGATCGATTGCCGTACTATCAAGGGGGGCTCTCGATGAGTAGCTTGATCGTATCGTTCATAGAGAGCTCAAACCATTGCATCCTTGCTTCATCTTTATTGGTTCTTGTTTGGTTCTTCTCTTTGAGAGTTTTGGAGCTTATGGTCATCTTGATGACAAGCTCGAGTTCATCGAAAACGGAGTTCACTTGCTTCTTCTATGATGTTTTCGATGTTGGAGGTTATGCCGGTTCTTCTCGGTTGGAGGTTTCACTCCTCTATTTGTTAGGCATACCTCCCCTTCCCCTTCTCGGTTCTTCTCGCTGTTTTGATGCTACTCGTCGTCTTGTATCCAACAAGCTTGAGTTTGCTCAATTCGGAGTTCATTTGAAGAAGTTATGGCAGTTCTGTTTTTCTTCCCTGCGGTAGTACCGCGGTGGCAGCGGTAGTACTGCTTGTAGCGTCAAGCGGTAGTACCGCTCCAGTACCACTCTACTACCGCCTTGATTTTGGGTCTGCTCTTTTCGTGTCAGGTTCAGCGGTAGTCGCGTGGTAGTAAGGCACGGTAGTTCCGCCTATAAGCGGTAGTACCGCTCCGGTCGAGCGGTAGTACCGCTGGGGTGAGCGGTAGTACCGCTTATAAACGGTACTACCGCCCCAAGGTTCATGTTTTGTTACTCTGTTTCCCTGCTTCTTTCGCCCGAGCGGTAGTACCGCTCATGGAGCGCTAGTACCGCTCGTGTGCGGGCTGAGCACATAACGGTTGGATTTTCCCCCTCCTATAGAAGGGGGTCTTCTTCCCCAATGAACCTTATCCTTTGAGCTCGTGTTCTTCCCCCATTGTTTACCTTCTTCGAGCTTGCTAACTCTCAATCCCTCCATGGATTCTTGCTAGTTTTTGAGGGAAAAGAGAGAGGAGATCTTGATCCACATTTCCACCAATCACTTTCTCCTCTTTGTGAGGGAACCCCTTGGATCTAGATCTTGGAGTTCTTGGTGTTCTCCTTCTTGTTCTTCCTCTCATCTTCCTCCCTAGCATTAGTTGCTTCGGTGGGATTTGAGAGAGAAGGATTTGGGCACTCCGTGTGCCCTTGCCATTGCATTTGGTGCATCGGTTTGAGTTCTCCATGTGATACGTGGAAGTTACAAGTTGAGAAGCTTATTACTCTTGGGTGCTTGGTATCCTTGAGCTTGTTACTCTTGGGTGTGTGGACACTCTAGAGCTTGTTCCTCTTGGGTGCCTTGGCGCCCTAGACGGTTGGTGTTGTTCGGAGCTCAATCATTGTGGTGTAAAGCTCCGGGCAAGCGTCAGGGTCTCCAATTAGGTTGTGGAGATCGCCCCGAGCAATTTGACGGGTACCAGTGACCGCCCCCAAGGGTTGCCAAAGTGTACGGGTTCGGTGACCGCCCCCAAGGGTTGCCATTTGTACGGGTTCGGTGACCGCCCTCAAGGGTCCCTTAGTGGAATCATGGCATCTTGCATTGTGCGAGGGCGTGAGGAGATTACGGTGGCCCTAGTGGCTTCTTGGGGAGCATTGTGCCTCCACACCGCTCCAAACGGAGATTAGCATCCGCAAGGGTGTGAACTTCGGGATACATCGTCGTCTCCGCGTGCCTCTGTTATCTCTTACCCGAGCCCTTTACTTATGCACTTTACTTTGTGATAGCCATATTGTTTCTTGTCATATATATTGCTATCACTTAGTTGCTTATCTTGCTTAGCATAAGTTGTTGGTGCACATAGGTGAGCCTAGTTGTTGTAGGTTTTGTGCTTGTCAAATTAACCGTTAGGTTTATTCCGCATTTGTTCAAGCCTAAACCATAATTATTTTAAAGCGCCTATTCACCCCCCCTCTAGGCGACATCCATGATCTTTCAGTCTCCCATGCATGCACACACACACACACACACACACACCTCCCCCTCTTCATCATTTCGGGCATTCTTTATCTCTCACGTGCATGCGCAACGGTCGATGTTCCTCTATGTGTGTGTATATATAGCTAGGTCTTTCCCAGTTTTCCACACAAACCGATCGGTCTATATATCTAGTGAGGTCTCACCCTCTTTCCCACGTACACATCGATCAATCTATACCTCTCTATATAGGATTACATAGCTAATACACCCACATTAATTATATATCCAACGTCCCCCTCTCATCATCCATTCCTTCCGCTTCATCTCTCAGATGAGCGCATAGTGGCGATGACAGGGGGCAGCAAGGGCCCTGCCCCCCCAACATCACTATATATTGAGGCTAACATGAATGTGTTCAGTACATCAATTGCTGGTAAAATGGTTTAAGTTGATGAATTGGCCCTCCTCGTAAAGGATTAGCAATGCTTGGCCCCCTAGCTCATTTATCTTTCATGGCTCCGCCACTGCGTGCAACCGCGCATGTCCTCTCCCCCTCTCTTTAAATATCGATCTCGCACTTGTGCACTCCTTCATAGTCTCCCTCCACTTGGCCCCTCGCACCATCTTCCAGCCCCCACCAGATTCTGACACATGTACAATCTAGAAGACTCCATGGTTGAACTTAACCATAATGCACAAACCTCAAAACACAAGTGCTTCTCCTTGGTTCTAGAATCTTCCGTATCATAACTGCCCAAACTTTTTTTCTAGTTGAATTGCCATTATTTGTTTTTTACTTTATGCTTTACAACACGCAATTCCATGAATCATAAAATAGATTAACTCTTTTATGAAAACAAATTGATTTTGAATGTGATGAACTATAAGGATTAATCGAACGTCTACATCATGCATATATGACTCAAAGCTTACATGCTATAGTGTGGTATTTATTCATAATTTGGTTGCCAAATCTGATGCGTGCAATGCACGTGTACCTTACTACTACTTCCAGTATATGCAAAACACGTAAATTAGAACTCCAATGGCACGCTAACAGTGTCTCTCCCTTTTTCAGTTCATGAAGCCACGTGGCACATGTGGAGGCGTTGTCGCGAACTCCTTGTGTGGATTGATCACAGTGACGTGCTGCCTGTTCTAGAAGAATGTACTCATCCTCTCTCACACACACTGGCAGTACATGCACGAAGCGAAGATGTGCACGCACGCACTCATTCCCTCGCATGCACAGGCGGGTACATGGTGGGATGCATTTTTGTACGAAGATCCACTCCATGTGATAATTTGACGCATGTAAAGTCCTTCACTTCATGGATGGTCAATTAATACAGCGCATGAAAATTGAGTGGACGTGAGGGAGGAAGTAGTTGAGAAAGACATTACTACTCCACTGCGTGCATGCGAGTTGTTAAATCATGAGTTGCTACTGCCATTGGTCTCCTTCATATTTTGTGCCAATTTTTGACCATATTTTTATGTAACATAATATTTATGCATGTCATAAAAAGTGGCACAAAAAAGGGGGCCAATAAACCAGGACGCAGGCAGCATGATCAAATTTTGCCCGGGCTACTGTTGGTGGCCTTTGTATTTAAATATGGACGGAGTGGAGTAGTACTATCTTTATCTTAGCCTCATAGGGCTTTTCCAGTGCCTAGGCTCGCCTCCCCGCCTTGACCACCGGACCCCGCCATGGATAATCCCTTAGATCCCAGGATCCCGCGGGCTGCCCTCTCGTTGCGGCCCGCAGCACTGCCACCTTTGAGCAAAACCCACATGTGTTTTACAGGGGATCCATTGCTCTGGAATCACGGATCGGTGGCGCCGGAGGACATGCCAGGGCTGCGTTTCAGGTGGTGGGCAGCAAGGGAAAATCGGATCAAGGAAGTATCACATCAATTGGAGAGAAGTTCGAAAGAGCTGCGCCTGGTGCAGAACAAGGCGGAGGCGCAGCACAAGGCGGAGGCGTAAGTCGATCTCAGGGGAGAGATGCTCAGGGATGTCAGCATCTGGCAGCGTCCATTGATTTCAAGCTAGGGCTAATGGCAGAGATCATATTCCCAGAGTCAACTCGGAGGAAAGAATGCGCATGCCTGCGGAATGGCATGAGCAGCCGGTGCAACTGTTCAAATGGGCGGTACGAGAAGCCAAATCACGGGACCAGCTGCGGTGGCGCCGCTGGGCATGCATCGTAGGCGACGTGAGCTGCCCTCCTTCCCATCCAGCGATGCAGTGACCTACCTGGTTGCTGCTAAAGTGAACTTGCGGTGCCATGGCGGTTTGCAACCGTGACAATCACTCCATCTATATGTATTGTATTCCTGTGAAAATACTTGGTCATTTGGAAAAATATGGTAATTGATTTATCACTAGTTTTTGAATGCTTGGTCTGACATGTACCAGAAGTCTCCATCGCGTAATAGTTATGGTCGGCCGGACCCGCAACATGCATCGGCTTGGTCTGACATGTACGACCAGTTACATCACTGAGTTGTGCGACCGCATTTGAGCAGTAGTACTTGAAATTTGTGTTCCACGAAACTCATCGGGAGACGTTTCGACCCTCGAAACCAAAACCATCAATTAAACTTTAGCTTGTTCCCATCACGTTCCAAAGTGTATAGTATAATTAAGTGCAAGCCTGCTCACACCTAGTACGTATCAAACTTGAACGTGTTCCCACTATGCAGGTTTTAGTACTAGTGGTAGTACTAGGTTATAAAAAGGGGAACTAGTACCTAGCCAAAAATCACTCTACCTCTTCCTCCTCATAAGTCTTTCTTGGTCGTCCGTCCTTGCCATGGCCGGTGTGCAGAGCTCTAGGTCGAGAACTACTCGTAACAAGGGAGCGGCAACCAAGGCCGCGGAAAAAAAGGAGAGGGCTCGCCGCCTGCCAGAGACCTCGGAAGATCTCTCACGGCCAGGAGAGGGCTCCCAGGAGCCCCCTAGCCGTGGAGGCGAACATGTCGAGCTGGCAGCACTGGAGTCGTTATCCCTCGATGACATGCCCGATCAGCTCAATAAGCAGAAGGAGTTATCGATGACTTGGTGGAGATGCTGAAGGGGAGACTCGACGACATGTCCACTGAGCTCAATGAGCAGGGGGAGTTGACTGCCGGCTTGGTGATGCTCCTGAAGAAGAGCATTGCCTCGGATAAGAAGGTGACCGGCGAAATCCTGCAACTTCAGGAGGACAAGGCGAAGCTCTACCATGAGCTCAACCTGCTGAAGGAGGAGAACACCGGCTGGAAGAAGCTGCATGAGAAGAGTAGTTCCTCGATGAAGATGCTGCAGGCCCTCGTCATGGAACAGAAGGAGGAGTTGGCGAAGCTCAGCATCGAGCACCCGGCTGTTGTCAAGGTACATATTGCGGCCGTGGAACAGATGAAGAAGGCTCGCGTCGAGAAATCCCGCGTCATGGACATAATGAAGAAGATGGCGGCGCGAGGAGATGGAGGTCGTGGAGGCGATGAAGAAACAGTTACGACTCCGCAGCCAGCAACCCTTCATATAGTAGAGAGCAGCACCCCAGACTTGTGTGTGCGTCTTCCTTCTTTTTTGGGGGGGATAATCTTCCTTCTTCTTTTGCTCCTGTATTTCGTCTTTTGCTTCGGGTGTTTCGCCACACGTGTCACCTTCTCTGCGAGGCATGAATAGAATAATGCTAACGATGAGCGGCACCGTGGGATCGATGACTAGCAAATTAGATCATTTTTATTGCCATATCGCACTAGGCTGCCGTGTTTCATGCTCCTCCGTCGTACTAGTACTCCAGTGGAAAACTTGAGTATACCGCACGATTCTTTGCTCCTCCTTAGGTCATCGGCAACATTTATACGAGCAGTCAAATCACAAGACCCCGCCTTCCAGCAGTAATGAGCCGTCAAATCACAAAGGCCCTCGCCTCTCATGAAACCGACCAACCGAGACTGCCCCGCCCTCTAGCCTTTTAAATATATACTTTTGTACAGTAGTAGTATCAATGGATTGCGCCATGGAGCAAAACTAACAAGATGAAATTAAAGAAAAAAGGTGGTACATATAGAGAGCGCTCATCGCCAAATTATGCATATACTAAAAAAGCTAGTACGTGCTTAGATGGGGTGCTAAATTCTATTAAAGAAATTAGCATACCTATTCAATTCTTGGGTTTTTATTATTTATGCCACTAGTTTTGTATCACTACTCAGTTTTGCCATTAGAAGTTACAACTACTCAAAAATGCCATCATTTCGTGAGATGCTTGCTCAAAAATGCAATTAGATATCTCAAAAATGCCATCATTCCATTAGATGTTTGCTCAAAAATGCCATTAGACATTGTTATTTTCACGTCAAACCCGTTGACCATGTTATATGACAAAAATAAGCTCAGACCCACATGTTGATTCTCTCTATCACACAATGATAAGTGTGGCCCCGCTTGTTAGGAGTAACCAAGCGAATAATTTTACACGAAAATAAGAACACTGTTGGGATCAAGTAGGCCCCACACTTTATTGTACTGTAGTGAGATAGAGGGAGAGTTGGCATGTTGGTCCATAGGTATTTATGTCATTATAACATGGCAAAAGAGATTTGAGTCACAATAATGGTGTCCAGCACAACACACCCCTCAAATAAAACTAAGCACCCTGAAATTCTTTGACAACTAAACTGCTGGCTATATGATGTTGGTCATATATATTGTACGTATATAATGTGAAGAAACGAGTGGTAGTACTACCAACTACAAGATGAACTATAAGAAATACTAGTATGTACGTACTGAAGAGTTAAAGTAACGAGAAGGAACATAACATAGTTCTGCTGGGGGCTCAACACAACACACCCTTCAAATAAAACTAAGCACCCTGAAATTAAACTAAGCAACTAATCCGGTAGACACTGCATTACAACCACCATGAGCAACGACACTGCCACCTTACTCGGACTCCTCGTCAACGTGCTCGACTTCGTCCTTGTCCCTCTTCCTCTTGGCTAATACTTCTTTGCTTGAACCACACACTTGGCTCTCGCTCTTCATCCAACCCTTGTAGATATTGAAACAAAGGTAGGCGTCCATTGCAGTGTAATTGATGTGGTCTCTATCTAGTACATTCCACTGCCATGCATGATGAAACTTGGGCGGAGGTTTCGTTAGTTTACCGTACGAAGGATCAACCATGGCTGCTGCCAGGGTCAGCATTGAAGGCTGACGGGAGGACACCAGCACATTCCTCTGGAGGTTGAAAGGATGGCCTACTACGAGGCCTATCCGACCCAGGACTTCTTTGTCGTTCTTAAAGTCTACATAAACAAATTTGACTTTGCCGCCCCCGAGGAAGTTCTTAAAATCCTCGCACTCAACGTCGGCATGGCATCTGTGGTAGACCAAGCACAAGTTATGCACGCAAAACTGGATCACGGCGGGCTTCTTCTTCTCTTCCCCCTTTAGATTCTTCTCTTTTCCCAGGACTGTGGTGTAGCCAACATCTAGGCTAGCGACCCACTCATCACCCTTTGACTTTTCGAACATGCGTCTGAAGCGAGCAAGGCATCCTTTCACAGTCGTGGAAGAATGGGTGTAGATGACGTCGAACGCATCGCCGGTGATGGTTCTAACCTTGTAATCACCGCCGATCATGGAGATTTGGGACGCCATGGATTTGGGAGGACGGTTAGGATTAGCGGAACCGCTGTAATGCGAAAGGACGAGACGACTAGGAGCGAACTGCCGTAATGTTAAAGGACGGCCGGGTGACGGAGTCCTGGATTAGGGGGTCCCCGGGCGTCCGGGCTATGTGACATGGGCCGGACTGATGGGCCGTGAAGATACAAGATAGAAGGACTTCCCTCGTGTCCGGATGGGACTCTCCTTTGCGTGGATGGCAAGCTTGGCGTTCGGATCTGAAGATTCCTTTCTCTGTAAACTGACTCTGTACAACCCTAGGCCCCTCCGGTGTCTATATAAACCGGAGGGTTTAGTCCGTAGAGGCGATCATAATCATATAGGCTAGACATCTAGGGTTTAGCCATTATGATCTCGAGGTAGATCAACTCTTGTAACCCCTATACTCATCAAAGTCAATGAAGCAGGAAGTAGGGTATTACCTCCATTAAGAGGGCTCGAACCTGGGTAAACATAGTGTCCCTTGTCTCCTGTTATCTTCGATCCTTAGATGCATAGTTCGGGACCCCCTACCCGAGATCGGCCGGTTTTGACACCGACATCGGGGACGAGTAGGAGCGAACTGCTAGCGGTTTTTTGATTGTAAAAATGTTGAGTGGGGTGTGCGAACGGCAGAGTAGTGGATTTCCCGGTGGATAAATGGATTCATGCACAGTACTATGGGGGGCCCAATTAGATGTCATGTCTACTAGATGCCCAATTAAATGGCTTCATGCATCTTCGTGTTCGCACGTCAAGCATCTTGAAAATTGCAGGTGATACGAAGCTTTCCATGCTCCCATGATACGGGCTTCCGAGAGCCCTTGGATCTGAGATCGAACAGTTGCATGGCGTGATTCTAGACCTATGGGTGAATATCCTATCCTGGAGGGTTATTCTGCAAAGTTTCAACAAGTTAGCATGCGATCGTTCGATCTTAGATCCAAGGGCTATCAGTAGCCCGTATCTTGGTCGCGCCTACCATGACCGTCGCCACGCTCGCGCGGTCGCGCCTACCATGACCGTCGCCACGCTCGCGCGGTCGCGCCCTTGGAGATTTCAGACGGCTGTAAATGAGCATTTGTTTTGCCTACTTCGCATGCATGAAACTACTTCCTCCGACCAGGTGCGTTAGGCTATCTGATGTTGGCATGTCATACATAGTCATCACTTAGTCACTCTACAACAAGGTTAGCTATAAGGTTGGCTATAAGACTATTTTTTACTTCTCTCTATCTCTTTCTTTGTAGTATTTATTGCATTTGCCAAGGAGTGACCTCTTCCAATGAAATGGTGCTTAGATGAGGTACTAAGGGCATTAAATGGCTTAGCAACTCAAGTCCTCAATGCATAGGTGCTTAGTTTTTTGTTGCTAAGCTTGCTTCATTTAATTAGCTATAGACTCAAAATTGTTTTTTCACGTAGGTATACGCGCTTAGCACCGTTTCTTCCTGGGGTCACCAAACTAGTCTCTCTCTTCTTAATTAACTTGCCACATCAGACTTTATGCCTATGTGGCAGGCTTAGCACCTGTACGAGAAAGTACATGGAATTTTTGCATATGTGGAGGAGAGGCAAGGAAAAAGTGGAGGAGTGGTCTCTCATGCAAGAGCCAGCCTCTACACGTGCTCCTAGACAAAAGAATTTAATACAAGGAGAGAGATAGAGAGAAAGTGAGAAAAAGTTGTAACCTTATAGCCAACCATATAGCCAACCCTATTGTATGACTAATTAATAATACTAACTTTTGATGACATGTGATACGTATATAATTTTTGATTGTTCCATGCTATTATGTTATTTGTTTTGGATGTTTTATATGCATTACTATGCTATTTTATATGATTTTTGGGACTAACTATTAACCTAGAGCCCAGTGCCAGTTCCTGTTTTTTCCCTTGTTTTAGAGTTTCGCGGAAAAGGAATACCAAACGGAGTCCAAACGGAATGAAACTTTCGCGATGATTTTTATTGGACCAGAAGACATCCAGAGGGCTTGGAGTGCACGTCAGGAAAGCCATGAGGTGGCCACAAGGCCGGGAGGCGTGCCCAGGGGGGTAGGGCGCGCCCCCACCCTTGTGCGCCCCTTGTGACTCCACCGACCTATTTCTTCCGCCTATATATTCTCAAATATCCCAAAACCTTCCAGGAGAGCCATGAAACCACTTTTCCACCGCCGCAACTTTCTGTACCCATGAGATCCCATCTAGGGGCCTTTTCCGGCGTCCTGTCGGAGGGGGATTCTATCACGGAGGGCTTCTACATCAACACCATTGCCTCTCCGATGAAGTGTGAGTAGATTCTACGGGTCCATAGCTAGTAGCTAGATGCCTATTTCTCTCTCTTTGATTCTCAATACAAAGTTCTCCTCGATGTTCTTGGAGATCTATTCGATGTAATACTCTTTTGCGGTGTGTTTGCCGAGATCCGATGAATTGTGGATTTACGATCAGCTTATCTATGAATATTATTTGAATCTCCTCTGAATTGTTATATGCATGATTTGATATCTTTGCAAGTCTCTTCAAACTATCGATTTGGTTTGGCGAACAAGATTGGTTTTTCATGCAATGGGAGAAGTGCTTAGTGTCGGTGTCAAAACCGCCCGATCTCGAGTAGGGGGTCCCGAACTGTGCCTCTGAGGATTGAAGGTAACAGGAGACAAGGGACACGATGTTTTACCCAGGTTCGGGCCCTCTTAATGGAGATAATACCCTAATTCCTGCTTGATTGACTTTGTTGAGTATAGGGGTTACAAGAGTTGATCTACCTCGAGATCGTAATGGCTAAACCGTAGATGTCTAGCCTGTATGATCATGATTGCCTCTACGTACTAAACCCTCCAGTTTATATAGACACCGGAGGGGGCTGGGGTTGTACAGAGTTGGTTTACAGAGAAAGGAAACTACACGTCTGGCTGCCAAGCTTCCTATCCACGCAACAGAGAGTCCCATCCGGACATGAGGGAAAACCTTCTATCTTGTATCTTCACAGCCCATCAGTCCAACCCATGTCACATAGCCCGGATGCCCGAGGATCCCCTTATCCAGGACTCCCTCAGTAGCCCCCGAACTCGCCTTCAATGATGACGTAGTATCCGGCTTTATGTCTTCGGCTTTGCAAGGCGGGTTCTCCATGACACTTCGGTTTGACGATAATCCGGCTCCACATTAAATATCATATTCTATTGATTCTTTGCTGTCGTCGCCTCGGCTTCCACGTGTCGGATGAATGCGAACGGCCTAGGAGTGTTTTTTTACAAATAACCCCTCAACCGCGCAGGGAAGGCATCTATTTAAGGAGATTGGATCTCAGATGCCATTCCACACCACGCGGAAATCCTTAGAACTCGCCATAGGAAACTGTCCAAACATGGCCGACGCTGCTGGCTCTTCCTCACGCCCCCACGGCCTCCAAAAAGGTGACTGGGAAAGCTGCTCAATATCCCGCACCCATCTGAATAAACTTCAAACGCAGGGATATCTTCCTCCCGTGGATCTTGTCTCTGTTCGGGCTGGATTAACTTCCCACAATGGCGAAGCCCTAGCGGAGAATTTCTCCAATCCTTCTAAAGAGGAGTGGGTGTGCTTAGTTTTCTTCCTTTTGAGGGGCGTAGGATTTCCTATCCACCCCTTCCTTAGAGGTCTCCTGGTGTATTACGGCCTCTAACTGCACAATCTAACGCCAGGCTCCATCCTGCATATCGCGGGCTTCGTTGCTCTTTGCGAGCTGTTCCTAGGCTGTGAGGCTCATTTCGAGCTATGGCAGAATTTTTTCTGCCTCGTCCCCCGCTCCCAAAAGGGATCTATATTCGAGGTGGGCGGCGCCGAGGTATAGCGCATAGCCGGGACAGGATACCTGTCCGGCACTCCGAAGAAGGCATCCAAAGAGTGGCCCTCGGAATGGTTTTATATTGAAGACATCGTTCTGCCGGACCCAATCCGGCGCGGTCTTCCTGAATTCTCCAGCGCTCCCTTAAAGAAGTGTGCCAGTTGGCGTCCTCGAACCCTCAAGGAAGAAGAAAGTGCAGATGTCGAGAGGCTAGCAAGCAAGATCAGAGTACTTGCCAACTCCGGGCTGTCTATAATCGAGGTAATGGAAATTTCAATAACGTGATGCGCTGACCCGCTCCAATCTAGGGGTTTTCATATGTGGCATTACAACAGGGAGGACGATGCATCCCGTTGTCTACGCAAGGGTCCAGATAATTTTACCGCCCTGACCACCATCTTAGCTGAGCTTTTGAAAGGGGAGAAGGAAGACTTCACTCGCTTGAAATGTCGGGAAGGTTTTCCTATGTATAACCCCATCGATTGGGTGAGTTTTCCGATAATTGGCGTTACTCAACCTTTTTCCAGAGTTATGCTAGTCACTTAATCCAGCTACTTTTAATAGGAATGGAGAAAGGTCGTCGAGGGGATCTACTGCCCCGCTCCGCAGCCAGAGGACCATGTTCGAGACCTGGATCCCGGATATGAAGAAGATCCAGATATATTCATAGAACTTAAGGAGGGAGTCTTTTATCAGACAAGCTACGATGGCATGGAAGTGGCTATTATAGCCGACTACCCCGACCTTCTCCCCTCCCATGTAAGTACCCAGGAGACATCTCCTCCAAAAGAGTTTCCTCATTGCACCTCACCCACCGCACTGTCTTGCCGAGCTGTATCAAAGGCGTCCTCTAAGAAGGCGACTCCCGCGCAAGGCGAGTCTTTGAAAAGAAGGGCAAACGGTGATTCTACCGAGCCTCTGCCTTCACCAAAGAGGTATAGTTTTTAACACGCACTCGGTGGACAGACTGAATTGTGATGTTTTCCGCTGGGCCATTTTGTAGGAAGATCATACGCCGGACTATATCCGGGGACCTCGCCGGCCATGCATCGACCAATCCGGCCCCGAAACCTGCCATAAGGACTAGGGTTGATACGGGCAAAATGTCGGATTGTCATCTCCAAGGGGATCTGGATAATGTGTCCATTACCAATTCTGAAGTGGAGAGCGCGATGAATCATCGGCGGCGGAAAGAGGCCATGCGCGGCCCAAGTTTTACCGAAGAGGCACTCAATGCCCTCAGCTCTGCGGATGCATATATCCGAGCTGCTCGGGGTGGACTTGCTGGAGCCACTCACCAGTTTTCAAAGGATATGCGGATAATGACTTTTGTGTAGATTCAGTAATCCTGTGCCAGTAACCCCCGAGACTTGAAGCAGTTGGCCCAACTGATTTAAGGGTCATTGATATTATCAGGTACTTGTAGCGAAAAATAACACGCTATCCAAGGAGCTTGAAGAATGTCGGACCAAGCTAACTGTTGCCACCGCCGAACTGGAAAATTTGAAGAAATCCAAGAAGGCTCTAGATTGTAAGCACAATAGTGTTTGGAAAATATGATTCTATGCTAATAGTGATTTTTGAATATTCATTGTTTTGTTTACGGTAGCAGGATCGGCAGATTAGTTGGAGGAGAGGCTAAAGGCTGCTCAGGCGGACAAGCAAAATGCCGAAGGGCAAGAAGCTGCTGGTCAACATGTATTAACACGGTCCATTAATGAGAAGAACAAACTACAGGATGCCAACATCAAGCAAGCCGAGGAGCTAAAGGACGTAAGAGCCCAACTGTCGGATGCCTTGAAGGAGAACCGAAAGCTGAAAGGCGGCATATTTAGTATGTCCCTGAACCTAACTTTCATAAGATCCCCTGATGGAAATTTTTTACGAGATTTGTTCCTATAGGTTTGTTAACTAGGCGGCCCGAAGGGGAAGTGTCCGGATTTCAAGGCGACTTGCTGCAAGAGCTACACAAAGTGCACGAGCAAGCTCGGAAAGCAATGAGGAACATGGCTAAGGCTTTATGGCCATCCGATTCTCCTCCAGGAATGATGGGGGATCTCGCGGAGTTATTCAAGGGAGCTCGTCTTCGTTTTGAGCTATGGAAGGCATTAGCATGTCGAGAAGGTGCACGAGAGGCCTGGGCCATGGTGAAAACGCGGTATACCGGACTTGCTCCGAATCATATGGCCCGGGTCGGACCTCGGGGACCAGACGAACAATAATTCCGGTTAGCTTGGTGTACGATCAAGTAAAGATAGCCACCAAATTCTCACAGCAGGACTGTAAACTAGACAGCCTGATAGATGGCATAGATAAAGAGTAGGCGTGTGATTTCATGTAACAATATACTTTATCATCAAACTTATCTCCGGCCGAATTGTAAAAGATTGTCATGGAAGACCTTCCGCTTCGACCTCCGAAACCCAAGGGTTGGAGTGTTTCCGAATACTATACCTATGGGAAACACCATGTATGTTCGGAAACCAGGCAATCCGGCCATAGTGCGTGAACAGACAAACTGTATTCGGGGAGCTATGTTATATTACTTTTTAACGTAAGAAACATCTTCCAGAAAGAATAGTTCCATTAAGGGTTCCTCTCCCTGGGTCAGCGTGCCTTATGTATACATGCCTAAGCCGTGGTGCGAAAGAATCACCGGAGTCTTTGTATTTTGATAGTTTATATTGCCACGAAGGCAGTTCGTCGTTTGTCGGCCGACCAATTATTCCCTTAAGAATGCTAGCTTTCGGCTTCACCCGTCTGAGGTACATGTCCGGATGACCCGGTAGTAACAATCATAGAGGTGCTCCCTTTATGCCCTACCCGAACAAGCGGGAATGTAGGGCATAAGCACAGGAGCCAGGCAACCCAGCTTGGCAAAAAATTAAGTCATAGAGGTGCATATAATGGCGAAGACAGGACGTATGTGAGAAAATAACATTATATAGTGGGCTTTATGCTCAAAATAATAAGCTTCTATTGAGAGAAGCCCCCAGTTATGATGGGGTGTGTACATTTAAGGATGCATACCCCTCAAGTGTGCGGCTTACCCGAACACACACTAGAAATCATAAAGAAAAACAAAAAAAGAGGAAAAATGAAAAAGGAGAAAAACGGAACGAACAAAGGTATGTGTCCGGACTCACGCGTAGAATCTTCGGAGTCGAGCAGTGTTCCATGGGTTCGGCTCTAAGAGATTATCCAATGCATTCTGAAGGCGATAGGCTTCTACGGTGAGAACGAGTTCACCGACATTATAAGTCTTTGCCCGCACTTCTCTGCTTTGGTATCTTCGAGCTTGTTGTTGGTAGAATGCGGAACGGGCTTTTGCGATGTCACGCTCCTCCTCCAGGCCATCTAAGTCGTCCTGCTGATCGAGCTCAGCCTCTCTCTCCTCATACATGCGCACTCGAGGCGAGTCATAAATAATATCGCAGGGCAAGACAACCTCTGCGCCGTACACCATGAAGAACGGTGTGTATCCGGTCGTGCGATTGGGCGTGGTCCGCAGCCCCCAGAGTACGGAGTCAAGCTCCTCAACCCAGTGTTTGTCCGACTCCTTTAGGGATCGCACTAGTCTGGGTTTGATGCCGCTCATTATCAGGCCATTGGCCCGTTCAACTTAACCGTTTGTTTGGGGTGATATACGGAGGCGTAATCGAGCTTAATGCCCAGATTAGCACACCAAGTTTTCACCTCGTCGGCTGTAAAGTTAGAGTCGTTGTCAGTAATAATGCTGTGTGGGACACCATAACAGTGTACAACACCAGATATAAAGTCTATCACCAGTTCGGCTTCAGTCGTTTTCACTGGTTTGGCCTCTATCCAATTAGTGAATTTATCTACCATAACCAACAAGCATTTTTTCTTATGGCTTCCCCCTTTAAGGGGCCGACTATGTCCAGCCCCCAGACCGCAAAAGGCCAAGTAATGGGGATTGTTTGTAGGGCAGTGGGCGGCATATGGCTTTGATTGGCAAAAAAGCTGGCATCCGACACAGCATTTTACGAGGTCCTGTGCATCTGCTCGGGCCGTGGGCCAAAAGAAACCTGTATGGAAGACCTTACTTACAAGGGCCCGAGCTGCGGCGTGAAAGTCACCAAGACCAGCATGTATTTCGGCCAAGAGATGTCGTCCCTCCTCTTCAGAGATACACCTTTGAAGGACTCCGGTAGTACTTTTCTTGTAAAGTTCTCCTTCATGGACTTTGTAGGCTTTGGAACATCGAACTATGCGACGGGCCTCGTTCTGGTCATCAGGGAGCTCCAGCCTATTGAGGTAGGCTAAGAAGGGTTCTGCCATGGGGCAATCACCGCCATGATTACGTGGGCGGAAGGCGTTGGTTCGGTTCCCGAGCCCCCGATGATATCCGAATCATGTTCGGCATCTGAGGGTGTGGTCGGCGCCGGACTGGTATTTCCGCTCTCATCCTGCCATACCACAGATGGCTTGAAAAGCCATTCCATGAAGGTGTTAGGCGGGACAGGATCGCGTTTAGCGCCCATTCGAGCAAGGATGTTGTCAGTGGGAAACGACACCTATGGGATCACAAGAATCCCTACTACGGTTGCCGGGGCGCAGGGTTGCAAAAAGAGCAGGATTAGTAATCAGCACAAGGATCGTTTACCCAGGTTCGGGCCGCGAGGATGCGTAAAACCCTAGTCCTGCTTTGGTGGATGTATTGAGTATTCTTGAGCCCTCCAAATAGCTACGGTGGCTGAGTCGTTCCAAAGAACCGAATCCTTCTCCAGTACGCCATGGGTCTCCTTTTATAGTCGAAAGGGGCTGCCATAGTGGCACACAGGAGGTGGAAAGGCGTACAGTGCTATGAGCTTATCGCCCGTATTACAGGACAAGATGCATTTAATGCATCGCTTAGGTGTCCCCTTGCTTTATTGGGGACGAGAATGAGGCCCGTCCCGTCCATCACCGCTCCTCCTTGTTTCGACACGCGCCCTGGCCAGCGATGCATGCGGCGCCATGTAGGCAGGCAGGCAGCTGAGGTGGCGTGGTGGTAAGGTCTTCACGTAGGTCTGCATGCCGCCACGCAAACGCTTGCTGAGTTGGCCTGGAAGCTGCATGTTGCCATGCAGGTGCCTGCCCATCTGGTTGGGCTGACAGCTGCATGCGAACGGCGGTGGAGACTTGGCTGGTGCGGGCCTGGAAGTGGCCCTGCTGGCGTCCTTGGTGAGGGCCTTGCTGGGTGGCCCGGCAAGGGCCTTGGCGTGGCGTGCTGTCGTCCCCGACAAGGATCTTGCCGGGGGTCTTGTGGCTCTCCTCGGCAAGGATCTTGCCGAGGATCGTTGTCTTTTAATCCTCACCTGATCTTGAATATTCCTTGTCTTCACAAAGATCTGCATGCCACCATGGAGGCGCCTCCCGAGCCTCGGCCCAACATGGTTGATGGTGTTGGAGACCGTGGGCTCAAGGTTGGTGCGCTCCGCTGGTGTTGGACGAGCCGCCCCTGCAAGGGCCTTGCCGGGGCCAGCCTTGCCTTGGGCATCTTGTGCTTCGGCTTCTCTTCGGTTCCTTCCCCTGCTCTGCTTAGTGCGGCCATGGGCGCGGCTCCGACTGTCCGTCCACAGGTAAAGGGGTACAAAGGTGCGCCCCTTCTTTTGTACACCGACAGGAGCCCCCGGGCCTGGGGCCACATATAAGCGCGAAACATTGTTGGGCCAGGAACAAAACGGTGCGCGGGCAGGCGGGGCGGTTTTTACCGTGGTAAAATTTTCCGTCTGTTGCACTTCCCCACGACCTGCGTTGAATGCGCAATGTGGAGGGGTGCGCGTGACGTGGGCGGCATGCGTGGGGCGGTTCCCGCATGCATGCGTCACATTGTGGTAAAGAGGCGGCTCGCGCCTTCCCCGTAAAAAGAGGGAGGCGTGGAGGCGCGGCTCATTTACTGGATGGACTCGGGTCGCAGTCTTTAAGGCGCCCACGCCCCCCCAATCACGGGGCGGGGAATGATCGCCTCACCCGTCCTTTCGACCCTGCACGCTCGCCACGCGTCCTTCATGCAGGTGGCAAGCTGTGGAGGCGGGAAACCGGGCCGTCGCTGGTTGGGGCAGCGGGTCGGTCCCGATTCCCTGCGCCCCCGATGGATGGATTGGCTGAGCGGGGCGGCCGAGCCCCGACCTCACCCCTTTATAAGGAGAGGGAAGTGGGGAATGGCACTCCGCACTCTTCTATCTTCTATCTCCTCCTGCTTCTGCTTCTTCCTCTCATTTGCCATGGAGAAGGGGACCCCGGTCCCTCAACGGTGGCAGCGAGGGTCGCCGCTCGACAGCGCGTCCCTCCTCCTCCTGAGCCCGCGGTGGCGGAGCCGGCCGCGCGGGGAAGGGGGACGGGGCGGGGCCGTGGGCGAGGTCGTGGGAGAGGTCGTGGTGCCCGGGGAAGAGGAGGACGGGGCGGCGCGCCGGCCTCGCCCCCGCCAATGATGCCTTTCCTGATGGAGGGCCACGTTGGAGACCAGCCTCGCGAGTTCTTTATCAGGCTGCGCCGGCCTCCGCGTCGCCGTCTTCGTCTTCCCGCGCCGTTTGCTCGGGAGATGGAGCGTGACCCGCCCCAGACCCTCAGATTGCACATGAGGGGCTGTGGGAATGGGGGAACGCGGGTCGACGTCGACTTCCCGGCTCCTCAGGTCATGTACCTCCGTCGTGGATGGAAGACGTTCGCTTGCATCCACCGCCTGACGGCGGGGCTCGTCCTCTACTTCAAATTAATGGAGGACGGCCTGCTCTCCATCAAGGTCTTCGGAGATGTTGGAACTCGCCTGAAGTGCTGCGTGGAGAGCTCCTCTGACGGGGATTCCAATGATAGAAGCTCTTCCTCGAGCGAAAGTGACGAGGAGGACAGCGGGGCAGATGACGGGGACGAGTCCGACTAGGCATCGGACGCCCCGTGCCTGGGCAGGCGCGGCAGCAGCAGCATCTGCACCTGGCCGCTCCTCCGACGGAGTTTCGCCAGGGGAGGGGCCAGCTCCTTGAACTTCTCGGGGCCGTCTCCTTGGGCGGCTGGCGTCGGGGGGATGCGGAAGAGGAAGAGGGCGGGCGGCAAGGCCGTCAACTCGGAGTACACGGACACCGACGCCTTCGTCGCGTGTTCGGCGACCTGCCGCCTCGTCTTCCAGCTCCTTTCCGAGCACCGTCATCACCGGCCCAACCGTGGGCAGCCACCGAGGTGTTCTCTTGGTGCTTTCTGCTGCTCATAGTTCGCCTAGGCGCCCCTTTTGCCCTTCCGCCTCCTTGACCTGCCTCCTGAGGAGAGGGACAAGAAAGGGATCACGGGCATCTCATCTCTTTTTTTGTCTGTAAGCCTTCGGGCCTTGTTAGATTTAAAGCTTGTAACCCCCCTTGTTCATGTTTTTCTTTCCGTACGAACTGTACCTGTATGGGACGTTTTTAATGAAAAAGTGTGCTTGTCGGGTTCTTCATGCGTGAGCGAGGCCCATGCCAAGGATGAATCCTTGTTATTTTCATAATAAACGTTATTGCCCGGTAACATGCCTTGTCGTTTCTCTTCTTCAGCCGACCGTTCTCGCGCTTTTGGCGGAGGCAGGGGCGAAGTAGAGTTAGGCTCCTCGTTCATCTCTTCGCCACCGCAACTACTACCAAATTCCGACCCACGAAGTAACTCTCGGGTACAGGGAAAAGGGAGTAAGGTGGTTTTTAAGATATGAACGAGGCTTCATATGTCCCAGTTCCATACGGAAACATACAACAGGGGGATGAAAAACTTATCTGAACCCGCAGCCCCCGGAAACCTTGGCTCGCCGTGGTTGGATCCTTACATCTTCAGCCCCCGGCAGCCTTACCTTGCCAGGGTCGGAGCGCCAGTTCGTTCTCCTTTTCCCAAGTGGCTCAGCAGAAGTGCCCTGCGAACCAAAGAAAACAGAAAAGACGCACACCCGACCTCTAGGCTAGGTGTTAGTCGCCACTAAGCACTATCAACCCTAACCGAGGAAGAGACTCAACCTAGCATGCATGCTATAACTTAGGGCGCCAGCGCTTCATTTATTTATGCTCAGGGTCTGCGCCTGGCTTTGTACAGAGGGTTACATGCCTTGCCGGCAAAGCTTGTACAAAAGGTGGCTTGCCGGGAGGCCCGGCAAACCGCGCCTTATGGGTAAAACTTGCGAAGATGCTCGATGTTCCAGGAATTGCTCACTGGGACAGCATCTTCGGTCTCCAGGCGGACTGCGCCGGGCCTAGTGACTCGTATTACCCGATAAGGGCCTTCCCACTTTGGCGTCAACTTGTTGGTATTCTTGGCCGACTGAATGCACAGAAGAACAAGGTCGCCTTCCTCAAAGCTTCGGGCATGAACCTTGCGGCTAAGGTAGTGGCGCAAGGCTTGCTGGTAGCATGCTACTCTCACAGCCGCCCGAAGACGATCTTCCTCAAGGAGCGTTGCGTCATCTTGCCGCAACTGCTCTTGCTCAAGCTCATCATAAGCGAGCACTCGAGGTGACCCGTATATGAGTTCTGTGGGGAGAACTGCCTCCGCCCCATATACTAGGGCAAAGGGTGTCTGACCGGTGGCTCGATTTGGTGTTGTCCTGGTCGACCAAAGAACTGCCGGCAACTCATCAATCTAGCGCCTTCCGCTCTTCTGCAGCATGTCAAAGGTCTTCGTTCTCAGGCCTCGCAACACTTCAGCATTCGCCCTCTCTGCTTGGCCGTTGCTCCGGGGGTGTGCCACGGAAGCAAAACAGACCTTGCTGCCGAGGTATTGAACGTACTGCATGAAGGTGTGGCTCGTGAACTGCGTGCTGTTGTCAGTGATAATTCTGCTTGGCACACAAAAGCGGCAGACCAGTCCCTTGAAGAACTTGACGGCTGACTGTGTTGTCACCTTTCTCACCGCTTCCACTTCCGGCCACTTTGTGAACTTGTCGATTGCAACGTACAAGTACTCTAAACCCCCGACAGCACGGGGGAAGGAGCCCAGTATATTGAGCCCCTAGACCGAGAATGGCCAGGAGAGAGGGATTGTTTGAAGGGCTTGAGCTGGTTGATGAAGCTTCTTTGAATGGAACTGACACGCTTCACACTTGGTTACTAGTGTCGTCGCATCCTGGAGGGCGGTGGGCTAGAAGAAACCTTGCCGAAACGCCTTGCCAGCAAGGGCCCTCGACCCTATGTGGGAGCCACATACGCCTCCATGTATCTCCGCCCACAGCTCCAGTCCTTCCTCCCGGGGGATGCAGTTCAATTTCACACCATTTGGCCTTCTCCTGTATAGGACGTCATCGACGAACTGGTACAGGGCAGACCGACGGGCTACTTTTTCCGCTTCTTCCTGCTCCTCAGGAAGCTCCCCTGTTTGGAGGAATTGGAAGGTATGCTGCGCCCATGCTGGAGCCTGGGGCTCGACGGCAAGGACCAAAGGCATCTCTTCTGCCATGGGAGCGACTGTCTCCACGGCCAGGGCTTGACGCCCTGCCGGAGCCAGTTGCTCTTTGGGAGGCTCAGTGTGCACGGCAACATCCTTGCCGGCAGCCCCAGGGGGCTCGGCGGGAAAGTACTTGCCGGGACCTGATTTCCTCCGCTTGTTCTGCCCCGTTGACGGTTCAACGGATGGCTGAGTTAACCGGAGCAAAAACGTACCTGGTTCCACAGGTAGCTTGAATGCAGCATGCTTCAACAGGTAATCGGCGATGTCGTTCTCCGCTCGGGGAACGTGCTCCGCTTGGATACCGTCAAAGTGCTCCTCCAGCTTCCTCACTTCATCTACGTAGGCCTCCATCAATGGGCTCTGGTAATCATTGTTGACTTCCCTGACGACAAGCTGCGACTCACCCCTGACGATGAGCTTCTTCACCCCGAGGTCTGCCGCGATCCTGAGACCGGCAAGCAGCACGTCATACTCAGCAGTGTTGTTTGTGGACATCTCCCTGGGAAAGTGCATCTGGATCAAATACTTGAGGTGCTCTCCGGTGGGTGCGACAAGCAGCACACCGGCACCGGCGCCTTGCAGCGAGAAAGCCCCATCAAAGTACAGGATCCAGTCGCGGTCTGCTTCCTTGCCGGGGAGAGCGTTCTCCTGGATTTCTTCGTCGGGCGTTGAGGTCCATTCTGCAATGAACTCCGCCAAGACCCTGCTCTAGATTGTCGAGGTACTTTCAAACTTTAACCCAAAACTCGACAACTTCGGGTCCCATTCCACAATCCTTCCAGTCGCATCTGGGTTATGCAGTATCCGTTGCAATGGGAGGCGGGTGACGACAGTGATCTCGTGGGCTTGGAAGTAATGACACAGCTTCCTCGAGGCCATAAGGAGGCCGAAGAGCAATTTCTGCACACCGGAGTACCTCGACCTAGCCCCCCTGCAAGCGGGAGCTGACAAAGTAAACCGGGTGCTGCATCATTTTCTTCTTCTGCACCACCTCACTTGACTGCGTGGGCACTGCCTTGGTGGTATCAGACTCTGCCGGGGGCCTCGCCTTGCCGGCACCAGGCCCTGCTGGGGAATCTTTGGCTTGCCATCCGCTGGTTCTGCCGTCGCCACTGCCTCCTCGTCGACCTCCCTCTGCGCCACCAGTGTGGCGCTGACCACTTGATTCGTCGCCGCCAGATACATCAGCAACTACTCTTGTGGTTTAGGCACAACCAGTATTAGCGTGGAGGAAAGGTATTTCTTCAGATCCTGCAACGCCGCCTCGGCTTCTGGGGTCCACTCCATTGGGCCTGCCTTCTTCAAGATTTTGAAAAAGGGAAGGGCACGCTCGGCGGACTTGGAGATGAATCGCTCATGGCGGCGACACAGCCGGTGAGCCGACGCACATCTTTGATCCGCTTGGGCGCCTCAATCTGCTCAATAGCCTTGATTTTGTCTGGGTTTGCCTCGATCCCGCGCCGCGACACAAAGAATCCGAGAAGCTTTGCCGAAAGGAACGCCGAAGACACACTTCTCAGGGTTCAGCTTAAGGTCGATCTTGCGCAGGTTGGCAAAAGTCTCTTCCAGATCTTGCACAAGAGTTGCCCCGTCCTTGGTTTTGACCACTATGTCATCCATGTATGCTTCCATATTTCTATGGAGCTAGGGTTCAAAACCAATTTGGACTGCTCTCGCAAACATCGAGCCAGCACTCTTCACCTGAAAGGCATCCGTAAAAAGCAATACATACCACATGGGGTGATGAATGCTGTATTCTCTTCATCCTCTCTTGTCAAGAAGATTTGGTGGTAGCCCGAGTAGGCGTCGAGGAATGACAACAGATCACACCCAACCGTGGAGTCAACAATCTGGTCGATGCGCGACAACGGGAAGGGGTCCTTAGGACAACCCTTATTGATATATGTGTAATCAATACACAGCCTCCACTTCCCATTTGCCTTGCGCACCACTACCGGATTGGACAACCACGTCGGGTGGAGCACTCCTCTCACCAAACCTGCCGCTTCTTGACGGGCCGCGCATGAGGACAGGCAGCTAGGTGGTGCTCAATCACCTCCCTGGGA
The DNA here is from genome assembly GCF_018294505.1 of Triticum aestivum. NCBI lineage: Eukaryota > Viridiplantae > Streptophyta > Magnoliopsida > Poales > Poaceae > Triticum > Triticum aestivum. Next base: position 211,120,584 of record NC_057811.1, on the reverse strand, counting down.
ACACCGGGGATGTCGGATGCTTGCCACGCAAACACGTCGACATTTGCCCGCACGAAAGTGACGAGCGCGCCTTCCTGTTTGCTGTAGAGGGTGGAGCCTATGGTGAAGGCCCCTCCCGAGCCATCCTCCCTGACGTACACCTTCTTGGTCTGCGGTGGCTTAGCTCTGGGTTTCTTGCTCTTGCCGGTAGAGCTCTCTGGCACGTCCTCGACGGTAGCACAACACTCCAAGGACGTGCACTTGCCGGAGTGGGTGCGAGAGGTCTTGCCGGGCTTCTTCTTCCCTCTCGGGCCTTCGGCGGCCGGAGCAAGTGCCTTGACGGCAGCTGCTGCAACTGCTTCCCGGTAGAGTTGGTCGGTGCAAATCAGCGCGTCCTTCTTGTCGGAAGGGACGGAGATGATGGTCAACGGCCCGGGCATCTTTAGCATGTGGTAGGCGTAGTGTGACGCCGCCATCAACTTGGCTAGTGCTGGGTGGCCGAGGATCCCGTTGTAGGGCAAGGGGATCTCGGCCACATCAAAGAGGATCCTCTCCGTCTTGTAGTTCAACTCTCCTCCAAACGTCACGGGCAGTGTGACCTTCCCCTTCGGCTGGCTCCTCCCCGGATTGACCCCTTGAAACGTGCACGTTTCCTCGAGGTCTCCATCAGGAATTTGCAGGCTTTTGATCACGATGAGCGAGGTCAAGTTCAGGCCGGCCCTGCCGTCGACCAACATCTTGTTCACCTTGAGGTTGTGTATCATTGGTGTGACCAACAATGGCAAACACCCGACCACGGTTGTGCGGTCAGGGTGGTCCTCGGCATCAAAGATGAGGGGCGTGTTGGACCACTTCAGCGGCTTCTGAGCGTCGAACGACGGCTCTGCTGCTGTAATTTCACGCGCCCACTGCTTGAGCTGGCGGTGAGAAGTATGCAGCGAGGCACCACCATCGACACACATGGCCTCCGTAGCCTTCTGGAACTCTTGCTCACCGGACTCGTTGTCCTTGTCGTGATCATCGTCTTCTTGCTTCTTGTCACGGCCCCGGGCGGGCCTCTCTTGCTGGTTGTCCTTGCCGAGGCGGCCTCCTTGGCCGCCACGCTTCTTGCCGGATCCCTCGGCACCGTCCTGACCTTTCTCCTTGTCCCGCCTCTCATACTCGGCCTTTTGCTTTTCAGCAAGCAGCTCGGCTTGCCGGCAGTTCTGGAGGTCGTGGCCCTTGGTACGCTGGATCTTGCAGTACTGCTTGCCGAAGCCCCCTGGCTCATCGGCAGCTGCTAAGGCCCGGAAGGCGGCACACCAGGCAATCTCCTTGCCGGGGCCGTCTGCCTTGACCTTCTTGGCAGCGCCAGTGTCGTCAGATCCTTCAACGGCAAGTACGACCTTGCCCTTGCGTTTCATGTTGCGACGCCGGCCCTTCTTCGTCGGGGCGGCGGCATCTTCGTCGGTAGAGTCGGTTTCACCGCCGGGGTACTTCCTTCCCTCTTCAGCCCGGGCGCATCTATTGGCCAGAACATAGAGTTCGGCCACATCCTTAACCTTGGTCATCGCCAGCTCTTCGTGCATCTTGCGGTTGCGCATGTTCTGATGGAACGCGCTGGTCACAGCGGCGGGATGAACGTCGGGGATGTTGTACTGCACCCGGCTGAACCTCTGGATGTACTTGCGCAGGGTTTCCCCTTCCTTCTGGGGAATGATATGCAGATCACTGGCCTGGCCATGAGCTTGGTGGCCTCCTGTGAAGGCGCCAACGAACTCATGGCACAGATCCGACCAAGAAGAAATGGAATCTGCGGGCAAGTGCATCAACCAAGACATAACATTGGGCTTCAGTGCCAGCGAGAAATAATTGGCAAGCACCTTGTCATCGCGAGCTCCGGCAGCCTGCATCACGAGGGTGTAGATGCTAAGGAACTCGGACGGATGGGTCTTGCCAGTGTACTTCTCGCCGACGTCGGGCTTGAACGTGCGGTGGGACGGCCACTGGAACTGCCGCAGCTCACGGGTAAAGGCCGGGCGGCCCACCTGGTAAGGTAGGCCGCCAGAGCCCCCCGGTGCTGGCTGGTCCATAGCGGGTCCCGCCCGCTTGTCCGACTGGTGGCGTGTATCACGCCGGCGCTCAATAGTGGTTCGAGCATCTTCGTCAGCTCGTTCTTGAAGAACTTGGCGCTGGTCGCGGTGGGTCCGCGGGTCGGACAACGCTATAGAGATGTTATCACAAGCGTCGTCACGACGGGCCGAACGCCCGTGGCGGCTGGCGAGGAGGGGGAGAGTGCACCATGACCGCAACACCCCCGGTCCTCCCAGTGCTGGCATGTGGTGGCTCGGTGGAGCGGCGGCCCGAGGGTCCCGCCGGTCGCGGATCGTCTTTGTTGGTGACAGCGACGAGGCTCCGGATGGTGGCCCTCCGTTCGTCGAGCTTCTCCGCAGTAGGAGGGAAGTCGAGGAGCAGTTGCGCGCGCGCCAAAGCTTCTGCTGACATGGGTGGCGGCGACAGCTGCATGGACCGTGGCGCGCTTCGACTTCTAACCATGTTAGAAGGAGCTCCATCACGACCCAGCGGTTGCGCGCCATTTTCACCAGCACTTCGGCGGGCATGCTAAACTCCTTCGTCCCGCGGACGACGCACAGGGCTCTTCCCACGGCGGTGCCCAGGGTCACCGGCGTGGTGACACTGCTCGTAGCGCACACCATGGGAAGAGCGCGCAGTGGTCGCCGGCGTGGGCGTCTTGGAGGTTGCTGCGCCGCCCGTGGGTGGCACAACGACAATCCTGGAGGGCCCCGCGTCGCCTGCGGGGGGCCAGCTCCATCTTTTGACTTGGTGATGTGCGGCCCGTCGCCTGGCGCGCGAACGGCGCCGCTCACCACGCTCTGACTGCGAGGGCGATGCTGGTGCTCCCGGACTACGGCTCGGGTTCTGTCCGCGACCAGGCCGCTGCTCGCCGGTACTGGCACGGGCCGTTCGGCCCCCGACGAGACGATCGCCGTGGCCGTCTTCTTCTTGGGAGCCATGGCGATGAAGAAACACTAGGCTAACTACTAGACCAGATTCTCGCAATTGCGCCCCTACCTGGCGCGCCAAAGATGTCGGTGGAAAACGACACCTATGGGATCACAAGAATCCCTACTACGGTTGCCGGGGCGCAGGGTTGCAAGAAGAGCAGGATTAGTAATCAGCACAAGGATCGTTTACCCAGGTTCGGGCCGCGAGGATGCGTAAAACCCTAGTCCTGCTTTGGTGGATGTATTGAGTGTTCTTGAGCCCTCCAACTAGCTACGGTGGCTGAGTCGTTCCAAAGAGCTGAATCCTTCTCCAGTACGCCATGTGTGTCCTTTTATAGTCGAAAGGGGCTGCCACAGTGGCACACAGGAGGTGGAAAGGCGTACATTGCTATGAGCTTATCGCCCATATTACAGGACAAGATGCATTTTATGCATCGCTTAGGTGTCCCCTTGCTTTATTGGGGATGGGAATGAGGCCCGTCCGGTCCGTCGCCGCTCCTCCTTGTTTCGACACGCGCCCTGCCAGTGATGCATGCGGCACCATGTAGGCAGGCAGGCAGCTGAGGTGGCGCGGTGGTAAGGTCTTCATGAAGGTCTACATGCCGCCACGCAGGCGCTTGCTGAGTTGGCCTGGAAGCTGCATGTTGCCACGCAGGTGACTGCCCAGCTGGTTGGGCTGGCAGCTGCATGCGAACGGCGGTGGAGACTTGGCAGGTGTGGGCCTGGAAGTGGCCCTGCTGGCGTCCTTGGTGAGGGCCTTGCCAGGTGGCCCGGCAAGGGCCTTTCCATGGCGTGCTGTCGTCCCCGACAAGGATCTTGCCGGGGGTCTTGTGGCTCTCCTCGGCAAGGATCTTGCCGAGGATCGTTGTCTTTTAATCCTCATCTGATCTTGAATATTCCTTGTCTTCACAAAGATCTGCATGCCACCATGGAGGCGCCTCCCGAGCCCTGGCCCAACGTGGTTGATGGTGTTGGAGACCGTGGGCTCAAGGGTGGTGCACTCCGCTGGTGTTGGACGAGCCGCCCCGGCTAGGGCCTTGTCGGGGCCGCGGAGGCTGCCCCTGGCAAGGATCTTGCCGGGGGAACCTGCTTCGCCTCTCTGCTTCTTTGTGTTCTTGGTCCTGGCGTTGCCTTGGGGTCTTGTGCTTCGGCTTCTCTTCGGTTCCTTCCCCTACTCTGCTTAGTGCGGCCGTGGGCGCGGCTCCGACTGTTCGTGCATAGGTAAAGGGGTACAAAGGTGCACCCCTTCTTTTGTACACCGACAGATGTCCGCTGCTTGATTACTGTCTCGGGCCACATGGTGAAACTCGAGCCCCTCAAACCGAGCTGATATTTTGAGTACGACGTTGCGGTAGGCTGCCATCTTTGGATCTTTTGCATAGAATTCTCCGTTTATTTGGGATATTGCAAGGTTCGAGTCCCCACGCACCTCAAGGTGTTGTATGCCCATAGAAACAGCCATCCGGAGACCATGCATAGCGCCTCATATTTGGCTGCGTTATTGGAGTCCGTATACATGATTTGTAATACGTAATGGACTGTGTCCCCTGTGGGGGATGTTAGGATGACACCAGCCCCCAGTCCGGCCAACATTTTAGAGCCGTTGAAGTACATCACCCAGTTGGAGTATGTGCTGTACTCTTTAGGGAGTTCGGCTTCTGTCCATTCGGCGACAAAGTCGGCCAACACCAGAGATTTAATAGCTCGGCATGGCTTGTATGTTATTTCAAATGGAAAGAGCTCGATAGCCCATTTTGCAGTGCAGCCGGTGGCGTATTGATTGTTTATGATATCATTGAGTGGTACCTCGGAGGCCACCGTGATCGAGCACTCTTGAAAGTAGTGCCGCAGCTTCCGAGATGCCATGGAAACTGCATATGCTATCTTTTGATAGTGCGGGTATCGGGATTTCCATGGTGTGAGAACCTCCAATACATAATATACTGGTTTTTGGAGTGGGAACTTGTGTCCCTCTTCCTCTCGTTCAACAACGAGCACAACACTCACCACCTCGTGAGTTGGAGATATGTACAACAGCATAGGTTCGCCGATGTTAGGTGTGGCAAGGATTGGGTTGTTTGCTAACAAACTTTTTATTTCTTCCAACCCGGCTGTTGTCGCGTCCGTCCACTCAAAGTGGTCGGTACGTCGGAGCAGGTGATATAGCGGCAACACCTTCTCTCCCAATCTGGAAATAAAGCGGCTCAATGCTGCCACACACCCAGCTAGTTTTTGGACCAGTTTTAGGTCTGTTGGTGATGCCAACTGATGACCCCCAAGTATAGGGGATTAATTGTAGCTCTTTTCGATAAGTAAGAGTGTCGAACCCAACGAGGAGCAGAAGGAAATGACAAGTAGTTTTCAGTAAGGTAATGTCTGCAAGTGCTGAAATTGTAAGTAGCGGAGTAGTTTGATAGCAAGTAATTTGTAACGAGCAAGTAACGGTAGTAGTAACAAACATGCAGCAAGGTAGCCCAATCCTTTTGAGGCAAGGACATGAAAAAACGGTCTCTTATGATAAGCAAAGTGTTCTTGAGGGTACACGGGAATTTCATCTAGTCACTTTCATCATGTTGGTTTGATTTGTGTTCGCTACTTTGATTATTTGATATGTGGGTGGACCAGTGCTTAGGTGCTATTCTTACTTGAACAAACCTCCTACTTATGATTAACCCTCCCGCAAGCATCTGCAACTACCAGAAAAGTATTAAGAATAAATTTTAACCATAACATTAAACTTTTGGATCCAATCGGTCCCTTACGAAATAGCGCATAAACTGGGGTTTAAGCTTCTGTCACTCTTCCAACCCACCATCTAATTGCTACTCCACAATGCATTCCCTTAGGCCCAAATATGGTGAAGTGTCATGTAGTCGACGTTCACATGACATCACTAAGGGAATAACAACATACATACTATCAAAATATCGAACACATATCAAGTTCACATGATTACTTGCAACATAATTTCTCCCGTGACCTCAAGAACAAAAGTAACTACTCACACATGATAAACATGTTCATGATCAGAGGAGTATTAAATAGCATAATGGATCTGAACATATAATCTTCCACCAAATGAACCATATAGTAATCAACTACAAGATGTAATCAACACTACTAGTCACCCACAAGCACCAATCTATAGTTCCGGTAACAAGATTGAACACAAGAGATGAACTAGGGTTTAAGAGGAGATGGTGCTGTTGAAGATGTTGATGGAGATTGCCCTCCCCAAGATGGAAGAGTTCTTGGTGACGATGATGACGATGATTTCCCCCTCCGGGAGGGAAGTTCCCCCGGCGGAATCGCTCCGCCGGAGGGCAAAAGTGCTCCTCCCAAGTTCCGCCTCGAGACGGCGGCGCTCCGTCCCGAAAGTCTCCTCCTTCTTTTTTGTAGGTCAAAATCACTTATATACCAGTAGATGGGCACCAGAGGTGGGCAGAGGAGGCCACAACCCACCAGGGCGCGCCTGGGGGGCCTGGTGCGCCCAGGTGGGTTGTGCCCACCTTGTGGCCCCCCTCTGGTGTTTATTGGCTCCAGTATTTCTTAAATAATCCATAAAAAATCTGCGTGAAGTTTCAGCTCATTTGGAGTTGTGCAGAATAGGTGGCCCGACGTAGCTTTTCCACGTCCAGATTTCCAGCTGCCGGAATTCTCCCTCTTGGTGTGTTCCTTGCTAATTATGAGAGAAAAGGCATTAGAATTACTCCAAAAAGCATTATAATGGATAAAAACATTATAAATAACAGTAAGAAAACATGATGCAAAATGGACGTATCTACTCCCCCAAGCTTAGACCTCGCTTGTCCTCAAGCAAAAACCGGAATCGAAAAACATGTCCACATGCTTTGAGGGAGAGGTGTCGATAAAAACAAAATACGGACATAGAAGCATCATGTTGATTATTATAAGATCAAATAAATTAAACATAGGACTTTTATCGTAGAACTTTTATCATATACTTCTCATCAATAAGTAATAGTTCATCAAACAATCGAAGTATAAAGCAAAAACTCTATTAGAAACTAACAAACTATGTTCTCAGTCAACTTTGCAACTGCAATTCATCATGTTTTCAGGAAGGGTCACGTGTCGGAGCCTTTAGGCAAGTCTACATACTCAACCATCATATAGTCTTCTATGATTGCTAACACTCACCTCGTACCCATGAGCAAAACGTTTCAATCGGACACATAGAAAGATAGGGCTTATAGTTTTGCCTCCCAACATACTCACCTCAAGGGTGATGTCAACAATAATAACTCATGCTATCTATATTCAACTGGACATATGTGCCTAGATCTTTCCTCACCACATGATGCTTGCCAAAGGAGAAAAATAAAAGGAATAGAAGGAAAACTTTGACTCTTTGCATAAAAGTAATTGCATAAAAGTAAAGGATAGGCCCTTCGCAGAGGGAAGCAGAGGTTGCCATGCGCTTATTTTTTTGTATGCTCAATCCCTTAGTGCAAGAGAGCATCACGTTGTATTGCCCCTTAAGATGACAACCTTTATTATGCAGTCTATCGCTTTTATTCTTTGTCCTCCAAGTTCGTACAACACTCAGTTTCTCTTACACTAAATGATCTCACACTTTTAGAAGCAATTTTTATTGCCTTTTCGCACCGATGACAACTTACTTGAGGGATCTTTCTCAATCCCTAGGTAGGTATGGTGGACACTTGAAAGTAAGATTTTGGTTTAAGGGTTTTCGGATGCACAAGTAGTATCTCTACTTAGTGCAGAATTTTTGGCTAGCAAAGATAGGGGGCAAGCATCACATGTTAAAGGATCTATGACAATATGACTTCTATGTGAATATAAACAAACATAAACCATTAAGTTGTCTTCCTTGTCCAACGTCAACAATTTTGGCATATAATATTTTGATGAGGGCTCACAATCACAAAAGATTTCTAGGATAGTATATCTACATGTGAATCTTCGCTTCCCTTATTAATTCTTTCATGAGTTGCATCATTGACTAATGCTATGTTTGTCAATCTCTAATAAAATTTTCTACTTATACTTTTCCTTATGTGGTGCTATCACCTACCATAGGATTAGTATATAATCTTATTGATTTATTTCCTTTCTTTCTCTTTTTCTTTCTTATTTCTTTTCTTTATTTGCAACATGAAAGTAAAGAAAGCAAAAGCTCAAACTAACTTTATTATATAACTTGCACATGATTACAAGGATAGATCACTAAGCAAACTCTCAAAGAAGAAAGGACCGAACTAAACTTTATTTCATCTAAAAGGAAATGATTGAACTAAGATAAGTAAAAGCAAAAAGATAGTGGGATGATACGATACCGGGGCACCTCCCCCAAGCTTGGCGGAAGCCAAGGGGAGTGCCCATACCCGATACTCAATTCTCCTTTGGTGGTGAAGAAGATGATGGCAGTGAAGAAGCGATCCTATCCTTAAGGATCAAGAGGTTCTCCAACCGACGGATGATGCTCCGGAGATGGATGATATCGCGAGTAAGGTACTTATTCTGTATGCGAACTATTTCAATGACGCGAAGAGCCTCAATCTCAGGGGGAGTAAGATGAGGAAGGTAGGGTTTAAGGATATCCTCTTCCTCCTCCTCGGCCAGCAGCTCTCGTGCTACCACCGGGGGCGGATCCAAGGTAGCTTTCTTGCCCTTGTCTCCCTTGAGGGCGTCCGTAGGCATCTCCTGCTTCGTCTCGATCTTCATCAGCCAAGCATCTTCTTCCATGTTGTTGGAGGAGCAAGAAGACATGATGCCTGGCTTGATAAATCTGACCAGAAACAGCAAGAAAAGAGAACAGAGGATTTCTTCGTGATACGGTGATCAACAGGTTCGGGAAGTATATATAGATTGTTTTATCTTGGAGGACAAGCATAAGGTAGAAAAAGGGGTATGGAAGGTGTCCCAGGTGGGCACAACCCACCTGGGCGCGCCAGGCAAGCCTGGCGCGCCCTGGTGTCTTATGCTCGCCAGGGGACGCTTCCTGGAAGTTTCTTTATTTCCAAAATTTTAAAATATTTCAAAATTGATAAAAAATATTTTTGCGGATTTTTCGGAGTCCGATTACTTACCCTATCACGTACCTCTTTATTTTCACGATTCTGGAGTATTCCGGAAGGACTCTTTTATGTGTTCTTCCGGGGTGAAAGTTTGGATAATATTACTTTCAACATTGATAGGCGTACCTGAGATATATTGCTTTATGCATTGCCCATTGACAACCTTCGGGTTAGTACCTTCGGAGTTATTTATTTTGATGGCTCCAAACTGGTAAACCTACTCAATGATGTATGGGCCTTCCCATTTTGAGAGGAGCTTTCCTGCAAAAAAATCTAAAATGAGAGTTGTACAAAAGAACATATTCTCCGACTTTAAACTTTTGAATTCTTTTGTCATGCCATCTTTTAACTTTTTCTTTGAATAACTTTGCATCTTCATAAGCTTGGGTTCTCCATTCATCTAAGGAGCTTATATGAAATAACCTCTTCTCACCAGCAAGTTTGAAATCATAGTTGAGTTTTTTAACTGCCCAATATGCTTTATGTTTTAACTCAAGAGGCAAATGACAAACTTTTCCATAAACCATTTTATAAGGAGACATACCCATAGGATTTTTATATGCTGTTCTATAAGCCCAAAGTGCATCATCTAATTTCTTAGACCAATTCTTCCTGGACCTATTAATAGTCTTTTGCAAAATTAATTTTATTTCTCTATTGCTAAGTTCAACTTGACCACTAGACTGAGGATAATAGGGTGATGCAATTCTATGGTTAACATCATACTTAGCAAGCATCTTACGGAAAGCACCATGAATAAAGTGTGAACCACCATCAATCATTAAATATCTAGGGACTCCAAACCTTGGGAAAATAACTTCCTTAAGCATTTTAATAGACGTGTTGTGATCAGCACTACTGGTTGGAATAGGTTCTACCCATTTAGTAACATAACCAACAACAACCAGAATATGTGTATACCCATTAGAGGAAGGAAAAGGTCCCATGTAATCAAATCCCCAAACATCAAATGCTTCAACAACTAGTGAATAATTCATAGGCATTTCTTGACGCTTACTGATATTACCTATTCTTTGACATTCATCACAAGAAGAGACAAACTTACGGGCATCCTTGAAGAGAGTAGGCCAATAAAATCCAGATTGCAATACCTTGTGAGCAGTTCTATCTCCAGCATGATGCCCTCCATAAGCCTCGGAGTGGCATTTCCGTAGGATTTGTCCCTATTCATTCTCAGGTACACAACGTCTAATAATACCATCTACTCCTTCTTTATAAAGATGTGGGTCATCCCAAAAGTAATGTCTTAAATCATAGAAGATTTTTTTCTTTTGCTGGTACGTAAAGCTAGGTGGTAAATATTTAGTAACAATGTAATTAGCATAGTCAGCATACCAAGGAGTACTATGAGAAACATTTATTGCAGCTAACTGCTCATCAGGAAAACTATCATCAATAAGTAGTGGGTCATCAAGCACATTTTCAAGCCTAGACAAGTTATCAGCTACTGGGTTCTCAGCTCCTTTTCTATCAATGATATGTAAATCAAATTCTTGTAACAAGAGAGCCCAACGAATAAGTCTAGGTTTAGCATCTTTCTTTTCCATAAGATATTTAATAGGAGCATGGTCCATGTGAACAGTTACTTTGGAATCAACAATATAAGATCTAAATTTATCACAAGCAAATACCACTGATAAGAATTCTTTTTCAGTAGTAGCATCATTTCTTTGAGCACTGTCTAGAGTTTTACTAGCATAATGAATAACATTAAATTTCTTATCAACTCTTTGTCCTAGAACAGCACCAACAACATAATCACTAGCATCACACATAATTTCAAAAGGCAAGTTCCAATCAGGTGGTTGAATAATAGGTGCATATATTAAGGCTTTCATGATTGTTTCAAAAGCTTCTAAACAATCATCATCAAAAACAAAAGGAATATCCTTATGCAAAAGATTAGTAAGAGGCCTAGAAATTTTAGAAAAGTCTTTGATAAATATCCTATAGAAACCAGCATGACCTAGGAAACTACGAATACCTTTGATGTCCTTAGGACATGGCATTTTCTCAATTGCATCAACCTTAGCTTGGTCCACTTCAATACCTCTTTTAAAAAATTTATGACCCAAGACAATGCCTTCATTAACCATAAAGTGGAACTTCTCCGAATTCAAGACAAGATTTGTTTGTTCACATCTCTGCAAAACTTGCTCAAGATTGCTTAAACAATCATCAAAAGACTTCCTATAAACAGAAAAGTCATCCATGAAAACCTCAACAATCTTCTCACAAAAGTCAGAGAATATAACAGTCATACATCTTTGAAAGGTAGCAAGTGCATTACATAAACCAAAAGGCATACGTCTATAAGCATAAGTTCACAAGGTACAAGTAAAAGTAGTCTTTTCTTGATCAGGTTGAGAAACAGGTATTTGTGAAAAGCCAGAGTATCCATCTAGGAAGCACAAGTGTGTGTGTGCTTAGATAATATTTCAAGCATTTGATCAATAAAAGGCAAAGGGTGATGATCTTTTGTAGTTGCTTTGTTTATTTTTCTGTAATCAATTACCATTCTATAGCCTGTAACAATTCTCTGTGGAATAAGTTCATTCTTATCATTAGGAATAATAGTAAAACCTCCTTTCTTAGGGACACAGTGAACAAGTCTTACCCATCTACTATTAGCTATAGGATAGATTATACCTGCTTCCAGAAGTTTTAAGATTTCCATTCTTACCACTTCTTTCATTTTTGGATTCAACCGACGTTGGTGATCAACAACGGGTTTAGCATTAGGTTCCATATTAATTTTGTGTTGACATAGAGTGGGACTAATGCCCTTTAAATCATCAAGAGTATATCCAATAGCAGCCCGGTGCTTCCTTAGAACTTTCAGTAATCTTTCTTCTTCATGTTCCAAAAGGTTAGCACTAATAATAACAGGATATATTTTCTTTTCATCAAGATAAGCATATTTTAAAGTGTCTGGCAATTGTTTTAATTCAAACACAAGATCACCTTTAGGTGGAGGAGGACCTCCTAGAGTTTCAATAGGAAAATTGTGTTTAAGCAGAGGACGTTGTTCAAAGAAAACCTTATCTATTTCATTTCTTTCATGCATATGTAAATCATTTTCATGGTCTAGCAAATATTGTTCTAAAGGATCAGTAGGTGGAACAGCAATAGAAGCAAGACCAATTAATTCATCCTTACTAGGCAATTCGTTTTCATGATGATTTCTAATAACTTGGAAAAATTAAACTCATGAGACTCATCACCAAAGCTAACACCAATAGTTTGTTTCTTACAATCTATCTTAGCATTAACTGTATTCAAGAAAGGTCTACCAAAGATAATGGGACAAAAGTCATCTTGTGGGGAACCAAGAACAAGAAAATCAGTAGGGTATTTAATGTCCCCACACAAGACTTCAACATCTCTAATAATCCCAATTGGTGATATGGTGTCTCTATTAGCAATTTTAATAGTAACATATATTTCTTCTATCTCAGTAGGTGCTATGTCTTTCATGATTTCTTCATATAAAGTGTAAGGAATAGCACTCACACTAGCACCCATGTCACATAAACCATGATAACAGTGATCTCCTATTTTAACTGAAATAACAGGCATGCCAACAGCAGGTCTATGTTTATCTCTTTTATCAGTTTAGCAATTCTAGCAGCTTCTTCACAGAAATAAATAACATGCCCATCCATATCTTTTTTCCAGGAGATCTTTAACCATAACAATACTAGGATCAACTTTAATTTGTTCATCAGGTTTAGGTGTTCTAATATTGCTTTTATTAACCATAGTTGAAACTTTAGCATGTTCCTGTATCCTAACAGGGAAAGGTGGTTTCTCAATATAAGCAGAAGGAACAATTGGATCAACATTATAAAGTATAGTTTCTTCTTTAACTGGTACTGGTTCCTTAATTTCTTCTTTAATAGGTGGGTGATATTTAAACCACTTCTCCTTAGGGAGTTCAACATGAGTAGCAAATGATTCACAAAAGGAGGCTACTATCTCAGAGTCAAGTCCAAATTTAGTGCTAAACTTTTGAAAAGCATCGGTATCCATAAAAGATTTAACACAATCATCCTTAAGTTTAATACCTGACTCTTTACCTTCGTCGAGTTCCCAATCTTCAGAGTTGCATTTAATTCTTTCCAAAAGGTCCCACCGGAATGCAATAGTCTTCTTCATAAATGAACCAGCACAAGAAGTATCAAGCATGGTTTGATCATTACGAGAAAGCCGAGCATAAAAATTATGGATAACAATTTCTCTTGAGAGCTCATGATTGGGGCATGAATATAACATTGACTTAAGCCTCCCCCAAGCTAGAGCGATAATTTCTCCTTCACGAGGCCAAAAATTATATATATAATTCCCATCACGATGAACTAGATGCATAGGATAAAATTCCACTTACTTGATGCATAGGATAAAATTTCTTACCAAATTCCACTTACCAAAGGCGCTTCATTCCCCGGCAACGGCACCAGAAAATAGCCTTGATGACCCACAAGTATAGGGGATCAATTGTAGCTCTTTTCGATAAGTAAGAGTGTCGAACCCAACGAGGAGCAAAAGGAAATGACAAGTAGTTTTCAGTAAGGTAATGTCTGCAAGTGCTGAAATTGGAAGTAGCGGAGTAGTTTGATAGCAAGATAATTTGTAACGAGCAAGTAACGGTAGTAGTAAAAAAAGGTGCAGCAAGTTAGCCCAATCCTTTTGAGGCAAGGATAGGCCAAAACGGTCTCTTATGATAAGCAAAGCGTTCTTGAGGGTACACGGGAATTTCATCTAGTCACTTTCATCATGTTGGTTTGATTTGTGTTCGCTACTTTGATAATTTGATATGTGGGTGGACCGGTGCTTAGATGTTGTTCTTACTTGAACAAACCTCCTACTTATGATTAACCCTCCCGCAAGCATCCACAACTACGAGAAAAGTATTAAGAATAAATTCTAACCATAGCATTAAACTTTTGGATCCAATCGGTCCTTTACGAAATAGCGCATAAACTGGGGTTTAATCTTCTGTCACTCTCGCAACCCACCATCTAATTGCTACTCCACAATGCATTCCCTTAGGCCCAAATATGGTGAATTTTCATGTAGTCGATGTTCACATGACACCACTAAGGGAATAGCAACATACATACTATCAAAATATCGAACACATATCAAGTTTACATGATTACTTGCAACATGATTTCTCCCGTGACCTCAAGAACAAAAGTAACTACTCATAAATGATAAACACGTTCATGATCAGAGGAGTATTAAATAACATAATGGATCTGAACATATAATATTCCACCAAATGAACCATATAGTAATCAACTACAAGATGTTATCAACACTACTAGTCACCCACAAGCACCAATCTATATTTCCGGTAACAAGATTGAACACAAGAGATGTACGAGGGTTTGAGAGGAGATGGTGCTGTTGAAGATGTTGATGGAGATTGCCCTCCCCAAGATGGGAGAGTTGTTGGTGATGACGATGACGATGATTTCCCCCTCCGGGAGGGAAGTTCCCCCGGCGGAATAACTCCGCCAGAGGGCAAAAGTGCTCCTGCCCAAGTTCCGCCTCGATACGACGGCGCTCCGTCCCGAAAGTCTCCTTATTTTTTCTAGGTCAAAATCACTTATATACCAGAAGATGGGCACTGGAGGTGGGTCGAGGAGGCCACAACCCACCAGGGCGCGCTTGGGGGGCCTTGAGCGCCCAGGTGGGTTGTGCCCACCTGGTGGCCCCCCTCTTGTGTTTATTGGCTCCAGTATTTCTTAAGTAATCCATAAAAAATCTTCGTGAAGTTTCAACTCATTTGGAGTTGTGCAGAATAGGTGGCCTGACGTCGCTTTTCCAGGTCCAGATTTCTAACTGCCGGAATTCTCCCTCTTTGTGTGTTCCTTGCAAATTTTGTGAGAAAAGGCATTAGAATTACTCCAAAAAGCATTATTATGGATAAAAAATTATAAATAACAGTAAGAAAACATGATGCAAAATGGACGTATCACCAACTGTGACACGGCTCAGATTTTGGCCGGATTTGCTTCGATTCCTCTATTGGAAACAATGAACCCGAGCAGCTTTCCGGCCGAAACGCCAAAAATGCATTTTTCCGGATTGAGCCATCTGTCATATGTTCGAAGGTTGTCAAATGTAAGACGTTAGTCGTCCACCAATGATTCGACATGTTTAGTTTTGATGACTACATCATCTACATATGCCTCCACCGTCTTGCCAATTTATTTTTTCAGGCATGTTTGAATCATGCGCTGGTAAGTGGCGCCCGCGTTTTTGAGTCCGAAAGGTATAGTGTTGAAGCAAAAAGGCCCGTACGGAGTACTGAATGCCGTTGCGGCCTGATCGGATTCCTTCATCTTAATCTGATGGTATCCAAAGTATGCATCAAGGAAACACAGTGAATCGTGTCCTGCTGTTGCATCGATGATTTGGTCAATGCGGGGCAGTGGGAAGGGGTCCTTAGGGCATGCCTTGTTTGTTGAGGTCTTTGAAATCGACACAAAGGCGCCAGGATTTGTCCTTTGGCACCATGACCAGGTTAGCTAGCCAATCCGGGTGTTTGATCTCTCTAATGAACCCGGCTTCGAGTTGTTTGGCTAGCTCCTCCCCCATAGCTTTTCGCTTGGGTTCAGAAAATCGCCGCCGCGTTCTTAACTGGCTTGAACCCCTTTATTATGTTGAGGGTGTGTTCGGCCAGTCTGCGTGGGATTCCTGGCATATCAGAGGGATGCCAGGCAAAGATGTCCCAATTCTCATGCAGGAATGCTCTTAGAGCTGCGTGGACCGTCAGATCTAGCTGTGCTCCAATGGTTGCTGCTTTATTAGGATCTGTCGGGTGAACTTGGAATTTGACTATTTCGTCTACTGGCTTGAAAGAAGTGGACTTAGGCCTTTTATCGAGGATTACGTCATCTCTATCCATTGTGGAACGCAGAGCGGTGAGCTCCTCGGCCGCAAGGGCCTCGAATAATGCCTCGAGGTCCAGGGATGCGGTTTTGTTTTCCGCGCGGAGTGCCACGTCCGGATCACTGGTGATTGTGATAACTACATTGGGCCCGGGCATTTTGAGCTTCATGTACCCGTAATGGGGTATGGCTCAAAAGCGTGTGAATGTGTCTCGCCCTAGCAGGGTGTGATATCCACTGTTGAAAGGTGCCACGTGGAAGATTAACTCTTCGGACCTGTAGTTCTCCAGCGTGCCGAATACCACATCAAGTTTAATTTTCCCCGAGCATCACGCTTCTCGACTGGGGATAATGCCTCGAAAGGTTGTGCTGCTCTGCTCGATGCGACTGTTGTCTATTTGCATTTTATCGAGCGTGTCCTTGTAGATGAGGTTCACTCTGCTGCCGCCATCCATGAGTACTTTAGCGAGCCGAAAGCCGTCGACGATTGGATTTAAGACCAAAGCAGCTGGTGCACGGACTGATCGAGCCCTTGGTTCGTCGTTGGCGGTGAAAGTTATCGTCATATTGTTCCAAGGGTTTACTGCGGCTACTTGGTTGACTTCGGCGAGGTCGCGGACTGCCCTTTTACGCCGATTATTTGAAGAAAAGCTCTCGAAGACCGTAAAGACATTGAGGTTGTCGAGCCCTTCATTAAGGACAGTTCTGTGACCCGTTGAGGCCTCAATTTTCTTGTCAGTAGGGTGATGATCATGTGCCCCATGAGGGTGCATCCTTTTTGCCCGTCCGGTGGGTGGCTTAAAGGCCGGCGGTTCCCACTGAGCTGTTTGGGCTTTCCAAGCGCTTTCCATGGTGCAATATTTCTGTACTATGTGTGCCAAATCTGCAAAGTGCAGTATGCGGCGTCGGTTGAGGACATTGAGGATACACTCGTGTGTACAGTTGCGGCAAAATACTGAAACCACGTCGTCGTCGCATCAATCTTTGATCTTGTTTTTAACAAGGAGGAATCTAGCCCAAAAGTGGTGGACTATTTCCTGAGGTTGCTGCCGCACATACATTAGGTCGCATATGTCCGGAGGAGCCGTGCTTGGGGAATATTGCTTGTGGTGGGTGGGCGGTTTTGAATCCAAACCCTGACCCATTGTGGGATCCAGAGTTTTAAGAATTTCTGAGATCATGAGCCCAGGATCTGGAGTATCCTGGGGGTTTTCAGGCTCGACGCCTGGTTCTATGTTCGAAGGATAGGGAGTATCTTCCGAAGATGGGTATCCGGCTCGCATGGCTCGGAAATCCGAACATAGCTTGTTCTCAGCATAGGGGGGGAGTTATCCTTGGCTTGCTCATCCACAACCACAACCTGATGGGTGATCGACGGGGACTTAATTTCCCTCTGATCGGGTTTAAGCCCGATCCGATCGTAGTCTGTCGTGACCCCCAGGGCGGCGATGCAATCTAGCAGTTCCTTCAAAGACAAAACATCTGCCGGATCCATCTTATCGGAGTGTTCGAGGCCAATGCGGAGATGATTTTTGGTGGTTTGGGGGACCGGCTTTGGCTTAACGGCCGAGCGGGCGCCCATGGTAAAACTGCCGAGCTGGAGGATCTGCCTAGGAGCCAGGGCCCTTCCAGAGGTGATTTTGTTATTGACGACAAGACGAGCCATTGATCCTTCTATTGACGACATGGAGGAACTATCAATGAAAGCACCAATGTCAGTGTCAAAACTGGCCGATCTCGGGTAGGGGGTCCCGAACTGTGCGTCTGAGGATCTAAGGTAACAAGAGACAAGGGACACGATGTTTTACCCAGGTTCGGGCCTCTTAATGGAGGTAATACCCTACATCCTGCTTGATTGACTTTGATGAGTATAGGGGTTACAAGAGTTGATCTACCTCGATATCATAATGGCTAAACCCTAGATGTCTAGCATGTATGATTATCATTGCCTCTATAGACTAAACCCTCCGGTTTATATAGACACCGGAGGGAGCTAGGGTTGTACAGAGTCGGTTTACAGAGAAAGGAAACTACACGTCTGGCCGCCAAGCTTGCTATCCACGCAACGGAGAGTCAGATCCAAACACGAGGGAAAACCTTCTATCTTGTATCTTCATGACCCATGAGTCCGGCCCATGTCACATAGCCCGGATGCCCGAGGACCCCCTTATCCAGTACTCCCTCACTTAGCTTTGGGTTCAATCTTGCGGTGTCCTTTCCCGGTGACAGTAGGGGTAGCAAGGCACATATTGGCTTGTTGCCATCGAGGATAAAAAGATGGGGTTTACATCATATTGCTTGAGTTTATTCCTCTACATCATGTCATCTTTCTTAATGCGTTACTCCGTTCTTTATGAATTTAATACTCTAGATGCATGTTGGATAGTGGTCGATTTGTGGAGTAATAGTAGTAGATGCAGAATCGTTTCGGTCTACTTGACACGGACGTGATGCCTATATTCATGATCACTGCGTTAGATATCATCATAACTTTGCGCTTTCCTATCAATTGCTCAGCAGTAATTTGTTCACCCACCGTAATATTTTCTATCTTGAGAGAAGCCTCTAGTGAAACCTATGGCCCCGGGTCTACTTTCCATCATATAAGTTTCCAATCTACAACTTCAGTTTCCTATTTACTTTCTTTGCAATCTTTTACTTTCCGTTCCATAAACCAAAAATACCAAAAATATTACTTTACCGTTTATCCATCTATATCAGATCTCACTTTGCGAATAACCGTGAAGGGATTGACAACCCCTTTATCGCGTTGGGTGCAAGTTGGTGTTTGTTTGTGCAGATATTCGGTGGCTTGTACGTTGTCTTCTACTGGATTGATACCTTGGTTTTCAAAACTGAGGGAAATACTTACTCTAATTTGCTGCATCACCCTTTCCTTTTCAAGGGAAAAACCAACGCAAGCTCAAGAGGTAGCAAGAAGAATTTCTAGTGCCGTGCCGGGGAGATCTATGCCAAGCTGAGAGATACCAAGTACCCATCATAAACTCTCATCCCTCGCATTACATTATTTGCCATTCGCCTCTCGTTTTCCTCTCCCCCACTTCTAAAATGATTTTTGAATAGATTTGCCTTTTCTTCGCCCCTCTTCCATTCGTCTTCTTCATTTGATCTTTGTTCGCTTGTGCGTTAGATTGTTTATCTTGCCGTCATGGCTACTCCTCCCATCCTTGTTAGCATGCCCGACAATGAGGTCCTCAACTTTAAACAAAGGGAAGGAGAGAATTTAAAAGATGCTTCATATAGAATTTGCAATGCTCAAAGTAGATCTACTCGAAAGCAATCTACTTCTGTTCTTCTTTGCAATTTTTCCGTAGGCGTTACTCCTTGGAATAGATATGTTCTAGATACCATTACTGGGGGCAATTTTTTGGGGAGCCATACTTTCGATTCTTACAATGCCATGATAGATTTGCTTGGCCCGCCACCTCTTTTGGTCAATGGAACTGTTTTAACCTTGGAACATGTAATGCAAAGATTGGTTATTATTGAAAATAAAATTACTACCGTAGAGTTGATTGAAAATTTGGATAGAAGGATTCATAATCAGGTTAATCAATATGGATCTAAGGTAGGAGTTACTCTAAAGAACCTTAGGGAAAAGGAACCCATAGTTAATGAAAAGATAGATCAAGATTCTACTATAATAGGCAAACTAGAAGATATTATTACCAACTTGGGTTCTGCTTTTTCCTCCGTTAAAACTACTCCAAATCTTCCTCCTACTAAGATTGCCAGGTTTACTAACGTTCCTAAGAATAAGGGTGAATCTTCTAGTAAGGAAAATGAAGATCTCAAAAGAATAAGTGTTCATCCCAATTTTTTTGATATTATTAAGGAACAAATTGCTACAAGTGAATTTCTTAATTTCTTGCCTATGAGTTTGATCATTAACAAAATTAAAGAACCTCCTAAGGGTTATAGATGTGAGATTGAAGAATTGCATGCCAAAGATGATAATACCTAGATCTATTCGTGTTTTATGCCTACCTAAGGGCGTTAAACAATAGCGCTTGTTGGGAGGCAACCCAACTTTATTTTTGTTTTTGCTTTTGAGGTTCTGTTTTGCATTAAATAATTCATCTAGCATCTGGTTAGATGTGGTTTTCTGTTTTAATAAGTGTTTGTGCCAAGTAAGACCTTTGGGATAGCTTACGGTAATAGTTGATTTGATCATGCTGAAAAAACAGAAACTTATGCGCTCAGTCCCAGAATTTTTTACAGTAGATTTATGTACAAATTGTTTAGCTCTTCCTAATTTTTCAAGATTTTTGGAGTTACAGAAGTATGCGAACTATCTAGATTACTACAGATTGTTCTGTTTTTGACAGATTCTGTTTTTCGCGTGTTGTTTGCTTTTTTTGATGCATGGCTAGTATCGGGGGGTATGAACCATGGAAAAGTTGGAATACAGTAGATATTACACCAATATAAATAAAGAATGAGTTCACAACAGTACCAAAAGTGGTGATTTATCTTCTTATACTAATGGAGCTTACGAGATTTTCTGTTGAGTTATGTGTTGTGAAGTTTTCATGTTTTGGGTAAGGATTTGATGGACTATGGAATAAGGAGTGGCAAGAGCCTAAGCTTGGGGATGCCCAAGGCACCCCAAGGTAATATTCAAGGACATCCAAGAGTCCTAAGCTTGGGGATGCCCCGGAAGGCATCCCCTCTTTCGTCTTCATCTATCGGTAACTTTACTTGAGGATATATTTTTTATTCACCACATGATATGTGTTTTGCTTGGAGCGTCTTGTAAGATTTGAGTCTTTGCTTTTTACTTTGCAACAATCATCCTTGTTGTACACACCTTTTGAGAGAGACACGCATGAAACATGATTTATTAGAATACTCTATGTGCTTCACTTATATCTTTTTAGCTTAGGCAAATTTGCTCTAGTGCTTCACTTATATCTTTTTAGAGCACGGCGGTGGTTTTATTTTATAGAAATTGATGAACTCTCGCACTTCACTTATATTATTTTGAGAGTCTTTAAAACATCATGGTAATTTTCTTTGGTTATAAATTTAGACCTAATATGATAGGCATCCAAGAGGGATATAATAAAACTTTCATATGAAGTGCATTGAATACTATGAGAAGTTTGATTCCTTATGATTGTTTTGAGGTATGAAGATGGTGATATTAAAGTCATGCTAGTGAGTAGTTGTGAATTCGAGAAATACTTGTGTTAAAATTTGTGAGTCCCGTAGCATGCACGTATGGTGAACCATTATGTGATTAAGTCAGAGCATGATTTATTTATTGATTGTCTTCCTTATGAGTGGCGGTCGGGGATGAGCGATGGTATTTTCCTACCAATCTATCCCCCTAGGAGCATGCGCGTAGTACTTTGTTTCGATGACTTATAGTTTTTTGCAATAAGTATGTGAGTTCTTTATGACTAATGTTGAGCCCATGGATTATACGCACTCTCACCTTTCCGCCATTGCTAGCCTCTCTAGTACCGCACAACTTTCATCGGTACCATAAACCACCATATACGTTCCTCAAAACAACCACCATACCTACCTATTATGGCATTTCCATAGCCATTCCGAGATATATTGCCATCCAAGTTTCCACCGTCCCGTTTATATGACACGCTCCATTATTGTCATATTGCTTTACATGATCATGTAGTTGACATCGTATTTGTGGCAAAGCCACCGTTCATAATTCTTTCATACATGTCACTCTTGATTCATTGCACATCCCGGTACACCGCCGGAGGCATTCATATAGAGTCATATTTTATCCTAAGTATCAAGTTGTAATTCTTGAGTTGTAAGTAAATAAAAGTGTGATGATCTTCATTATTAGAGCATTGTCCCATGTGGGGAAAGGATGATGGAGACTATGATTCCCCCACAAGTCGGGATGAGACACCAGACGAAAAATAAAAAAGGCCAAAAAAAGAGAAGGCAAAAAAAACAAAAAAATGAGAGAAAAGAGAGAAGGGGCAATGTTACTATCCTTTTACCACACTTGTGCTTCAAAGTAGCACCATGATCTTCATGATAGAGAGTCTCCTATGATATCACTTTCGTATGCTAGTGTGAATTTTCATTATAGAACTTGGCTTGTATATTCCAATGATGGGCTTCCTCAAATTGCCCTAGGTCTTCGTGAGCAAGAGAGTTGGATGCACACCCACTTAGTTTTCATTTTGAGCTTTCATAAACTTATAGCTCTAGTGCATCCGTTGCATGGCAATCCTTACTCACTCACATTGATGTCTATTGATGGGCATCTCCATAGCCCATTGATATGCCTAGTTTATGTGAGACTATCTCCTTCATTTTGTCTTCTCCACAACCACCGTCTATTCCACCTATAGTGCTATGTCCATGGCTCACGCTCATGTATTGCGTGAAAGTTGAAAAAGTTTGAGAACGTCAAAAGTATGAAACAATTGCTTGGCTTGTCATCGGGGTTGTGCATGATTTGAATATTTTGTGTGATGAAGATGGAGCATAGCTAGACTATATGATTTTGTAGGGATAAGCTTTCTTTGGCCATGATATTTTGAGAAGACATAATTATTTTGTTAGTATGCTTGAAGTATTATTGTTTTCATGTCAATATTAAACTTTTGTTTTGAATCATATAGATCTGAACATTCATGCCACAATAAAGAGAATTATATGGATAAATATGTTAGATAGCATTCCACATCAAAATTCTCTTTTTATCATTTACCTACTCGAGGACGAGCAGGAATTAAGCTTGGGGATGCTTGATACGTCTCCAACGTATCTATAATTTTTGATTGTTCCATGCTATTATATTATCTGTTTTGGATGTTTTATATGCATTAATATGCTATTTTATATGATTTTTGGGACAAACCTATTAACCTAGAGCCCAGTGCCAGTTCTTTTTTTCCCTTGTTTTAGAGTTTCGTAGAAAAGGAATACCAAACGGAGTCCAAATGGAATGAAACTTTCGCGATGATTTTTCTTGGACTAGAAGACCTCCAGAGGGCTTGGAGTGCATGTCAGGAAAGCCACGAGGCGGCCACAAGGTCGGGAGGCGTGCCCCCAACCTTGTGGGCCCCTCGTGACTCCACCGACCTATTTCTTCCGCCTATATATTCTCAAATATGCCAAAACCTTCCAGGAGAGCCACGAAACCACTTTTCCACCGCCGCAACCTTCTGTACCCGTGAGATCACATCTAGGGGCCTTTTCTGGCATCCTGCCGGAGGGGGATTCGATCACAGAGGGCTTCTACATCAACACCATTGCCTCTCCGATGAAGCGTGAGTAGTTTACCGCAGACCTACGGGTCTATAGCTAGTAGCTAGATGGCTTTTTCTCTCTCTCTTCGATTCTCAATACAAAGTTCTCCTCGATGTTCTTGGAGATCTATTCGATGTAATACTCTTTTGCGGTGTGTTTTCTGAGGTTCGATGAATTGTGGATTTACGATCAGCTTATCTATGAATATTATTTGAATCTCCTCTGAATTCTTATATGCATGATTTGATATCTTTCCAAGTCTCTTCGAACTATCGATTTGGTTTGGCCAACTAGATTGGTTTTTCTTGCAATGAGAGAAGTGCTTACCTTTGGGTTCAATCTTGCGGTGCTCGATTCCTAGTGACAGAAGGGGAACCGACACGTATTGTATTGTTGCCATCGAGGTTAAAAAGATGGGGTTTTCATCATATTGCTTCAGTTAATTCCTCTACATCATGTCATCTTTCTTAATGCGTACTCCATTCTTTATGAACTTATAATACTGTAGATGCATGATGGATAGCGGTCGATGTGTGGAGTAATAGTAGTAGATGCAGAATCGTTTCGGTCTACTTGACACGGACGTGATGCCTATATTCATGATCATTGCCTTATATATCGTCATAACTTTGCGCTTTTCTTTCAATTGCTCGGCAGTAATTTGTTCACCCACCGTAATATTTTCTATCTTGAGAGAAGCCTCTAGTGAAACCTATGGCCCCCGGGTCTACTTTCCATCATATAAGTTTCCGATCTACAATTTTAGTTTCCTATTTACTTTCTTCGCAATCTTTTAGTTTTCGTTCCATAAACCAAAAATACCAAAAAAATTACTTTACCGTTTATCCATCTATATCAGATCTCACTTCGCAAATAACCGTGAAGGGATTGACAACCCCTTTATCGCGTTGGGTGCAAGTTGTTGTTTGTTTGTGCAGGTATTCGGTGGCTTGTGCATTGTCTCCTACTGGATTGATACCTTGGTTCTCAAAACTGAGGGAAATACTTACTCTACTTTGCTGCATCACCCTTTCCTCTTCAAGGGAAAAACCAACGCAAGCTCAAGAGGTAGCAACATGGCATGTTTATATAGCCAGCAGCTAGCTATACTATTAACCATGCTCTACATGGTGGAGCATTGGGAGAGGCACCTGTAGATCATGGAGGTGGTCAAGAATCAGGAGACTCACACCGGTCGTAACGCCGCAGTTAAAATGATAATGGCAAGTAAAATCACAGGGCCCCTCCTGTCCAGTAGTAACTCACTGTCAAAGCACACAACACTACATTTGCAACAGCCTACTCCCTCATCTTCTCGCCTCTCTGTCGAACCGACTAGGCGGAACTGCCCCGCCGACCGCATGGGAAAAGCCCCGCCCTTGACTTTTAAATATTATTTTGTATCCATGGATTGCGCCATGGAGAAAATCCTCAAGAAAACTGTGGTACACATGTATACAGCACGCCCGTCGGGTTCACGTCGCACCCTAGACGGTCGGTCGGTCTGGCACGCCGCTCTCCGAATGGAACACGCGTCATATTGCATTTGCTCACACATGTGGGACCGCAATTGAGAACCGACCATAGGCACACTCCCCGGCCCCGCATGTCGGCTGAGTTAATAGAAGAGAGAGACGAGCGATAGTACTGGAGCAGTGTTGTACAGATGTCTGTGCCTGGACGATCCCTGCATGACACGGAAGATCAGTTCGTCCATGCATGCGACCAGACTCCATCAGACGGCTGGATTGGCTATCGTCTACATATCGTGCAGGCTGTGTTGTACAAGGCTGTACTTCTGATGAGAAATCTAAAAAAAGGTTTATTGTCATCTCGCAATATTAGGTGTCATGTGCTTCGGATCACTGCGAGGGTTAAACAGCGACAACTGAGTTCCTCCAAGGCGTTGATCATTGGGGGCACATGCACGAAGAGTACTCGGCTGCCATCTAGGTCAAGCTGGCTATGTTAATTAGGACATCTATCGATGGACCCCTTTTCTATGAGTTTATCTTTAATTTGAGCTTTGATCCTCGTCTTGTTTGTCCGTCGGGATTCATGTTGTCTCCTTGGGGTAGTGAGGTTATGGTTTCTTGTCATGTGGCATTTTTTCGTGTTATATGTTAATCCGGTGCTTCAGATCAAAATGACGACAACTATGCCTCGGGGGCACGTGCATGAAGACTTCTCGACAGTCATTGATGAGGTCAAGCCGGCTCCCGTAGATAAAAGAAAACTACTCCACTATATAGGCAGGAGCCTCCGCACTTGCTTGCTAGTGTTCCTCCCTTCACACCATCTCGTCCTCTCCAGATCTAAACACGACAGCGGTGGCCACACTCTGTCTCTGCTCACTGCTGGCCACAGATCCTGCCGAATCCTCTTCGCCGATTAAGGTGAGAAGGAGCAATGTTCATACCGTCGCCCTCGGCGACGGCTCTTACCCACTGTCGGCGCGTCCCGATCAGCGTGCCATGCCATTCTCTCCCACGTAGTGCCGTATAGGGAGGGCCTCCGACACCTTCTTCCTCGCTGCCGTAGTGTGGGAAGATCCGGCCTCCCGCCGCCCACCTAGCGACATCCCGGTGATCCTCAGGTATAACTGCCTTCAAAACCGGCCTTGCTCTACTTCCCCCGCTCCTGACATCGCTGCATTTGTATCTTTTACTATATCTCATCCCCCCTCGTAGATAGGACCGATCGGCTGTTCGAAAGCCACCTAAATTTTTACTGTTAAGAGGTAAAACTAGTTCATGCAGTCGAATCTAGTACTACTTGGTTCAAACAGGGAAGAAAGGGGGTGGGTGGGGGTGGGGAAGACTTGTTACCTGAATCTAGGATTTGGTCGAAAGAGGAAATAATGGGGGGCAAAAAGTAGGAGAGACTGGCTATCCAACTGGTCTATTGGTCTAATAGGGAAATAAAGGGAAACACAGTACAAAATCAATATAAACCGATCTATTGGTTGAAAAAGGAAAGAAAGTGGGGACTGGGGGACAAGTCAACAGAGTATGTCCAACACTAGATTTGCTAGCCTCACACAGTATAAGGTGGCTATACCAAACAAAAATGGGACCAACCCAGGTATCCTATTCTGATGTTTCTTGCCCCGAGCCCCTCTTATGTAATGCCACTGGTAAAATGTAGCAGTCACACTGTTAAAAGTAAGGACACGTTAAACCAATGTTGTTTTCAATGTAATGCCTCCAGTAATATGAATCAATGGCACTGTTTTTCATGTCCTGCTAAATTTCCCATTTAGATAAGTTGCTTCTTTTCGTTAGAAATGTACCTGTCCTGGTCCGCCTACTCTCCCGTGCCCAAATACCAACTCTTTAGCAGCTGTTAATGTAATGTTGTTGGTAAAATGAAGCAATGGCACCATTAAAGTAATGTCATATTTAACGGTTGTCATTGTTAATCCTAATGCCCACACTAATATCTAGCAATGCTGCTGCTTTAGAAATTGCTACTATCCTTGTTGGATCGCCATTCAGATAAGGAACATGCTTCTTTTCATTTGACGTATATTTCATCACTTGTTACGCACCCTCCTTTCTACCTTTTTGTGCAAACAGATATATACATTTCACGCTTGATCTTAGTTGAACTGCACAAATGATATCCAAATTATAGTTGGACATTTCACGAGCTTCACAACCAACTTGCTCAATTTTATTGCAACTAATGAAGAAGAAGCTACGAGCCCGTGGGACATTGCTTCATTTTAGGTGAACTGCACAAAAAGGTCCCATGAATTGAATCATCCATGTTGGTGACTAGTGTCATCCCTTCTATGATGGCGTTGACTACAGATATGGTTCCCATCATGAGGTATGTTCCTTTTTGGTCCGACCGTTTGCCAAAGATCCTGCATGTTGAGTCTGCTCTTGTGCTACTGTTTTGGCACTGCCATGATAAAGCAGTAATGTTAATATTTTGCACCTTAATCTAGTGGCACTATTAATTTGAGGCAATGTTTTGGCACCAGTAGTGCCACTGATATCCAAATTATATATCGAAAGTGGGGGTTTCCTCTGATTTCATTGAAGAAACCCAACCATAGAGAACCATTATCCGACAACATCTCAATGTAAACGGGCAGTTATGCAACTACTACTAGAACGGAATGAGTACTAGGAAGAGACAAGTTCGCCACATAAGCTAGGCAGATAGGGGGACGCAACACCAGCTCGACCAAGTTTGGATTACAACCCAAATGCTACCACAGAAACATCAGGGGGGGGGGAGATAGGGACTGAAAGAGCCATCTTCAGCATCCCAGTCTAAGCACCCTCGCCCTACATACTTGCGACCCACGGTACACCTCGCTTGCCACCTGCTCGACCATTGTGCCACTGATAAAATGAAGTAATAATACAGATAAAATAGAGCGAGTGTCCTCTCTATCATTTCATTTCCAATGTAGATAAAGAAAGTGCTTCTCTTTGTTAGTATATGTTTCATCAACTAGTGCCATTGTTAATGTTTAAGTGTTTCTGCAAACTGGGGTGCTTAATTTTAGTTGTACTACCGCTGTACACTAATGTTCATCACTGGCAGAAGGTGTATCGGGGAGAATTGGGTCGATTTCTAGTATGTGGCCTACCGTATGAGGCGTCGCAGGGCCCATCTCGCCCTCGCAGCATGGCATACTATGATACTATCGCAATATTTTATTCTATTTATTAGTGTATCTTTCATCAACTCGTGCCACTATAATGTAATCCCGCTTTTTCATCATCTGTGCAAACAAGGTTATTCAGATGCATTTTGGTGGAACTGCACAAATGTACGGATGGAACCGACATATATGCAGAGTGCGAGGTGTGCCAAGTAAAAATTACCGACACCAACCATGCTCCATGTAAGCATTGGAATCCACCACCACGAGTGGGATGTGCGGCGCTCTCTGTGGACGGATCTTTCTCGGAAGAAAATCCTCTAACCAAATACTAGTAGCTTATATTGGCACTTTTCTAGGGAGTACTCTTTTCTAAAAGAAGCACCAATCTATTTTTCTTTATTTGTACACAGTGTCACAAATTTGTTTTTGGTCCAGAGCTATTTTAGGGGGATTGGCATAGTACTCGGAGACTGATTGTAAGCATGAGCAGATGGAATATTAGGTTAGTGCGAAGCTTACCTTAAACCCTACTGCCACCGTTGAAATGAGGCGAGCGTCGAGGGAACTATGGAGAACGGTGGGGAAGCGACATCGCGCCATCCGGCCTCCTCTTGCGATGGGAGAAATAATACTCCTGTGGCTCCGGCTGGCTCTGCACCCTCACGAATGGCACACCGTACTCGATCGATTCGTTATCCTCTGGATGCTCGACCTTCGACCTGTACGCCCACCACCTCTGCCTGACTTTCATCTCGAGGGGGTGGTTTTGCATTGGAGAAGAGGGAGAGGCGAGACGGTGGTCTTGCAATGGAGAAGAGGGAGAGGCGAGACGGTGGTTTTGCAATGGAGAACATGGAGAGGAGAGGGGGTGGTTTTGCAATGGAGAAGAGGGAAAGTTGAGACCGTGGTTTTGGAATGGAGATGATGGAGAGGAGAGGAGGTGGTTTTGCAATGGAGAAGAGGGAGAGGAGCGTGCGGCAGCAACTTAGGATTGGACGAGAGGGCCGGCATGCTGTGACTGGATCAAAATCAAAATCAATTTACCCTTCAATTATGAAAGCGACCCCACATTAACTAGTTTCCCTTTTATTCTGGGTCATAATAGACCATGATTTTCACAAATAAAATATTTGTTATACGTTGCAAAAATAATATAATTTGAAAGTACATTCAGATACGAACCAAACGATACAAATTTTTTGTGACAAGCATTCACATTTTTCTTGTCAAATACAGTACGTGGTCAAACTTTGACCAAAAATATGCAAAACAAAAAATATACTTCCAAGACCAGCGCCGCCCTTCTCCTCTTAAACCACCGCCGCTCCTCTCCTGTTCCAATCTAAATCCAGCATCGCTCCTCTCCTCTTCCATTTCAAAACCACCGCCCCTCCTCTACTGTTCCAATCCAAAACCAGTGCTGCTCCTCTCCCGTTCTAATCCAAAACCAGCGCCGCTCCTCTCCTCTTCCATTAAAAAACCAACGCCGGCGAGTGAAGGTCTGTGGAGAAGTAGATCGATGGTGGAGTACAACCGATACGTGAGGATCGCAGACGGTGACCCTGTGAAGCTAGCTAGGATGTTGGAGATATAGTCTTGGTTTGACAACAAGGACCAACTAGCGGCGATGGCGACATCCATGACCAAATATCTGCAACAGAGGAAAAGGCAGTGATACTCCCGAAGGGAGTCGCGGGGGAGTACATTGAGCTGCTCGTCTGGGCCATGGAGCAAACAGATTCACCGAATCCGATCGCATGGCAGCGGTGGTGGGAGTATCGATCCAAGATGGAGCATCCACCAGAGATTGAAGGATCGAGCATCTACAGGGTGCCGTGCCAGAGCGAGCTGGTGGAGTCTTCGTCGATCGAACCCAACTGCAAGAGGAGAAAAGCAGTTGGCCCGATGATGCTTCAATGCCATCCTCTCCCTCGCCGTTCACATCGTCTCACGGGGCGGCTGTCTGCCACCAAGGAATAGGAGGGGACTGCCACCTCAACCCAATAGTCGGACAGGCTGTGAATTGTCAGGAGGAGCTTAGGGTTGTCAGTATTTGCAGGTTGTGAATTGCGTTTTGTGTCGTGTATTTTGAGAGTACTTTTAGATATGAATGTCTTTTGAATTTTAGATTTGCAGTACTGAGCATATGAAGTATTTTATGAATTCTAGAGATCTATTTTTAGCACTTAAAAATGTAGTTTCATGTAAAAGTGCAGACAATGTGATTCTCAGAGAAGAATCTGCAAGTTTCAGTTTCAGATAGGAAACTGCAAGTTTCAGAGGCAGAGCATTTATATTAACACGCCCTTTTCAAATAGGGATTTACATCATGTTGGAAGTTTTATTCATGGTCAAAAAATGGAACTACTAGCCAGTTAACATCATGCTGATCAACATTCATGCATAGCACAACTTCATATGATGCACAGTCAAAAAGATATGCTATTTTCAAAATGCCCACACAATGTCGAGTGTGCGAAAAACAGAGAAAACGAGGGAAGAATTTTTGGCAAGTGTTGGACGTGGTGTGCGTAGATGACAATGGGGACCCACATGTCAATAATGGCAGAGTCAAAAAATTTGGAGATATTTTCACTTCATCAGGTGGAATCGAACCTGGGCGGAACAGCGGTCGGGTAGTGTCACTTGGCCACTCGGCTAGTTCAGTAGTTTCGGTAGAAATAAGGCACAACATATAGCATGCCTTCCCCGGCTCTGGTGGTTCGTTCTCGTCCTCCGCCTTTGTGCGCTGACCGCAGTGCCGCTGTCTGCCGTTGTGAACATGCTGAACAAATGAGAGGAATCTAGAGGACTGTACGTGGAGAGGCAGACAGTCAGGATCCACCAGGTCTATGGCCGTACACAAGAAAGTGCCTCATTGAAAAAATACTTCCTCCTAATGCTATACTGACGTTGGGGCCCACGGGTTTGTCAACATAGTTACATTTGTTAGGTGCTTCAATGTAGTTACTAAAGAAGATAAATTTACAACGAAGTCGGGGAGCTGGCAGGTATCATTTATTATCAGTGGGCTAGCAAGTATCAGCTGGGTTGTGGGTTGCCCCACCTAGGCTTTCTTTTTTAACATGTGCAGCCCACGACATGCCAGTTTGTATTTACTTGAGGGCCGTCATGTATCGACCAGCCTATGGACCTCCCATCCTAGGTTTTATTTTTCCTGAAACATCCATCGCCCAACTTATGTATTTTTTGAAGAAAACGCAGAAGTTTGATCGATTTTTCTATATAAGAATAGGAATGCCAGGTCCAACTTATGTTTCCCTTCTAACTATATTATATATATTTATATGATTTTATATGTTATTATATATTATTGTTATTGTCATCATATATTTAACAGATACTTACATATATAAGAAAACAATATCCCACGTCTTATTAACTTATAAAAATAAAATTTTAACCATAAAATCCTGGATTTTTTTACATTAAGGCAACGAATATCCTGGTGGTTGTGTACAAAAGCTTGGTAAGATTTAAGGACCAGTGCAGTAATAAATCACTTATTATTTAAATATATTTATAACAAAATGCTCAGCCTCTGTTTATTTTTTGATAACTTTGGTGCACCCAACCCAACAATATAATTAGAACCAGCCCAGCAAAAATCGTGTATTCGAGAAAGTGCAAATGGGCTGTAATTTTTTAGGAAAAAATAAATGGGCCGCATGGACGCTACACTATTTGTCCAGCCAGCCCAGCAAATTCGCGTATTTCGAGAAAGTGAAAATGGGATGTAGTTTTAAAAAAATGGGCCGCATGGACGCTACATTATTTGTTCACCCAACCCAGCAAATGGACTGTCATTCTCAAAAAAAAATATCACATGGACTGTAAATTCTGAAAAATGGGTTGAATATGTGCCACATTTTTGGACCTCGAAATGTGGGCCAATAGGTCGAAGCCAACGCAAGTCATTGTCAACTTAGTCAACAACTGATTATGACATCGATAGCCGTTGGATTTACATCCAACGACTGACATCCATCTTCAATCTCTCGTCTTCTTCCTCCAGCGCCGTCGGGACCACCTACTCCCGCCTCCTGCTGCTAGCAGCTCTGCTTAGCACGCTTCGCTGTAAAGCGCTATCCCACCACCGGCCAGGCCATCCCTCCACCCCTCCACACCTCATGTTCTTCTCCACCGACTATCGAACCATGTCGCACCAGAACCAGTTAACCCTCATACACCTCTCCGTCTGCGACTCCACTCCCGCGTCTTCCCATCTCTGGCTCATTGCTGTCCGGGGCCTCGCCGTCGTCCACCACCTTGGATGCGCTCGGCGCGGCGTGGTCAACACAAAAAATGAATACTTCCCCTGCTAGCTGGGACCCACCATAGTGGGAGGCTGACTTGTGGGCCTACTAAGTTGATGCGGATGGAGGGCTTTGTCAACTTAGTCAATATGAACGATTCTAGCCCAGTGATCGTACGATGTCCATCCAACGGTCGTAGTTCTTGCTCCAGCCTCCCAAACTAGTGCCGATCATGTAGCCTGCTCCTACCTCCCGTGGCCGGCTGTGCTGCCACGGAGGCCTCACCGCCCCCTACTACTCCGGCCGCTGGCCAGGCCATCCCTCTACTCACCCACACCCCCTGTTATTCCGTGGCGACGGCAGCCTCACACCACAGTCGAACCAGTCAACTCTCGTACTCCTCTCCGCGTGGGCATCCACTGCCGTGTCTTCCCCGGCTCCACGTCATCCCCTTCCTAGGCCTCTCCGTCGTCCACCGCCTTGGTGCTCTTGGCGCGGTGTGGTCAAGGAACGACTTCCATCAGAAGAGTACTGTACGTGGAGAGGCTGACAGCTGGGTCCACGGCTGCAGCAAGGAAGTGCAGCCTTATTACGTGTAAAATATGTATTCCTCCACCTGACAGCAGGGACCCATCGGAAGGGCCATCATATTTTGTGAAAAAAAACATTTCCCCCTGACTGCTGGGACCCACCAGCTACATCTTCGCATTCAAGGAAGTGCGTCCATATTACGGGCAAAAAATATGATTATCCCCCTGATAGCTGGGACCCACCAGCTATATCTTCGCCCGCAAGGAAGTGCCTCCTTACCTCCCTGACAGCTAACCCACCCGGTCGAACCGTGCGTAGGGTTGTCTGTTTGGTCGCGAACGTGTACGTACATACTGGTCGATCGGTCTGTCTGCAGGCTGCAGCGTTGAACCGTGGCCGAGTAAGGAAGGGCACGTGTCGTAGTAGAGGCGCGAACGTAGGCAGTACCGTCAATATCATGTACACGTACGTACAACCAGGGTGCGAGAAAGTAAATACGGCCACGTACGTACATACGGGCGGGGTCTCGAACGCCTACTCACGTATACGTACGGCCAGGGCTCGTGTACATGGAGAGGCAGTGGAGAGCAACGACGGCGCCCTGTTTATCGGCAGCCAACCAGCTGGGTCCGAATGGAGAAACTGAATCGTCATGTTCATCGGGAGGCAACGGAATGCGTTGTGTTCATCGGGAGCCAACCGGCTTGGACAAAACAGCCGAAACGAGGCCTCGCATACCGCAGAATGGAGGAAACGGCCTTGTGTTCGACCGCCTATGGTCGAAATGGTATCCTGTTCACCGGGAGGGGTCTGGCGTACCACAAAACGGAGGAAACGAACTTCTCTTCGACCTCCTACGGTCGAAACAGGGTTCTGTTGATCGGGAGGGGTGTGGCATACCGCAAAACGAAGGAAACAAACTTCTCTTCAACCTCCCATGGTCGAAATGGGGGTCCTGTTCATCGGGAGGGGTGTGGCGTACTGCAAAACGGGACTCCATGGGCTACTATTCATCCAACGTCTACTGCCTCGCTCCATCCTCCACGGGCTACTGTTCATCCACCGTCGACCTCCTCCAGCCTCCACCTGCGACTGTTCATCCACGACATCTCCCACCTGCCTCCACCAGCTACTATTCATCCACGGGCTCCTGTTCATCCAGCCCTCCACCGGCTACTGTACAAACAGCAATCCACGGGGTCCTGTTCACCACTCCCAACCGGCATGATCGGGGTCCTGTTCATCCAGAGGCAACGGAAGGACCGGCGCCCGACCGTGCTCCGCACCCTCAAGGAGGAAGTTACTGAAGTGGACTCCGACGGGAATCCAACGGCGCCCGAACGAATAGTCAAGGGGTACTCGCTTCAGCTCGGGTGCATTCTCCGGAGCACCGTCTCGATCAACACCGAAAACCTGAGGCATCCTGACCGAGGGAATTTGCGCAACCTCCTCTTCACGAAGCTGCACGAACGATACAAGTTCCCCGCTGAATTTGAAAACACAAGCCTCAAAGGGAATAAAGTGAACAATGCTGCCCTCACGAAGATGAGCAAGGCCCTGTCTACTTGGAAAAGCAATGTGAAGAGAATGATCGAGAAAGGTGAGAGTTATGAGAAGATCAAGGAGAAAAATCCTTCGATCACCGAAGATGACTACAACAACTTCAAGATCAATTGCTCGAGCACCGCAAACACCGAATCAAGTAAGTGGGGGAAAGAAATGCGGGAGCTGAACTTAGGGGAACACACACTCGGTCCCGGCGGTTACAGAGTGGCGGAGCCTATATGGGACAAGGAGGAGGCGGACCGTGCCGAGCAAGGCCTACCGCCCCTCTTCGATAAATACGGTGACAAGCAGACCAGGAACTTTGTCAGGGCCCGGTACAAGAAGGACCCGAAAACAAAGGAGCTTACCACGGATCCGAAGACCAGGGCGCTTGAGCTTGTTCTGGTAAGGAATACACCCCCGCGTAATTAGCTCCATATGGTTGCATTCTAATTAATGAAGCCAAATTTCTAAATGGTTCACATTCCTTCCGCAGGCGACTGAAAGCAGTAGCGGGGGGTCGATTAAGAGCAACCCTTGGGACACCACTCTAAATAGGGCGTTGAATGTAATGAAGAACAAGGATAAGCTCAGTAAGCCGACGTCAGCTGGTCGTGTGGCCGGCAAAGGCTTGTCGACAAAATGGTCGTCATACTATAACACTGGTGGGGCGAAAGGAGAAAAAGACCAGCTCGGAAAGCCAGGCGCGCGAGGTTCAAGAACTCAGGGCACAGGTGGCGCGGATTCCGGAGATTGTCCAAGAGCAAGTGCAACAACAACTCGGAGCGACGATCACCGCCATTGTGCCTACCTTGATCCAGGGGATTAGTGCGTGGATTGCGGGCGGCCAACAGGGGCCGCCCCCGATTCCTAGCTTCACGGCCAGCAACTCGCAGAACGCGATGGTGGGGCCATTGGTGTCTCCGGCGGAGGCGGCATTGGTGTCTCCGACGCCGGCACGGGAGCTTAATGCACCCGGGTGTACGCCGGCCGGCACCTCTGCAGCAAGCGGCCCCTCCGTCAACTGCACGCCCGCCGTTGGTGGTGCCTCGACATTAGCCGAGCTCGACGCCATCATCACGGTAACTAATTAAGCCTCTCTCGACTGAGGACTTCATCTCCTTGCCTTTGACTGGGCATCCCTAACGCCCTACATGTTTTCGCAGGGCCCCGCCGATGTTCCGTGCACTCTCCTGCACTTCGTGAACAATGAGTTGGTCGATGTCGCCAAGGGCAAAATTGTTCAACCGGGCAACCCCTTGTTCCACGGTACCCAGATGCCACCCAACTTGTTTAGGGTTCAACTGGTTCGGGTGCTGCCAAGCTGCGACGAGTTGTTACCTCCGATTCGACCCATCGGGGCCGACGATGATGACGTGATGACCCTCAGCGCCTGCCTGAGCTAGCCGCTGCTTTGGCCGAAGAGCCAGATTCGTTTGGGGGCGGGGGACACCACCCCAAAGACAACACCGCCAGTCGCGCCGGCGCCAAGTCGGCCCCATGGCAAGACCGCTGCAACGGTGCCGGACATCCCTATGCCACTGGATCCAAACATGCATATGGCACAGGATCAGAACAACGACGACGACGATACATTTGCCAACGTCGATCAGTACTTTGCCGATAATGGGGACGGTGGCGACTTCATGGGGCCTCCTTCTCAAGAACCCAACCCAACAAAAGACGTGTGTGATCTAGCTGGTACCGCGGAGAAGCCAAGTTGCAACAGGCGTCGTCTGCAGTTCAGCTCTCAGGAGATGCCTCCAGCTGCCGACTTCACCTAGCCTCAGATAGGCGAGGTGCGAAATATGATCAGCCCCAACACACTCAAGAAGGCGGTCTGTGAGCAGAACTCGGTCCCATTACAGGAGAAGAAGAAGGCACGCAAAAGAAAGACTAACAAGGGTGCGGGCCAGCCGGCACCGAGTATGATCCGTGCTCAGGACGGGCCACCTTCAACTACGGATATCTCGAGGAGGGTGCATGTGGCGGGTAGGCCGATGCTACCGAGAAATATGCTCGATGCTGCAACCGGTGCTATGCGGAGTCTGCATGACAGTGTTCTTTCTTTGGAGAAGCGGCGTCTCGGAGAGAAGGATGTGGCATACCCGGTTTTCGCGGCCAAGGTGCCAGAGGGCAAGGCTTTGTGGATAACTCCATCGGGGGTACGATCGTCCTGCGGTTTGATGACATCCACGCTATGTTGAACCTTCATTCGCTGCACTACACCTTCGTTCGGCTATTTTCGCTGAGTATGGAGATGCGGATCATTCGCGACAAGACCCCGGACATCGTGATAGTCGACCCCTTCTACATGCGTGCCAAGATCTTGGGCAGCGCTGGGGACCGGCAAGTCGCGAGTTCTTACCTCGAAGGCGTCATTCTGGCAAACCAAGATAAGGATAACTTCCTCGTGCCTTACTTTCCCGAGTAAGTCCTCCCCTCAACCGCCCCGTAACATATGAATTCTTAGATTTCGATCGTTTTTCTTTTAACATTCCGTGTTTTCTGAAGTGACACACATTGCACGCTCATCCTCCTAAGCCCCAAATATTCCATGGCCACGTATTTCGACCTGGACCGTCAGTCGAACGTAGACTACACAAATGTCAAGAAGGTTCTTGATGATGTTCTCCCCGGCTACGTCAAATCTGGAGGCACCTTCACCAGGCCTATTCGTAAGTACGGCAAGCACGTGTTCTCCCACAATACGACGTTCTGCTGCGTCAAGCAGCCGCCTGGCGGTCAGAAGGGTGCCTACTACGCCATCCATCACATGCGGGCGATCGTACGGGACCATCATCAACTACTGCTACCGAGTAGACTCAAAGATTGGGCCGCGAGCATGTCGGCAATCCAGGACGCGGACATCAGACAAGAATTCTTTCGCATCCAGTCGGAGTTTGCGGAAATCATCCATCAAGATGTCCTTCGTACCTCGGGGCAGTTCTACCTCAGAAATCAACCGTCCAACAGTGACATCGACACAATCCTACAAATGCAGGCTGACAACGCCCGTTGTTTCATGACTCCCACGATAGACGGCGGCTTCATCCACGCTCCGGTCCCTTGAGTCAAGTCAAAAGCAGTGATGCTGTGTCTAGTTCTGAAACATCGATTGGCTCATGTTGTAATTAAACTTTAATGAACTTGTAGTATGTCTCTTTGGTTTCGAGAGTCCTTCAACTTAGATGTAATCGATGCTATTAATGTCTTGCTTTTCTCTTCCGATCGTTCTGTTGCATACTTATATATTGCTTATGTATTGTCTGTGAATTGGTACTAACGTTTCGTTTGGCTACTGCATAGCGATGCCGTGGTATGTCGTGTACAATGGTAAGGTTCCCGGAGTCTACGACGACTGGGAGGAGTGTCGGAGACAGGTTCACCGATTCAGCGGTAACAGTTACAAAGGGTACGCCACTAGGGCCGAGGCCGAATCTAGATACGCCCGCTATCTAGCGGGAGAGGGGAGGGAGCGTTGGAGGAACCGGATGAAGACGATTTTCATCATGATGATGCTCATCGTGATGACCGCAGCTCTCTTCTATGTGATGGTAGTTTAGATGATCGATATCGACTTGTAATGTGAAGACAAACTCGCGGTCTCGAGACTTGTAATATAATGTTCTATCTTTGTTCGGTCTTTTCAATTCGGAGACTAATATGATGAATTGTATTCGGAGACTAAAATGATGAATTGTATTCAGAGACTAATCTTCTATTGTATTCGATGAATCTGTTGTTGATGTGTGCTGTCTATATTTTGTCCAATTATACATTTTGTAACCTGTGCAAAAAACAGAAAATAAAAAAATAAAAAAACCTAATATTCATACTAATGGCGCATCACATCATAGTGCGCCATTAGTATGCCAAAGGATACTAATGGCGCATCACTAAACAGTGCGCCATTAGTATGCCGAAGTTACTAATGGCGCATCCTGTTGTTGTGCGCCATTAGTATGCCAAAGCACCTGGGTATACATGGCCCCCTGGGAGGCATACTAATGGCGCACTGTTGTATATACTAATGGCGCATCTGGGGTGCGCCATTAGTATACCAGATACTAATGGCGCACCAGTGGTGCGCCATTAGTAAAATATACTAATGGCGTGCTACTAATGGCGCACCACTAATGCGCCATTAATGCCCAAATTAGGTGCGCCATTAGTAGGCCTTTTCCTAGTAGTGCTATCAACTCATATGGTTCTCCCCCTTTTGTCAGTAAGGACCAAAAAGGTTTGAAGACATAGAGCCTCTACTCGTTCCCAGAAGGAGTAGGAGAGGATGCAGGGTTGGCATCGGGGTTTGGCGGTGCAGACGAACTTGGTGCAGTGTTGATACGTGCTGAAGTTGGAGGTGGTGAAGTAGCATCATCTTGATCATCGATCACTCTTGCATTCACCGTTGCAGCGGAGGAGGAATAATCAGAGTCTTCAAGAGACGGAGTTCGATGCAAGATAGCATTCCTTGGAGGAGTGGAGTCAAACTTGAATCTTTCAGTGAAGCCATCGTCTTGAAGATCTGCTTCAGCACTCAGTAATGTCAAACTCTTCCATGACCTCCGACAGGTTTCATGAGTAACAAAGGCATTCTTGGTGGCAAGATTGCGAATACGATTGACGTCCACCAAGAGGCTTTGCATCTGACGCTTCAGCCAGAAGTGATGCTTATCATGTTTCTGATGCAGGGCAACGAGAAGTTCTCGGTCATTGAGAACATGAGATCGCTTCCGAGGCCTTTGAGAAATAGTGCTTTTAGTGGCTTCAGTTTGAGCACGGTGAGGTAAGCGTGTATTTCTAGCCAAAGGATAAACACGAGTGACGGCCTGGACTCCTTCAATGGGTTGCGTGAAGCTTTGGTGATCAGCATTGTGAAGACAAACAGGCTCCTTGGCAGGCTCTGGGTATATGGCTTCAACTGACATATCAACCTCTGGTAGAAAGATCAGATGGTTGCGAGCAGAGGGCTGATAGTTGACAGCTGAGTGTAGTTTGATGAGGCGCATGACCCACAGAGCGTAGAACTTCAGTCCAAAGAGATCAGAGCCTGATGCAGCCAACTGCCTGATAAAGAAGTCTTGAGCATTGAAGTTGTTGCCGTTGAAGATATAAAAGACCAAAGTCTTCATTGCTCCTTCAAGTTTTGCTACTGAAGAATGTCCTTTGACAGGCCATAGAGTTCGCCTGATGATGTGATAAATAGTGTAGGGCAGATACTCTAGGTCTTCGACAAAGAACTCCTTTGGGTAATCAGCATCATGTGGGAGAGGCTTCATCATGCTCAGCATTTGGCTCATGTTGGGCTCTGGCTTATGGAAGATACTCTCCAAAGCATTGCGGTGAAGCTGACAACCAGGTTCATATAATTCTCCTGGAGTGGGCAGGCCGGTTAGCTCAATGATGTCAAAAGCTTTGGCTTCATGATGGACATTGCCTGTCATCCACTCAAGGACCCAAGTCTTCGGATCCCTGTTGTAGCCGCGAATGTGGAGGGTGGCATAGAATTGAAGCAGAAGTTCTTCATTCCAATGCTCCTTATCAGTCACAAAGTT
Source organism: Triticum aestivum (assembly GCF_018294505.1). NCBI lineage: Eukaryota > Viridiplantae > Streptophyta > Magnoliopsida > Poales > Poaceae > Triticum > Triticum aestivum. The sequence goes on along the minus strand of NC_057811.1, from coordinate 211,080,811 downwards.
TAGCAAGCCAGCATCACGGAAGCTGTCAAGGGCTTTTCCAAGGCATGGCAATCCAGCAATGGCTTCGCAGTCAAGACGCATATGAGGAAAGATGCGCCCTTGATCGTAAAGAACACATGAATAATAACTGCGTTGTTGATAGCTCCAGAACCGATCTGATGAAATCCTTGGCTTGGAAAAGGGGTTCTTGGCGCTATCAAAGAAAGTGTTGTGCGCAATGAAGCCATTTTCATTGAAGGACCCTGGTGAAGTGGCAGTACCTGGAAGCCTGGGCAGTCTTGGCTTTGGCTTCTGGACCTGTGGCATGTGCTCGACATGATAGTCAAATTGTGGACCAGCAGCAGCAGGAGGAACCACAATAGGCCATCTGACAGTGACCAGCTGACCATAGTTGTATGCTTGCTCAATAGTATGTGGCCTGGGAGGCGGTACAGGAGCAGTGGCAGTGGTAGTGACTTCAGGCTGCAGATTGGCATCAGGTGCAGCATTGACTTCAGGTGCTATCACTTCAGGCACCTCATTGACTTCAGGCGCCACATTAGCTTCAGCCATGACAACGTCATTGGCTTCAGTGTTGGTGTTGGTGGCCGCCTCAATGTTGTTAACCTCCACTAGAGTAGCTGGAGGGTCAGACACGTTCTCCTCGAGAACAACTGGGTTGGTAGGGGGTGTAGCAACACGCGCTTCTTCTTCTCTTGGTTCTTCTTGGTCATCGGCTGATGCAGCCGGAATATCTTCAGCCATATTGGCTTCAGTCTCGGGGTTGTTCATAGTTGGAGAGGCTTCAGGAAAGACTTGGCGTGAAACAGATTGGCTCTCTTCTCCTTCTAGAACACTTGACAGAGTGACCTGTGGCCTTGGTCCTTTGCAAAGCCTGCAAAACGCTGGCGACGCTTGTGGAGATGGAGTTGGTTGGGCCACAAAGTCTTCATCTTCAATCACCGGAGTGGTGACCTGTGTTGGGGGACTAACTGGTGTTTCTTCTTGTCGGGGGTATTCTTGTGGGTGATCAGCCCATGAGTCATCCTGAGCAATTGGCGTCAATGGACGACCAATGCTGATGAGTTCGTTGTTCGTAAGAACAGGTGATGATACCACGTTGTGCTCGATCTGAGGAAGGACTTCATCATCTTCAACATTGTCTTGATGACCAATGTCTTCAGCTGCGGTAGGGTCAACAGCTGGAATGTCTTCAGCCTCAGGAGCCTCTGTGGAAGCAGGCTCATGAACTATCATTCGACGTTCTTGTTGTGTAGATTCAGGACGAGCAACAGAAATCGGCTCGACTACAAGGGGCTCTGTGGGAGCAGCCCGATCTCTCTTCTTGGTCTTGCGCTTCTTGGTGGGTGGAGCATCATCAGTGGTGTTCTTGGTCTTGCGCTTTCTGGCCTTGGCTACAGCTGCCCTTGTCTTCTGAAGCTCGGAAGCCACTGTGGGGACCTTAGGCTTCACGCCTGTCATACTGGCTGGGAAGACAATGTGAGGTTCTTCCCGCCTGGATGGTTCAGTTTGGTCCACAGATGGCTTCTTCTTCTGCTTGGAAGCCATCTTAGGGTCGATGCCAGGACGCCCAAGTGCCTTGCGCTTCTCAGCTTCAATGTAAGCTTGAAGACACTTGGCAGCAAGAATCTTCATGCGCTCACGAGAACCTTTGGCTTCATCACGTTTCTTGTGAAACGCTTCGTTGAGCTCATGCAGCATGACCTTGAAGTTTTGGACGTCTGCCACGCTGAGCTTGGCCATGTGCTTCTTGAACTGAGCCTTTTCATAATCGATCTTGTGCTTCAGCTCAACAATTTTCTGAGCAAGAGCCAGCTCAGGAGCAATGGCGCCATGGAAGGAGACGCTCAGGCCGATGGGAAATTGCAGATCATCAAAGCTGAGATTGGGGGTGTCAAACCACTCATCAATGAAGTTGTTCAATACTTCCACATCAAAGAGAGGCAAATCATTGAAGATTTCCGCCTCTTGCTTGCTCTTTATCAGCTGCTCAAGAGCGTCATCAGCAAGATCATCGTCACTTTACAAATCAATGGCGTCATTCTCGTTCCTCAGAACAGCAGCAGGGGTCAGAACTGGACCAGTGGTGTGCATAGGCTTCTTTTTCTTCTTCTCAGACTTGGAGATGCGTGAGAGATCTTCAGACTGCACACTTGGTGCAGGAGGAGCAGTGGCCAGAGGCTTCACCCGTGAAGCTTTTGGTGCAGGGGAAGGCTTCGAAGCTTTAGGTTTCTTCAGCTTCTTTGGCTTCGGTGGTGCAGGCGCTTCGTCAGAATCAGTGTCGTCTGCAGGCTCATCCACGGCTGTCCCTTGAACCAAAATATGAGTGATGAGACCCTCTAGGTTGTAGAAGAGCCCAACAAGATTGGGTTCAGCTTCGCGTGTGCCATCGGCACGAGGAGCAGAGGGGCCTGGATTGAAGTCTAATCCCCGCGACTTCTTGTTTTCTTTGGCAGAGTTCTTGGCAAACTGGAAGTTGCGCTTGAACAGATTGTCGTCACGACACCATAGCAATGAAGATGGGTCGGCATCTTCAGGCTGTGGTCCACAGACCATGCAAGGGTAGAAGCCTTGTTCAATGGCTTCAGCTCTGGACCTGGGTGGAAGATTTTTGTACAAAATGTCTCCCCATGGTCGCTTGATGGCATTCTTCTCAGCATATTCCTGGGTCACGAACCTGTACTTGTACCATTGTTCTGCCCAATATCTTCGAATCCATTGGATTCGGGTTTTTCGATGATTGTAGTCCTCCTCTGGATCTGTCTTGTACAACTCATATAGGTCAGGAGGCAAATCTCTTGAGGTGTTCCCACGGCGCCGTTTGCCACCCTTCCTTGCAGACTTCTCTGTTGCCATCAAGTTCAGACTGAATGGCTTCAACACTGTCAAGGGCTTCCGTCTGCTGGTCAGACAGGAACTGGCTTCGGGAGAGTTGATGTGATGCTGTAAGAATTCTGCAAATGAATGCATTAGAGATGTACCTGTGACAGCATTAGAGATGCGAGGGAAGGGGAAGAGGTCATATGCATTCTCAAAAGATTTTGAAGATAAATCAGTTTAGAAGACATTGACCTCATAGCGCGAAGACATTCACTTATATGTTGAGAGTTGGTTCCAGATTTGTACGAATCCAAGAATAAGTACAAGTGAGGAATCTAACTATGTGTGAAGCATAAGTGAATATACTAGGCATTATATGAGATGCAGACAGGATAGATCCAAATTCGTGGAGGCAGAAACCACTTTTGGTAGAAAGGATGAATCTATAGGATCAAAAAGATGGTAAAAAGAGGGTTTTAATTTACCACATGATGAACTGCTAGACGGAGTAGAAGATGAGGCTGAGCAGTTCGATCTTCCGTGCCCTACCTTGGCGACAGAGGACACCTACAACGGCAGCGGAGAAGATGATGTCCGCGGCCGGCGTGAAGACGGCGTCGGAGAGGTCGCTGCAGCTAAGCGCTTCGTCGCCGGCGTCGTCGAGAGCTAGCGGTGGCGCTAGGGTTTGTCGAGGTGGAAGAAGGATTTTGACCGCGATTGGACATGTATTTATAGGGAAAGGGGACGGCACAGCGCAATTACACAGGTGCCCCTGGCGGTTCACATCTGAGGGACACGTGGCGAACATGCAACACATTTAGAGTTGTCCCACGTTCCCACGCCCGCCTGGACGGTCGGATGGTCATTCCGGCTTCTCCGGGTTCTAGGCAATAAGAGTTGAACATTTAAAACAGATTTAATGTTTGTCTCTGTATCTTCTGCTGACAAGGACGCAGAGAAGACATTCGATAGTTTCAACAGAATGCATATGATTTGGATAGACAGAGTTTGAGGTAGGAAGCATAGAGAGGTTAGGGTCTGATCACATTCACTTAGTTCAAAAGATTCAAACGAGAAGACATAGCTATAAGTGAATGCTGTAGAGGGCAGAACACTAATATATGTATATATCAGAATGCAACCAAATCAACATAGTGAAGATAATCATGAAGACAAGTTGAAATTGAAAACAACCCAAATGCGAAGACATAGCAAATGTAACGCCATGAGAAAAACACTTCAAACAGAAGAATTTGGTGGTGGCGTTACCCACTGTATAGGAAGTATTAGCCCCAGACACGGCGCACAATTATCGTGGCGCTCCGAAGTCAAATTCCGCGTTAATGTATTCACACTTAGAATGTAAGTCTTCATTGATTGAAGATATACTTTACTTCGTGTGTTGCACATCTAAGTCATCATCATGCATAAGTGTTAGGATGTGTGCCTGATCATAGGACATTTGAGGATTCCAAGATATTTAGCTCACACCGTAACTTGCAAAACCTTTTCTCATCCAAGGGCTTTGTGAAGATATCTGCCAGTTGCTCTTCAGTGTTGACGTGTATGATATCATTATCTTCCTTCATGACATGATCTCTGAGAAAGTGATGACGAATTTCAATGTGCTTTGTCTTCGAGTGCTGAACTGGGTTGTTGGCAATCTTGATGGCGCTTTCGTTGTCGCAGTAGAGTGGTACTTGTTTCAGATGGATGCCATAGTCCTTGAGTGTTTGCTTCATCCATAGAAGCTGAGTGCAGCAAGATCCAGCAGCAATGTATTCAGATTCAGCAGTGGAGAGTGATACACAGTTCTGCTTCTTTGAAGACCAACAGACAAGTGATCGTCCCAGAAAGTGACATGTGCCTAATGTAGACTTGCGATCCACCTTGTCACCACCATAATCAGCATCCGAGAATCCAACTAGATCAAACTCTGAGCCCTTTGGATACCATAATCCTAATGTTGGGGTGTAAGCCAAATATCGAAGAATTCGCTTCACAGCTAAGTGATGCGATTCCTTTGGTGCCGCTTGGAATCAAGCACACATGCAAACACTAAGCATAATATCTGGCCTAGATGCCCATAAATAAAGTAAAGAACCAATCATGGAGCGGTATACCTTTTGATCAAACTCTTTACCATTGGCGTCAGGACCCAGATGACTCTTGGTTGGCATTGGCGTCGTGTAATCTTTGCAGTCTTGCATTCCAAACTTCTTCAGACAATCTTTGAGGTATTTCTCTTGAGATATGAAGATGCCATTTCTTTGTTGACGGATCTGAAGACCAAGGAAAAACTTCAGCTCACCCATCATTGACATTTGATATTGCTCTTGCATCATGTGTCCAAATTCATCACCATATTTCTGGTTGGTGCAGCCGCAGATAATGTCATCCACGTATATTTGGCACACAAACAGTTCACCATCATATGTCTTCGTGAAGAGTGTGGGATACAGGGAACCAGGTTTGAAGCCTTTGCTCTTCAGGAAGTCTTTGAGCGTGTCATACCAAGTGCGAGGGGCTTGTTTGAGGCCATACAGTGCCTTGTTTAGCTTGTACACCATATCAGGATGTTTTGGATCTTCAAAGCCAGGAGGTTGTGCGACATACACTTCTTCTTCATTCTTGCCGTTGAGAAATGCACTCTTCACATCCATTTGATACAGCAAGATGTTGTGATGGTTAGCATAGGCTAGCAGTATGTGAATAGCTTCAAGCCTAGCCACGGGAGCAAATGTTTCATCAAAGTCAATCCCTTCAATTTGAGTGTATCCTTGAGCAACGAGACGAGCCTTGTTTCTGACAACTTGACCAAGCTCATCTTGTTTGTTGCGATATATCCATTTTGTGCCTATTATGTTGTGCTTGCGGGGGTCAGGACGCTTGACAAGTTCCCAGACATTGTTCAGTTTGAACTGTTGAAGCTCTTCTTGCATAGCTTGAATCCATTCAGGTTCCATGAAGGCTTCAGCAACTTTCTTGGGTTCAGATATTGAGACAAATTCAAAGTGCCCACAGAAATTTGCTAGTTGTGTTGCTCTTGAACGAGTGAGTGGACCAGGCGCATTGATGCTATCAATTATCTTCTCAATTTGTACTTCATTTGCAACTCGAGGATGAACCGGACGAAGATTTTGCTCTTGCTGATCATTGTCATCGTTAGGAGGATTGTCTTCAGGCTGAGCATTGTCTTCAGGTTGATTAGGTGCGGAAATGATAAGTTCCTCTTCAGGCTGTGCATCAGTCGGTATGATTTCTCCAGTTCCCATTAGCTTGATGGATTCGCTAGGTGGAACTTCATCTAGCACATTTGGCAGGTGCTCTCTTTGCGAGCGTGTGTAAGTTCCTCATGCCAGCATGCCCTAGCCTCCGATGCCAGAGCCAGCACTCTGAAGCTTTTGCAAGAAGGCATATGGCAAGCTGTGGCCCTGCTGAGAAATCTACCATGTACATATCATCTTTCCAGTACCCTTCAAAGACTAGAGACTTGTCAGATTCCATTAGTACAAGGCAACGATATTTTCCAAATATCACAATCATGTTCAAGTCACAAAGCATTGAGACACACATTAAGTTGAAACCAAGGGATTCAACACGCATCACTTTATCCATGTGTTGATCCTTTGAGATTGCAACTCTACCTAGACCCAATACCTTGCTTTTATCAGTGTCAGCAAATGTGATGTGACTCTTGTCAGATGGACGTAAGGTTGAGTTCATGAGAAGACTTCGATCACCAGTCATATGATTAGTGCATGCGCTGTCCATAATCCATTCTGAAGCATGAGGTGTCATACCCCACAGTACAGTTAGGGGGATAGGCTTTACCAAGAGTATTGTGAAGCATAAACATTTGACGGGCAAGAGGATTATCAAAGCTCGGATCAAGATTGGGACTGATAGGATGATTGGCAAACGATTCAGGAACAAAATACATAGTGAGACCATTTGGGCATTTGATCTTGCGCCCTACAAGATGTTTTAGGTCCCCAGCTATAGCATCAGACGCCTTTGATTTCCGGCTGGAGACCTTTCCCTGCAAAAGAAAGTTAATTCTTCTTAACCACCCACATCTTCAGGGGTGGCTTAGAAGCAATGAGTCTAAGTGCAGCATCTGAGAACTTCAGCTTTGGAGCCCTAGCAAATAGCCTTGCAGGAGAAAAATGATACGCATATGAATAAGCAGAAAAGTTCTTACTTTTATGAACATAGTGGTTTGAAGACACACGCTCATATTCATAAGTCTGAGTATGGTTTCCCTGCAAAACATTGGCGTTAGGGTGACTCAGTTGAGTCCTGTATCAGTATGAAGCCTTTGGACCATATGAAGCCTTTGGTCTGGGATTTGTCTTCTTCCCAGGTGGTGTCATGATGACATTCACGAAAAGATTCTCAAGACAACTTTTGGGAACCCAGATCTTCTTCATAGGTGGCCCATTCCAGCAGTTAGTACCAATATATCTGGCAAACACTTCACCATTCTGATTCTTAAACAGTTTATAGTTTGCATCAAAGGATTCATCAATGATAAGAGGGTTAGCACAGGTGAAGCCAGATAAGGTGGATGCATCCACTGAAGGTACCTTTGCAGCAACCCATGTGGTTTTGGGGTACTGCTCAGGCTTCCAATAGGAGCCATCAACATTCATTTTCCTCTCGAACCCAACACCTTCTTTCCTAGGGTTTAGGTTCAGAATCTGCTTTTTGAGGACATCGCACAGTGTCTGATGCCCTTTGAGACTTTTGTACATCCCTGTTTCAAGCAATGTCTTCAACCTAGCATTTTCATCAGCAATAGTAGTGGTATCCTCAGCAGAGGGGTTAGCTACCACATCAGCAGTTGAAGATATTGCAACAGTAGCAGCAGTAGAGCATTCAGCAACAGAAGTGGCGTTATCACGCTCAAGGCATTTTAGACATGGTGGTTCAAATCCTTCCTGAGCGGAACTGATCTGTAGCGCGAAGTGACTCATTCTCTTTTTGAAGATCTTCATGAGTCGCTCTCAATTTCTCAAGCTCTTGCTTCCTTTGAAGATAATCATAGGAGAGCTTTTCATGAGTTGTTGAGAGCGTTTCATGACGACTTTCAAGTTCCTGGTACTTAACATGAAGATTTTTTATGTCTTCAATTAAGGACTGAGAACGGGTCATTTCAGCGTGCAACAGGTCATCGCTTTTATCTAACAGTTTTTGAGTATGTTCCATAGCTTTCTGTTGTTCAGTTGCAATTTTAGCAAGTGTTTTGTAGCTGGGTTTGGATTCACAATCAGAGTCATCTTCACTAGATGTTTGAAAGTAAGCATCGCGTGATTTTACCTTGGCACCACGTGCCATGAAGCAGTAGGTGGGAGCAGAGTCGTCCTTGTCATTAGCTTCAGCGTTGGTGACAGAGCCATTGTCTTCAGTGTTGAAGATGGACTTGGCAACGTAGGCTGTAGCTAGAGCTAGACTTGCAACGCCAGGGTCGGACTCCTCCTCAGACTCCACCTCCGCCTCCTCAGAAGCAGACTCCTCCTCTGAATCCATCTCCTTGCCGACAAAAGCACGAGCCTTGCCAGATGAGCTCTTCTTATGAGATGAAGACTTGGATGAGGACTTGGAAGAAGACTTTGAGGATTTCTTCTACTTCTTGTCATCTGAATCATATTCCTTGCTCTTCTTCTTCTTGTTGTTCTCATTGTCCCACTGTGGACACTCAGAGATGTAGTGTCCAGGTTTCTTGCACTTGTGACATGTTCTCTTCTTGTAGTCATGAGTGGAAGCTTCATCATTTCTTGAGCTGGATCGTGAAGACTTTCTGAAGCCCTTCTTCTTGGTGAACTTCTGGAACTTCTTCACAAGCATAGCAAGTTCCTTTCCAATGTCTTCAGGATCATCAGAACTGCAGTCAGATTCTTCTTAAGGTGAGGAAACAGCTTTTGCCTTCAAAGCACGAGTTCGTCCGTAGTTGGGACCATAGATATCTCTTTTCTCAGATAGCTGGAGCTCATGTGTGTTGAGCCTCTGAAGTATATCAGACGGATCGAGTGTCTTGAAGTCAGGGTGTTCTTGTATCATGAGGGCAAGGGTGTCGAACGAGCTGTCAAGTGATCTCAGTAGTGTCTTGACGATTTCATGCTTGGTGATCTCAATGGCGCCGAGAGCACGAAGCTCATTTGTGATGTCAGTGAGCCGATCAAACGTGAGCTGGACATTCTCATTGTCGTTTCTCTTGAAGCGGTTGAAGAGGTTGCGAAGAACACTGATCCTTTGATCACTCTGGGTTGAGACGCCTTCGTTGACCTTGGAGAGCCAGTCCCAGACTAGCTTCGACGTTTCCAGAGCACTCACACGGCCATACTGTCCTTTGGTCAGATGACCACAGATGATGTTCTTGGCAGTAGAATCTAGTTGAATGAACTTCTTGACATCAGTAGGGGTGACACCTTCACCAGTCTTGGGAACGCCATTCTTGACGACATACCAGAGGTCGACATCAATGGCTTCAAGATGCATGCGCATCTTATTCTTCTAGTAGGGATATTCAGTTCCACTGAAGACGGGGCAAGCAGCGGAGACTTTGATTATCCCTGCAGTCGACATAGCTAAAACTCCAGGTGGTTAAACCAAATCGCACAGAACAAGGGAGTACCTTGCTCTGATACCAATTGAAAGTGCTAGTTATCGACTAGAGGGGGCATGAATAGGCGATTTTTATGAAAGTCTTCAAAACATGAGAGTTTCGAAGACAGACAATAGAAATGAACCTATTGATATGCAGCGTAAGGTAAACTACACTAAGCAACCCATAGTCAAGTATGCAATGAAGTGAAAGCACGAAGACTAAAAGCAGCTAGGTAGTAATGATCAGGATGGAAGACAGTATGAAGCCAAATAACAATAGTAGTCACGCAGTGAAGTCAAACAGGTAATGCAATCAGGCAATGACTTCACAAAGACAAACTGTAAGTAAAGAGAGGGAGAGGATAGAACCAGTCACTTGTTGAGGACACAGGATTTGTTGGACCAGTTCCAGTTGCTGTGACAACTGTACGTCTGGTTAGGGAGGCTAAGATTCAACTCAGAAGACCGCGTCTTCACCTTATTCCCCTTGAGCTAAGGACACCCAGTCCTCGCCCAATCACTCTACTAAGTCTTCAAGGTAGACTTCCAAACCTTCACAAACTTCATTCACCGGCGATCCACAATGACTCTTGGATGCTCAGAACGCGACGCCTAACCGGCTGGAGGATTCACAGTCCTCAAGCTTCGGAGGTGGTTTGCTCTCAAACGACAAAAGCCGTGCACTAACTCTGAGCAGCCACCAATTTATGGTGTAGGGGGTGGGCTATTTATAGCCACTAGGCAACCCGACCTGATTTGTCCGAAATGACCCTGGGTCACTAAGGAACTGACACATGTTCCAACGGTCAGATTTCAAACACACGCGGCAACTTTACTTGGGCTACAAGTAAAGTTAACTCATCCAGCTCCGGATAATTGCTCTAATTATCTTCGCTCGAAGGCATAGGATTTTGGTTGAGCATCACTTCAGTCACTCTGACATTGTTCACTGGGACCCCACTTAACAGTACGGTGGTTGCTACGACTCAACAGAGAAGAAAAGGAAACGGCAAAACAACTAAGTCTTCGCGCTCCATAGTCTTCACGCAATGCCTTCTCTTGTCATAGTCTTCAATGAGAATATCTTCACATACCACCATTGTCTTCAATGTCTTCATACATTTTTAGGGGTCATCTCCGGTAGGTAAACCGACTCAATGAGGGACTACTACCTGTGTTAACCTGCAATTCTCACAAACACATTAGTCCCTTAACCAGGTTTGTCGTCAATACTCCAAACCCAACTAGGGGTGGCACTAGATGCACTTACAAAGATGAAGCCAAAAAAGTAGCCCGGAGGGCCAGTATGTATCAGTTTGTCGATGACACTCTATACAGAAGGAGGCCCAACGGTGTGAAATTGAAGTGTGTCTGCCGGCAAGAAGGAAAGGAACTGCTGGCTGAAATACACAAAGGCATGTGCTGCTCCCACATTGGATCAAGGGCATTAGTTGGGAAAGCATTTCGGCAAGGATTCTATTGGGCCACAGCCCTCCAAGATGCGGCAAGCTAGTTACCAAGTGTGAAGCCTGCTAGTTCCATTCCAAGAAAACCCACCTGCCTGCCCAAGCTCTTCAGACAATCCCTCTATCATGGCCATTTTTGGTCTGGGGGCTCGATATCCTCGGCCCCTTCCCCCGAGCAATCGGGGGCATTCAATTCTTGTTTGTTGCTATCGACAAGTTCACAAAATGGCCGGAAGTGACTACCGTGAGAAAGGTGACTGCCCAATCAGCTATTAAGTTCTTAAAAGAACTGGTGTGTCATTTTGGAGTTCCGGCAAGGATCATTAACGACAAAGGCACCCGGTTCACGAGCCGTGCCTTCATGCAATATGCTCATGCCCTCGGATGCAAGATCTCATTTGCCTCTGTGGCACACCCCCGGAGCAATGGACAAGCCGAGAGGGCGAACGCTGAAGTGTTGCACGGAGTCAAGACGAGAACCTTTGATACGCTGTAGAAGCACGGCATGCGGTGGATCGAGGAGCTGCCGGTAGTTCTCTGGTCCCTCAGAACGACACCAAACCGAGCTACTGGGCAGACTCCCTTGTCCTTGGTTGTCGGGTGGTAGGTGCGACATATGCCAATGGGTGGCTTATCATTGTGGGAGCCAGTAAGACGTCGCCGGTGCCTGGAAACGGGATGAGGCGAAGACATGCTCGCCGGCGAATCTTACCCAGGTTCGGGGCTCTCCGTGGAGATAACACCCCTAGTCCTGCTCTGCGGGGTCTCCGCATGATCACTAGATCAGAAAGAGTAGCTACAAGTGCTCCTTGAGCTGTCGGGTTCAAGGGAGAAGAAGAGCAAGCCTAGCTCTCGTTTCCCTCTCTATATGGTGTGTGTGTAACTCTAAGAAGCCAACCCTTTGCATGGGTGCCCCGGGGGGTTTATATAGGCCTACCCCCGGGGGTACAATTGTAATCTGGCTGAGCGCGGGTCCCAGTCGTCAGTGTCTGTGCTCGCCGGCTTCTCCGCCGGCCATTGGGGCCCGCCGACTGGTGGGTCCCGCCGGTTGCCGGCCTCTTGGTCGATAGGCCGGCCCCACCGCCTAGGGTTCTTGTCGGCGGCTGTTTACTATAGCATCGCCCCTGATGACGAGGGCTTTGTCGAGGTAAGCGTGGCTACAGTGTGCCGCCTCGAGGGCTCTCACTGTAGCCTTACCTCGTCTTGTCTCCTTAATGTGGCACATGTTTCGAGGGAGGGGGATAGCCGGCTTCTGGAGGCCGGCTATGCCCCTGGCCGAATGGGGGAGGCCGGGCCGCCTTCGTGCCTCTCTCTGGCTAAAGGGGCCCGCCGCCCGCGGGCCATACTAGCGTCTGTCGCGGATGACGTTGAGGCCAGCATGGCTACAGTGCCGAGCCGGACGGGAGATGGCTGAACCGTACGGCGTCCTGCGGCCATGCTTGCCTCGGGATTCGGGGGTAGTGGGCCGCACTGTAGCCACACCCCGTCTTGTCACCGTTATGTGGGCATAGTTTTGGTGGGTGCGGTCTTGGCCGGCTTCTTGGAGTCGGCGTTCTTCATGGCCAGCTCTTGGGAGTCGGCGTTTTCCATGGTCGGCTTCCTGGAGTCGGCCATCTTGTAGTTATCTTGGGGGAGGTTTCTGAGGCTGGGTCGCCTTCTGAGAGTTGGCTCCTGTGGTAGCCGGCCGGGGGAAGGCGGCCCAATGCTTTGAATGCTTGAAGGCTCAAATGGCCTGATAATTTTTGAAGAGCCAGGGGCAGTCGGTTAGGCAACCCGTGGCCATTTACTCCGACAGTAGTCCCCGAAGCTGGTTGAGCTTCGAGGTTGGGTGGGAGTCGAGAAGCTCGGTCAGCTTCCTATCTTGACGAGCCGGCAGCCAGGAGCCGGCTTCGGTTGGGTGCGCCGTCTCGGCGAATTTTTTTGGAGTCGGAGGGCGGGAGCCTGCCAGCGCGCGCACCGGGTCGCGGGTCAGCCACTTGCCGCCTATGAACCATGTGGCATCCCTTGGCTAAAAAGCCTGCCAGCCCACGCGCGCGACGGGACGTCACCGCAGGTCGGGAGCCCGCCACGCCTATGCCCGGGCCCAGGCGCGGATTCTCTGCGGTCCAAAGCCGCCCGCACGTCTTCCTGCGGCGGTTTTGGCACGCCTTTAGGGCGTAATAATTGCGAGGCGTGGGGGAGTGGGTGCAGTTAATCCCACGTCTCACCCCACGCCCTGCCTCCTCGGCTTCACCGTGCGAAGCTATAAGTAGGGGGAGGGGGGAGAGCGGCAGGCGCTCGCACGCCCCTCCCCTCTCCGCCATCTTCTTCCTCCTGCTCTTTCTTGCGACAGCGCCTCGCCGCCGCACCGCTCTACCACTCGATTCTCCGCCGCCGCGCTCATTCTCGCCAGCCCTACGCCAGGATGCAGTACAGGGGGGATTGGGACGGCTCCAACGTCCATGAGGATCACGTCGAGTTCCTCCGCAAGACGCGGCGGCTGCCCGGCGCGGACAAGGTGCAGGTCCGTCTTGCGCTGGCGAAGGAGATCATGCCGGAGCCGGAGGAAGGCGAGCGGGTAGTCTTCCGCTCGCATTTCTTGCGCGGCATCGGCTTGCCCATGAGCACCTTGTTCCGCTCCTTTCTCGAGTTCTACCAACTCCAGCCGCACCACCTCACCCCGAACACGGTGGTGCTTCTGTCCGCCTTTGTCACCTTGTGCGAAGGCTACCTCGGCGTCCTCCCCACCCTTGAGCTCTGGGGGGAGTTCTTCCAGTCCAAGCTGGGCACGCGCATGCAGGGCGTGCCGGCTCAGAGTGGCGCCTTCGTCGCGATGCGGAGGGTGACCGCCGACAACCCCTTCCCCGTCATCATGCTGATCCAGTCGGTTAAGCTATGGCAGAAGTCATACTTCTATGTGAAGAACGTCGCCCCGCAGGGCGACTACGTCAATCTGCCGGCTTACGTAGCCGGCCCACCGGCAAGCAGGCGGCCCCAGTGGTCCTATCGGGGCATGACGCTGACGTCGGCTGGAGCCGCGGCTGTCGCCCGACTGCGGGTGATGATCCAGACGGAGGGCTTGTCGGGGCCTGACCTGCTGGCCGCCTTCGTCACGCGCCGGGTGCTTCCGCTCCAGAGCCGCCCTCATCTGATCTGTCAGATGAGCGGCCAGCTCGATCCGAGTTGGATGTGCACCAAAGACATGCCGCACGACGAGGTGGCCCATATGGTGAACTACCTTGCGAACTGCAAGCACTTCGCAGAGTGGCAGTTCGGCAAGGAGCCATATTGCCGAGCTCACCCGCCGCCCACGGTATGTTCTCCTTTTCTCTTTCTCTTCTCTCAGTTTTGTCGCCGAGTTCCTTTTGGCCGACTCTGACTAGTCGGCTTGTCTCGACAGAGCCCTCTTCTTCGGCCTGCAGGCGGGTCGGACGCGGAGCGCCGATTCGTCCCCGACCGGACGGAGCACGATCTGGAGGACCCCGACTTGGGGGCGGCCGCTATGGATGACAACACCGAGGCGGGCGGTGGCCAAGCCGGCGGCGAGGCAGGAGGCTCCGGGCTTGGAGTCAGCTTTGACGACTGGCCGGACAATGACGAGGCTGAAGTCGTCCCACGCCGCCAGCCGGCGCCTGGCCACGGCGCAGGTTCCTCCGCCGCGCCGCCTGCTCGGGGCGGCGGGCAAAAGCGTCGTGCCACGCCTGGCTTGTTCGGCAGTCGGCTGAAGAAGCCCAGAGGCGAGGCAGCGGCGACCAGGCGGGAGGAGGCGGCCGCGAAGGCGGCCCGCTTCCGCAAGGCGGTGAAGCAGCCGCAGACGGTGTCGGCGTAAGTATATACTCCTTCGTGTATTCTTTTTTCTTTTCTCTGGTAGCTCCTGAGTCCTTGTCTTTTCTCCAAAAAACCAGGCTCCATTGTCGCTCGAGCGGGCTGCTGCCGCCTCCGTCGTTGGGTCGCCGGGAGGATCTGGGAGCGCTACTCGCCGCGTGGACCCCCGTGCCGATCTTCAGGCGGCGACGGAGTGGAACGCGCGGGAGGCGCGGGAGGAGCGGGAGGCGCGGGAGGCGGAGGCATTGAGGGCGGCCGCCGCCAAGGCGGCGCAGGAGGAGGAGGCGGCGAAGGCGCACGCTGACGCCGCGGCCAAGGCCCAAGCGGAGGCTGCGGCTGGGGCGACGGCGGAGGGGGCCTTGCTGGTCACCCCACTGCGCGTTGCGGCGCCTGGGGCCCCAGAGCCCTCGCCAGAAGAAGCCGGCGGTGACCAGCCGGGGCTGGAGAGGGAAGACGACATCGTCATCCTGGAGAGGGTGGCGGCACCGGCCCCGCCGACTGGGGCGACTCAAGGCGGCCGGCCTGTCCTGCCGCCTGTGCAATCGGCCAGGGGCGAGCCGGCCGCGAGGACTGATCTGGCGGTCCGGACGTCGTCGCGCCAGCGCACGGGGAAGGCCGCATCAGAGCCACAGAAGGCTGCATCGGAGCCGCAGCCGGCCGCGGGCTCCAGCTCGTCGACCCAGGATATGGAGGCGGCCAGCGCCAGTTCGGGGTGGACGCCGGGCGGAGGGACGGCCGTGATGAATGTGGCCGCGCAGGACGTCCGGACCCGGCTCCAAGCCCAGGCTACAGCGGGCTGCCATCCGGGTTAGTCTTCTTATCTTGCTTTTTTGACCTTGGTTTCTTCTGTGGGGGCGCGTCAGCGCACCCACTGGGTGTAGTCCCCGAGTTCCGAGTCGGCTGCTGAGCAGGCGGCTTGGAACTTCTTAGCGGATCTAGTTTTGCTATTATTGCTCTTACTTCGCTCTTCTGCCTGTCTTGCAGGACTACCACAATCTTCGCGCGGCTGCCTTCAACTCCCAGGCTCGGGAGCTGACCCAGAAGACCGCCGACCTATCTGAGAGCCGGGGTAAGTGCTTCGTCCTTTATCTCACGTGGGGGCGCATCAGCGCACCCACTAGGTGTAGTCCCCGAGATTCGGGCCGACTGCTGAGCAGTCGGGTCGGATCTTCCTTGACGACTTCTTCTTATTGCTTCTTCTTTCTCTGCCGTCCCTGCAGCGGCCAACACCAGTCTAACGGAGCAGCTGGGAGGGTCTCAAGCCGCCCTTCGTGCTAAGGAGGCCGAGTTTGCCTCCTTGGTGCAGGAGCGTGACCGCCTGGCCAAGAGGTTGGCCGACCAGGAGGAGAGCCACAAGGCGGCTCTGAAGGCGGTGCAGGACAGCGAAGCCGCCCTCCAGGCCGAGTATGAGACAGAGGCGGCTGGCTGGGCCGAAGCGAGGCAGACGCTTATCAATGGCTATGGCCAGATCGAAGATTTGCTTGACGGTAAGCCGCCTTTTTCTTCGTCCTTTCTTGCCGCTTGCCGCTTTTGGCTCGTTTTCTGACTTGGTGTTTTCTCTTCTTTCTCTTTCTTTCTTGCGCAGAGTACTTCCCTGGCTACTCTACCGCCGCCAACCAGATCATCGAGGCTCGCCATGAGGCACGGAGGCAGGCTGGCGCCGAGATTACACCAAACGCTAGCCGGCCGCTGGAGGAGCAGCTCTTGGCGATCCAGGCCCGCCTCCAGCCGGCTCATCGACTGCTCCGCCGGCTTCAATGTGCCGGGGCGCAGATGTTGGCTGCCCTCTGGCCTGGCGAAGTGGTTCCCCGCACCTCAAGTCGGACTGCCGACTGGCTGGAGGTGGCGGACGGCCGCTTCGAAGCCTGGAAGGCTTCGGCGGCTCGGTCCGGCGCCAGGCGGGCACTGGAGTTCGTCAAGGCCTGGTATCCCGACCTGAGTCTAGACCAACTGGCTACCTGGCGGCAGCAGGCCGACACGGAGCTGGAGCCGGTGCGGACGGCTATCATCCGGCGGGCTTCGGCAATCGCCGACTACACCAACACCAGCGCCTTCGCCCCTCAGGTAGATGACAACGGTGTTGCCCGGCCGGAGGAATGGTTCGGGCTGAACCCGGCAGACGGTGAAGACTCGGCGGAGGAGATCGACTCCAGCGATGAGGGCGAAGAGGAGGACGAGGAGGGTGAAGACGCCGGGCCGGATGGTGGAGCGGCCGGCCAGCCTCAGCTTGACCGTGCCTCCAGCAATACGGCACGCGCGGGTGCGCTGCCTGCCACCGGCGGTGATCAAGCCGAGACCCGCCAGCCGGCCACTCCTTCAGCCGGTGACGCCGTCTCAACCGACCAACCCGGCTCCCACACCGCGCCTTTAGTCTAGTCTGCTATATTTTATTTTCCTGTCTTATCACTTTTGGAACAATATTTTGTTAAGTTTGCACAATTCCACCCACTGGGGGTGTATTCGAACTATGTCAATTGCCGGCCTGTTGGGGGCTTTATATGTATATATGACTATGCAAGTGTTTGGCTTTTCCTTGTTCTTTGCTTTTCATCCTTCTGCTGTTTCCTTTACCGCCCTCCCTTGGTTGCCGCCTCCCCAGTCAGGTAGTTGCTCTGCAATCTGTGGCTGGAGAAGTGCTTGGCCAATTGGGAGGGCAAGTACTCCAACTTTGTGGGATTATAGCGAAGTGTTTGGGAAGCCGGCCAGCCGGCTGCTCTGACAGCCAGCAAGCATGGTTGGAGGCCGTCTTTTCGCTATACAAGTTCATTAGTCCTTAGCCGTTTTTCGTGTGGGCATCCTTTCTGCCTTGGCTCTTGCTAGTCGGACAGTCGGTTCTTCAAGCTGTGACTTTCAACAAGAGAGGACTCGGGAGCCGGCACACTACTTATCTGACTTCAGGTAGAACTTTAATATAGCTTAAGGCGGCCAGTCCCCGGGCCGACTAGTCAAACCCGGTGCCAGACAGGAAATCAAATGTAATAATACATTCATGGATATGACACTCGTCACTCATAGATAAATGAAGGCAGTCCCCGAGTGCTCCTCGGGGGGGCCTGTTGTTTCGTACTTAATACAAAAGGGTGGCATGATACATACTGCTTTCAACTGTAAAATCTTCTCAGGAGGTTCGTGTTCCATGGTCACTCCGACTCCTTGCCGGAGTCATCCCTCTTGTGTGCTCTTGGTTTTTGCACGTCGATCAAGTAGTAGGAGTCGTTGCCTAGTGCCTTGCTGATGACGAAAGGGCCTTCCCAGGGGGCCGAGAGCTTGTGCTGGCTGGCTGTTCGCTGGATCAGCCGAAGCACAAGGTCGCCCTCCTGGAAAGATCTTGGCTTGACCTTGTGGTTGTGGTAACGGCGCAACCCCTGCTGGTAGATGGCGGACCGGCTGAGTGCTAACAGCCAGCCTTCTTCCAGTAGGTCGACACCGTCTTCTCTTGCTTCCTTGGCCTCCGCCTCCGTGTACATGGTGATCCGAGGCGAGTCGAACTCGATGTCGGTTGGGATGACAGCCTCGACACCATATACAAGGAAGAATGGAGTGAAGCCGGTTGACTTGTTAGGGGTAGTACGCAGACTCCAGAGGACAGCCAGCAGCTCATCGAGCCAGCAGCCGGCCGATCGCTCCAGTGGTACAACCAGTCGGGGCTTGATGCCGGAGAGGATGAGTCCATTTGCTCGCTCGACCTGGCCGTTTGACTGCGGGTGGGCAACGGACGCTAAGTCCAGTCGGATGCCCTGCGTCGCGCAGAAACGTGCCAGTGCTCCTTTGGCAAAGTTTGTGCCGTTGTCGGTGATGATGTTGTGCGGTACGCCGTACCGAGTAGTGATGTCGGTGATGAACGTCACGGTAGTCGGCCCGTTCAGCTTCTTGATCGGCTTCGCTTCGATCCACTTGGTGAACTTGTCCACGGCGACAAGCAGATGTGTCAAGCCGCCGCGGGCTGTCTTGAAAGGGCCCACCATGTCCGGTCCCCAGACGGCAAAGGGCCAGGTGAGGGGAATGGTCTTGAGTGCAGAAGCCGGCAGGTGTTGCTTGGAACTGAAGACTTGGCATCCTCTGCAGCTCTTGACTATCTCTTTGGCGTCTTCCAAAGCAGCCGGCCAAAAGAAACCGTGGCGGAAAGCTTTCGCCACAAGTGATCTTGAGGCTGCGTGGTGGCCGCGTTCACCTTGATGGATATCCTTGAGGATTGCCACTCCTTTTCCTGGCTCGACACATCGCTGGAAGACTCCAGTGACGCTGCGCTTGACAAGCTCTCTGTTGATTATTTCATATGCTCCGGCTCGTCGTTGCACTAGTCTTGCTGAGATCTCATCAGCCGGCAGCTCTCTGTTGACTAGGAATTTGAGGATGGGCTGGGCCCATGATGGAGCTGTGACTTCTTCTTCTGTTAGTACGGCCACCATGACTCAGGTGGGTGGGTCGGGTGGCGTGGAATTGGAGTCGGCCACCGCTTCTTGTGTTGCTGCAGTCCCCGGGCTGACTGCTGCAGTCCCCGGGCCGGGTTCTGAAGTCCCCGGGCCGGGTGCGACTACGGCAGTCCCGGGCCAGTTGTCGAAGTCCCCGTGCCGCCTGCGGGGTTCCTCCAGTCGGATCCGGCTGCATCGGGGATAGGCGGTACGAAGATAGAGTCCGACTCTGGAGACGGCTTGATGGACGGCTTGAGGAGGCGCTGGAGGGAGACGCCGGTCGGTATAGCCTGTCGGGTGGAGCCGATCCGTGCCAGGGCATCTGCTTGGTCGTTGTCGGCCCTTGGTACGTGAAGGAACTCGCACCCTTCAAAGTACCCACTGATCTGCTGGACGAGGAATCGATAGCTCGCCATGTTTGCATCCTTGGCGTCCCAGTCGCCAGACGACTGCTGGACCACCAAGTCTGAGTCGCCATAACAAAGGATCCTGCGTATGCCGAGTTCTTTGGCTAGCCAGAGCCCATGTATGAGCGCCTCGTACTCGGCCACGTTGTTGGAGGCGGGGAAGTGGATTTGCAGTGCATATCTGAGTTTGTCGCCTTTGGGAGAGGTGAGGACGATGCCGGCTCCCAAGCCGGTGCGCATCTTGGACCCGTCGAAGTGCATCCGCCAATGGGTAGAGTCGGGAGCCGGCGGTAGGTACTGGGTCTCGGCCCAGTCGACGAGGAAGTCGGCCAATGTTTGGGACTTGATGGCGGTGCGGGGTTGGTAGAAGATTGTGTATGGTGCCAATGCAATGGCCCATTTAGCCACCCGGCCGGATGCATCCCGGCTGCCTATGATCTCGGCAAGCGGGGCGGTGCACACGACCGTGATGGGATGCTCTTGGAAGTAGGGCTTCAGCTTCTTGGCGGCGAAGTACACCCCATAGCACATCTTCTGGTAGTGCGGGTAGTTTTGCTTTGAGCTGGATAGTACTTCGCTTAGATAATACACCGGCCTTTGAACTAGCTGGGCTCGGCCTTCTTCCGGGCGCTGGACCATGACAACTGTACTGACCACTCGGCTAGTCGCGGCAATGTAGAGGAGCATGGGCTCCTTCTCAGTCGGTGCCACCAGGACAGGTGGAGTGGTCAGCATCTTCTTCAGCTCATGGAAGGCTTGGTCGGCTTGGTCATTCCACTCGAAGTGAGTGGACTTCTTCATGAGTCGGTACAGGGGGAGAGCCTTCTCTCCTAGCCGGCTGATAAAGCGGTTTAGGGAGGCCAAGCACCCGGTGAACTTCTGCACATCTCGCAATTTGGTGGGAATCTCCATCCTCTCGATGGCCTTGATCTTCACAGGGTTGCACTCGATGCCGCGTTCGGAGACCAGAAAGCCTAACAGCTGACCGGCTGGTACTCCGAACACGCACTTTTCGGGGTTGAGCTTGATTTGGAATCGGCGCAAGTTGGCGAATGTTTCTTTGAGGTCCTCCAGCAAGGTGCCGCACTTCTCTGTCTTCACCACAATGTCGTCTACGTAGACGTGGGCATTTCTGTCGAGTTGCTTGAGGAGGCATTTCTGCATGCAACGCTGAAAAGTGGCACCGGCATTCCTTAGGCCGAATGTCATAGTCAGGTAACAGAAAGCTCTGAATGGTGTGATGAAGGCAGTCTTCAGTCGGTCTGCTGGGTCCAACTTGATTTGATGGTACCCTAAGTAGGCATCCAAAAAACTCAACAGCTCGCATCCGGCTGTGGAGTCTATCACTTGGTCAATCCGTGGCAAAGCAAACGGATCCTTGGGTTGGCAAAACCAAGACTGGGTTGGCAAGCCACTCTGGAAAAAATACTTCCATAATAAAGGCAGCGGTGAGGAGCCTGGCTATCTCTTCTCCTACGATTCTTCGCTTCTCTTCTGACAGTCGGCGGAGGGGCTGCTTGACCGGCTTCGCGTCGGCTCGGACGTGCAATTTGTGCTCAGCGAAATCCTTCGGGACACCCGGCATGTCCTTTGGGGACCATGCGAAGATGTCTCGATTCTCACAGAGGAAGTCGACGAGCTCGCCTTCCTATTTACTGTCCAGCTTTGCCCCAATGACAGCAAACCTTTCCGGATTCTCCGGGTCCAGAGGTATCTTCTTCGTCTCCTTGGCCGGCTGGAAGGAGCCCTGCGCATCATAATCTTTGGGGTTGAGGGACAAAGCCGGCTGCTAGCCGGCCATGGCCACAACCCGTTCCAGCACCTTCTTCTCTTCTGCCACTACGAGGGACTCGGCCAGCCGACTGGTGGCCATGGCGCACTCGATGGACTTCTTGTAGTCGCCGGCTACGGTGATGATCCCCTTCGAGCTCGGCATCTTCATCTTTAGGTAGGCGTAGTGGGGCACAGCCATGAACTTGGCCAGAGCAGGTCGGCCAAGCAAAGCATGGTAGGGTCTCTCCAGATCCACTACCTCAAACCAGATCGCTTCTCGGCGAAAATGATCCTTGTCTCCGAAGAGAACATCCATCTTGATCTTGCCGATCGGGGAACAAGACAAGCCGGGCACGATGCCATGGAACATGGTCCGGCTTGGCATGAGCTGCTTCGCCTTGATGTTCAGCTTCTCCATGGTATCGCGGTACAGTATATTGATACTGCTTCCGCCATCAATCAGGACGCGGGAGAATCGGGCAGCTCGCCTCTCCGTCGCGAGGGTGACCTCCAAGACTAGTGCATAGGAGCCAGGGGATGGCATCACCTCTGGGCGGTCGGCCTGGCTCCAGTTGATGGGCTTCTTGGACCAGTGCATGAACTCGGGAGTGCTAGAGGCGACTGCGTTGACCTCTTGATGCTGACGGCGCCGACTATGCTTGTCTTCAACTTGGCTTGTGAAGACGACGTAGGCGGCATGCTCTTCAGGGAACTCATCTTGAATGGCTCTGACTGCTGGCCGAGCCGCCGGCTGCTGGGGGGCTGGAGGCGGCGGGCCGGGGGGCGAAGGCGGCACCAGCCCCTCACCCTTGGAGATTCGCGTGAGCCAGTGGCACTTTCGGGTCGTGTGGTTGGACGGCTTCGCGCCGCTGTGGAACTTGCAGGGGGCGTCGAGAGTCTGCTCGTAGGAGAAAGCCGGCTGCCAAGCTGGCCTGCCACCCTTCTTCTTGGGAGCGGGCCGTTCTTCAGGTTGCTCATCTTCAACCGTGGCCACCTGCCGACTGGTGGAAGGCGGCATAGGGGCCTTGCGCTTGTGGTCGTTCTGGTAGGGGCGCCGATTGGACTCGCTAGCCGGCGTCTTGGGAGCCAGAGCAAGCACCTCCCCAGAGGCGTCCACTCGGAGCTCGGTCTTCATCGAGGAGTCGGCCGTGGCGTACTTATCCGCGATGATCAGTAGTTCGTCGAGGGTAGCCGGCTCGTCGCAGAGGAGCCGGTGCTTGAGGAGGGTGCCCTCTCGGCACCCGGCGGTGAAGTACTTCATGGCCTGAACCTCGTGCACCCCCTCGCAGGAGTTGCGGAGCTCGGCCCACCGCGTGAGGAAGTCGCGGGTCGACTCGTTGGGCCCTTGGACGCATAGGGAGAGCTGGCGAGGCTTGGGAGGCCACTTGTACGTGCTGGTGAAGTTGCGTACGAAAACTTCCGTGAAGTCCAGCCAGCTGTTGATGCTGTAGGGCTTGAGGCTGTTGAGCCAGGTGTGCGTCGTGCCTTGCAGCATGAGGGGGACGTATTTCACGGCGACGCGTCTGTTGCCGTTGGCTATGCTGACCGCAGTAGAATAGTCGATGAGCCAATCTTCCGGCTTCACAGAGCCGTTGTACTTGGGCGTGTCTCTGGGGAGCGAGAACCCTTTGGGGAAGGGCTCGTCGCGGATGCGGGGGCCAAAGCATGGCGGGCCGACATCGTCTTCTTCTTCTAGCGCCAGGGATCGAGCTAGGCGGTCGATCCGGTGGCGGGCGTTGTTCTCGCCGACTCCTTCGCGGCGGCCTAGTCGGCCACCAAGAGACTGATGCGTGACAGGCGGCGGGGTGGGACGTCACTCCCCTCGAGGCGGGGGAGGAGGAGGATTTCCTTGGCGCTCCACCGCTCAGGGCGGCCTTCCGCGTCGCGCTCGATGGTGATACGAGTCCGGCTGCGGCTAGCAGCTGGCTCCTTGTCTTTCTTCTCGCGGGCGCCGCTCGCAGTCGGCGACTGGGACGTCGCGGCGTGCTCCCGGCGCGGGGAATGACTATCAGCGCGGGCGCCGGCTTCGTGCCGTTCTGCGGCCGCGTCGATCAGCTGCTGGATCCGCCTTGTCATGTAGGGGAGCTCATCGGCTCCCAGCCCATTTAGCTCTTCAGCGGCCGCCTGAGCGGCTCGTAGATTCTCGAGCGGGGTGGCGTAGACGGGGCGATACGCCCCCAGCATGCTGGCAATAGCCGCGCCGCGCTTTTTGACGAAGCCGGCTCGGCTCGGCCCGCCATGAAGCAGAGTACCGAAGGCGGTGCGGTCGACTTCACGCTGGTGGGCCTCGGTGAGGCGTCTCATGGAGGCTATCTTCTGGCCCTCCCCGATGAGGGCCAGGCGGCGTGCCTCCAGGGTCTCGGCGTCGGCGTCGGCCGGGATGGGGACGGACAAGTCATGCATCGCCGTTTGCAGGGCTTCGTGGGCGTTCTTGCCCGAGTCGGCGACGTGGCTGATGACCAGCACCTCAGTGACAGCGCTGCTGCCGCTGTCATCTCGAGGGAGAGGATCGTTGAAGACCACCACGTCGGAGGGGTAGGCGTCGAGCGATGCCGTGTCGGAGTCGACAAGCATCGCGTCAGTGGAACCGACCGACTCCAAGTCTGCAGCAGGCTCGCTGGAGACGTGAAGTTGGTCGAGGAGGCTCACGAGGCGGCTCTCGGGGTAGTCCGTGCCCGCGTCGGACGCGGGCTCGTCGGAGATGCGAGCCTCGCCAAGCAGATCGGCGAGGCAGCTCGCCGCGCAGGCGTCGTCGACGCCTTGCAGCGCGTCGGGGCAAACGCCATCGGGCGCAGCAGGCTGGCTGCGCTCGCGGGGGAGAAAAAGGGTTCCCGTCCAGAACAGGTCTCCGGACGATGGTGCGCTTGGCCCCACGGTGGGCGCCAAATGTCGGGTGGTAGGTGCGACATATGCCAACGGGTGGCTTATCATTGTGGGAGCCAGTAAGACGTCGCCGGTGCCTGGAAACGGGATGAGGCGAAGACATGCTCGCCGGTGAATCTTACCCAGGTTCGGGGCTCTCCGTGGAGATAACACCCCTAGTCCTGCTCTGCGGGGTCTCCGCATGATCACTAGATCAGAAATTGTAGCTACAAGTGCTCCTTGAGCTGTCGGGTTCAAGGGAGAAGAAGAGCAAGCCTAGCTCTCGTTTCCCTCTCTATATGGTGTGTGTGTAACTCTAAGAAGCCAACCCTTTGCATGGGTGCCCCGGGGGGTTCATATAGGCCTACCCCCCGGGGGTACAATTGTAATCCGGCTGAGCACGGGTCCCACTCGTCAGTGTCTGTGCTCGCCGGCTTCTCCGCCGGCCATTGGGGCCCGCCGACTGGTGGGTCCCGCCGGCTGTCGGCCTCTTGTCGACAGGCCGGCCCCACCGCCCGGGGTTCTTGTCGGCGGCTGTTTACTATAGCATCGCCCCTGATGACGAGGGCTTTGTCGAGGTAAGCGTGGCTATAGTGTGCCGCCTCGAGGGCTCTCACTGTAGCCTTACCTCGTCTTGTCTCCTTAATGTGGCACATGTTTCGAGGGAGGGGATAGCCGGCTTCTGGAGGCCGGCTACGCCCCTGGCCGACTGGGGGAGGCCGGGCCGCCTTTGTGCCTCTCTCTGGCTAAAGGGGCCCGCCGCCCGCGGGCCATACTAGCGTCTGTCGCGGATGACGTTGAGGCCAGCATGGCTACAGTGCCGAGCCGGACGGGAGATGGCTGACCCGTACGGCGTCCTGCGGCCATGCCTGCCTCGGGATTCGGGGGTAGTGGGCCGCACTGTAGCCACACCCCGTCTTGTCACCGTTATGTGGGCGTAGTTTTGGTGGGTGCGGTCTTGGCCGGCTTCTTGGAGTCGGCGTTCTTCATGGCCGGCTCTTGGGAGTCGGCATTCTCCATGGTCGACTTCCTAGAGTCGGCCATCTTGTAGTTATCTTGGGGGAGGTTTCTGAGGCTAGGTCGCCTTCTCAGAGTCGGCTCCTGTGGTAGCCGGCCGGGGGAAGGCGGCCCAATGCTTTGAATGCTTGAAGGCTCAAATGGCCTGATAATTTTTGAAGAGCCAGGGGCAGTCGGTTAGGCTACCCGTGGCCATTTACTCCGACACTGGTCTACGGGGCAGAAGCAGTTATCCCCACAGAACTCATTTATGGGTTTCCTCGAGTGCTTTCCTACGATGAAGTAGCGCAAGATCAGCACCGGCATAACGACGTTGTGCTACTCGAGGAGAACCGTCTCCGAGCTGCTACACGTGCTGCACACTATCATCAAGCCCTGCGTTGAGGAAGGTGACCTTGTCCTTAGATGAGTTCAGTCCGCCAAGCGTACAAACAAGTTGTCACCAAAGTGGGAAGGCCCTTACCAGGTAGTACGAGTCACCAGACCTGGCGCAGTCCGTCTGGAGACCGGAGATGGCATTCAATTGCAAAACTCATGGAATATTGAGCATCTCCGCAAGTTCTAGCCGTAAGGCGCGGCTGTCGGGCCTTGCCCGGCAGCCACCCTTTTGTACAGGCCTTGCCTCAGCTACATGTAACCCCTTGGACAAAGCCAAGGCGATGACCCTGTGCAACAGAAAATAAAGAATCGCTGTGGGGGCCCCCGACCAAGATTGCATGCATGCATGAGAATTCCAAGATCACTGCATGAGCATTTCATGAGCATTTGCATATGCATATAGATAGAATCACGTCTTGCTTTCATTCTCATCTGCATGAAGCTGCAGGTTCCTGCCGTGAACTTGGCTTTGACAAGGAGTTGAGAAGATTGCCCGGCACTGCGATCCCCGGCAAGCAAAACAGATAAGTTCTACCCCTGTCCATTAGTGTTCTGTAAGCTATAACTTGTGCATAAGAAAGCCTCGCCACTCTTTTGAGACTTAGGTGCTCCCATCCCTGACTCGAACGATGCTTCGGTCCGGATGGTCGCAGTGGCCTTTGGTAAAAAGAAGTTGGCGGGGGGAGGGGGTTCCTTTGTCTGTTGCCCGGTAGACGCAGCTCTCCGGCAGACAAAAAGGGTGCCGGCAGGATAGCTTGCCGGGGAAAACTCGTTTATTTACATTAAGGAGGCATCTCACCTCTGCATGGACATACACATGCACGGGTGCCCGGCAAGGTTCATCTTTTTCATTAATATGCTGATACAAGTACAAGCATTACAGAAAACAAACATGGACTCGAGAGATTACTTTATTTGAATTAAAATTTGGCAAGTGCCTACAAATTTAAGATCGAAAAAAGATAAGTGCTCCGTAAACTCCTATCCATGTCCCTCTTATCCCAGGTAGTGTGGTGGGAAGAGAAGAGGATGGGCGACGCGCCGGCACAGCGCCACCCCAATCCCCGTCAGGAGCTGATGAGCGCATCCTGACAAGATCGGGAGTGGCAAGGCTGTGAAGGAGGAAGACGTGTGGAGCACCTCGGCGGCCCCCTGGTCACCGCTTCCAGGACTAAACGGGGAGCTGCAGCACAGGCACCGGTAGAGGAGGACGCCCGGGCCTAGCCAGAAGACATGTGAGGGAAGCGGAAGCACCAGGGGAAAGCCTTTCCTCGGCAGCCGGGGGAAACGGTGATGACTGCGTTGGGGAAAGGGGGGAAGAGCCAGACAGACGGGCAGCAGGTCGCCAGTACGAGACGAACGCGTCGGTGCAGTCACTGGACGGTCTGCCTCCCGCCTTCTCCTTCTCCCCTGGCTTTGTCTTCATCAACACCGTCCTAGGGGAAGGTCGGAACTCCAGCCCGGCACCTTCCCGGGGGAGACGACGAGCGACCAAGACGGCCAGGGGGCTTTCAGCGCGCCGCTCCCCACCTTGGCGGGCAGGAAGGCGCGCCTCTCGTCGACATCAGCCCCAAGACTTCTGGGAGGGGCAGTGCTGGGATTACCAACGATCTCCAGCCCTGCCTCCCGGCCGAGCCTCGAAGGAACCAAGAGATTGGCCACAGGAAGGACCAGGCTCACTCCCCGAGCACCAGTGCCAGCATTTGGCAACACTAGCCCCAACCAAGAGCCCGGGGGCTGGCCCCAGGCTCTCCTCTTCAGCATAGCCAGCAGAAGCAGGAGACAGAAGAGGAATAATGCGAGGATGGGTGACTCCGCCCTTCTCCACCCCTCCTTTTATAGGCGGACCAGGGAGGGGAGCCGCTCCCTCAACAAGCGGCCACCGTCCTCCTCCGCCAATTCAAGACGACCGGTCCTCACCTTGATGCTCTCCCACGCCACGCGCCTCCATTACCTACCCCGCGCAATGCATGCAGCATACGTGGCTAAGGATAATGGCGTGGTGGGAAGAGTGAATTGGCAGTTTCTACCCCGTGCGTTAAAATCATTCACGGGCCATTAGTGGAGCGACCCCACCACTATTGGCTTTACACGACGCGCGGAGAAACCGGTAACTGACCTGGAATCAAGGCTAATGAAGAAGCAAAGAACACCTCAAGAGACCAGCCTCTTCAGCACCCTCGCCTATGCACTTATTAGGCCCTACCTCAATGACGCTCAACAGCGCGTTCGCGGCAGGCCCAGAGGCTTCTGTTAGTTCCACAAACCCTGGGTCTATTGCCCAGACTGTGCACAAGCATGGGAACAAGATTGACGCACCAACCCAAGTCAGAGTATAAGGGACTAAGAGATTCGAAGGACCAGCATGCAGATCCCAGGGACCAAGATCGAGCCAGAGAAGAAAGATACCATCAGAAGAAAGGCCTCCTTTGCCGGGCAGGCGAGCTCAGCAAAGGGTGAGGCCACACCCAGAAGCAGACAACCAAGGCATCCCGGCAGGGCCTGCCGAGATTCACGGAGACGAGACCACCTCACCAACTACTCCGCCAAGACCCACGTCGTCGATCAATGCGGTGTCAAGCCGCAAAGTGACTAAGTGGCTGCCATTCGCCACATGGCAGCCTCTCCCTACAGGAAATACCCGCAGATGACACCTGTCCTGCGACGTGTCAAGCAAGCAGGCGTGGAGCTGGCAAGATGGCCCGACAAGCCTTGCCGGGCAACCAATGATGTGACGTTAAGCGGTGCATTTAATGCGCCCTGTTAGCCCACAGAGTAGGGTATGATAGCCCTGTTTTCTATATTATCAGCGCATAATGACTACTTTGCCATTGGGGTAACCCCTTTATCTATAAAAGGAGGCCCATGGCAACCATAGAAAGGCTTAGAAGGTTGGATAACTCACTCCCCCATACGCGCGTAGCCACTGCTTCCTTGAGGCAACCCCTGCCGGGCAAGTGTACAACGCTCCACCACCACCTTTCCACCATCAGTCCACCAAAGCAGGAGTAGGGTTTTACGCCTCACGGTGGCCCGAACCTGGGTACAAATGCCTGCGTGATCTCTGTCGTGCTGCCCCACGCTCGTCTGCTCTTCGTGCAACACGACGTCCCGCTGCCGAACCAGCAAGGGGCCTTCTGGTCCCATAGGTGGCCGTGGTTTCCCGTGACACAGTCCGGGTTAGTTTGAGGGAGTCCTGGATAAGGGGGTCCTCGGGAATCCGGGCTATGTGACATGTGCCGGACTGATGGGCTGTGAAGATACAAGATAGAAGGTTTTCCCTTGTGTCTGGATGGGACTCTCCGTTGCATGGATAGCAAGCTTGGCGGCCAGACGTGTAGTTTCCTTTCTCTGCAAACCGACTACGTACGACCCTAGCCCCCTCCGGTGTCTATATAAACCGAAGGGTTTAGTCCGTAGAGGCAATCATAATCATACAGGCTAGACATCTAGGGTTTAGCCATTACGATCTCAAGGTAGATCAACTCTTGTAACCCCTATACTCATCAAAGTCAATCAAGCAGGAAGTAGGGTATTACCTCCATTAAGAGTGCCCGAACCTAGGTACAACATCGTGTCCCTTGTCTCCTGTTACCTTCGATCCTCAGATGGACAGTTCGGGACCCCCTACCCGCGATCGGCCGGTTTTGACACCGACATTGGTGCTTTCATTGAGTGTTCCTCCGTGTTGTCAATAGAAGGATCGATGGCCCGTCTTGTCATCAATGACAAAATAACCTCTGGAAGGGCCCTAGCTCCTGGGCAGATCCTCCATCTCGGCAGTTTTACCATGGGCGCCCACTCGGCCGTTAAGCCAAAGCCGGTCCCCCAAACCACCAAAAATCATCTCCGCATTGATAAGATGGATCCGGCAGATGTTTCATCTTTGAACAAACTACTAGATCGCATCTCCGCCCTGGGGGTCATGACAGACTACGATCGGATCGGGCTTAAACCCGATCAGAGGGAAATCAAGTCCCCGCCGATCACCCATCAGGTTGGGGTTGTGGAGGAGCAAGCCAAGGATAACTCTCCCCCTATGCTGAGAACAAGCTATGTTTGGATTTCCGAGCCCTGCCAGCCGGATACCCATCTTCGGGAAGAGACTCCCTATCCTCGAAGAACCAAATGTTTCAAAAGACGAGAGTTGTAAAGACTTGGCAAAAATAATGCAACCACCCATAAGGACCCGCTTGAAGACTATCAACTCATAAGCTTCTCCCCCTTTTGTCAGTAAGGACCAAAAAGGTTTGAAGACATAGAGAATCTACTCGTTCCCATCAGGAGTAGATGAAGGAGCAGGGTCGGCGTTGGAGTTTGGTGGTGCAGACGGGCCTGGTGCAGTGTCGAGATGCAGTGAAGCCATGGTTGGTGAAGTGGCATCATCTTCTTCATCGACGACTCTTGCAACAACAGTAGCAGCCGAAGATGAATACTCAGAATCTTCTATTGAGGGAGTGCGACACCAGCTTGCATTCTGGGGAGGCCTGGAATCAAACTTGAAGTCCTCAGTGAAGCCATCTTCGCGAAGATCAGCTTCAGGACAGAGCAGTGTAAGACTCTTCCAGGACCGCCGACAGGCTTCATGGGCAACAAATGAGTTCTCGGTGGCCAAGTTTCGAATGCATTGAACTCCACCAAGATACTCTGCATCTGATGCTTGATCCAGTCATGATGCTTATCCTGCTTCTGATGTAAGGCCACAAGAAGCTCTCGGTCATTGAGCACACGAGAACGCTTCCGAGGCCTTTGAGCAATAGTACTATCAGTGGCTTCGGTGTTTGCACGATGGAGCACACACATATTGCCAGCTAGAGGATAAGTTGGAGTTGCAGCATTTCGAACATGAATTCCCTCTATTGGTTGCGTGAAGCTTTGATGATCAACATTACGAAGATATAGAGGTTCCTTGGCAGGCTCGGGGTAGATGGCTTCAACGGACAGGTCAACCTCAGGCAGAAAGACAAGATGGTTGCGCGCTGAGGGATGATAGTCAACACAAGAATGGAGTTTGATCAGGCGCATCACCCATGGAGCATAATACTTCAAGCCAAACAGATCAATCCCAGATGCAGCAAGTTGTCTGATGAAGAAATCCCACGTGTTGAATCTGATGCCATTGACGATATAGAATACCAAAGTCTTCATGGCTCCTTCTAGTTTGGCTTTAGAAGTATATCCCTTGATTGGCCATAAAGTACACCTCAGAATATGATAAACTAAGCGGGGCAAGTACTCGAGGTCTTTGATGAAGAACTCTTTGGGGTATTCAGCGTCTTGGGGCAATGGCTTCATCATGCTGAGCATCTCGCTCATATTGGGTTCAAGCCTCTGAAAAATACTCTATAGTTCATTCCTGTGAAGCTGACAACCAGGCTCATACAACTCACCTGGAGTGGGCAGGGAAGTAAGCTCGATGATGTCTTGAGCTTTGGCTTCATGATGCACATCTCCTGTCATCCACTCAAGGATCCATGTCTTCGGATCACTGTTGTAGCCATGAATATGAAGTGTAGCATAGAACTGTAGCAGAAGCTCTTCATTCCAGTGCTCTTTATCCGTAACGAATGGCAGAAGACCAACCTCCCTAAAGCAGTCAAGTGCTTCTTCAAGACAGGGCAGCCCAGCAATAGCTTCACAGTCAAGACGCATGTGTGGAAAGATTCGCTCTTGATTGTATAGAATGCAGGAGTAGTAGCTGCGCTGCTAATAGCTCCAAAATCGATCGGAAGAGATCTTTGGCTTCGAGTATGGATTCTTGGCGCTGTCGAAGAAGGTGTTGTGTGCTCTAAAGCTGTTGATGCTGAAAGATCCTGGTGATGTAGCAGCACCTGGAAGCCTTGGCAGCCTTGGCTGAACCGGAGGCCTCTGATCCACATGATAGTCATACTGTGGTCCGGGAGCAGTGGGAGGAACCAAGATAGGCCATTTCACAGTGACCAGCTGTCCACGATCAAAGGTATGTTCAATGTTGTGAGGCCTAGGAGGTGGAGCAGTGGTTTCAGCATTTACATTGTCTTCAGGTTGCACATGAGCTTCAGGCACTACATTTGCTTCAGGCTCCACATTGTCTTCGGCCATGACAATGTCATTGGCTTCAGCATCATTGTTTGTGGTAGCCTTAGTGGTTTCAACCTCCATTTTTTCAATGACAGGAGGGTCGGGCACAGTCACATTCTCCTCGAGAATGACTTGATCTGTAGCTGGGGGTGTGGCAACTCTTTCTTCTTCTCTTTCTCCTTGATCTTCATCGGCTGATCCAGCCAGAATGTCTTCAGCAGCTTTGGCTTCAGACTCAGAGACATTCGCAGTAGGGGTGGCTTCAGGAAACACTTGACGTGCTACTGAGCTTTGTGGCACTTCCCCTTCCGGAATGCTCGACATGGTGACTTGTGGCCTGGGGCCTTTGTGAAGCCTGCGGAAAGTGGGCGACGCCTGTGGTGATGGAGTGGGCTGCACCAAGTAGTTATCGTCATCAAGCACCGGAGTGGTGACTTGAGGTGGTGGAGTTCTGGGTGTCTCATCATGAATGGGGGTGTCATGTTGAGGGCAATCGGCCCATGAATCATCCTGAGTGATTGGCGTCAAGGAACGACCAATACTAATGAGTTTGCTGTTCATAAGAACAGGCGATGATACCAACTTGTGCTCAAGTTGAGGAAGGACTTCATCATCTCCAACATTGTCATCACGACCAATGTCTTCAGCTGTGATGGGGTCGACAGTTGGAACTTCTTCATCTTCAGTGCACTCTGTGGAAGCAGGCTCATGGATTACCAAGCGACGCTCTTGGTTGTTTGAATCAGGAAGAGCAACAGAGATGGGTTCAACATTGAGGGGCTCAGTGGCGGCAGCACGCTCTTTCTTTGAAGAATTTGTCTTTAATTTCTTCTTCGATGGTGCATCATCAGAAGAATTCTTGTGCTTGCGTTTCTTGGCTTCGGCTTCAGCTGCCCTTGTCTTCTTCAGCTCTGAAGCTGCTGAGGTGACCTTAGGCTTCGAGCCTGTCATGTTGGCAGGGAAGACAATGCGAGGTTCTTCCTGCCTTGGTGCTTCAGTTTGTGTCACAGCAGACTTCTTTTGTTTGGTAGCCATCTTGGGGTTGATCCCAGGATGCCCAAGAGCCTTTCTCTTTTCAGCTTCATTATGTGCTTGAACACATTTCTGTCCAAAGTACTTCATGCGTTCTCGAGAGCCTTTGGCTTCTTCATGCTTCTTGTGAAATTGTTCCTTGAGATCATGCAACATCTTCTTGAAGATCTGAACATCTGCCACGCTGAGCTTGGCCATGTTTTTCTTGAAGTGAGCCTTCTCATAATCAATTTTGTTCTTGAGCTCGACTACCTTCTGAGCCAAGGCCAACTCATTAGCAATGGCTCCATGAAATGTGACGCTTATGTCAACGGGCAACTGAAGATCATCAATATTGATGCTTTGGTCATTGAACCACTCATCGATGAAGTTATTCAGTATATCAACGTCAAAGAGGGGCAGATCGTTGAAGATCTCCGCCTCTTGCTTGCTCTTAATCAGCAACTCAAGGCATCATCACCAAGATCTTCATCGCTGGACAGATCAATGGTGTCATCCTCATTGCGCAGAACGGCAGCTGGAGTTAGTTCATGCCCAGAGATATTCTTGGGCTTCTTGGTTTTCTTGGTCTTCTCGGTTCTCTTGGAGACACGAGACAGATCTTCAGACTGCACACTGGGTTCAGGAGGTGCAGTGGCAAATGGCTTCACAATCGAAGCTTTTGGTGCGCCAGAGGGCTTCGAAGCTTTTGATTTCTTCTTTTTCTGCTTTGGTGGAGCTGGCGCATCTTCAGAATCTGCGTCATCAGATGATTGCTCCATAGTAGCCCTCTGAGCAGCTATGTGAGAGAGGAGGCCATCGAAGTTGTTGAAGGGGCCAATGACATTTTGATTGGCATCGCGTGTGCCATCAGCCCTTCGAGCAGATGGACCAGGGTTAAAGTTGAGTCCCAGGTCCTTTTTGTTCTTCACAGTTGACTCCTTGGCAAATTGATAGTTGCGCTTGAATAGATTGTCTTTGCAACACCATAGCATAGATGATGGGTCGGCATTCTCTCGCTTCGGTCCTCGGACCATGCATTGGTAGAAGCCTTGAGCAATGGCTTTAGACTTGGACTTGCGATGCAGATTTCTGTACAGAATATCTCCCCATGGGCGCTTGATAGCATTCTTCTCTGCATATTTAGGTGTTACGAAGTTATACTTGAACCATTGTTCAGCCCAATATCTTCGAATCCATTGGATTCGGGTCTTGCGCTGGCCATAGCTTTCCTCAAGATCTGACTTGTACAGCTCAAACAGATCTGGAGGTAAATCCTTAGGTGTATCTCCACGGTGCTGCATTCGCCTTTTCTTGCTGATTTCTCAGTTGCCATTGTATTCAGACTGAATGGCTTCAGAACGGTGAATGGCTTCCTTCTGCTGGTCAGACAAGAGCTGGCTTCAGGGGAATGTATATGACACTGTATGAACTCTGCAAATGAATGCAGACTATGAGAACCAAGGGATTCTCCCATGGACATGTACCTGTGACAGCATTAGAGGTGCAAGGGAAGGGGAAGAGGTCATATGCATTCTCAGAAGATTTTGAAGATAAATCAGTTTGAAGACATTGACCTCATAGTGCGAAGACATTCACTTATTTGAAGAGAGTTGGTTCTAGATTTGTATGAATCCATGAATAAGTACAAGTGAGGAATCTAACTAGTTATGAAGCATAAGTGAATATACTTAGCATGATATGAGATGCAGATAAAGATGGATCCAGATTTGGAAGTGTAGAAACCACTTTTGGTGGAAGTGGATGGATTTGACAGATCTAAAAGATAGTAAAAAGTGAGATTTAATTACCGCTGACGAACTGCTAGACGAGGTAGAGTTAGAAACCGAGCAGTTCAATCTCCCGCACCCTAACTTGGCGGCGGAGAGGGCGAGGTCCGCGGCCGGCGTGAGGACGGCGTCGAAGAAGTCGCGGCAGCTAAGCGCTTCGTCTCCAGCGTCAATGCGAGCTAACGGAGGCGCTAGGGTTTGTGCGAGGTGGCGAGGTGGAAGAAAAGATTTGACCATGGTGAGTGTGTATTTATATGGAAGGGGGCAGCACAGCGTAATTACGCAGGTGCCCCTGGCGGTTCACATCTGAAGGACACGTGGCTTGCATGCAACTTATTGTAAGTTGTTCCACGTTCCCACGCACGCCTGGATTGTCGGGTGGTCGTCCCGGCTTCTCTAGTATTCAGGCAAAAGGATATGGCATTAAAAACAAATTTAAATGTATGTCTCTTTGTCTTCTGCTGACAAGGACTCGGAGAAGACAATCGACAGGTTTCAATAGAATGCATATGATTTGGACAGAAAGAATTTCAGGAAGAAGCACAGAAAAGGTTAGGGTCCGATCACATTCACTTAGATCAATAACGATTCAAGTATGAAGACATAGCTATAAGTGAATGCAGTAGAGGACAGAACACAAATATATATATATATACCAGACCAACTCAACATTGCGAAGATGAACCTCGAAGTCAAATCAATGTTGAAGACAAACCAAATGCGAAGACTATGCAAATATGACACTAAAAGAAACACTCCAATAAGAATTTGGTGGTGGCATTACCCACCGTATAGGAAGTATTAGACCCAGACATGGCGCACAATTATCGTGGCGCTCCGAAGTCAAATCCCGCATTAATGTATTCACACTTAGAGTGTATGTTTCATTGATTGAAGATATACGTTACTTTGTGTGTTGCACATCTAAGTCATCAACATGCATAAGCGTTAGGATGTGTGTCCAATTACAGGACATTTGAGGATTCCAAGATATTTAGCTCACACCGTAACTTGCAAAACCTTTTCTCATCCAAGGGCTTTGTGAAGATATCTGCCAATTGCTCTTCAGTGTTGACGTGAATGATATCAATATCTTCCTTCATGACATGATCTCTGAGAAAGTGATGACGGATCTGAATGTGCTTTGTCTTCGAGTGCTGAACTGGGTTGTTGGCAATCTTGATGGCGCTTTCATTGTCGCAGTAGAGTGGCACATGCTTCAGGTGGATGCCATAGTCCTTGAGAGTTTGCTTCATCCATAGAAGCTGAGCGCAGCAAGATCTAGCAGCAATGTATTCAGATTCAGCAGTGGAGAGAGATACATAGTTCTGCTTCTTTGAAGACCAACAGACAAGAGATCGTCCAAGGAAGTGACATGTGCCTGATGTGGACTTGTGATCAACCTTGTCACCAGCATAATCAGCATGTGAGAATCCAACTAGATCAAACTCTGAGCCCTTTGGATACCATAATCCTAGTGTTGGGGTGTAAGCCAAATATCGAAGAATTCGCTTCACAGCTAAGTGATGCGATTCCTTTGGGGCCGCTTGGAATCGGGCACACATGCAAACGCTAAGCATTTTATCTGGCCAAGATGCACATAAATAGAGTAAATAACCAATCATGGAGCGGTATACCTTTTGATCAAACTCTTTACCATTGTCGTCGGGACCCAATTGACCTTTGGTGGGCATTGGCGTCGTGTATCATTTGCAGTCTTGCATTCCAAACTTCTTCAGGCAATCTTTGATGTATTTCTCTTGTGATATGAAGATACCGTTGCTCTGTTGACGAATTTGAAGACCGGGGAAGAATTTCAGTTCACCCATCATGGACATCTAATATTGCTCTTGCATCATATGTCCAAACTCATCACTGTATCTCTTGTCAGTGCAGCCGAAGATAATGTCATCCACATAGATTTGGCACACAAACAGTTCTCCATCATATGTCTTCGTGAAGAGTGTAGGATCCAGAGAACCAGGTTTGAAGCGTTTGCTCTTCAGGAAGCCCTTGAGTGTGTCATACCAAGCGCGAGGGGCTTGTTTGAGGCCATACAGTGCCTTGTTGAGCTTGTATACCATATTAGAATGTTTTGGATCTTCAAAGCCAGGTGGTTGAGCAACATACACTTCTTCAATCTTGCCATTGAGAAAGGCACTCTTCAGATCCATTTGGTACAGAAGGGTGTTGTGATGGTTGGCATAGGCTAGCAGTATATGAATGGCTTCAAGCCTAGCCACCGGAGCAAATGTTTCATCGAAGTCAATCCCTTCTACTGGAGTGTAACCTTGAGCAACTAGACGAGACTTGTTTCTGACCACTTGATCATGTTTATCTTGTTTGTTGCGATAGATCCATTTGGTGCCAATGTGTTATGCTTGCGAGGATCAGGACGCTTAACCAATTCCCACACATTGTTTAGCTTGAACTGTTGAAGCTCTTCTTGCATCGCTTGAATCCATTCAGGTTCCATGAATGGCTTCAGCAACTTTCTTGGGTTCAGATATAGAGACAAATGCAAAGTGCCCATAGAAATTTGCTAGCTGTGTTGCTCTTGAACGAGTGAGCGGACAAGGTGCATTGATGCTATCGATTATCTTCTCAATCTGCACTCCATTTGCAATACGAGGATGAACTGGATGAAGATTTTACCCTTGCTGATCATTGTCTTTAGCTTCAACACTGACTTCAGGCTGAGCATTCTTTCGGGTTGATTAGGTGCAGAAATTATGATTTCGTCTTCAGCCTGAGCCTCTAAAGGTATGATTTCTCCAGTACCCATAAGCTTGATAGATTCACTTGGTGAGGCTTCATCTAGCACACTAGGCAGGTGCTCTCTTTGCGAGCCGTTAGTCTCATCGAACCGCACATCCACAGTTTCAACCACTTTATTGTGAAAGAGGTTGAAGACTCTGTAGGAGTGTGAATCCTTTCCGTAACCAAGCATAAAACCTTCATGTGCTTTTGCTGCAAATTTTGAAGTGTGATGTGGATCCTTGATCCAGCACCTAGCACCAAATACTCTGAAATAACTGACGTTTGGCTTCTTACCAGTTAGTAGCTCATATGATTTCTTCTTTACAAGCTTGTGAAGATAAACACGGTTGATGATGTGACACGCGGTGTCAATGGCTTCAGGCCAGAATTATCTTGGAGTCTTGTACTCATCGAGCATCGTCCGTGCCATCTCAATGAGGGTTCTGTTCTTGCATTCCACGATGCCATTCTACTGAGGTGTGTAAGGAGCTGACAACTCATGAGTGATGCCCAATGTGTAACACCCCGGATGTAACCTTCCATATTTGTAACTCCAACTCTTGCCATTTTCGGCGATGTGTTATGATTTTCCCTTCGTGGTCAAGTTTTTTCTTTCGTTTTGCATTTTGTTTCATGTCACGCATCTCATATCATGTCATCATGCGCATCTCATTTGCATACGTGTTCGTCTCATGCGTCCGAGCTTTTTCCCCGTTGTCCGTTTTGCAATCCGACACTCCCACGTGCACCGGCGCACCCCTCTTGTCTCTTTTCATGAGCGGGTGTTAAACGTTCTCGGAATGGACCGAGGTTTGTCAAGTGGCCTTAGTATAGCACCGGTAGACCACCTGTCAAGTTTCGTTCCATTTGGAGGTCGTTTGATGCTCCTACGGTTAACCGGGTAACCGCAAAGGGCTTTTCTGTGTTGCAGCAAAACCCCCCTCCAAATAGCCCAATAACCCATCTAAGTCACCTCCATGCTCTCGGTCGTTCGATCACGATCGTGTGGGCGAAAACCGCACTCCATTTGGACTCTCCTAACTCCCTATGCCTATATAAACACCTCCCCCTCTGTTGAGGATGTAGACCTTAGAGTCACCTGCCAGGAGGGGCCGGGTTACTCATATGGTCATTGCCAGAAGCCTGGCGCCAAGCTTGAAGACGGTGGGCCAAAGATGGGCTTAAGACCCGGATATGGCTTAAGGCCCGTAGTTGCAATCATTGTTATGGTAGAACTTGTAGTGTAAGGCAAGAATAGTTGAGAGTCCGAGCCGGACACTCTTATGAGCCGGCCGGGACTCTGAGAGCTGCAGGGCGTCAGCCTCCCTATATAAAGGGACGACCCGGCAGCGGTTTAAGGTAGGGAACAATCTCATCGAGAGCCGGGCGTAACAGTTTAGCTCCCTGGTGATCGTAACCCTAATCAATACCACCTCAAACTGGACGTAGGCTTTTACCTTCACCGTAAGGGGCCGAACCAGTATAAACCCTCGTGTTCCTTGTCCCGCATTAACCCCTTCAAGCTTCCTAGCTGCGATGGCTCCACGACTAAGTCCTAGCTCGAGGACATCTGCCGTGACAATTCCACAACAGTTGGCGCCCACCGTGGGGCCAGCGCACGGTGGATTTGAGTTCTTGAAGGGCGGCTTCGAAGGGCTCAAGGGATACGCTATGGGCCGGATGACCAAGAGTCGTCGCGGCCAGCTCTATATCGACGATGCAAACTGGGGCCCCGACGCCGGCTCAATTGAGTATGGGTACCGAGTCCCCTTCGGCGGAATTCATGTTTTCATTGGCGAGATTGGTGAGCCGGGCCCTGAGCCGGATCTCTGCGCCGATCCCATCGAGACGGCTCAGCGTGCACGACCCGCCCGGGCCCGGCCTGCCTTACGGCACGCTTTTGTGGGATGTATCCATGGAGGGCCCTCTGATCAATCTGGATCTGGTGATGAGGCGGCCGCTGGCTCTGACGGCGAGTCGACCACCGATGAGTCAAACTCGTTGTATCAACTCCAAGATGGCAGGCTCATGGGTTGTTCCGATGGTGACAGTATTTCGGACCCGTTTGAGCCGCCAAGTCAGGTTGGAGTCTTTATGGCTGGTGCGCAGCCTGTTCAGAACCCCGCCGCTGGAGCGGGAAACCCGGTGCCTTCTCCGGCTCAGGTACTAATGGATCTTACGGACAAGATGACGGCACTGTTAACCGCTACGGTTGACCCGGCAGATCAAGCTCAGCATGATGCGCAGGTGGCCCAGTTAAAATTGGATCTAGTGAAAGCCAAGGAGGATCTGGCAGCAGAGGGGATCAGGATGGCTGCGGAAAGGGCGGCTCTCGACGCCCAAACCTAGTTGATTCAAGCGCAGTCCTTCCGGCTAACGATGGATCAAAACGCGTCCAATGAGGTCCTGAGAAGGAGGCATCAAAAGGCCCGATCTCGACTCCCTCTGGTTTACGATCCGCGAAACCTCTTCAACACGCCAGGTGCAGGGTCTAGTAACCCGCCAGGGGTCATAGTGCCCGGGTCTGGGACCCCTATTCAGCCACAAGTGATGGGGCCTCCCCAGGTGCCCCCTGCCCTGCCTCAGTACGTACCAACACCCCCGGGTCATTATGATAACCCGCTGGAGAACATGGTCGCCGCGGCGGCACGGCTGGCGGCTCTCCCAGTTGATGGCGACTCTCCGACAGCTATTGAAACCCGTCGGGTCAGGGAACTCCTTCAGACAGCACTGGCGCAACAAGAGGCGTATTCCTACAGCCGAGACAGGATCCACTCGACCCCTCGTCCAGGCCGGAGCCCGAGTTACAGCAAACACATGGTCTCAGCGACCGGTTCAAGTAACGTCCGACGCCATGACCCGCCCCCTGGCCATGGCCCGGTTCATAACGGAGCCTTTCACGCAGCAGACCAGGACAGAGCGCGGCAAGAGGCAGAGCAGGTGCCTCAATTGACGGCTTACCAGACCCCCCCCCCCGGCTTATCCGACGACTTCCGTCGACGTGGGTATCCCTACCAGGACTGGGGGTGTCCCTTGTTTAGTACCAGCTATCCGCAATGAGCGTCTACCCAAGGACTTCAAAGGCCCTAGGAAGGTGCCTAATTACACAGCAGACTTACAGCCTGCAGCCTGGATCGAGAGTTATGAGATGGCTATGGAGCTGCTGGAGGTCAGTGAGGCGGCCATGGCTAAGTATTTCACCATGATGTTAGA
Source organism: Triticum aestivum (assembly GCF_018294505.1). Classification (NCBI taxonomy): domain Eukaryota; kingdom Viridiplantae; phylum Streptophyta; class Magnoliopsida; order Poales; family Poaceae; genus Triticum; species Triticum aestivum. Next base: position 211,040,429 of record NC_057811.1, on the reverse strand, counting down.
TGGGACTGCCCGCACTTGGTTGAAAGGGCTACCACCGAATTCCATTGGGTCTTGGGCTGAGCTGAAAGCCCGGTTCATCCAAAACTTCAAGGATACCTGTAGGCAATCTATGTCAATTGTGGATTTAACTAACTGCAAGCAGCAGGAGGGTGAGTCTACGACACATTGGGTTCGCTGGGTTAAGGAGATAATACATTCCTCGGATAAGATGGACGCCGGCTATGCAGTCTTAATGTTGGAGCAGAATTGTCGTTTTGTGCCCCTAAAGATGAAACTCGGGCGGCTTAAGCGCGACTGCAATGATATGGGTACACTGATGGCAGCTCTTGTCAAGTACGCCGATTCCGATGGTACCAAGGACCCTGCTTCAGATGATGAAAGGACAGGGAAGGGAAAGAAGAACGGCAATGGCAAGGGTCCTCAGCATAACCCGGGGAACCAAGGAGGAGGCAAGCGCAAGGCCGACGGCAGCCTAGAGTTTGTGGCCAACGCCAGCTCACAAGGGAATAACCAGCGACGTAAGGGGAGGCCCCCTCCCCGAGGCGGCGGGTCAGGCCCGACGCTGGAGCAGCTGTTGAATGAGCCTTGTCCAAGGCATGGCTCTAGAGAGAAGCCACCGACTCATCTATGGAAGGACTGTGCAATCATGAAGGCCTTTAAGAATTACAATGGCCCGGGCGGCGGCTCAGGCGCCGGCGGTTTTCATGGCCCGGGCGGCGGCTCAAATTCCAATCCTCCGAACGGTCAAGGGGGCTTTAATCAGCAGTCTGGCCAGGGTCACCAGCAGCAGCAGGGGGGTTATCAGACCAATCCCAAGCAGCTTAGCGGTGGGCAGTATCATGTGTTTACCACCAGTCTGTGCAAGCGAGATCAGAAGCTTCATAAGAGGGCTGTGAACGCTGTTGAGCCGGCGGTTCCACGCTACTTGCGGTGGTCAGAGCAACCTATAGTGTGGAGTAGGGAGGATCACCCTCCCCGGGTGGATAATCCGGGTTACTTGGCCCTGGTGGTGGCTCCTCTGGTGGGAGGATATAAGTTCACTAAGGTGCTCATTGATGGAGGCAGCAGCATCAACATCCTCTATTATGAGACTTTTCGCCGTATGGGATTGGTTGATAAGAACCTCAGCCAGTCAAACACTATCTTCCATGGTGTGGTACCTGGTAAGTCGGCTTATCCAGTCGGCAAGATCGAGTTGGAAGTGGCCTTCAGAGATGAAAACAACTACAGGGTGGAAAAATTGTCCTTTGAGGTGGTCAAGATAAGAAGTCTGTACCATGCTATATTTGGGCGGCCGGCTTACGCCAAATTCATGGCACGGCCGTGTTATGTTTACTTACAGCTCAAGATGCCGGGTCATACTGGGACCATTACGGTTCACGGCAGCCGGAAGGTGGCCTTGGAATGTGAGGAAGGCGATGCAGCTTATGCAGAATCTGTTTGCGCAACAGAGGAGTTGAAGTTTTACAAGGACAATGTTGACCCCACTGATATGACCTCTTTGAAAAAGCCGACTACGGAGCATGAGCCGGCAATGAAATTTAAGTCGGCTGATGAGACTATACTCGTTGATTTCACTCCAGGAGATTCATCTCAGCAGTTTAGCATCAGTGCCAACCTGGATCCAAAATAGGAAAGCACGCTCATCGAGTTCATCCATGAGAATAGGGACATCTTCGCATGGAAACCTTCGGACATGCCAGGTGTACCTAGAGAACTCGCTGAGCACACTCTTAATGTTGATCCGAAATTTAAGCCGGTCAGGCAGTTCCTTCGGCAGTTCAATGAGGAGCGGCGGAAAGCTATTGGTGAAGAGGTGGCCCGGCTCTTGGCGGCCGGGTTTATTGTTCAAGTCTTTCACCCGGAGTGGTTGGCTAACCCGGTGCTCGTGCTCAAGAAGAACGGCACTTGGCGGATGTGTGTGGATTATACGGACTTAAACAAGGCATGTCCGACTGATCCTTTTGCCCTCCCCCGTATTGATCAAATTATTGATGCTACGGCAGGTTGTGCGCGCTTAAGTTTCTTGGATGCTTATTCCGGATATCATCAGATTAAAATGGCAGTTAAGGACCAGGAGAAGACGGCGTTCATCACTCCCTTTGTAGCCTTCTGCTATGTGTCTATGCCCTTTGGACTCAAGTGTGCACAGGCGACTTACCAGCGTTGTGTACAGAACTGCCTTCATAAACAGATTGGGCGCAATGTTCACGCTTATGTGGACGATATTGTGGTCAAGTCCATAAAAGAGGAAACCCTAATAGATGATTTAAGGGAAACCTTTGATAATCTCCGGGTCTACAAGATGATGCTTAACCCGGCCAAGTGTGTTTTTGGTGTTCCTGCAGGCAAACTTTTGGGTTTCTTGGTTTCGGACAGAGGCATTGAAGCTAACCCAGAGAAGATCAAAGCCATCACCTCCCTAGCTAAGCCGGCGTGTATAAATGACGTTCAGCGCTTGGCGGGTCGCATCGCTGCTTTAAGCCGGTTTATAAGCCGTTTGGGTGAGAAGGCCATGCCATTATATCAGTTGATGAAGAAAACTGATAACTTTGTCTGGAATGATGCAGCTAATACCGCTTTTGAGGATTTGAAGAAGCAGCTGGCAGAGCCCCCAGTCCTTGCTGCTCCGGTTGATAAAGAGCCCTTATTACTGTACGTGGCGGCAAACACACGAGCCGTCAGTGTGGCTGTGGTGGTGGAACGCAAGGAAGAGGGTAAGGAGCATCCGGTTCAGCGGCCGGTTTATTATGTCAGCGAAGTGCTTATCGAGTCCAAACAGCGGTATCCACATTGGCAGAAGCTTGTTTATGGAGTGTTCATGGCAAGCCGGAAGCTTAAGCATTATTTCCAGGGCCATCCCATAACCGTGGTCAGTTCTGCCCCTCTTGGTGATATCATTCAAAATAGAGAGGCCACAGGGAGAGTGGCTAAGTGGCTATCGAGCTCGGACCTCATGGTCTCAAATATGTGCCACGCACTGCTGTTAAATCTCAGGCCTTGGTGGATTTCATCAATGATTGGACAGAGTCACAAGTGCCCGAGCAAAAGCCGGATAACACATATTGGACTATTCACTTCGATGGGTCCAGGCAGTTGGAGGGCTCGGGGGCTGGAGTTGTATTGGCTTCCCCTCAAGGTGACAAATTCCATTATGTGCTACAATTGATGTTTCCTTGCACTAACAATGCGGCTGAGTACGAGGCCTTGCTCCACGGTCTTCGGATGGCTAAGGAGATGAGCTTGAGCCGGGTCAGGTGTTTCGGTGACTCAGACTTGGTGGCTCAACAAGTATCAGGCAAGTGGGACTCTAAGGACCCTCTCATGGCGGCTTATCGCCGCGAAGTTGATGCCATTGCTGGGCACTTTCAGGGCTACCAAGTAGAGCACATTGATCGCAGGAAGAACGAGGCGGCTGATGCTTTAAGCCGGCTAGGCTCTCAGCGAAAGCCGGTGCCGCCTAATACTTTCCTGGATGTCCTGTATAATCCTTCTGTTAAGTTACCTACAGAGGAAAACTTGGCTGTCCCCGACCCGGAGGCATGACTGGTGGCGGCTCTCCATATCATACCAGACTGGACAATGCCCTATCTAGCTTACATGACCCGGGGCGAGTTGCCTGAGGACGAAACTATGGCCAGGCAAATAACCCGGCGGGCTAAGTCAATGATTGTTATCAATGGGGAGTTGCACCACCGCAGTGTTACGGGAGCGTTTCAGCATTGTGTTTCCCCTGAGGAAGGGCAAGAGATCCTGCGTGAGATCCATGAAGGGGATTGTGGCCATCACGCCGGCTCAAAGTCTCTGGTGGCCGAGGCTTTTCGTCATGGTTTTTATTGGTTGATGGCTCATGCTGATGCAGAGGACTTGGTCAGTAAGTGTGATGGTTGCCAAAAGTTCTCGCGACAGGCTCATGTACCGGCTCAAGAGCTGAGGATGATCCCAATTACTTGGCCCTTTGCGGTCTGGGGGCTGGATATGGTTGGGCCTTTCAAAAGGTCCAAGGATAAGAAGACCCACCTTTTGGTGGCAGTTGACAAGTTTACCAAGTGGGTTGAAGCGGAGCCAGTTAGCAAGTGCGATGCAGCCACGGCGGTTCAGTTTATGAAAAAGGTGATCTTTCGATTTGGTTTTCCGCACAGCATTATCACTGACAATGGCACCAATCTCTCCAAAGGCGCAATGGAAGAGTTTTGTCAATGAGAGCATATCCGACTTGATGTTTCCTCAGTGGCTCATCCTCAATCCAATGGTCAAGCAGAGAGAGCTAATCAGGAGATTCTGAAGGGTATCAAGCCCCGGCTTTTGGTCCCTTTGCAACGAACGCCGGGTTGTTGGGTGGAGGAGTTGCCCTCCGTGTTATGGAGCATCAACACTACTACTAACAGGTCTACAGGTTTTACGCCTTTCTTCATGGTTTATGGGGCAGAAGCAGTCCTCCCCAGTGACATCCGTCATGACTCACCTCGAGTGGCGGCTTACGTTGAGGCGGATAATGAACAGGTGCGACAGGATGCTCTTGACTTGTTGGACGAACAGCGTGATGTGGCAGCAGCCCGTTCAGTGATTTACCAACAAGACCTGCGCCGTTATCATAGCCGCCGGGTTAAATCCCGGGTCTTCCAGGAAGGTGATCTCGTGCTCCGGCTCATCCAGGATCAAACAGATGCACACAAGCTATCCCCGCCTTGGGAAGGCCCCTTTGTGGTCAGCAAGAATTTGCACAACAGGTCATATTACCTCATTGACATTCGGGAGCACAAAGATTCACGTAAGTCGGAGGAAGAGACCCGACGGTCGTGGAACGTAGCTCTGCTTCGGCCTTACTACACTTGAGTCACTGGCTCTCATGATGTACATACTTCTCTAAGCCATGTATATATTATGATAAGCAATAAAGCAGGACCTCTGTCCTTTTTTCTCCTCCATATGTGCACGTGTTGTTTTCATCGCCAGATTACATGATAACTTGAAGGAGGATCCGGCTTAGGATCGTATTCGAATCTAGCCGTAGGCGATAAAGTCACTTGGGGGCTTCCTGTTCAAACATAGGTCGTATTCGAACCAAAGAGAACATAGCTGTCGATACCCATTTTATTGGCAAAGTGCCGAGCTCATTGGGGAGTTTTCTTTGATCATATTTGAATCTTAGTTTAACCCCTTTGAGAACCGACGTGGATCGTATTCGAATCAGCGTCGTTAAACAATTCTTAAAGTCATTTGGGGGCTTCCTGTTCAAACATGGGTCGTATTCGAACCAAAGAGAACATAGATGTCGATACCCTCTTGATTGGCATCGCCACACCCACTGGGGGCTATATGATCGTATTCGAATCCTAGCATAACCCCTTTGGGCCGGGTCTCTGGTCGTATCCGAACCGGAAGCCCCTAAGTTCCTCTGCTTTATAGCAAGTTCCGTCTGTTTCTTTCCAAATGTGTACGGCCGGGTCTCGCTTTGCCGGCTTAACTTTGGTTTACAGTATTAGCTGAACACAATGGGTGTTATTAAGACAGGTAAACCGGAATTTCGGTACCAACCTTCCTACCCGGGTTATCTAAACCGGAAGTATGCTTGCAGGCCGCTACTTATGTTATTACGGCTGTATTCAGAATATTATTGACGACCAATCCTTTTTGATTCATATTCTGGGTTATCTAAAACCTATGATTCTCAGGGCGGTCAGCCTCCTCGGGGCTTGTGATTTGTCTTTCTCTGCAGGATAGTTACAGGCAGCTATTTTGAGAGTAAGGAAAACAAATGATTAATTATGACCCGGAGAAACATAAAGGAGACAATTTCAACAGATTTCAGAATTCAAGGCGTGCACGATGGCACGACAAAGATAAAGTATTGGTCCTACTCTATTACAAGACTCATTGAGTCCAAAAGGGTGAGGCATTGTTTGCTAAGCCGCCAGCCAAGTTACGACGCTTGTTGAGTTGAAGTCTCCGGCTCGTTCCTATCTTCTCCTCCGGCTGATCCCAAGACCTGGAAAGTTGATGACTACCAGTCGATGCCGCTGAGAGCTTCGAATTGGGCTTCCTCGTCAATTAACCCGGCCGGGTCAATCTCCGGGGCGAAGGTGTGCTGACGAGCCGGCGGGATCAAGTTAAGGGATTCATAGCGCGGAGTAGGGATCCTCTGATTTTCTGCATCGTAGCCCGGCTGATACTTAGTCAGATCTGTATCATTGCCAATCAGAGTGGCCACCGGGCATACGGCCTTCACGCAAGCTGCGAAGTCCTTCTGATCGAAAGTGGAGCCGTCTTCCTTCAGGCTTGGATAGCCAAGGGCGATGTCCGCCGGGTCTAACTCCGGCAGGAACGCCTTGGCCCGGCTCAGCGCGTCGATCGCTCCGGCTCTTGCAGAGGCCCGTCGCAGCTCTTGGATCCGTTGAGACAGTACAGCGAGCCGGCGAAGGACTTCTGCCAGGTGAGTCGGCACCTCGTTGGATAGGGCCACCACAGCTAAGGCACGCTGTGACCCGGTGTAGAGCTGCTCCACCAGGGTATACACGGCCTTCAGCTTGGTTACCACGCTCTGGTTGAGGTTGGCACTTCTGGGGCCTGTTTAACAGAATCAGATAAGCCGCCGACAAGGAGGAATTATGAGATATAAACATTTTAAACTTGATGAAAGCCGGTGAGGCGACTTACTGAAGATGGTGGCCACCATCTGGGACACCTGGCGCTTTAGGCCGGAGAGCTCGGCGGTCTTCTCGGAGAGAGTCTTCTCCGCCTGTTCAGCCCGGTTCACCAAAGCGGCCTTCTCTTCGGCCCACGCTTCCACTCAGCGTCAAACCCTATCTTCAGCTTCTCTTGAGCGGCGATGCTAGACACAAATTTGGCATTTGCCTTCCGGGTCTCCATCTCTTGCATCCTCAGTCGGTTCTTGAGATCAGCCATGTCAGCCTCTAGCTTCTTGCCAGCAGCCTGCATACATTTCTGGGTTATGACATGAACAGTTACTATATAAATTTGAAGTCCCAAGCGTTTTCCAAGCAAAGACACTTGGCACTTGGGGGCTAATGCATATTGAACGTATCTATCTACAAACTGCCGGCTCAATTGAGTAAGTCGGAACCTAAGTCCACAACATATTCAATCATAAGTCGTCGACTTGGGGGCTAGCATGGTAAAGGTAACTATGCAGTAAGTAAGAGGACAGCAGAATGATACCTCAGATTTCTGCTGGTTCTGGTTCACCATGGCAACCTCTGCGTCCCGGCTCTTGTGCACTTGGCTGATGTAGCCAGAGACGAGCTCTCCAATGCTCAGGTTGGCGTAGTCGGAGAGGTCCAGGTTCACCCGGTGGGGCTGCAGCAACTCCCCCTTAGCGGAGCACTTGGCCAGTGCGGTAGGTCTCCCCGGCTCAACAAATTCCGTCCAGGTGATTACCACGTCCGGATCATTTGCCGGTTGAGCCGAGCCGGAGGCCTCCAGGTTAGCCGAAGCTTCGGCAGCTGCCTTGTTAGTTGGAGCAGCGGCTTCGGGAGCGGAGGCAGCTGGCGGTTCTTGATCTGCTGCCTCCGGCTCAAGCAACTCCGACTCTTCGATTGGCTTGGCTTTCTTCGCCCTCTTGGTGAGTTTGGCTTGGGCACTGAAAGGGCAGAAACGTTAAGCACAAAAAGGGTAAGTAAAGACAAGTATAACATGAGATGGTTGTCATTACCCGGGCGCGGTCTTGAAAGCCGGAAGACTCGACTGCATAGAGTCGCCCGAAGAGGGGGAGGTCTCCTGATAATTTGAGTCAGAAGAATTGAGTGGCTGACGGATAACACCCGCCAACGGATGAAAAGGGTACAAGTGGGAAATATCCTCAGTTCGGCGCTTCCTCGATGTATCAAGTAGCCCGGAGGAGAGGTCGGTGTCCTTGTTGGTCCAGGTGTGACGCCGGCTCTCATGAACCTGTCGCTTCAAAATAAATTGAGGATCTTGATAAGCTAAAGGATGTGAAAAGCTTACTTTCCGGGTTACCCTTCGGACTTTCAGCCTTGGCAAGGGCTCCGAGTCGGAGGAAAGTGACATTACCTCTTCAACCACCGGGTTACTGGCTCCGGTGTCATCCTGTTGATGAACAAGTGTTGGTAAGGCGGACAAGAAATAAACAATAAACATAACAAAAAGCTTACAGGTTCAGGGGTTACCTCTGACTCGGAGCTGTCGCTTAATTGCATCAGCTCCGAAGCAGTTGGCCTACTCCCCTTCTTGCGGGGGGCGGCTTTCTTCGCCTTTCTGGCCTTCTTGGCCGCTTCGTGGTCATATTTGACCCGCCAGAACTTGTCATCAGCCTGAAATAATACAATGAGGTTTTCTTACAATGATTTAGATGACAGTTATGTACAGATAAGATGTTCAGGTCAGCAGCTTACCGCTGGGGCTGGGTTGGTCTTGCAGAAGGGGGCTAACCCAGTCCTTCCGCAGTCTGCCAGGCTCTCGTTCAAGAGAGCCTTGGTCATCTCCTCTGCAACGTCTTCAGGAAGATCATTGCGGCGGTGTCTCTGAGGGTCGTCTTTTCGGCCCGTGTACTCACACATTAAGCCGGGGCGGCGGCTCAATGGGATCACCCGCCACGAGATCCAGACCCGGACCAGATCGATTCCATTCAGACCATTGCCCAGGAGAGCTTTGATCTTGTTGATAGTGGGGAGCAGAGGTTGGCGCTCCGCTTGAGTCAGCTTGTCTGACAGTGGGTGAGTCGGCTCCAGACGTGAGGGGCGAAAGCCGGGCAACGGACTTTCATCAGCCGGCGACGTGTCTTGGCAGTAAAACCACGTCAAATTCCAGTCCTTGGGGTGGCTGGGCAGCTCTGCGTAAGGGAAAAGGCAGTCCCTTCGCCGCTGAATGGAGATGCCACCTAGCTCTAGACTTGGCCCATTGGCGCACTCATTCTAGCGGTTCAAGTAAAAAAGCTCTCTGAAGAGCAGCAGACTAGGTTCTTCTCCAAGGTAAACCTCGCAGAACACTTGGAAGTTGCAGATATTGGACACTGAGTTGGGTCCTATGTCCTGAGGCCGCAGATCGAAGAAGTTCAGAACGTCTCTGAAAAACTTTGAACCGGGCGGTGCGAAGCCCCGGCTCATATGATCCGCAAAAATTACTACCTCCCCGTCCTTTGGCTGTGGTCTCTCTTCTGATGGGTCAGGGGCACGGTAGGACATGATGTCCTTCTTGGGCAGATATCCAGACTTAACAAAATCCGCTAGGGTCTCATTGGTGACATTGGACCTCATCCAGTTGCAAGTAATGGAGGCTTTTGGAGCTTTGGGAGGCATGGTGAAAGTCGGCAGTCTATGATAAAAGGAAAAACGTCCGGGTTAATTATAAGCCGGAAGAAATCTACAGTTCAATGTCAAGGTGGCGGCTTATGAAGGGGACTAATGGTATACATTTAAGTGCATCGGGCTATTTAAGCCGCCGAGGGATTGAGAGTAATTTGATTGTCTACAGGCCTTATCACAGCTAAGCCGGAAATTTTATGGCGCATGGTTTTCTTTAAGCCGGAAGGTTCTACGGCGCGTGGTTTCTTTAAACCGGAACTGTAAACCGCCGAGATTCAATGATTGCAGTTTTTTACTAAGTGTGGTAAAACAGGTTTCACACATCGCAGTAAAATTTTTGGATCAAAATGGTCGGGTAAAAGAAAAGTTTCTAGACCTAGAAACAGACGCGAGGAGGTTCTTGAGCTTGAACAAGGCTCTTATGCAGTAAAAAGAGGGATATTTGCATGTGAAATGGGTCTTCAACGTCTACCGCAGTAAGTGTATACAGAGCTAAGATCAAAAAGGGGCAGTAAAATTCAAATCTACTGAGAGCCGCGATGAACTACGAAGAACAGAGGAAGAACTATGAAGCCCTAGTGCGGATCTGCCCTATGGAGTGGCGAGGACTCACCGGAGCTGAAGAGGAGCGGAGGTTGCCGCCGTTTGTCTGGACCGAGTCATGGTGATGCAGCGGCCAAGGTTGACGAATTCCGGGGGCGCGACGGCGGTGGCAGTAGCAGAGCTCGGGCAGGGGAGCAGTAGCGCGAGGGAGAAGATGAAGGAGAGAAGTGGCTGAAAGCCCGTCGGGCCGGCCTATTTATAAGGCGAGTTCATAAGTGGGCGCGAGAATCAAGGAGACCACGGCGTGGTTATCTCCCCACGAAACGCCTCGATTTTTGGGATGACAGTAAAGAAAAAGATCCGTTGCGGATCTGGCGGAGTAAAAAACGGGCTTAATGGAAGATGACGTCATGGCGGATTACCCGGAGTCCAGAGGATGATGTCATGCCGGGTTATGGCCTTCACACAATTGTAAGCCGGAGGTTTTTTGTCGAAGGAATGGAAGATTGACATGAGCCGGCTCAAATCAATCTGGGGCCTAATGTTGAGGATGTAGACCTTAGAGTCACCCGCCAGGAGGGGCCGGGTTACTCATATGGTCATTGCCAGAAGCCTGGCGCCAAGCTTGAAGACGGTGGGCCAAAGATGGGCTTAAGACCTGGATATGGCTTAAGGCCCGTAGTTGCAATCATTGTTATGGTAGAACTTGTAGTGTAAGGCAAGAATAGCTGAGAGTCCGAGCCGGACACTCTTATGAGCTGGCCGGGACTCTGAGAGCTGTAGGGCGTCAGCCTCCCTATATAAAGGGACGACCCGGCAGCGGTTTAAGGCAGAGAACAATCTCATCGAGAGCCGGGCGTAACAGTTTAGCTCCCTGGTGATCGTAACCCTAATCAATACCACCTCAAACTGAACGTAGGCTTTTACCTTCACCGTAAGGGGCCGAACCAGTATAAACCCTCGTGTTCCTTGTCCCGCATTAACCCCTTCAAGCTTCCTAGCTGCGATGGCTCCACGACTAAGTCCTAGCTCGAGGACATCTGCCGTGACAATTCCACGACACCCTCCGAAATTACGGGTTCAAACCCTAGTCTCCCCATCCCTCCGCCGCCACCGGACACGTCCGCCCGGCGCCGGACGAAACGCGCCGCCGCCCACAGCCAACCGGGGCGTGCCACGTGGCAGCCCCGCGCCCACT